>NC_086330.1:221393200-222018200 GCF_032445375.1 Bacillus rossius redtenbacheri | reverse complement strand
AAAGCGATCCGAGCCGCGTAGTGTATACTACTGCGAGGTTGCCGAAGTAGGCTCGGGTCGGGACGAAATTCGCTGTAAAGAAACAAAGGTTTTTTATACATGGAAAATTATCCCAAAGCCGAAAATTTGTATAGTAATAGAATGAACATTTCTTAGTAACACGTCAAACGTTTACTGCCGTAAACCTTGTGCGTCACACCAAAAACGAGCACTTAAGTCCAAAATGACAATTTTTCGCAACGATCCACAATAATGGATATTGCAAATGCAGTTTATGGAGTAGACTGACAGTATGGAACCCAAAATAATATAGAAACATTGACCTATCTGAGGATAGTGATAAAAAGTACAAAGTTTAAACATCTTTCTATAAAATAGACAATTTAAATCATTAAAGTTAACGAATTCACTTTCATTCCATTTTAAGGAAATATAAATACATTTTAAATAAATTTAAAGAGCCCAACATGGAAATCGCTTAAAGTAAACGTTGTTGCATATTTATTCATCTTTAAATTGGTATATTTTTTAAGTGTCTCATACAATTGGTCTGACCGCTGAAGCGATCCGAGCCGCGTAGTGTATACTACTGCGATGTTGTCGAAGTAGGCTCGGGTCGGGACGAATTTCGCTGTAAAGAAACAAAGGTTTTTAATACATGGAAAATTATCCCAAAGAAGAAACTTTGTACAGTTGTAGAATGAACGTTTCTTAGTAACATGTCAAAAGTTTACCGATTCATACCTTGTGCGTCACACCAAAAACGAGCAGTTAAGCCCAAAATGACAATTTTTTGCAACGATACACATTAATGGATATTGCAAATGCAGTTTATGGAGTAGACTGACAGTATGGAACCCAAAATAATATAGAAACATTGCTCTATCTGAGAATAGTGATAAAAAGTACAAAGTTTAAACATCTTTCTATAAAATAGACAATTTAAATCATTAAAGTTAACGAATTCACTTTCATTCCATTTTAAGGAAATATAAATACATTTTAAATAAACTTAAAGAGCCCAACATTGAAATCGCTTGAAGTAAACGTTGTTGAATATTTATTCATCTTTAAATGGGTATATTTTTTAAGGGTCTCATACAAATTGTTTGACCGCTGAAGCTATCCCAGCCGTGTAGTGTGTACTACTGTTAGGTTGCCGAAGTCGGCTTGGGGTCGGGACGAATTTCGCTGTTAAGAAACATAGAAAATTATCCCAAAGCAGACACTTTGTACTGTTGTAGAATAAACATTTCTTAGTAACATGTCAAAAGTTTACCGATGTAACCCTTGTGATCACACCAATAATGAGCAGTTAAGTCCTAAATGATAATTTCCCAAACGATCCACAAAATTGTGTTTCGTAAATAATTTAATAACTCCATAAATATTTTTTTTTTAAGTAGGCTCTCAGTATACAGCAAACTTGGTTTGTTCTCAAACGCCATACTGCTACGGTAATAGGAATATGAAATCACTACAGACAAGATTTTGTTCCGTTTACTATGGTGAAACCAGAGCTAACCGAGAAATGACCGAACGTCCCGGAAAGTTGTGATATTTGACTATATTGCGCGAGTAGCACTCCCGTACGTGACTACAGAGAATGGATATTTTCCTTAACCGATAGGATTTCTGGTACGAACACCCTCTCACAGGTAGGGTCATAAAATACGGTCAAACTCTTGCAAAAACATCCACCACCGCTCTTTGCCACTAGCAATCCAACGACGTCAGCTAGGCGCAGCACTCAAATGAATTAACTTATTTAAAAAAAACTGAATATGTAATGCTACCTATACGTTTTACAATACAACTCGTGTTTTATTTATTTTCTGGAAAAAAAAACCCTATTATTATAGGAATTATGTTGTAAAAGTGAAAATAAAACTCAGAGTACATTTACGATGTATCGTTTTATTCAATTTTTATGTAGTAAACTGATTTTAAAGAAGTAAATATATAATTTTTCATTTTGTCGAATACAGGCTACATTAAAATTTTGCATTGTTCTGATCGAAAATAAAACGATGTATAAGAAATAAAAAAAAATTATTGCTAAAAAAATTATTTTTAATAATAAAATTTTTGAAACAGAATAAATCCATGCAAATATAAAACCAGAGGTCCTCTAGAGTTTTTCACCTCTAGAGTTTTTCACAACTGTGCAAAAATTCAGCTTTGGACAAATTTTTCACAGGTTTGTGCCCTTTTAGGTCTTGGTTTCCTGGACTATTAGCTCGGGTGGGAAAAAGGGGGAAGAGGTGTGGGCCGCTGCCTGGGCGGTCGCACAAAGAGAAGAGGGTTAGGCCTCTGTCAGACGAGCGACCTGGGTGGTGCCACCCAGGTGGCGCCACATACATTCACGCCACTCGCTGTGCGACCCGAGTGGCGGGCCAGTTGAAGAATGGACACCGAGGAGATAGCATTAATTGTACATATGCATTTGGCTAGCGAGAAAAAGAAAAAGGCGATATTGGGTACATCCAATGATAATGGAGAGAAGGGTAACAAGCTTATTTCATACACTGTACCCACGCATCAAAGAAGATGAAGGCAAATTCGTTTTTCTCTTCATTCGACGCCGCTTCATTGTTACTCATAAACATGTTAATTAACTCTTCCCATGCTTTCTTCTTTTTGTCCCTACTCGAATATTCCGATGTACTAGCATCCCAAATAGCTGGGCGGAGTTGTACTTCGTGAATAAATGCCTCAACGTCGAGGTCCATAGTGAAGTGGTCGCTTCTCAGTGGTGTCGTGTGACAGGCTGCACTACAACAACTGACTGACTGGGTGGCCGCCACGTACAGGTGGCGTCCGGGTAGCGGATGGTCGACAGTCGCGAGCCACTTGATAGGTGGTACGACCCCGTCTGGCAGGTCCGTTCAAATATTGTTGTCGACTGGGTGGTGCCACCCGGGTGGCGCCACCCAGGTCGCTCGTCTGACAGAGGCCTTAGCTCGGGTGGGTGGAAAGGGAGGTCGGTCTCGCTTCATTGGAATGTCCAGAAGTGAAAGGGAGGGGACCCTTTGTCCGCTGTCCTGGCCGCGCCTGCCTGTCTAACCCCAATTCCTTCATGCGCACAAGATGGCAGTTTCACGCGCACTGGTTTCCTTGGTGTTGGTGGATCGCAGAAAAACACTGAAATTATTAATATTTGTTACACGCATGGGCACAAAATGCCATCACCCGGGGTCTTGAGCTCGATACCCGGGATGAGCCTAGTAGTTTCTGGTGTCTCTGTTGAGGTGTAAGTTATCCTGGAGGGATTCCAGGCTAGTCTTAAAGCATCTAGACATTGCTGTGGGGGGTCGTCGGCCCCAGCATGCACTACTAAGCTCCTAGGCTATTGATTAGGGTATGGTGGCTGAACACAATAAACACAAACATGTAATTACCTCACGGTTGTTACTTGAACAGATGGGAAACGCGGGGAATGGCACGTCCGTCCTAGTTGATGACCCGTTGTTGACTGCCATTGACGGCGGCCGGCCGCGGAGTAGGGGGGGCATTGTCAGCCTGCATCGGCTAGACTAGGGGTGCAGTCTCGCAGCGGGGTCTGGTACTGGCGGGGTGGAGACTGGACTTCACTGCCACAGGCGGTACGACGTCAACACTTTGACAGTCAGATAAAGTAAAGCCTATAAGAAGCTACTGGATTCCTAGTTGTCAGCAATTGAAGAACAAATTTAGGATTATTTATAACTATTAATTAAATAAAGTAAGTTTTGATGTAATGAAAATAATTTAACTTAATCACTTTGTCTACAGCAGTTGGAATAAAATTTACTGTCATACCTTATACACTAATCAAATATATAAAGAAAAATGTGAACAACTGAAGCAACATACTTTCTGTAATGTTACTTTACAAGTAACATCCAATATCAGATTTATTTAATAAAAAATATCTTAATTTTTTACTTCGAAAATTCGAAAAGAAATTCATGGTTTGGTATTTACTGTGGTTGTAATAAAGAAAATGGCTGAAAACGGCACGCATAACGAGTATGAGTATCAACCCAAATATCGGGCATTTCGTCGCCATACTGAGAAATTTTTGATATTATGAATACGTTTTCGGCATACCTTACCATGAAGTAGCTGCTGTAACAAATTGTCTCTAGTGGATGGGAAGTTGTGGAGTGTAACTTGGGCTGGAAAACCGGTTAGGTATATGGAGAAAAATAGTTCCGGAGTGGCGATTGAGAGTATGAATCTAATTTATAATTTTAGGGCCAAGTAGGAGCTAGGGTGAGGACAACTCTACCAGCAAAGGAATATCATATAAGCCCCTGACAGGAACTACCCATTTCCTTAGCAGGTTTCATACTTTTTTTCTGTTAGTGCACTTGCTCTCGTGTAGGTAGCATCTCGGCCCCCTTCAAAGGGAAATGTTTTCATACCCAAAGTCTTAGCCAAAACCATAATAGAACGTGTTCTATTTTTCTGATATGCTCATGAGCGGAAATCGTCAAGATAGCGGACCCATGTGTAGAATTATTCAGGGACGTAACAAACATAATGGCATGCCAAATGAAACTTTATGATAGTAAAACTACCCTGGAGTATATTTGGTAAACTAAAATAAACTTAGAAAGAAATAATAGTAAATTTTAAAATATGTAATGACAAAGCGTTACAGTGTAAATAACTCTTAGTCTCCATCTCAAAGTATGTAAGTCTTGTTAGCATAGTGGTATATAATGTGGTTGTGGTGGTTGAAGAGTATTTTTAGATGTTCAATACTACGTCATTGCAAAAACAAATTTACTTTTTTTAAATAACCAATTATTGGATTATACAAATTGTGCTTTAAGAAAATAGTAGATATGTATTAACACGTTTTATTTATCTTATTGTTATAATATTCTTAAAAACATAGCTCATTATTTCACAGTAAGTAGATTTATTCTTACTTAAAATAAAATATTATGTTTACAAGTAGTATAAAAAAATATTTTCTAATTAAAATCCAACCTTTTATTAGGTAACTCTTGTCCATAAATTATTAATGAATAAACTAACACTTCATATAACAACATACCTGTAAGCTTAAATGAAAATTGGAGATGGTTTTCCTTCACTTTAGATGTAAGTTTATTATGCTAACTATGAGGGTTTCTTTGTCTGACTGGGTTACAAAAATTGTTAGTTACAATTTCTCAAAGTAAGTAGTAAAAGAAGTTAGTGGTCAAGTAACATATATAAAATATATGAATTTGTAGCATTTTGTTACTATTATAATAAATTAACACAATTAATTTATACTATGCATTAGCTAGATGAACTGTCTTATTAGTGTAATAATATAAATATATCATAAATAAACTACATTACAGCTAACCCAATTTTCCTTCTATCCTTTAAATTTTATATTATTAGCTTTTGAAAATAGGTAACCTACCAATAAAAAAACAATATAAATTTCCAAATTACTCTTTATTTGTTTTTTAATAATAAAATAACTTTGTTATATTATTTTAATTTTTTTTTCAGAATTTTGTTAAATTGACCTCATGTTTTATCCTACCCCGATATGCTTGTATTGGTTGGCAAATACGTATGCTGGTTTTCTGTTAACACTTTTCACTGTCTGGACCATCTCTACATAAGGATAAGTGCATTTTATGCCTGGCAAGCTTTCAGGGGAGTTCTTGGCTACATGGCTAAATGATGGCAATTGTTTTGTGCCGTTAATTAGTAAATTCGACACGAGATATTTTAAATTTTTATTATGACTTTAAATTTTTGTGTGGAAATTTTATTTGCTCTACTATAGTGTAATTTTAATTTGTTAGTCCGGTGTACTCCTCTGAGTTAAACTTTGTCTCAGTGCTCTGGAGCCCCTTTCCCATCGGCGTATCGGATATTCTGCTGGCCTAATCACTGACTGGCAGACCGCTTACCATTTCCCCCGCCTTCAGTCACGCCTCAAGTCAGTTATATTATTTCCCTTCGTGACTCTAACTGCATAGGCAAGGCTGTAGCTTGCAGGCGACCAGTTCGCAGAGACGAGCTGAGATCCGCCTTTTTCATCACGTCGTAGTGTTATATTCGCCCCTCTGTAGCCACGACGGGGCGTAGTTTCCCACCAACGTTGCATTTTACCCCCACCTCCCCCCCTTCTCAGTTCCAAGTAAGACCAATGACCGGTCGTAACCCCCTGGGGACCGGTGACCGTTCTCTAGGTCTGCCGCGCAAAAATGAAGGCGCCAGAACTGACAGCAAACACTACCTAGCGACTAAGTCGCGAACTTCTCCGCTTGCCTACCCTCTAAGGCACCAGAGAGCAGCACCGCTCTCCCTTGAGTTATATGGACGCCAGGCGCGAGTCGATTCTTTTTAACTCAGCCTCCTCCGATAGAGTTCTCTACGGTCGCCCAGTGTGGCCAACTTCAAGACTCCTGCTAGAGTTTTTTTTCCGCCCGCATTCGGGCAACTTCGGTATTTTTCGGCGGCCCAGACACCCCCCTCTTCCACCTGTTAGAGCCGGTGGGCATTTTTAATTACGGGACGCAACTTCCAGCGACACAGACCAACTCGCGTCGCGTCTGCAGACAGGCCTCCATCGAGTATCGGCGAATCGGCGAGACTTCATCCGACCGCTAACGACTATGTAGTCGCCTTGTATAAGGGATGCTATCCCTCAAGTCCATTTTAGTAGATTAGTCTGTCTACATAGTTTAGTTATTTGCCTTAGAAATTTTTCTCTTTGAAATTTATTATTATGAAGAAATCATCCGCGTCCTGCCGCGCAA
This sequence comes from Bacillus rossius redtenbacheri, assembly GCF_032445375.1. Taxonomy (NCBI): domain Eukaryota; kingdom Metazoa; phylum Arthropoda; class Insecta; order Phasmatodea; family Bacillidae; genus Bacillus; species Bacillus rossius. The sequence continues at coordinate 222,011,436 of NC_086330.1, read as the reverse complement.
TTCGCGAGCTCCCGAGCCTGGCTGACTCCACGACTGCAGCGTGCTGGGCAACTCCCCTGTTTTGGTGAGTGATAATTCGCGAACCCTCCTTTTTCCCTTTAAATTTTTTTCCGGGCATTTTCTGCCCCATAGACTGCCTGTATACCAGTTCTAATCAGTTTTGATTTGGACTGTTGCAGACAGGGTTCGATGACCGGGAGAGATTGATACTCTCATCTCGTGGTCTCCCCCCCTTCCCTGTTCCGTGGGAAGAAAAATTAGAAGAAACTTTCTACCGCCCGACGTGATTGTTTGAAGACCCCGGGTGGTAATGTAATTTCAACATTTCCCCTTTACCTAGCGACGTACTATCTCAGCCGGATGACCAACCCACCAGCGAGCAGTGTTCTTCTCAAGAAAATGTAAAACGAATAGAACTAATTATCAATTTAATCATGGGATCCATCCACTCATAATGCAAATGTTTATATTTCAAACTAAGAATGTAAATTAGTTTAAGTAAGCGCTGGCCAGCCCCAATTTCGTGTTCCTTTTGTTAATCTTGGAAAATTGCTAAATCTTTTGTATGTATGTTAAAATAATTGAAACATGATATTCATCAGGGCAAATAAAACAGGGAAACTATAGATCAAGTTAATCGTGTAGTTTTTATTTTTATTGATTATAACGATCCCCCAACTTCCCCTTTGCTTGTTACAGGAAGTTCCTAAATTGTGTTTGTTCCCACCTCGTGTCGCCTCTGGTAAATCATTTCATTTAACGTATTTTTTTTCCAGCTTGTTTCCAAGGCTCTTTTAATTAATTCCAAATAATTCTATTTTGAGGCACGAGGGGTGTTACTGTTTGAGAACAGGATATACAATAAAACGGTATAGGTTTATTATATAACAGTCACTCATACATGGTGCTGCCACAGCACCCAGCCCATTACCTTACAGTACCTACTGGAGCACGGTCCTGTGCACTGGTAGAACCTGATCGTTCCGGTTAGGATTCGGTATGCGAAGTTTACATTTAATTGGTGATGGTGCGGACTGCAGGCCCACAGATGGTGGAACGTAGTTATAGAATTACTAACACTTTAAGTCAATGATGTTATACACACGATGAACACTAATACACAGCAGGTCGCTTCAGGATGACAAAAAACAGAATAATTAACAATACAAACCCTAAATAACCAATGGACCTATTTCGAACCACAAGCATGGAAACTAGACATCTGACACATCTCGCAAAGAGAAGAGTTTGATTCGTTTATGGTGTGAACTAGCACTTAGACGATGTTACATATTACGGTTTATAGTGTTGGGAGAAAACTGGTCCGTAAGGGATAACCAAATGAACATTTTTCACAGTTTTATTGATTTCTAATATTTACATTTCTAATAAATAATCTTACTTAAAAATGCCTAATCACCAATTACTCGCACTTAAAAATGTTTATTCCCAAGTCACTCAGTGTCTGTCAAGTTCCACAGTCCACGCTCCTCACTGGGCCGCACTCCTCTCGCAACTCTCGCCGCACTCCTCGCGGAACACTTTGCCAAAACTCCTTCACTGAACCCTCGCCGCACCCGCCGCACTCACGGCACTCATCATCGCCCCTAAACTGTTGCGGACTACCGCCGCCAATCCATCATACTGCCATCCGGGGCATTTAGTGTGTGCGATACCAGAAACCGAAGTTTCTATAACTCGCTTGGTGCATTGTAAATCAGGTGCACCCCACACTTTTGTTAGAATCACTTGGATCAACGGGCGGGGTGCGTGTCTTGTGGGATAGGTTCGGCACACGGGCCTGTGTGTGCGCTGGCTTTTAGTGTAATGCTATAAAAGTTACGTGTACCTGTCGTCGCCGGGGGAGGGAAGCTCCCCACCAGTTAGATCGGCTAACTGGCGTGATGTAGTGTCATGTTGATGAGCATTATAGGCATGTAAGTGTGCTGAAATGTCAAGTGATCTAGTTAAACTCGGGTGTGGCGTGTAGTGTAGAGCTGTGCGAGCTGCTCCAACGAGACCCCTGGAACACAGGACATGCGTGGGTGGTTAGCCCATATGTGCAAGTCATGGGTGTCTCATGCCGACACTCGCACAGGCGTATCATCGTGTAGTCGTGTTGGTGAACGGTAAATAAATTCACTTGGGTTAGTACACTGCTGGCTGCCTTATGGACCGAACTGTTGCGTTCCAAATCAGTTTAGGTCAAAAGTAGGCTAAGCCAATTGCTGCATATAGAGCCCAGAGGGCTGTTGTCACCTTATTCCTAGAACAAAAGGAGACATGTTATTTGTCTATCCTTGTACAGGTCGCGAATTGTAATTCAGGCAAAAAGCATTCGTACTTTTTTATTTTAGTATATTTTTATATTTTTATTTTAATGTGTTTTTATTATTTTTATTTTAATATATTTTTAGTTTTTTTATATTTTATTTTTTACTATTTATTTATATATTTTTTATTATTATATATTTCCTTATCCTTTCTGTACAACCCCCAGAGCACTGCCCTGACAGGTATGCATGCCTCTCGGCCTGGATCCCCAGTGGGGGTTTGGGGGAGAACCCCCCTACCAGTTTTCCTGCATGGCCCTGCCCTGACAGGATGCGAAACGTGTGTGTTTGGGAGAGAAGGTTGTATGCTCCACACGCATGTTAGCGCGTCGGGACTGCCAACCAGTTTTGTTTGGAAGGGGTCGCGCTGTGATTGGCCGGCAGGCTAATTGGCCAATCGCGTGTCAGGACGGTGTTTGCTCGTTGTGGATGAAGTGTTCGGGGCCCCGGGGAAGGGAATATTTAGATTTTAAAAAAATTGGTGGATTTACTGCAATTTTTAGAAGTTTAGGCTTATAATTCAAAATCCCATTCCTTTCCGAAACGTATCCGGCGCTGTAGGTGAAGCCAGACAGGCGGGCCACGCCCTTCAGACATAACACAACAGGCAGAGAACCCGAGGGGGCCGATCATACACCTGTGTATTCCGGACCATTTTGAATTTCTTAAACAGGGTGGTAGAGTTGATGGAAAATGTTTAAAGCAGAGCTCGATGTCGCTTCCGTTTTAAATTTAAATTGAATCTAGGTTTTTTGTGTTTTCATTGCTCGGATGGGTCATAAATCGCTATTGAATTTATTAAGATGTTTTCATGTTGCGGTAGATCATGGTAAAATTGGTTATTATTCTTTGTGATTATTTCTTTAATGTACGGAATTTTGAGTGCATTGTGTATGGCTTCATTGTTGGTGTGTCGGGTGCAGTTAAAGATAGCTCTTAAGAAGTTATTTTGCAATACCTGGAGTCGTTTGATATAGGACTGTGCAGCGTAGCCCCACACCTCACGTCCATAGAGAAGCTGCGGGCGTACGATTTGGGTGTAAAGTTGGAGCTTTTTCCGGCGTGGTAAATTTTGAGCTTTAAGCATCGGGTATAGATTCCTTAAATTTCCTGTTGCTATATTGGTTGATTTTTTAATTTGTTTATTCAAGAGCAGATATCTGTCTAGTATTAGGCCCAGGTATTTGGCCTCGTTGACATTGGGAATAGTCTGTTGAAAGATTTACATTTCCCTGTCAACTCTGCCTCTGCGTTTTGTTATTATTAGTGATGATGATTTGGTTGCGTTTATTTTGATTCGCCTGCTAGTGTAGTAATGTTCCAGAGCTGTTAACCGTCGCTGAACACATATCATGGCATATTTTAAATAACCAGATTGCTTAATAATTGCTGTGTCGTCCGTGTACATTTGCACATAGGCGTTTTCGTGCGGGATGTCAGCTGTGTATATATTATAAAAGAAGGGGGAGAGTGGAGATCCCTGAGGTACCCCAGCAGTTAAGCCTCGTGTGGTCGATTAAGCCCTGTCCAGAGCAACATAGAATTTTCGATGCCATAAATAGGGGGCTACCAGGTAAATGTATGTGTCGGGAAAATTAAAAGTTATGAGTTTTTGTAATAAACCTGGGATCCACACTTTGTCGAAAGCTTTTTCTGCATCTAGCATGGTCATTACTGTGTATGATTTTGAACGATTATTAAAACTGCCAGTGATGTCTTCAATTATTTTTATTATAGGGTGAATTGTGGAATGGCCTTTTTCTAAATCCAAACTGGATGTCAGGAAATATGTTGTTTTCCTCTGCATGTTTTTTTTAACACGATAGAAGAGCTTTTTCAAATATTTTACTTGTACGATTTAAAAGACTAACAGGGCATCTGTTTTCTGGGAGTCCAGGGTTCTTCCCTTGTTTGAGTATAGTTATTATTTTTGCGAGTTTCCAGTATTCTAGGTACCTACGTTTTATGAGTGAGAATAACATTGAATATCGCTAGTAAATATTCTGGTGCTTCTAGCGGAAGTTTTTTTAAGCTTCGAAGTTTATCTTTTCGGTTCCTCCTGATTTATTATTAGGACTGGTTTTTAATAGTTTAAGTAGTTGCCTTAATTCAATGGGTTCTGGTGCAGATTGCGTGCCTGTTTGTAAGTAATTATTTACAACCTGTGTTGTCGTGAGTGTAAACTGCGTGTCATTTACATCGGTGTTTGGAGAGAATTGTTTTTCCAGCATGTCTTGCGATTTCATTAGCTTTGTCCTCGTCTGTGTATTTTGCTCCAGTTGCTGTTATGATAGCCGGGGTTGAAATGAATTTATTTTTACTGCGGAATCTGCGAGTTAATCGCCACATCTCCTGTGGTTTTGTAGCTACTTCGGTGATCAGGTTCCCAAATTGATTATTTTTTTCTTGTTTGGTTTGAGTTTTACTAGATTATTAAGTCGGTTGTATTCGGCTTTAGCTGCGGGAGTGCGGAGCCTTTGTGCTCTGTTTCTAGCCTGTCGTCTGAGACTAAGTGAAAGTCTAAATCAGGGTACCTCGTTTATCCTAGTGAAATGTCTCGTTGTAACAAAGCAGGGGTGTTTTTGTATTGTGTTGTTTACTGTATCGGTGAAAAGTTTTACATGTGGGTTTATGTCTTCGGAGGAATTTATTCCTGGGGGCTGATTTAATGTGTTTATTAACTCCTCTTTAAAGCCACCCCAGTCGGTAATTTTCAAGTTATTATTAAAAATCTGTATATTGCGGATGGCATTGAATTTTAGTTGTGTTAGTATTGGCAGATGATCGGAGTTTAGCTCATCTAAGGTTTCCATATTTATTTGAATGTTTGGAATGTTCGTTAATGCTATATCTAAAATGTCTGGAGCCCCCTGGTTTGGATAGCATGTCGGAGAGTCTGGGGCAAATATTACATAATTTGTTGCGGATGCATGATCGTGTAGAACCCTACCATTTGCATTTTTTTTAGTGCACCCCCAGTCCGTGTGTTTACTGTTAATGTCCCCTGCAATGAAAAAGTGTTCCTCGACCTCCATAAGTTTATCTAAGTCTTGACTTATGAGTGGGGCTTGTGGTGGCTTATACACTGCAGACATACAGACATGTGAATTGTTACGGATATTTATGCTGGTAGCCTCTATGTATTGTAAATCATTTACAGTAATCAGATGATGTTGAATTCCATGCTTAATCAAAATAGCTGTACCACCTCCGTGGGTGGGTCGGTAGGTTCTATAAATTGTGTAGCCACATATGTAAGATTTTACGTGTGGTTTGAAGAATGTTTCAGAAATGAAAGCGACATCAATCCCGTATACAAAAAGGCACTGCTCTAATTCGTACATTTTATGCTGTAGGCCTTGTGCATTAAAAATTAAAATCTGTAGTGACTTCCCCGGGTTTTGCGCCATTTAAGGTGTAGCGAGTTCTGCTATGGCGCTCATGAAATTGAATTGTCTTTCCAGTTGATCTGATTAGTTTCTTATGCGATTAAAAAATGGCCTGAGAGTTTCGCGAGGAGTTGTGAGAAATTACATAAATGGAGAATTTCTGCGAGTTCGGAGATCACTTTGAATGTGTTTCCATCAATCCTGTTTTGCGCCGGGGTGTGTGTGCTGGGTTGAGAGACTTGTGTGGAGCCAGTTACAGCTTCTGAGAATGTTTGTCTTGTCTAGGCGAGCTCTGTTGTTTGTGGGCGCAGCTGGGGCTTGTTTACCACAGGTGCGAGGTGCTGCACGTGTGCCTGGTGGGCGGGGGGAATTCCGTTTGGCTGCTCGGTGGTGGCACCTGAAGTGTGATCGACCGTGTCTGGGGTTGTTGTTTGATTCGCCTATTTGCGACGATCTTCTGATATTTCAGGCATTGTTTCCATGCTGTATTATGTCCCAGTTTTACAGTTTATGACAAATTAGGTTGCTTCATCTGTCTGTGTGCCCGTGTATGCTTACCACCACATCTCACACACAGTGGTGGGTTACTGCAGCGTGCCTGAGTGTGGTCGAACTCCCCACAGCGTTTGCATTGTGCGATGTCCTCTAGGCGGGCCTTGTGTTTTTGAATGGTGACGGAAGTGTAGTACATAGTTTTTACATTTAATATACTGTCGTCTTGGGAAGGTGCGATGGTCACGCAAAATGTCCCGATGCGGATTGACTTAAGTGTCCCTGTGTGGTCTGGTCACATGATGTTAAAGTTTCTCACATCTAACACCTGGAAGCCTTTTTCCAAAAGCTCAGATTTTATGTCTTCCTCCGAGACTTCGGCGTATAAGCCCTTGATTACCACTTTTGTGTTCTGCTCGTCTGGATGCGCAAAAGTGTGATGATGGATGTTGTGCTCCTTCAGGTATTTTAGCGCCAGTGCGTATCCCTCCCTGTTTTCGAAAATGAGTCGCAGTACCCTCATACCAGTGACTATGTTTCGAAACTGCACTCTGTGTAGATTTAGAAACTGCACGATGTCTATGAGCCTACAGGTTTCGCGAACCATGATTGGAATGCCTTTGTACCTGTTTGTAGTGTGGTGTGGCTGTGTTGGTGCCGGTGTGTGGGTGACTTACTTTGTTTGTCTCAGAAGGTCGAAACTGTTTGTGGTGTGTATGGCCGTCGGGCCTGCTACTGGCCTCGCTTTGAGCGCCCGTTTGTCTGTGATGTAACCCTCGCTGTCCCCGAATGAGTTACGTCGCCTTTCCTTGTCTCCCACGGTGTTCAGGACAGGCTTCTTGCCCTTTGGTCCCTCACTTGTGTGTGTGTCCTTGTCTCGCTCGTGTTTGTTGTTTGCACTCTGTGCCTCCATGGCTGTCTCCCCTCCCTGCTCATGGATGTGGTTTTGATTGTCCGCCATTATTCCTGTCGCGATCGCGGGCTATCCAACCCACAGGTCACCTATTACCCAAAACAGTGATGGCTGACCAACACTTCTCTGATAAAGTGTGGCTAGGCCTTAGAGAGGCTGTCCTCTCTGCACCACTGCACGGTGGAGGCTGTCGTCTCTGCTTAAGTAGTCTGTGGCCTTTTCTCTTTTGGTTGGCTGGGCTGTTTGGCCAACCAGAAGCGATTTGTCTGTTGTTGGATGAAGACCTGATTTTGATGATTTTTGAAGAGTAGGTACCATATTTTGCTTAATTTTTATCCATCCTCTCTATTTATATTCCTTGCCTTACTTGCTTGCTTATTTTCGGGAGAGTTGGTCTAGCTTCTGGTCCCCAAATGACACCCGTGGCCGCTGCTGCAACTCTGCACTCTCCTGGCAGGGCCAGGTTCTGTTAGAGTAGTAGCTCGGTGGGGGCATGTCCCATCACGACATTTGTCTGGCACCTCAAACAGTACAGTAATTTGGGAATATGGGTGTCCCATCTTGTATGATCATCCCCCTAGAAGAACCAGAGCTGAACCTTGATCTCCTGGTTCCTTCTATATGTGGGATTCGCTTGTGGATGGTACGTGGATTTTGTGTGATGGTCGATACCCTACCAGTGGCAGTCGCTATGGCATCGCTTTCCCGAGAACTATCAGCCGTTATCCATCAGGAGTACCCTGGGATACCTAAAACAAAAGACGACCTACCCATCCAGCAGCGCAGCTATCATGCCTGGCTGGACATGGACAGTAGGGAGAGCGTGCCGACTCTGGAACATAGGCGAGGGGGAAGCGGGGTAATCCGGGGATTATCCCATTTTTTATGGTTTTTTACGCATTTTTTATGGTTTTTTATGTGCAAATCCAGTTTTTTATGCCCTAATCCAGTGGCTAATCCGCTAATCCAGTGGCTAATCCGCAAATCCGCAAATCCGCAAATTCGCAAATCAGCAAATCCGCAAATTCACAAATCCGCAAATCCGCAAATCGCAAATTCGCAAATCCGCCATTTTGTATTTCTAGAAATTTCCACCAACTTCGAATCGTGACGTCATTATTCTGTGTCGTCTGCTGGAGACCGCCATCTTGATTTCTTCTGGCCGCCATCTTGTTTCGTCTGCTGGAGGCCGCCATCTTGATTTTTCCTGGTCGCCATCTTGTTTCGTCTGCTGGAGGCCGCCATCTTGATTTTTCCTGGTCGCCATCTTGTTTCGGCTGCTGGAGGCCGCCATCTTGTGTGACGTCATATAGTTCTTTAAGTCGCCACCAGGTAGCAGCAGGTATTATTTTATTTTAACTAAAATATTTTCAGTGCCGAGGCTGGGATTCGATCCATGGGACGTGAAAACGTCCAGGATGTCGTGGTTACGAGGCGGACGCCTTGACCACTAGACCACGAGACCAATTGGAATATGGTGGAATAAATAATCTATATATGCTATGTACTGACGGCAAGTTTATGATAAATGGGGGGAGGGTGTATTTGCCTTCCTTAATGCATACCTAAGGCGCCACATTTGAAATTAAAATTATTATACAGCCGCCATCTTTAATTCCAGCACAGACTACCAGATGGCGCCAAATTCAAAAATTAGTTGCCAGAGGCGCCGCCATCTTGGTTCTCAAGTTGGCTGGTAGATGTCGCTAGTATCGCGCGCCAAATTCAAAAATTAGTTGTCAGAGGCGCCGCCATCTTGGTTCTCAAGTTGGCTGGTAGATGTCGCTAGTATCGCGCACCAAATTCAAAAATTAGCTGTCAGAGGCGCCGCCATCTTGGTTCTCAAGTTGGCTGGTAGATGTCGCTAGTATCGCGCGGCAAATTCAAAAATTAGTTGCCAGAGGCGCCGCCATCTTGATTCTCAAGTTGGCTACCAGAGTGTGCCACCGTCGCCATCTTTATTTCATATTTCAGCTGCCAGGACGCAGCACCATTCGATAGGTCGAATGCTAATCGATATATTTACTTTTATTTCATATTTCAGCTGCCAGGGCGCAGCACCATTCGATAGGTCGAATGCTAATCGATATATTTAGTAACAAGTGTTGCTACCAGAGGGCGCGATATTTAAATTTAAAAAATATTACAACCTTTAAACAATTCTCCGCCATCTTGGATTCAACAGCCCCACCATCTTGGAAGCACATGATACACCCAAGGACTCGTTCCAATACATGCACAGAGTGCACCGAAAAGATTGTTCCCTTACATGCACAGAGTGCACCATATTGAATGATCATGATATGTGTTCCTTTATATGCATCAGAAGCAGGCATAAGAAATATTTTCTTATAGGCATACTTTAGTGTTAGTTTTCCTGTAATGCATTTAATAATAGTGTAAGCTCATTATTATTATTTAGTGATAGTGAATTTATAACTATGATGTGTAGTCTCATTCTCTTCATCTCGACGTGGCGGAAGATTCTCTGGAGTGTAAGCTGAAAAAAAAAAAAATAAATAAAAACTTGTGTTTGAATTTATAGTGGTATGCTGCTTTCCACATCACCTTAGAGACTATGTCTCAGGAGGTACAGCATTAGATGCGTTAACTCCTTTTTTTTATACATGGCGAGTTTCCCCGAGAGGCCTATTTTCCATGTTTAACAAGGGCGCAAGCATTATGCTTCACCGTCACTCTCTCCCAAGCCGCTGTCCACTCCATCATCTGGCTCCACTTGCTCTTGAGCCTCCATTACAGCTTCAAAGCATGCTATAATACCGTTGTAAAGGTATGTTAGAAACTCGTATTCCTCTGGAAATGCAGCGAACAAATTGATCGCGGAGACCTCTAGATGGTGTACTATCGCATCTATATTCATGCCGATGCAAGCATGAAGCGCATATTCAATGCAATCGCGCATTTCCTCAAAAGCAGCCATGTTCATTATGGAATTTTCAGAGACAGAATGAAGACTATAGTTGACCTGGTCTTGACGGAAAGATGACATGCAACAAAGTTTAACCACATTAGCATTTAAAATCAGGATAGACTCAAATTTACTTTAAATTATTAAACAGACTAGCATTTAAAGAAAACTATCAGATTCACTATCTGAACCGTGTAAATAAGATGAGTGCAATCTCTACATGTTAAACATACCGATGGTTTTATCTCCACATGGGCAGTACAGTACTGCATGAGTTCTGTCCAACATTCTTAATGTTTTATGGCTGAAGGGGGAGTCAATGAATCGAAGTTGGTTGCCATCTACCCAGTTGCCCACTCCGAGCGGAGGAGGAGTTTGGAGTGCTGTTGTTTTCCTACAACTCGACTCGGAGCAGCAATGCTTATTGAGCGTACCAAGGTATGAGGATAGTACAAAAAAAAAACTGGAAAATTATAAAATAAAAAAAAAGTTAGAATCTCTTATTATGTGGGGAACTCAGGTTCAGGGATCTAGACGGTAATGTCCCCATGGAAGCGTGCTAATTCCATCATCGGAAATGCTCCGCTTGTCGTCACCTGATGACAACGCCACCTTAGTCACGCGTTCAGTACAAACAATGTGATTTCGTGAACGAAAATGATATTGAGTCCCCCAAACCCGTGAATTTGTTTGCAAGCAATCCAGATATTGCTCAAAAAGTAGCGAGCTGAGTACACTGGCCTTCACACCCTTGGCTTTAAGCGTAAAAGCACCATCGTCCATCTTGTATGCATAAAGTTTGGGGCGAAGACCAACATACTCAGTAATGATGCGTCCAGCGGCTTCATCCTTCATGACACCAGTCATGCCGTGGTTGACTGATGGAAACCTTTGAGCATTATCTGGAGCATAATTCGAAGTGTCGAATCGAGAAGCCAAATCGGGGAGAATCGAAGAATACACATCGCGACACTCGATGTGGTACAGAAGAGAATCGGTATCTGAGTAAAGCAGGTGCAGAGATGGAAAGGGAAACTTAACCTGCATATAGTTATAGTGGAAATCATAGAGATGCAATTTGGATAAATCTAAGATGGCCACACCAGTGTAAAGGGGTTTGTTGAAGGTTACCGAACCTTTGGCTAACTCAATGAGGACCAGATTCTCATCGACGATCCGCCTTGCCTTAAATGACGGACGACCTATCAACTCTGCCGCACCATATATGGTATCGTACCGCGAAACCACACGTATGTCACGCTCCCTACGCGGCGACTGCAAAGATTTGCCAAAAACGGAATTATTCATTAATTTATAGAAGGATTTCTCAAAGGGGTTCGCTGCCTGAGCACGGCAATTCAGATTATACCGTACGTACGACGCCATCCAGGATTTTTGTTCAAAGCGCAAAACACGATGAACATTGTCAAGAACGGCCCCGTATGTAAGGTAGTGCTGCAGTGTTTTTGCATGTAAAACATAGTTCTTTCGCGGTTCAAGTGTCAATAAGAGCTTTGACATATTGCCGTTCACCGGTACGCCATTCACGGGTGCAAGCGGCAGGTCTGATAGCCGGTCATGACATTCACGCGGAAAGGATAGATCCACCTCTATAAAACATGAGCAGTCACCATCGGTGTCCATGGTGCTAAAGTTCCAGTTTGCATATTCGAGTTCCTGCACCCACTGGAAGTTGCCCACCGGAAGCTTACCAAGCATCGTATGACCATAGAGAGAATTTACATCGAAATAACAGATGTAGGAAGACGGCAGGCTGGAGTCATAATCGCTCATGTAAACATTGTTAGCCTTCGCATAGCGCCGACTAACGTTGGTGATCCCACCCCGAACAGCATTCTCCAAGAAAAGATAGATATCTGGATCGGTGACTAATTCCAGACACACCTCAGACTTGCTCAACAAACCGTCCCACGCAAGTGATGGGGCCGTAATGTAGTGCGCCGGATCTAAGCCATAGGACTGGCAACAAACTGAACGGAAATTCTCGAACACGTCAGCCAACAAACACGTATCCACCTTCAAATACTGCAACGCGTAATCGTTCAAAGTCTTACAGCGGAAAACATTCCACGCAGATCTAGACGCACGAATAGCCAAAATATTCACATGGCGATCACATCGCATAGAGGTAATGCAAATCGGCTGGATACTTGCATCAGTGGGTTTGTTAAAATCCTCGTCAATAATCGTTCCCTGATCACTCACGCAAGAATAAATGTTCACGGAAATATTATTGAGACTCTCAAAGATCTTAACCTGATTCAGTGTCATGGGGAACGTCATACCGGTCGTATCAAAAACCTCGAGAGGATTAGGATACGATCCAGTACGAGTAACCATCCCAGCCGCCGGCGTCACACCTGCCATAACGGCATACAGAAAGCACATCTCACGGTCAGTCTCGATGTTTACACAAGCTTTGCGGTTAGACAAAAATGCAGGCAACTTTGTATGCGCGGCCCCCACCGTGAATGGTCGGTATGCAGAGACATGCATGTCGAGATGTTTTACATGACTCAACATCCATCCAGACCCGCGCAAAGCAAACTTACTTACATGCTCCATAAGCACAGAAACTAATGTGAAACTGAAAATTTCTGCTAGGTCCTCACTTAACAAAACAGGGATACTTTTGGAGGCGAAGTGGAAGCTTTCACTGATGATTCATCCAACCTAGAGATCGAAGACACGCCACCTCCCTCTTTGCCTAGCCTGAAGCCCGTCGCTTTAGATTCCGCATTCCAGGGTCGACTTGTTGATTCCAGAATCGCGAATGATATTCCCCAGCCCGACCCCAACATTAATAGATTTCTCTCCAGGTGCAGGGAACCCTTTCTGGACGTAGTGGGTGGCGTTCTCCGCCCATTCAAAATTTATCTTACATTGGCCGCGGTATTTATTAAGGAGGATCCTGTGCAGGGGCCCATCAGTGAAAGCTTCCACTTCGCCTCCAAAAGTATCCCTGTTTTGTTAAGTGAGGACCTAGCAGAAATTTTCAGTTTCACATTAGTTTCTGTGCTTATGGAGCATGTAAGTGAGTTTGCTTTGCGCGGGTCTGGATGGATGTTGAGTCATGTAAAACATCTCGACATGCATGTCTCTGCATACCGACCATTCACGGTGGGGGCCGCGCATACAAAGTTGCCTGCATTTTTGTCTAACCGCAAAGCTTGTGTAAACATCGAGACTGACCGTGAGATGTGCTTTCTGTATGCCGTTATGGCAGGTGTGACGCCGGCGGCTGGGATGGTTACTCGTACTGGATCGTATCCTAATCCTCTCGAGGTTTTTGATACGACCGGTATGACGTTCCCCATGACACTGCATCAGGTTAAGATCTTTGAGAGTCTCAATAATATTTCCGTGAACATTTATTCTTGCGTGAGTGATCAGGGAACGATTATTGACGAGGATTTTAACAAACCCACTGATGCAAGTATCCAGCCGATTTGCATTACCTCTATGCGATGTGATCGCCATGTGAATATTTTGGCTATTCGTGCGTCCAGATCTGCGTGGAATGTTTTCCGCTGTAAGACTTTGAACGATTACGCGTTGCAGTATTTGAAGGTGGATACGTGTTTGTTGGCTGACGTGTTCGAGAATTTCCGTTCAGTTTGTTGCCAGTCCTATGGCTTAGATCCGGCGCACTACATTACGGCCCCATCATTTGCGTGGGACGGTTTGTTGAGCAAGTCTGAGGTGTGTCTGGAATTAGTCACCGATCCAGATATCTATCTTTTCTTGGAGAATGCTGTTCGGGGTGGGATCACCAACGTTAGTCGGCGCTATGCGAAGGCTAACAATGTTTACATGAGCGATTATGACTCCAGCCTGCCGTCTTCCTACATCTGTTATTTCGATGTAAATTCTCTCTATGGTCATACGATGCTTGGTAAGCTTCCGGTGGGCAACTTCCAGTGGGTGCAGGAACTCGAATATGCAAACTGGAACTTTAGCACCATGGACACCGATGGTGACTGCTCATGTTTTATAGAGGTGGATCTATCCTTTCCGCGTGAATGTCATGACCGGCTATCAGACCTGCCGCTTGCACCCGTGAATGGCGTACCGGTGAACGGCAATATGTCAAAGCTCTTATTGACACTTGAACCGCGAAAGAACTATGTTTTACATGCAAAAACACTGCAGCACTACCTTACATACGGGGCCGTTCTTGACAATGTTCATCGTGTTTTGCGCTTTGAACAAAAATCCTGGATGGCGTCGTACGTACGGTATAATCTGAATTGCCGTGCTCAGGCAGCGAACCCCTTTGAGAAATCCTTCTATAAATTAATGAATAATTCCGTTTTTGGCAAATCTTTGCAGTCGCCGCGTAGGGAGCGTGACATACGTGTGGTTTCGCAGTACGATACCATATATGGTGCGGCAGAGTTGATAGGTCGTCCGTCATTTAAGGCAAGGCGGATCGTCGATGAGAATCTGGTCCTCATTGAGTTAGCCAAAGGTTCGGTAACCTTCAACAAACCCCTTTACACTGGTGTGGCCATCTTAGATTTATCCAAATTGCATCTCTATGATTTCCACTATAACTATATGCAGGTTAAGTTTCCCTTTCCCTCTCTGCACCTGCTTTACTCAGATACCGATTCTCTTCTGTACCACATCGAGTGTCGCGATGTGTATTCTTCGATTCTCCCCGATTTGGCTTCTCGATTCGACACTTCGAATTATGCTCCAGATAATGCTCAAAGGTTTCCATCAGTCAACCACGGCATGACTGGTGTCATGAAGGATGAAGCCGCTGGACGCATCATTACTGAGTATGTTGGTCTTCGCCCCAAACTTTATGCATACAAGATGGACGATGGTGCTTTTACGCTTAAAGCCAAGGGTGTAAGGCCAGTGTACTCAGCTCGCTACTTTTTGAGCAATATCTGGATTGCTTGCAAACAAATTCACGGGTTTGGGGGACTCAATATCATTTTCGTTCACGAAATCACATTGTTTGTACTGAACGCGTGACTAAGGTGGCGTTGTCATCAGGTGACGACAAGCGGAGCATTTCCGATGATGGAATTAGCACGCTTCCATGGGGACATTACCGTCTAGATCCCTGAACCTGAGTTCCCCACATAATAAGAGATTCTAACTTTTTTTTTATTTTATAATTTTCCAGTTTTTTTTTTGTACTATCCTCATACCTTGGTACGCTCAATAAGCATTGCTGCTCCGAGTCGAGTTGTAGGAAAACAACAGCACTCCAAACTCCTCCTCCGCTCGGAGTGGGCAACTGGGTAGATGGCAACCAACTTCGATTCATTGCCTCCCCCTTCACCCATAAAACATTAAGAATGTTGGACAGAACTCATGCACTACTGTACTGCACATGTGGAGATAAAACCATCGGTATGTTTAACATGTAGAGATTGCAATCATCTTATTTACACGGTTCAGATAGTGAATCTGATAGTTTTCTTTAAATGCTAGTCTGTTTAATAATTTAAAGTAAATTTGAGTCTATCCTGATTTTAAATGCTAATGTGGTTAAACTTTGTTGCATCTCATCTTTACTTCAAGACCAGGTCAACTATAGTCTTCATTCTGTCTCTGACAATTCCATAATGAACATGGCTGCTTTTGAGGAAATGCGCGATTGCATTGAATATGCGCTTCATGCTTGCATCGGCATGAATATAGATGCGATAGTACACCATCTAGAGGTCTCCGCGATCAATTTGTTCGCTGCATTTCCAGAGGAATACGAGTTTCTAACATACCTTTACAACGGTATTATAGCATGCTTTGAAGCTGTAATGGAGGCTCAAGAGCAAGTGGAGCCAGATGATGGAGTGGACAGCGGCTTGGGAGAGAGTGACGGTGAAGCATAATGCTTGCGCCCTTGTTAAACATGGAAAATAGGCCTCTCGGGGAAACTCGCCATGTATAAAAAAAAGGAGTTAACGCATCTAATGCTGTACCTCCTGAGACATAGTCTCTAAGGTGATGTGGAAAGCAGCATACCACTATAAATTCAAACACAAGTTTTTATTTATTTTTTTTTTTCAGCTTACACTCCAGAGAATCTTCCGCCACGTCGAGATGAAGAGAATGAGACTACACATCATAGTTATAAATTCACTATCACTAAATAATAATAATGAGCTTACACTATTATTAAATGCATTACAGGAAAGCTAACACTAAAGTATGCCTATAAGAAAATATTTCTTATGCCTGCTTCTGATGCATATAAAGGAACACATATCATGATCATTCAATATGGTGCACTCTGTGCATGTAAGGGAACAATCTTTTCGGTGCACTCTGTGCATGTATTGGAACGAGTCCTTGGGTGTATCATGTGCTTCCAAGATGGTGGGGCTGTTGAATCCAAGATGGCGGAGAATTGTATAAAGGTTGTAATATTTTTTAAATTTAAATATCGCGCCCTCTGGTAGCAACACTTGTTACTAAATATATCGATTAGCATTCGACCTATCGAATGGTGCTGCGCCCTGGCAGCTGAAATATGAAATAAAAGTAAATATATCGATTAGCATTCGATCTATCGAATGGTGCTGCACCCTGGCATCTGAAATATGAAATAAAGATGGCGACGGTGGCATCATCTGGTATCGATTATATGAACTAAAAGATGGCGACGGTGGCACACTCTGGTAGCCAACTTGAGAATCAAGATGGCGGCGCCTCT
This sequence comes from Bacillus rossius redtenbacheri, assembly GCF_032445375.1. NCBI lineage: Eukaryota > Metazoa > Arthropoda > Insecta > Phasmatodea > Bacillidae > Bacillus > Bacillus rossius. Next base: position 221,994,680 of record NC_086330.1, on the reverse strand, counting down.
GACAACTAATTTTTGAATTTGGCGCGCGATACTAGCGACATCTACCAGCCAACTTTAGAACCAAGATGGCGGCGCCTCTGGCAACTAATTTTTGAATTTGGCGCCATCTGGTAGTCTGTGCTGGAATTAAAGATGGCGGCTGTATAATAATTTTTATTTCAAATGTGGCGCCTTAGGTATGCATTAAGGAAGGCAAAAACACCCTCCCCCATTTATCATAAACTTGCCGTCAGTACGTAGCATATATAGATTATTTATTCCACCATATTCCAATTGGTCTCGTGGTCTAGTGGTCAAGGCGTCCGCCTCGTAACCACGACATCCTGGACGTTTTCACGTCCCATGGATCGAATCCCAGCCTCGGCACTGAAAATATTTTAGTTAAAATAAAATAATACCTGCTGCTACCTGGTGGCTACCAACAGAACTATATGACGTCACACAAGATGGCGGCCTCCAGCAGCCGAAACAAGATGGCGACCAGGAAAAATCAAGATGGCGGCCTCCAGCAGACGAAACAAGATGGCGACCAGGAAAAATCAAGATGGCGGCCTCCAGCAGACGAAACAAGATGGCGGCCAGAAGAAATCAAGATGGCGGCCTCCAGCAGACGACACAGAATCATGACGTCACGATTCGAAGTTGGTGGAAATTTCTAGAAATACAAAATGGCGGATTTGCGGATTTGCGGATTTGCGAATTTGCGGATTTGTGAATTTGAGATTTGCGAATTTGCGGATTTGCGGATTTGCGGATTTGCGGATTTGCGGATCTCCGGATTAGCCACTGGATTAGCGGATTAGCCACTGGATTAGCGCATAAAAAACTGGATTTGCACATAAAAAACAATAAAATATGCGTAAAAAACCATAAAAAATGGGATAATCCCCGGATTACCCCGCTCCCCCCCTCGCCTATGTTCCAGAGTCGGCACGCTCTCCCTACTATGGACACTGGGAAGGCCTCCAATCACTGTGTGAAAATGTCTGTGACCACTACAAAAAACATTTTCCCCGTGCTGTCGGGGGGTGTGGCCTCTATGATGTCCAGTGCTACCGTGTGAAATGGGTTGCTCCACCCCATCTGCCCTCCGAGACTTCCTATGCTGGCATTTTGGGCATTGCCTGACGAAATCCGGTGGAACCCCTGGCAGAGGTTCCTCCGAGTCTGGTTGACTCCTGCATAACCGGCCTGTTCGTGGTTGTGATATAACTATAGGCTGGTGAGTCGCACCATCTCTGAAAGATAGGCGCACCAGGCTTCCATGGCCCCTGGTACCCTAGTTTGGAACACTCCATCTAGACAGCACTGGTATGACTGTACCTGTTCCCCTCAGGCCTTCACTTCTGCTTGGGTTGCCTCATCTGACATTTGGGCTTGGTGTACTTCCTTTATCAGTCCTATTAAAATGTCTGGGACAGCTGGGTCCTGGGGCTAGCCCTGCCACCCAGCTTGTACAACTTGGCCAGGGCTGGACTTGGTGATGAAAGGGTGGTGCTACCCAGCACGGGCAGTAGATCATTCGAGCTGTGTTCATCGCGGTAGATGAATGTGGGGTCTGGATGGCGTGACAGTTCATCGACCAACTGGTTCTCGTGCCCTGGCACATGCTCTACATTAAAGTCCAAAGTCTGGAGGGTAAGGGCCTACCTTGTGAATTTAAATTTTCGCCCTTGTGCCGAATTCAGCTACTTCAAGCACTGGATGTTGGCCCGAATTGTGATCCTCCTACCCTCCTGGTGGTGGGGTACCTACACACCGTCCACATTATACACTTCTTGTTAATATGTTACCATCGCTCTGCAGGCCAGAATTTAGTGCTTGTGTATTCTGTGACTCTGTGCTCTCCTCCCTCCCTTTGCTGATAGAAGATAGTGCCAATTCTGTCCTGACTAGTGTCAGTCTGGATGAAGATGTGGTCATGTGGTCTCAAGCGTGCGAGAGTCTGGCATTCTCTGAATAGCTGTTTCACGATAATCAGGGCATGGCCAGCCTCTGCGGTCCACCGGAACCGAGTGTTTGGGTATAGTAGGTCCTTCATAGCGACTGTCACACTAGCGAATATGGTTATTAAGGCCTTAAGCCAGTTGATTAGACCCATGAATCACTGCAACCGCTTTCGAATACATGGCATGTGTTTTGACTCGATAAGATCCAGTTGTCCGGGCAGAAGTTGGCATCTGTCTGAAATGACCGTGTGCCCCAGGAATTCCAATTCACTCGCTCCAACATGGGATTTGTGAGTCCATGTTTGGCCAGCCGATCGAGGACCAGGCGATGCACATGTTCCTCCCGTGTCTGCGACCAGATGATCACATCATCCAAGTAAGCTATGGCAAACTTGCTCATGTACCCATCCAGGATGCGGACCTTAATGGCCTGAGGTTGCAGGGGCATCCATCAGACCGAAAAATATGGTGCAGAATTGGAAGTGGTGCCTGTAAAGGCAGTTTTGGGTCAATCTGTGGGGCGGACTGGGACCTGCCAGTAACCTAATGTCTGGTTTAGGGAAGTTGCGGGCACCGCCCAGACCAGCCAGGGAATCTGTGACATCAATGAGTGGAGGTGGTGCTAGTATGGTAATTACATTGATCGGCTTGAATTTTACATAAAATCTCAATGTCTTGTCATTTTTTCATCATGACTACTAAGTAATAATTGGGGGATTAACTGGGTTCTATCACCCCATCTTGTGGCATCTTAAAAATTTCTTCCTGCATGACCGACTGCTCCTTGGGTCCAAACCCTATCAGCTTGATGAACAGGGCTTCATGGGTCATTTGAGCATGGCATGTTCTGTGACCATAGTCCGACGCAACATGTCGGTCGTAGCGAATACCTGCTGCTGGCTGAGAACCTCATTGTACAGGTTCTTTTACTCGGCTGGGACCTGGTTCTGGTGATCGGCACCTGGCACGGGGCGTACTCCTCCCCAGTGCATACCCTACATGCCACTTACCCTCCCCCACTACAACATTTGCATCCACCTGGATCAACCAAAGCAGGCCTAGGATTAGCTCATCCTGCAGGTCCCAGATGATGAGTACTGTGGGCTGACTGGGGAAGTCATGTATAGTGATAATTACCTGGGCACACCCGGTCGTAAGCACACAATTTCCATTGGTTGCCAGCTGGAAGGCCTCTTCCCTGGGTACTGGGTCCTCTGCCGGCACCATGTTTGCCACCATGTATATGTGGCTGGTGGCTGTTTCCACCAAGGTGTGGATAGGTTGGCTGTTTAGCAAGACAGGCACCCTAATCAGAAACCCTGCTTTGTGCCCTAAACGCCCCAGCCAAAACGGTATATCCTTCGGCCCCTCAGGTGCTGCTGAGGTTTACAACAGCACCAGGTGGTTAATGTCGCTTGCCTATGACCTGGTGTGGTATGTCAACAGGTGGTGTAGGTCACCCCCCATCAGTCTGGATGGGCTGTAGCGGTGCATGGTCGGGGCCCGCAGGTGCTCGAGGGGTCGCCCGTGGCACCAGATAATTGGCACCTAGTTCAAAGCATGGGCGTGGAAACTAGACATCTGACACATCTTGTAAAGAGAAGAGTTCTTTTTATGGTGTGAACCAGCACTGGGACGATATTAAATATGATATGGTGTGAATCTGTGTTTAAGCATGTGCAAAGGCTCTCATATTCACATTTCTCACGTGGCAAGACACGGCCTACAGTAAATTCCCACGGAAAAAACTGAATATGTTTTAAGTTATGTTAAAAATCTGTTGATTTCGTCTTTGGAAGGCCCAATTTGGGCAAAAGATGAAAAGTTCATTAGTGCACTTCCTGTCTAAGTATGGGTGTGCACACGACCCGTCGACTACAAAAGTGGAAAAGATTAAAAAATTCGCGAACATGCGGTTGCAAATGAAAGATTTAAGTTAAGCGGCGAACTCTTGAAGTTGCTTCGAGGTGAGGCCTGACACTTAGCCGATGAAAAAGTATTAAGAAAACTTACTTTATGGCAGTTAAAGGCGATGAATAAAAAGTGTTGTGGAACATGGACGCGACCGGCTTCCGGTAGCTGCACACCTACAGAGGCTGCATTTCCCGCGCGAATCACACACAGCGTGGTGTGCCACCAATAGGGATTCTCTGCATAATTTTTAAATTTGAATTTTGGAATTATCATCTTAATATTAGTTTTAAAATAAATATCGCCGTCTTCCACGGCCATTGTCTGTATTTTCTTGGCTTTTGGGTGTAGGCCGTGTCAGGTAATTCTCTTGCGACATTTCGGCAGTCATTGCAGCTGCCATCATCAGGTAGACTAAATCTGACTGGTGCCACCGCCGATTCATCATATTGCCATCCGGGGCAGTAAGCGTGGGCGGGACCAGATACCGAAGTTTCTATAACTCGCTAAGTGCATAGTAATTCAGGTGCACCCCACACTGGTGAAGAATCATTTGAATTGACGGCGGGGGTGCGTGTCTTGTGGGATAGGTTCGCCACATGGGCCTGTGTGTGCGCTGGTAGGTTGTGTAATGCTATAAAAGTTACGTGTACCTTATTCGGCGGGGGAGTGAAGCTCCCCACCAGTTAGATCGGCTAACTGGCGTGATATAGTGTCGTGTTGGTATGCAATAGAGGCTTGTCGGTGTGCTGTAATTTCAAGTGAGCTAGTTAATCTCGGGTGTGGCGTGTAGTGTAAAGCTGTGCGAGCCACTCCTACGAACCCCTGGGAACACATAACATGCAAGGGTAGTTAGCCCATTAGTGCATGTAACAGGTAGTTCAGGCCGACACTCACGCAGGCATATAATCGTGTGGTCGTGTTGGTGATACGGTAGAAGAAATTGCATGGATTAGTAAACCTCTGGCCGCCTTAAGGACCGAACTATTGCGTTCCGACATAGCTCGGTCAAAGTTAGGCTAAGCCAGTATTGCTGTAGCTAGCCCCCAGGCTGTTGTCTTCTAAAACCTTTAAAATAGAGTGTGGCGTTAGTGAATTTTATTTCCAATGAAGGTCGTCCTATTTTATTATTTGGATGGAGAAATGCCCTCGTTCAAACTTTTTTAAAATTTACTATTATTATTTAATTAAATCTGGACTTAATGCTACTGTACATGCCGAGCTCTGCCCTGACAGGCATGCATGCCTCTCGGCCCGGATCCCCAGTGAGGGCTGGGGCAGCTTCCCCTACCAGTTCACCTGCATGATTCTGCCTTGGCAAGGTGCTACGACGTGTGTGTGGCCCTTGGTTTGTCGCGCGTGTTGTAGTGGTGTGGCTGTAAATTTTAATTACCCCGGGGAAGGGAATATATTTATTTGGTGATGATAGGTTTATGGAACTAGCTTTGTTACTTCAAAATCCCATGCCTTCCGAAACGCAGCCGGCACTGGAGGTGAAGCCTGCCAGGCGGGTCGTGCCCTTCAGACATCGGGAGTCAGCCCTAACAGCACAGGCACAGAGGTGGAGTTTATTATGCTGAAGTTATTTTGTAACTTTTATTTTTTATTATTATTTCACAATTCAAAATCCCATGCCTTTTCGAAACGCGGCCGGCACTGGAGGTGAAGCCTGCCAGGTGGGTCGCGCCCTTCAGACATCGAGAGGCAGCCCTAACAGCACAGGCAGTGGAACTCCCGGGAGCCAAAACCTACACCTGCGTGCTTCGGACCATTTTGAATTGTATAGGCAGTGTAAACTTGGACAGAAGGAGAAATAGTTTTGTTTGACGGCCTTCGGTGGCCCGGCCAATCAGCGTGCTCCATGGCCCGTGATTGGTCGGTCCCCCGCAGGCCACCGCACGAGATGTTCGGAATGCTATTTTATGTAATTTGAAAGTTAATGAAGACTTTTTAATACCTGAATCGATGTCGCTTTCGTTTTTAATAATTATTGTTTTAATTTAGTCGAGGTTTTTTATGTTTACGTTGCTCGGACAGGTCGTAGATCGCTATTGAGTTTATCAGGGCGTTTTCGTGCTGTGGTAAATCTAGATACATTTAATTGTTATTTTTTGAGATTATTTCGCGGATGTACGGAATTTTAAGTGCTTTGTGAATAGTTTCGTTGCTCGTATATCTAGTGCAATCTACTATGGCCCTTAGGAAATTATTCTGCTTGACTTGTAGCCGATTTATATGGTGATTTGCAGCATAGCCCCAAACCTCGCATCCATATAGCAACTTCGGGCTTACAATTTAAGTGTATAGTTGGATTTTTTTCCTACGTGGTAGATTAGGCACTTTTTACATTGGGTACAGGTTTCTTAAGGACCCTGTTGCGATGTTTGTTGCTCTAGCGATGTGTTTTCCCCATAGTAATCTGTCGAGCGTGAGTCCTAGATATTTTGCCTGTGTAACATTAGGAATAGGTTGTTGAAAAATGTATAATTCCTTGTCTGGTCTGCCTCTACGTTTTGAAATTACAAGCGTGGTTGATTTAGCTGCATTTATTTTTATTCGCCACCGAGTGTAAAATTGCTCAAGTGCTGTTAGCTGCCGTTGGACACATACCATGGCATATTTTAGGTTTCCAGATTGTTTAATGATGGCTGTATCGTCCGCATACATCTGTACATAGGCATTTGCATGCGGTATGTCGGCTGTGAATATATTATAGAAGAAAGGGGAGAGTGGGAAGACCTGTGGCACCCCTGCTGTAAGCTCGCGAGTAGTCGATTTAGCTCCGTCCGGAGCAACATAAAAGTTACGACGCCATAGATAGTGGGCCACCAGGTAAATATATATGTCTGGAAAATTGAAGTTTATTAATTTTTGAATAAGGCCTGGAATCCAGACTTCGTCGAAGGCCTTTTTTGCGTCGAGCTTCTGTGTAGGCTTTAGATGGGTTATTAAATCCGTCGGTAGCATCTTCAACGATTTTAATTAGGGGTGGATTGTTGAGTGACCTTTCCTGAAACCAAACTGAATGTCTTGAATCACGTTGTGTACCTCTGCGTGTGTTCGGAGGCGCGAGAGTAAGGCTTTTTCAAAAATTTTGCTCATGCTGTTTAATAGGCTTATAGGGCGCCAGTTTTCGGGAATGGCTGGGTTTTTCCCTGGTTTAGGTATTGTGCTTATTTTTGCTAGTTTCCCGGAGTCGGGGTAAGTTTTATGTGTTAGTATAGCGTTGAATATCGCCAGTAAATATTCAAGTGCCTCTAGAGGAAGTTTTTTTAGTGTTTCGTAATTTAGTGCGTCCATGCCGCCTCATTTATTGTTCTGGCTGGCTTTAATTAGCTTTAATAGTTCTCTCAAGGTAATGGGTTAAGGGACAGTTTGCGTGCCTGTTTGTAAAAAGTTATTTACCGCCTGTGTTGTTGTTAGGGTGAAATTTCTGCCATTTACGTCGGTGTTCGGGGAGAATTGTTTCTCCAGTAGGTCGGCTACTGCGTTTGCCTTTTCCTCTGCGGTGTATTTAGCCCCGGTGACTGTTATAATAGCTGGAGTTGAAATGAATTTTTTTTTTTACCGCGGAGCCTGCGAGATAATTTCCACATTTCCTGTGGTTTGGTGGTTACTTCGTTTATTAAGATTCCGAATTGGTTTATTTTCTCCTGTTTTAATTTGCGCTTTACGAGATTGTTAGTCTGTTGTATTCATTTCTGGCTTCTGGTTTGCGGAGTCTTTGTGCCCTGTTTTTGGCTTGTCGCCTTAGAGATATGTGGTAATCTAGATCGGGGTAGTGTGTTCTAGTGAACTGCTTTTTTGTTTCGAGGCGGGAGTGTATTTTTACGGCATTTTTTACTGTGTCCGTGAAAAGTTTTATCTGTGGATTAATTTCGTCAGGTGAATTTATTTCGGGGGGCTGGTTTAGAGGTTCTATGAGTTCTTCCTTAAATCCGTCCCATTCTGTGATCTTTAGGTTATAGTCCGGGAGCATCGTACATCTCGTGGCAAGATTAATGAAGGGAACATACCGGAGGTCTTATTGAGTCGGTAAAAGTATGTTGTTAAGTAATTTCAATGGTGACATTATCGGATATGCTGCATGCGACATTCATTACATCATCTAAGATGGCCACCATTGAAATGAAAGAAACGGGCATATCTTTGTGGCTATTTAAGCGATTTTACTTTCTAATAGCTCATTGGTAAGATATTTTCAAGGGCCATAATAAATCTCTTGGCATGTATTACAAAAATAACTGTAGTTTGACCGCTACTTTTGTTTAAATGAATAAAGCTATTGAAAATGACCAAAATGTCATGCATGTCTTTCATGTGTTGTAAAATATCTGTGTTTCCGATATCCCGAGCGAGCAGAATGTTTAAAGAATTCAAATAACTGTCTAGTGATACCTATAATTTGAGCGATTTAAATGTTCTATTCCATGATACTATTTGTCCATATAACTAATGTGTAAAAACATGTGTTTTATATATTCTGTATAACAGACATATTAATTTAAATAACTGTCACTGGATATGTATGATTTAAATAATTTCATTTCTGTGTTTCAGGATAATTCATATCTGGAAAACTGATCTGCAAAAATGGAAGGAGTGCTACGAGTTCAGATACCACCAAACAAAGAGAAAACGATGTAGTGTTGACTACACTCTTTGTGTGCTGTGTCAAAAAAATCAACATGAATTTTGGTGACTGAATCAAAAACTACAACAAAACTTATTGACGCCCTTGTCGAACGGAGTCAGTATTGAGACACAGAATTTGAATATACCGAAGAGTTACTAAGTGACATAGACGGATTGAGAGAACGAAACGGTCGTTGGCATCTATCCTGTTACAAACGATGCACTCACAAAGGACAGATAGAAAGATTGGAATCAAAATATAAAAAATGTCCAAGATTCTATCGAAGATGTAAATGAACCCACAACAGGTAATAAAACAACACCTTACACAAGATCATGCGGTGGACAAGTTAACGTCGTCCGACCGAAGGCCACCCTAAAGCCCGACCTGCAACCGCCAGTAATCACCCCGCTAACGGAACGCGCCCCTAGCCATGGCCCACCCGAGTCAGGCGAGCCACCAACAACTAAGGTAGAACCCGGCCTCCCCCAAATAAACAGACCGTCATTTCAATCAACCACGTATAAAAACAAACACTAATTATTAAACTATATTACGTAGTAATTTAAAGTCGATTGACAGAAGTGCGACGTAGGAGTGCCCGGGCACTCACGTGTGCAACTACATAAATACGCGTGTGAGTGTTCCCCTGGCGGCCTTCTGCCTGAATCAATCAATCAGACCTTATGACATAATTATTAAAACCTTGTGTTGCGTCATTAACCACACCAAAACAATCTGACGAGAAACGAACAGTCGCTGGTGTGACGTAAAAAATTCAAACACAATAATTCTTAAATATAATAACTTTCAATTCATAGAAGGGACAAAAAACCTTAATTCAGCCTTTATAATTTATATAAGAATTTAACATCATTAAATTCTCTTATTAACTTATCAGATCAGAAATTAACGTAATGAGGTCAACCCTGGCGCGAGGGCCACCGAGCCTCGGCCGGACGCCATGACATGACGCCAGTACAGCGCGACTCGTGGACCAGGGCGGACGCACGTCCCACGGAGAGACATCATCCTTTGTCCACACCGAGTTCACTTCTGGTAACTATAGTCATTCTTCAAAACCTTTTTAATAATCTCTCCGTGTGTACCCGGTCCAGCTTTTTCGGTCCAGGACCTAATCCGGCCGCATAAATATCACACCCCCCCCTACACCACACTTGGTCCGCGGGGTAGGTGCACTATCCGGTACGGGCCGACTCCCGAGGACAGAACTTTTGTTAATCTCAGTCGCTCCAGCGCTGACACTCCCCGTAAGGGAACTCTTGAGCGAATTTAGCTGCGGTCCGCGCTCCACTGCCGTGGACGCGAGCATCGCCTCAATACGCAGATTTACGGGATTGGCCGCCTCCAATCACCCTCACCCCTCGTTGAGCAGTCAGGCTCAGAAACGCCTAAGGACACGATAATACGGAACAACTACTGACGTTGTAACATTCTTTTATAAACTTGTGCAACGAAACCTCGTGTAACATTTCTTTTGTAAACTTGTGCGACGCACCTCTCCACGTAACATTCATAAACTTATATAACGCAACCTCGTGTAACATTCCTTTTGTAAACTTGTGCTACGGTAATTCAGTAACTCTCAGACTCAGTTGAGTGTAATTGTGTAATTTGTATCTTGTAACGTCACCTATTGTGCGACGTGGCGTGTAACCGACAACGTTACACCAGAGCCACTGTCGACTGAATAAATGACACACGTCATTTATTAACTCACACCAGCGTACGCTTCTTTAAACCTGCTATCCCCAACCACCGCCGAGTAGGGAATCTCTCAGACCCACGTAACACCGCCGACGGTCCTAGTGGGCCACGCAGGGCAATCGACCCCACGACCCAACTACCGACTAGCACCAGAACTAGTCTGGCGCCCACCCGGACTCATTACATTCGCAACAGCCACTCCCGCTAGGAACAGCACCAGGACTCGAGCCCGAGACCCCGGACGACGGCATTTGGCGCCCGCTGCGTGGGGCGAAGTTAGAAAAATCAAGATTTTCCCCACACAAAATTGCAAGAACTTTCACGAAAAAATGGAAATTTTGAGCCATTATTAAATCATAAATTTTTTTTCCCGGCCACGCCAAGCCACAGCACGTACATGGGACGGCCATTTTGCACAGGCAAAAGTAATTAGGGTCAAGACAGGCCGGCGCGATGAAGCAAGCGGACAAAGGGGCTTCAACCACCCCCCACCCCACTCGGCATTCCAGCGCCAGCCGCGACGCAGAAGCCTACGTCACAGCCCGACCCCCCTCTCCGCAGCGGCCATCATCGGCCTCCGCTTTGTGCGAGTGTCCGGGCGCCCTCGCCCGTTGCCTCGCACGCTCATCCGTACCCCCTCCCCAACGCGGACAGTTCTCGACCTCCGCTTTGAGCGGCTGTCTGGGCGCCCTCGGCCGCCGCTGCGCACGACGATCTGCGCACCACCTCCGCCGCGGCCATTTTCGGCCTCCGTTTTGTGCGGCTGTCCGGGCACCTGCCCAGCCGACGAGCGCGACCCCGCGCGCAAGCCTGCGCCGCGCGCACAGAGCCGCGAGCGAGAAGCACAGACCAACACCGCTAAACACGCACCATAACTAGCGCAACATGCAAACCCGGAACTCCGACGTTGTATGCGCCCAGTGCTTGCTGCTCAGGGGGACAGATCTACTGACGGGATCGAGACCATGGTACATGACCTGCCAATGCACCCCCCACAGTCAGGACCCACACGACCACTCATGGGTACAGCCGTGGGACGGACAGTCCCCGGGGAAGAACCAAGCACCAACCGTAAAGATGGAAACAGTAACTAACACCACCGTGGTGAGCACCCGCCCGACCACCTGCACGACATGCACACACGCCGCGAAATAGGAACACCATGCGCAACAGCCAACGCCACCCGCCGACCCAAACCTCGTTACGTACAACCGCCCCCAAAGGTTATCAGGGCAAATTCACACTACCTGAATTCGGTGGCCTCACACATGAGGACCCACGGACTTTCGTAGAAAACTGTGAAGTGCGATTGACCCGAGCAGGTATACCAGTAGACGAGTGGTCGGGACAGGCCAGCGGACAACTGCGAGGCACAGCCCACGAATGGTGGGACATATGGGGACGGTTCGGCATGCCGTGGACGGAGTTCGCCGGCGCACTAACCCGCCGATTCGACACTGAACAGGCATTAGTCGACTGCACCTCACAGTTCTATGGCGAGCGGCAGAAGGACGGCGAGAAGGCCGAACAATTCGTAGCACGGAAACTACGTCTCTTCGCGCGCGTCAACCCGCACGCTCGACCCACGACAGCGCTACCCACTGTCACAGCGTTACTCCACCCGGCCTCCAGCCCTTAATGCGTTGTTGTCGCCCAGGGTCGGTAGAGGAATACGTGCAACAAGCAGCGGCCATCGAACAGAACCTGCGCGACCTCTGGCAACGGGGCATACCGAACACGAGTCGGGGACGCCTCAGCCAGGCCTCACCACAGGGAGGGGCTGACAACCAGCCACCGACCCGACGACGAGCCATCGAAAACACGCCCCAAACCAACGCCACACCCACCAGGTCGGCAACACAGGACGTCCAGGGACTACCACTGTGCCAGCGAGGTTTCCCAGACGGTACACGCCACTGGCACAAGGATTGCCTATTACCACTGCCTCGCGCGAACAAACCGCCGGGAAACGCCAACCCGGGGGCGGAGCATTAGGTACACCGCTCCCGGTTGTCACGGGAAGGGAAAGACCCCCCCAACTGTACCAGCTGACCCACCCGCGGGACAGCCTCCTGCGCATCCCCGTAGAGGTTGACGGGCGAGCCGCGGCTGCTCTAGTCGACACAGGGGCGAGTCACGTATTCGTAGCCCCCCACCTGGTACCGCCTGGGAAACTCCAACCTCAACAGACGGAATTGCAATTAGCCACGAACACCCGACCAGGCCTGACCGTAGGGCGAGCGACACTCCAGGTTAGGATAAGGGGCTACACCACCACCGTGACCGCCCTCGTCGTCGAGGACCTCCGCGAGGAGATAGTCCTGGGGCAGCCCTGGCTAGCGGAGCAGGACGCCGTAATCGAGACCAAGGCCACTCGGGTACACATCGGCACGCAAGAGCGGCTGGTAGTCTATGCCATCGGGTCCCTACCCACACAGGCTCATGAAACCGTCACACTTCACCAGGTACGTCACGACGTTCCACCCGAGTACCGCGCCGCCGTAGACCGGGTACTAGCAGAGCGACAGGAAATATTCACGGTGTCCGACCCCCTCAGACGAACCACGGTCACCGAGCACCACATCCCGACCACCCACAACAACCCGGTGTACGAGCCCCCCAGAGGATACGGTTTCAGGGAGCAACGTGCCATACGGGAACAGGTCGCGGAGATGCTCCGGGATGGTGTTATTGAACCGTCGAATAGTCGCTACAACGCCTGCATAGTACTCGCGCCGAAGAAGGACAGATCACTGCGGTTCTGCGTAGACTTTCGGCCACTGAACACTATCACAGTTAGCGCCCCGCCACCCCAGATCAGCGTGGAGAACGCGGTAGCAGGACTAGGACGAGCAACGGTGTTCAGTACCCTCGACCTTAAATCAGGGTACTGGCAGGTTCCCATCCGGACCGAAGACCGCGAGAAGACCGCGTTCACCATCCCCGACGGCCGCAAATTCCAATTTCGAGCGATGCCATTCGGACTGAAATGCGCCCCTGCGACGTTCCAGGGGATGATGACGCGTGTACTTGAGGGCTACGTCGATCGCTTCGCACTAGCGTACCTCGACGACGTAATCGTATTCTCGGAGACCTGGGAGGAACACATCCGACACCTTACACTGGTCCTAGAACGCCTCGCTACCCACCACTTGACCGTCGCGCACCACAAGTGCCACATCGGGACGCAGGAAGTCGAGTTTCTGGGGCATGTCATGAGCACCGCGGGTAACCGGCCGCAAGCGAGCCACCTCACGAAGATCGCGGAAGCCGAGGTACCGCGAACGCGGAAACAGTTACAGCGCTTCATCGGCCTGATCAACTGGCTCCAGTGCTACGTCCCTAACTTCTCGAGGACAATAGCCCCCCTGACGGACCTCCTGTCACCCCAGGCACGTTACTGGTGGAACGACCATGCCCAGCGCCCATTCGAAGAGGTCAAACTCGCCTTCACACAGTGTCACACGCTCACGCGTGTAAACCCAGAACGTCACCTCTACCTGCAGACGGACGCGAGTAACCTCGGGGTGGGCGCGGTACTATACCACGTAGGCCCGGATGGCGAGCGTGAGGTCACAGACTACGCTAGCGCAAAGCTCGGCTCGGCAGAGCGCCGATATCACAGCAACGAGCAGGAGTGCCTAGCCGTAGTCTGGGCCATGAAAAAGTACCGGCCACACCTCGAGGGAAAGACCTTTACACTTCGGACAGATAACTGATGCCTGACGTGGCTACACACAATGCAGGGCAGGAAGGGCAAACTGATTCGGTGGGCCTTGTTTCTCCAATCGTTTGATTTTGAGGTAGAGCATGTCCCCGGCACCGAAAATCAGCTGCCCGACCTGTTATCACGAGAACCCGACCAGAACACCGAACTGCGGGACGACGACGACTGGGATGCCATGCTACCCCCAGTCACGCCAAACCCACCCGAACACGGTGGCACTACATGTAGCCGCCTCACGGCCGATGCCCAGGACGAGGAAGGACCGCCCAACACCGCCGCCGACCTGTATCGGCGCGTATGCCAGGCCCAGGAGACGTCAGCCGACGCCGACCGCCGACGTCGACAGATCCCAGCGGCCGAGCACGGTACCTGGCGTGTGCAGGACGGCGTAGTCATGACGCGGACCCCAGGCAACCACGGCGACTGGCGAACCTACGTCCCCACGGAGGCGCGAGAGGCCACATTGCGGTTCCACCACGACCACGACCTCGCGGGGCACCCCGGGACGGACCAGACCCGCCGCGAAGTGGGCCGACACTACCACTGGCCAGGTCTGACCCACGACGTCCGTGAGTACGTACGCGAGTGCGAGGTCTGCCAGAGACGAAAGGCACGCCGACGGGACGGGGAGGAGCAACAACGGCCCAGGGAGCCCACCACCGCCTTCCAGACCATTGCACTGGACGTGATGGGCCCCTACCCCCGCACGCCTCGCGGGAAACGCTTCCTGCTTGTCGTGACGGACTTGTTCACGCGGTGGACCGAAGCGTACCCGTGCAGCAACATCAGGACCACCACTCTACTTCACATCCTGACCAACGAGTTTATGTCACGTTGGGGCTACCCCCAGTCCATATTAACAGACAACGCCAGCCAGTTCCTGGGCCGTCAGTGGAAGGCCTGGTGCACCGACCACGAGGTCGAACACCACTCGACGCCAGCCTACCACCCGAGGGCAAACCCCACCGAACGACGGAACCAGGAGCTGAAGGCACAACTGCGCATACGACTGGGGGCGGACCACACTCAGTGGGATACCCACGTGCCAGACGCACTGTTCTGCGTCCGGAGACACACCAACGCCGCCACCGGCCGCACACCGGCAGAGATGGTGCAGGGGCACAACCTGCCACTGCCAGGGGAATGGACCACACACGGACCACCCCACCCGGCGGAAGACACAGCCGACCGCGATCGGCGGCGCACCGCCGAACACGACGAGGCTCGACAACGTCAGAGGCGATACGCACAGGAAATAACACCCACGACCGAACACCCCCCGTCTGCGGTGCGGGTAGGCGACCAGGTGTTTGTCCGCGTGCACCCCCTCTCCAACGCGCCCCGCAACTATTGCGCTGGACTCGCCCCAAGGTGGAGCGGCCCCCACCCCGTACGCCGACGGCTCGGGAGGACCACTTTCCTAGTACGCACCGGCGGGAGACGGGACAGGAAGGTACACCGCGACGATCTGCGGCTGGCCCACCTACCCGGGGAGAACCCCCCCTACGAGGAGGTAGCACCCACACCGGACACCCAGGGAGCGCCTGAGGGGGACACGCCCGCCGAGACCACCCCGGCACGAAGCCCAACTGGTCAGAGCCGACCACGGACGCTCGTGTACGAGGACACGACGGCCACACCGGCACCAGAGGTAGCCGACGAGCCTAGCGGGACACCTACCCGCGAAGACGAGCCCCAAGGACCCCTCATCGAGTGGCCTCCGGACACTGACGATCCCACGACTACACCGAGACCGCCAGAGGACGGCGTCGAGACACTCTCGATCACTGAGCTTCCGGACCCCCTCAGCACCCCGACAGAGGACGACGAGGCTGAGACCATTCCCGTGGTGACGGAGCCAGACGACGAGACCACCGACCTGGGGCCGCCTGGCATCCCAGAGCGGGAGAGACGTCCGTACCACACTACGCCACGTTCAGCCCCGGACGACCTACGGCCAGACGCCGCCACATCGCCCCAGGAGCCCCCGGGCCCAGGAGACGCACCAGGGAACCTCCCCCCGAGGAACCGCCGGCCACCCAGGTACCTGGACGACTACGTACGGGGGAAGGCGCCACGGGCCCCCGCCCACGTCCCACCACCTGGACTCACGACGCTGGACGCACCAGGTCCAGAGCGCAGGCCCTATCAGCTGCCGGACCACCTCGGGCACTCGACGCGGGACGCACCAGGTCCAGAGCGCGGGCCCTACCAGCTGCCGGACCAGCTCGGGCACTCGACGCGGGACCACCCAGGTCCAGAGCGCGGGCCCTATCAGCTGCCGGACCACGCCGACGAGCCAACACTTGGCTGTTCGACGTGGGACGACCTGGATCCAGTACGCAGGCCCTACCAGCTGCGGCCGCCGCGAGCACCACCTGGCTGGAGCTGCTGCCGAAGCTAGGGGCGCCCCCATGTAGCGGGGTCACTAGCGGCGCAAGGTCGGGCTTCTCGAGGGAGGGGCGTTTGACGTCGTCCGACCGAAGGCCACCCTAAAGCCCGACCTGCAACCGCCAGTAATCACCCCGCTAACGGAACGCGCCCCTAGCCATGGCCCACCCGAGTCAGGCGAGCCACCAACAACTAAGGTCGAACCCGGCCTCCCCCAAATAAACAGACCGTCACTTCAATCAACCACGTATAAAAACAAACACTAATTATTAAACTATATTATGTAGTAATTTAAAGTCGATTGACAGAAGTGCGACGTAGGAGTGCCCGGGCACTCACGTGTGCAACTACATAAATACGCGTGTGAGTGTTCCCCTGGCGGCCTTCTGCCTGAATCAATCAATCAGACCTTATGACATAATTATTCAAACCTTGTGTTGCGTCATTAACCACACCAGAACAATCTGACGAGAAACGAACAGTCGCTGGTGTGACGTAAAAAATTCAAACACAATAATTCTTAAATATAATAACTTTCAATTCATAGAAGGGACAAAAAACCTTAATTCAGCCTTTATAATTTATATAAGAATTTAACATCATTAAATTCTCTTATTAACTTATCAGATCAGAAATTAACGTAATGAGGTGAACCCTGGCGCGAGGGCCAGCGAGCCTCGGCCGGACGCTGAAGTGTTTTTTTTGAATTTTCCCTTTTCTTCTGTTATTTTTCAGACAGCTCCAAGGATGAGCGACCAAAATTTCAAAAGGGTGTACCACCGTTGGGTGATCAAAATTTCTATAAGTATTTTCAGAATTACTCTATAGAGTATATTTCCTAAAATGCCAATATCTATAATGTAAAATGTGGTCTAGTTGGGCGCCGTGAAAACTCGATAAAGTACTAGTGCTGTGATTGTGTATGTAGCACAACTACTAACCTCTACAGAATATTAACTAAAATATGTCTTGTTATGTTGATAGTGAAAATAAATTATTCTCAAGTTGTATGTACTGGTGTAGTTTGACTCAGTGTGAATACCAAACAATAAAATGTCGTATAATTCCTTAGCAGTATGTCTCCTTCTCTTTGGTGTAAGTATTCTGACCTTAAAATCAACAAATATAAGTAGTGTGTTTAAAAGCATTAACTTCTCTATGACTGCTGATCTCAGTGTAATAAAAACTAATTATTCTTTCAAGACAATACAAGCTAAATATTTCTGTCTATCTGGTTTAACATACACATGATATGTAAGTATGGTTATCAATCGGAAAAATAAAATATAATGAAAATTTAACTTTTTACTAGGGTCAAAATCATGGTTGTATGGGTGACAATACTCTTTTGCAACATATCCAACTGTAACATGAAAAGTGACAGAGTCAATGATTAGCAAGCAACATACAAATACCTTTGAGACAATTATTCATGTTTAAATAGGTTTTTCATTAAACAAAATTTCAATATCCGTTATACTTAAATGTCTTTCAGAACTAATTACGTTTTACGTAATTGTATCACTGAATAATAGTTTGGTTATCAGTCAATATTTTAAATATTATTGAAACACATTTTAACTGGCAAATTAGTCTTTTCTTTGTTTTTACTAGCTCAGTCTCTTTCGGTAGATCAAACTGTCTCAAGACTTCTGGACCTGGGACTATTCTTTAAACATTCAAGACAATTAATGACTTTAACAGATTTTAACTTTGATATCGTACATATTACTGATCAATGTCAGTTAACCAGGTCCAGTATGTACAAGCTACAAGTCTTTACGTAGTTAAGTAGTATTAAGTTGTTTTAGCGAGTTTCAAATTAGGTCTTGATCGTAAACATCATAGTTTAAGATATCTTGCCATTAAAATAGGACAGGTAACTTCTCGCTGTTCTTGTTAATTCGGGGATGGGGCAAACAAACCTCGTCGCGTCGTTACAATACCAAGAGGCTGTGGAAAACCTCTCCGAACCCCTGTCTCTCCTCCGATGTTGCTGGTTAGATCTCACTCTCCTCCGATGTCGCTGGTTGGGTCTCCGTCTCGATGCACCTCCTCTCGTGCTGCTGGTACTCCAGCAGGACTGGCGTCGGTCACCTGGAGTCGTCTAGAAGGATGATGTCCTCCGGTACACCGTCTACGATGCCGTCTACCGCTGTCGAACTCCTTCCATCTCGAAGATTGATAGTCCTTTTCTTCTTTTCTTCTTAATTCGTCGTTGATCCAGTTATATTTATGCTGTTAGTCAAAACTTATCGTCGTCGTAGATTCTTTAGTAGAGCTTCGAACATCGGTAACTACCTCTTCTTCATTGTGTAGTTCCGGTATTTATTATAAAATCATCAATTTCACGTAGATTCTAGCTATTCAGTCGTCGTACCAATGTTTTACGTGATATTCTTACATTCATTTATGACTAAATCACGGAGCTCTTTCTCTCTGATCCTTCTCCCATGATAGTAGAACAGAAACTCTCGTTCCAATTTGTTTCAAACAGTCAAAGCTTTCTCTATTGAACACTCTCCGAAATCACACTGGAAATACTAAATTCTTTAAATAAAATATATGCGCAGTCGAGCGTCCAATCACATATACTCTTTCCTCAGTAATGACCCAAAAACAATATTAAAAGGTGTAAGCTCATTTCCTATTCGTCGCCGTTTAACAAATGTTTGCAAAGACATTTCATAAAATTATTACTTAGATAAAACATGAAAATACTTAAAGAGTAAAACCAAATTGACCTGACCATAGAGATACAATACTGGTAAATATAATTCATAACAGGACTAAGACAAAGTCATAGAGGTAAGAAGTAAAATAATAAACATAAAATTCATTTCTATTG
Organism: Bacillus rossius redtenbacheri; assembly: GCF_032445375.1. NCBI lineage: Eukaryota > Metazoa > Arthropoda > Insecta > Phasmatodea > Bacillidae > Bacillus > Bacillus rossius. The sequence goes on along the minus strand of NC_086330.1, from coordinate 221,975,490 downwards.
AGGGCTTCTCAAATACCTCTATAGAATAGTCCCCTTCAGAAATGTGACTAACGAACTATACTCTGATATAGGTCTTAGGACCATTTTTCATCATACAAACATCTCATCTATATTCTAATTATTTGCAGAAAATTTACATTTCATATTATTGACCTTATTTACATACTTACTTGCAAACATAGAGTATTGTCACCGATATATGTCTTCAAACGGACATATGTGTAACAGTGTATACTATTCTACAGGAGTGTAATATTTCCTCAACTGCGTTATATTATAGTGTCCTATTACTTGTTTCGTTTTAATGTCAGACAGTTCGTAACAGTTACTTCTAATAATCTTCGTGATCATATATGGTCCATCGAAGAGTAGAAATAGCTTCTTAGTAACGTACTTCCAAAATTGGCTTACTGGATTCGTTCTCTTGAGTACTAAATCTCCACAATTAAAACTCATCTTGCTGGAATCTTTCTGGTATTTTCTCCGAAGATCCGCCGTGGATGTCAACTTGGCTGCGACCAACTCTTCAGTTTCCTTCTGTATCTCGACTAATTCTTTATCTTCTGCGGCCAGAGCTTCATCGTGATGTCTCGGTAGTAACGATGACGGTATTATCAATGATCTTTTTCCTGTTAACGCTTCATATGGAGTAACACTGGTAGAACTGTGTACAGTATTATTCAAAATGCATTCAATGAACGTTAATTTACTCATCCAGTTCTGCTGTGTATCGTGGCAGAATGTCCGCAACATATTACCAAGTGTGCGCATTTGTCTCTCCACAGGATTACTCTGCGGGTGTCTCACCGAAGACGTGGTGGGTACGATTTGCAGTTTTCTGAGTCCTTCTTGCCAAACTTGACTCATGAATTGTGTGGCATGATCCGAAATAATTTTCTCCGGTCGACCCACTTCCGCGATAAACTGTTTAACTTTCTGGAATACTATCTTGCTGGTGGCATTGACTATGGGATACAACTTGGTGTATTTTGTAAATAAATCTACCATCACGAACACATATTTCACCCCGGCTGTTGATCTAGGTAATGGTCCCAATACATCCACTGATACCAACTGCAGTGGTCTCTCCGGAAGGATAGGTTTAAACTCACCTTCGAGATTTTGTTGGGCATGTTTCGCTTTCTGACACAAGTCGCACGATCGAGTAATGGCGGCGACTGACTTGTGCAGATTCGGAGAGTATAGCTGCCTAATCAATGACTGTGTCAGCTTCTTTGAACCAATATGCCCGCAATTCCTATGAACCTCCCAAATAATCGAGTTGATGTTTCGCTTCGGTATTACCGGCTTCCATGGCTCTTCAAATCTGGCTTTTCCCTTGCTATGATTGAACAATACTCCCTCCGACATGCAGTATCTCTCCTCTAACCTAGTTGGAACCTCTGAACCCTTCAATTTATCTATTATGACCTTGCAGAATTCATCTTCCTGTTGCAGTTGAGCTATCTGGTCAAAAACATTCTTGATTGTTGCGTTATCTTTAAGTTGTTGTGTCACAAGATTAGCTACCAAAAATTCCTTGGAGTTCTTCCTCGGTGTCAATTCATCATTCAATACATCGGGTATTCGACTTAGGTAATCGGCGACTACATTCTCTTTCCCTTTAATGTGGCATATTTCCAAGTCAAACTCTTGCATCAGCAAGCACCATCGTGTCAGCCTGCTACCAAAAATTTTGCCTGCTTTTAGACACATCAGGGCTTGATGGTCAGTCATTAGCTTTATATGTTCTCCCAGAAGCAGGTCTCGAAACTTCTGCAGAGCCCATATTATTGCTAGTGTCTCTTTCTCCGTGACCGTGTAATTTCGCTCTGCCGAATTCAATGTTCTACTCGCCATCGCTACGGTACGTTCTACTCCCTCATCGTCCATTTGCGCGAGCTTCGCCCCTAAGGCATAATCAGATGCGTCTGTGTATAGTAGAAATTCCCGACCTAACATGGGATGATAGATGACTCGTTCTTCGAGAAAGACCTTCTTGAGTTCTTCAAAAGCTTCCCGCTGTTCTGCTTCCCATTTCCACAGCTTGTCCTTCTTGAGTAGATCAAACAATGGGACTGCGATCTTGGCTATCTTGTCGCTGTAATTTCGGTAAAACCCGATAACTCCCAGGAATGTACGTAGTTGTTTAACATTCTTTGGTGTAGGGAAGTTGGAAATACTGTTCAATTTTTCAGGATCGGTATGAATTCCGGTCGGTGTCAGAATATGCCCTAGAAATGGTAACTCTTGTCGGCAAAATACGGATTTTCGCAGTTTCACCGTCATTCCTGCGTCACGTAGTTTCGTTAGGACAATGCCGATATGTTCCAGGTGTTCTTCGAATGATGACGATGTAATCAAAATGTCGTCGACATATGCTCGCGCGAATCCTTTGCACTCAGATCCTAGCGTTTCGTCCAGACAACGAGTAAACTCAGCTACCGCATTACATAAGCCGAACGGCATGACTTGGAACACATACTGCGAGTTTTTGAATAGGAATGATGTGTACTGTCTAGATCTTTCTTCTAAGGGTATTTGCCAGTACCCTGCCGACAAATCAAGTGTGGTTAGAAACTTGACACCCTGATATAATCGCAGAATATCATTCGTTGGTCTCGGACTTTCCCGATCTCGAACAGTAATTTTGTTGATCTCCCTCGCGTCAAGGCATAAACGTACTGTTCCGTCTTTCTTTCGCACACAGAGTATCGCATTCGTGAATGGGCTAGGCGCTCGCTTTATTACATTCCATTCCAACATTAAGTCTAGATATTCTTCAGCCTCTTTCAAATATTTCGCCGGGATGGGATACGACTTTTTATGGAATGGTTCACCGGGTATGACCTGAATACTAGCTGTATATAATTTGTTTAACCCAGGTTTTTCGGAAAATATATTTTGAAAATTTCTTAAGACATGAAGAAGATTATTTCTACCGGTTTCATTTACCATGGTAATTCCCTTTACAGCTTCTATTAAATCAGCTCCGGTCGCCATCAAATTTATGTCACTATTAATACACGAAGTTTCCTTATGAATGATTGCAATGCATTTTTCCGAAACTTCCCAATTTTCAGTAGTTTTCGTATTTTCTGTGTCATCCATAGCAGTTACCATCCAACCTGCAAAATTCAAAATTATTTTATGGCTAGTTAGAAAGTCTACACCGAAAATTACTGGTTTAGCCAATCCTTTTACGATTAATACATTAATGTACTTGGTGCTACCTAAACCTTCTACTTCCAATAAGGTCTGACGATTAATGATGGGACTAGCCCTTGATGTAACCCCTAGAATCTTTAAACTTGGTACTGGCATTCTCGGTAATGATATTCCGGTGCTCTCTATCATGGCTACGCAGTCTTCGCTGATGCAGGATATCTCTGCGCCGCTGTCTAATAGTACAGGCACTTTAACTCCGTTTAAAGTTAACGATATCTCCGGACATAGTGCTTGTTTCGCTTGAACTTCGGTTGCTGTGGGCTCGCTGAGTAAAAATTCACGCTCGTTTTCTTTGAACGTAATGGTGTGTATGCTTCGACAATTATTCTTGTCATTTGCGTCGGGATCCAATTTTATACTAGCCCCGTCTAACTTACAATTAGGGACTGACGTGCGGAGCGGGTTTTCGCCATCCCTAATTAGTTTACCGCACTGTCCTTAAATCCTCTAATTTGCTCTTGTGACAAATTAGCAAATCCATTATTTGCATTCGGTGAAATCAAAAATGTGTTATTACCTCCTTGGTTTGTATCTGAGCTTCTGCTAGATTGCATGCGCGGCCATTCCGTGTTGCTTTGCTCGTGACTTGGCGCTATAGAATATGAATTTCTTTCTCCTTGTCGCGCGTCGTGAATGGTGGTGCTAAAGCTGTTCCCTTTTTCAGACGGTACAAACGTTTGTGCATTTATGCTGTACTGACCTCCGGAATGATTATTGTAATTTGCCGATCGTTCTTTCGTTGTTCGATTTTCGCCTGAATTCTCTCTGAAATTAACTGTCCCCTCCTGACGTTTATTCTCCCACTGTGATTCATTTTCGCGTCTGTCTTGTCGCTTCTCGTTTCTACGACGATAGTACTGTGGTTTATAAAATCCGTTACCATATCGCTGACCTCGATATCTATTGTGATACCAATTACTTCCGCAGTTTTCAACGTTCAGTGTGTGAATTTGAGGTTGTTTGTGTCCGCTGTTCTGCCCTTCATTTCGATTGCGCCAGTTATTGTATAACGGTGTCTGTTGGTTCGTGTTCTTGCGCTCGTTAGTTTCTTTGTGCGTTACCGTTTTATCGAGCTTAACGAGTCGTTCATACGTTAACAGTTGTTCCTTGAAATCTACAATATTACTGTATTGCCGTCCACTAAGTTGTAATTGATAATTGAGTGGTAATTGCGAAATTATCATGGCAATAAACTCTTCGTCTTCCATACGGCAATCAAGATAACGAGTTCTCTCGTACATATCGCTGATATGCGCCTCTAAATTTTGAAATTTACGATTTTCGAATTTTTCAGAATGCAACTGTATTCGCAAATTGCTTTGGATACGAGTATTCCAAAATTGGGATATGAAAGCTTTCTGAAACGATTCGTATGCGTGTACCGAATCTTTCGCCAACTCCCACCAATAATATGCCGTGTTTTTCAAGCAGTGGCTAACGCATTTCAATTTTTCTGCGTCTGTTAACTTAAATGTGTGGCAATATTCTCCAAACTGATTTAAGAATCTTCGAGGGTTTTCATTACTTTTCCCTGAATATGTTGGAACGTCATCCAACCATTTCTTAGAAGGGTGGTGTAGTGTAAGTACCGGATCTGCTGACATAATTGCAGTACTAATATTCGCGGGATTTCGCTCGGCTTCTATCGTTATCGATTTGTTTACCGGCGTGTCTTCCTTGTCGGTATTACATTCGCTAGTGTGGTGAGTCGTTAGTTGGGGCGAGAATGTTGCGATGTGTCTGGATTCTCTTTCTATTTCCCCTATTTTCGCCTCTACCATATCTAACCTTCCTGTTAGACGCTCGCTTAAGTGTACTACTTTATCGTCAGTGCGTTTACTGAATATTTCTACACCTTCAATACGAGTGTGTACACTGGAAAACTTCTGTTGCATCTCGTGCTGTGTTTCAGTTAAGTCATGCCTGATTTCTGCTGTTTCATCTGCAATCCTGCCTAAAGTGTTATTTAAGACTTGCACTAAATTGTCTAGTCTTTCGGCGTTTTCTCGCTCCTTTTGTTCCCTTTCTAACTTCTCCTCCTGTTCTATACGCTCCCGTTCTTGTTTCTCCCGTTCCCGTTCTAGTTTCTCCTCCTGTTCTTTACGCTCCCGTTCTTGTTTCTCCCGTTCCCGTTCTAGTTTCTCCTCCTGTTCTTTACGCTCCCGTTCTAATTTCTCCTTATTCATGAACTGGAACAGTGCATCTAGGGTAACAGTTGGTGTCGGCGGCGAATGACCCAACTCCATTTCCTGCTGTGACTCCATACCAGTAGTCTCGATGTGCTGTTCTGGTACTACTTCTCTAGGTTCTCGTTCAGGACTAGAGTCAGAAGTGTCATTGCTACCTCTCAAAAAATATGACTTCCTACCTGTGTCTGTCATCTTGACAAAACAAAATTACTGTCTGTATTTTTCAAAGTGTCTTGAGGTGTTCAAAAAAAGATCATAAAATAGTCCCTAACGTTGGCTTACACGTTGTGCGCCAAAAATTCTGAAGTGTTTTTTTGAATTTTCCCTTTTCTTCTGTTATTTTTCAGACAGCTCCAAGGATGAGCGACCAAAATTTCAAAAGGGTGTACCACCGTTGGGTGATCAAAATTTCTATAAGTATTTTCAGAATTACTCTATAGAGTATATTTCCTAAAATGCCAATATCTATAATGTAAAATGTGGTCTAGTTGGGCGCCGTGAAAACTCGATAAAGTACTAGTGCTGTGATTGTGTATGTAGCACAACTACTAACCTCTACAGAATATTAACTAAAATATGTCTTGTTATGTTGATAGTGAAAATAAATTATTCTCAAGTGTTTGACTCAGTGTGAATACCAAACAATAAAATGTCGTATAATTCCTTAGCAGTATGTCTCCTTCTCTTTGGTGTAAGTATTCTGACCTTAAAATCAACAAATATAAGTAGTGTGTTTAAAAGCATTAACTTCTCTATGACTGCTGATCTCAGTGTAATAAAAACTAATTATTCTTTCAAGACAATACAAGCTAAATATTTCTGTCTATCTGGTTTAACATACACATGATATGTAAGTATGGTTATCAATCGGAAAAATAAAATATAATGAAAATTTAACTTTTTACTAGGGTCAAAATCATGGTTGTATGGGTGACAATACTCTTTTGCAACATATCCAACTGTAACATGAAAAGTGACAGAGTCAATGATTAGCAAGCAACATACAAATACCTTTGAGACAATTATTCATGTTTAAATAGGTTTTTCATTAAACAAAATTTCAATATCCGTTATACTTAAATGTCTTTCAGAACTAATTACGTTTTACGTAATTGTATCACTGAATAATAGTTTGGTTATCAGTCAATATTTTAAATATTATTGAAACACATTTTAACTGGCAAATTAGTCTTTTCTTTGTTTTTACTAGCTCAGTCTCTTTCGGTAGATCAAACTGTCTCAAGACTTCTGGACCTGGGACTATTCTTTAAACATTCAAGACAATTAATGACTTTAACAGATTTTAACTTTGATATCGTACATATTACTGATCAATGTCAGTTAACCAGGTCCAGTATGTACAAGCTACAAGTCTTTACGTAGTTAAGTAGTATTAAGTTGTTTTAGCGAGTTTCAAATTAGGTCTTGATCGTAAACATCATAGTTTAAGATATCTTGCCATTAAAATAGGACAGGTAACTTCTCGCTGTTCTTGTTAATTCGGGGATGGGGCAAACAAACCTCGTCGCGTCGTTACAATACCAAGAGGCTGTGGAAAACCTCTCCGAACCCCTGTCTCTCCTCCGATGTTGCTGGTTAGATCTCACTCTCCTCCGATGTCGCTGGTTGGGTCTCCGTCTCGATGCACCTCCTCTCGTGCTGCTGGTACTCCAGCAGGACTGGCGTCGGTCACCTGGAGTCGTCTAGAAGGATGATGTCCTCCGGTACACCGTCTACGATGCCGTCTACCGCTGTCGAACTCCTTCCATCTCGAAGATTGATAGTCCTTTTCTTCTTTTCTTCTTAATTCGTCGTTGATCCAGTTATATTTATGCTGTTAGTCAAAACTTATCGTCGTCGTAGATTCTTTAGTAGAGCTTCGAACATCGGTAACTACCTCTTCTTCATTGTGTAGTTCCGGTATTTATTATAAAATCATCAATTTCACGTAGATTCTAGCTATTCAGTCGTCGTACCAATGTTTTACGTGATATTCTTACATTCATTTATGACTAAATCACGGAGCTCTTTCTCTCTGATCCTTCTCCCATGATAGTAGAACAGAAACTCTCGTTCCAATTTGTTTCAAACAGTCAAAGCTTTCTCTATTGAACACTCTCCGAAATCACACTGGAAATACTAAATTCTTTAAATAAAATATATGCGCAGTCGAGCGTCCAATCACATATACTCTTTCCTCAGTAATGACCCAAAAACAATATTAAAAGGTGTAAGCTCATTTCCTATTCGTCGCCGTTTAACAAATGTTTGCAAAGACATTTCATAAAATTATTACTTAGATAAAACATGAAAATACTTAAAGAGTAAAACCAAATTGACCTGACCATAGAGATACAATACTGGTAAATATAATTCATAACAGGACTAAGACAAAGTCATAGAGGTAAGAAGTAAAATAATAAACATAAAATTCATTTCTATTGAGGGCTTCTCAAATACCTCTATAACGCCATGACCTGATGCCAGTACAGCGCGACTCGTGGACCGGGGCGGACGCACGTCCCACGGAGAGACATCATCCTTTGTCCACACCGAGTTCACTTCTGGTAACTATAGTCATTCTTCAAAACCTTTTTAATAATCTCTCCGTGTGTACCCGGTCCAGCTTTTTCGGTCCAGGACCTAATCCGGCCGCATAAATATCACACCCCCCCTGCACCACACTTGGTCCGCGGGGTATGTGCACTATCCGGTACGGGCCGACTCCCGAGGACAGAACTTTTGTTAATCTCAGTCGCTCCGGCGCTGACACTCCCCGTAAGGGAACTCTTGAGCGAATTTAGCTGCGGTCCGCGCTCCACTGCCGTGGACGCGAGCACCGCCTCAATACGCAGATTTACGGGATTGGCCGCCTCCAATCACCCTCACCCCTCGTTGAGCAGTCAGGCTCAGAAACGCCTAAGGACACGATAATACGGAACAACTACTGACGTTGTAACATTCTTTTATAAACTTGTGCAACGCAACCTCGTGTAACATTTCTTTTGTAAACTTGTGCGACGCACCTCTCCACGTAACATTCGTGAACTTATATAACGCAACCTCGTGTAACATTCCTTTTGTAAACTTGTGCTATGGTAATTCAGTAACTCTCAGACTCAGTTGAGTGTAATTGTGTAATTTGTATCTTGTAACGTTACCTATTGTGCGACGTGGTGTGTAACCGACAACGTTACACCAGAGCCACTGTCGACTGAATAAATGACACACGTCATTTATTAACTCACTCCAGCGTACGCTTCTTTAAACCTGCTATCCCCAACCACCACCGATTAGGGAATCTCTCAGACCCACGTAACACCGCCGACGGTCCTAGTGGGCCACGCAGGGCAATCGACCCCACGACCCAACTACCGACTAGCACCAGAACTAGTCTGGCGCCCACCCGGACTCATTACATTCGCAACAGCCACTCCCGCTAGGAACCGCACCGGGACTCGAGCCCGAGACCCCGGACGACGGCAAAGTTGAGAAAAATACATGTTTCTTTTGTGACAAAGCTGAATCCAGGCAACATGAATTATTCACAATTGCAACCAGTAGCGCAGGTACGAAACTGAATGAAGCAGTGAATCAAAGCAACAATGAACACTGGAAAGTAAAATTATCAGGTTGCATCGATCCAAAGGATGCACATGCGTATGACATTTCCTATCATAAAGAGTGTTATACAAAGAATGTTGTAAACGTTTTACGTAAAGAACATCAAGATCAAAATACGGACACTGCAGCTAGCGTAATAGACAGTGCATGTAAAGTCGACTTTATCCATTCACTTTCAGAAGCGTTGCAAGATGGGAAGGTGGTTTCTATTGCAGAAGCAGAAGATGTATACAAAAAATATGTGCAGAAAATGGAATGGAGTATGAAATCATGAAGAGAAAAGCACTGAAATCATTTATCGAAGAAGAGTTATGGGACATGGACCTACATTTCGTCAACCCCATCCAAAATAATCAGCCACAACGTATGTTGTTAAAATCTACAGCAAATGTTGTTTTATCCAAAGTGGAAGAAGCTACTAGCCTTTCTGGACAAATGAAGACTCTCTTTGAGGCAGCAAGTGTGATAAGAAAATGTATTTTGTCTATTAACCAGTGGCATTTCCATGGATCAGTGGATATTGACAATCAAGATCAAGTTGTTCCAGTTGAACTTGAAATTTTCTTTAAGTGGTGTATTGCTGGAGGAAATGAATCCAAAAACATCAAAATTGACACAGAACAGGTAGCTCATAAGGCATCAATACTTTCACAAAGCCTTATGTATGAATGTCTCAGCCAAAAGGCAAGTGAAAAAAGAATCTATCACCACTATCTCCAAGAAAACTCGTGATTATCCACTTCAGGTAGGTGTCAGTTTAACAGTTCACTCCAATACTCGTAGCAAATTCCTTGTCCTTGTGCTTAGCTGAAGAACAGCCTAAAACAATGGTGGTTTCAGATTCAGTAATAAATCGCTCGTTGACAGTTCTTCCTCGATATATGACATGTTTGGTGGAATATAAAGGGCCAAAGAACATTAAGCCACTGAACCAAACATTTACGAAAAGAAGTTGTACATTCTGCTAAAGCAGATCTCTCACAATATGTTTCAATTGACATGGCTTGGCTGTTAAGTAAATGTTTGATATGCTATTCAGAACATGCAATGTATTCTACATCAGAGATGGAATCACAAAAAACACTTGAAAGCGATAGTCCAGGGATTGTGCTGCCAGATGCAAAGGAAACAAATTACATACCTACTTGGTCAACCTTCAATTCAGCATTACTAGAACAACTAGCAAAAATTGCAAGATTGTGTGTCCTACCGATTATACCAGCTAGCCCAACTAATCATTCTGTTCAATTAACATTCCTTACTCAACTAGAACTTGTCACTAAACACATCTGTAGAAATAATTCCAAGTGCATCTTTACTTTGGACTTGGGTCTTTATAAGCCAGTTCAATAACTAATCATGTCACGAGTCTTCATAACCATTGGATTGTGCAACCAGGTGAGTTGCATATATGTTTTGCAATGATACGTGCAATTGGATTGTTCGTTGATGAAACTGGCATTCCTGATTTCTGGAGATCTCTGTATGGTGATAACACTGTCAGTCAAATAATTGCAGGGAAAAAGTTCAGACGTGCAGTTGAAACACACACCAGCATGCTAGTCGCACTGCAAGATTGTTGCTTTGAATATTTATTGAAACGCATATTAATACATACCATTGCATTTACAAAAAAAGTGCAAGAGTCAAGGGAAAAATTCAATGACACTGGTGCACAAACACATCTAAACGATCTTCTCTCGAAAATCAAAGAGAGTGATCTCTTGAACAAAATAAAGGTATTTGATGAACCAGAGGAAGAACTGAAACCAACATTTCGAATGTTACGAACATATATGAAAATGATAGAATGTTTTCTGCTGTTCTTAAGGTCTGTCAGGAGTGCAAATTGGAATGTGCACCTTTCCGCCCTAGCAGACTTTGTAAAATACTTCTTGCATTAGACTTGACAAACTATTCAGGAATGATCGCTTGGTACATTGCTGATATGAGAAATCTGAAAGAATCTTATCCAGGAATATGGAATGAGTTCGAAAAGGGGAATTGGGTAATAAATAAATCCAAAGTACCCTTTTGTACTCTTGCCTGTGATGAGGTATTAGAACATCAAAATAGAGCGATGAAAGTCACAGGAGGACTTGTTGGAATAACTCAACAACCCAGAACTCTGGCACGTTTTTTCTTAACAGCACCTGAGCTCCAAAGCCTGTCTCAAGAAACACTGAAAATAACTGGTAGATCATCGAATCCAGAGGTTACAGAGCACCATCTCAACGATGAAAGAACAGCTTAACAAGATGAAGCTATTTCAATCTTACAAATTGAATTGAAGCGTATTGGGAATCCTTTTAAATATGAAGGTCCCGAGTTCATAAATATATCAACAAAAGCTGTATATAGTGAAAATAATAACAGCAGATTTTGGGCACATAGAATAAATAGGCACAGAATTGTATGAAACATTTAAGTCAGACAGACTTCTTGATGGGGTAGTTAGTCTCTGGGCCCCTATAAAAAGAAACAAATTTAATCTATGTTCAAGCAACAACAAAAGTACAAAAGTTAAGATTTCAGGATCTATCAAAGAGTTGATTGCAGACCGTAGTCCATTTGCACGACTTCTGATTGTCACAAGATCTCAACGATAACTTGATCTACACACAACCTTAGGGAAGTATGAGATGTCCATTGTGCCCGATCTATGTTTTCACTCGATGGAACAATGTATCAGTGTGCAACTAAAAGTAAGTTGATTCATATCTTGAAGTCTATTGTGGAACCAACTGTTAACAACAGCTTACAATCTGTTCAAGTTAATAAACCAAAGAGCTGGGTAGCAATCGTGGATGGAATGGGAGAATTGCAAGCTATCAACAAAACAACAACAGTAAAAACTTGTTCAGATCTCGCTGACGTGTTCATCGAAAAGATCCAAAATAAATACTGGCAATATGACGAACTTCATATTGTTTTTGATGTATATTTAGAGGAATCAGTCAAAAATACTACTAGAGTCAAAAGGCTCTGTGGGGGTACAGCAGCACAGTACACCACTGACATTTCGAAGATAGATATGAAGAAACTTTTGTCACACATTCGAACCAAAGACGAATTAACTAACTACTTTGCACACAATATATTCAGTCATGCAATGAAATGTGCAAAGAAATGTGTTGTTTCGTGGCATTCGGACGTTTCTGCAACGCACTGCTCCCTGGATTGCTTGAAGAGTAGTCATGAAGAAGCCGACACTAAAATATTACTACATGCTATCAACGCCAAAGACAGAGGAGCAACTACATTGCTGGTATTATCTCAAGACACAGACATTTTAGTGCTCCTAGTTAGACCGTATTTAAGACTTCCAGAAGCAACATTCTTCGTTCCAATATCAGGGGAACTAATATCAGTGCAAAAAACTTATTTTTCACTGGGAGCTCTTAAAGCATCTTCATTGCCTGGGTTCCATGCTTTATCAGGTTGTGACACAACTGGGATTCTGTTTAGGAAGGGCAAGCTATCCTACTGGAAATCATTTATTTCAGCTAGAGAAAAAGAACTTCTTGCCTTACAAAATCTTGGCACTAGTGATTCAGATTCTGACAATGTCATTCATCTACTTGAAGCATTAATTTGCAGAGTTTATCAACCAAGTAATACAATAACATCACTTGCAGAATTACGATGGTCGATGTTTACGAGCAAACAATCCCTTGGAGAAAAGTTACCACCCACTAGGGGCTCTCTTATACCTGCACTTAAGAGAGCTAACTTTCAAGCCCTTATATGGTCACAAGATGATGAAGTGTATCCAGTCATCCCAAATCCTCTTGGACATGGATGGGGTATAGAAGCAGGAGTACTCGCCCTAGTCATGTGTGAGGAAACGTATGCTCCAGAAACCCTTCTAGAATTGATTAAGTGTTCATGTGTGAAGAAAAGATGTTCGCCACCTTGTAAATGTTTAGCAAACAATATGCCTTGCACAGAAATGTGTCTTTGCAATGGTGATGAAGCAATTTGCGATAACCTGTATCCTCCTGATTACATCGATGGAGATAGTGATACAACTGACGATACTGATTTGTAATTTGTTTTTTGTAAAACATATATTTTATCTTTCTGTCATTTGTAAAAAAAGTTATTCTCTATTGTTTCTAAGCTTTATATATAATAAAACATAATTATTATTTAAATATTTGTTCAATGTAACACACTTGAACCACATAAAGTTTTATTGCACATAGCTAATTGTATTATGGCTTGTCCATATATTTATGGATGAAAACCCAAGTAGCTTAAAACTATTTACTTTTGCAATACATGGTAAGATCATTTTCGTTAGTGCATAACAATGCCTTGCTAATGATACATAGAATATTAAAATCTGTTGAATAGCAACCGAGATAAGGCTCTTCGTTTATATTATAACGGCCATCTTGCATAAGTCACCACGGTTACACGCACACCTGCGAGGGTGTCACCATGGATATTTTTAAAGCTACGTATATTAGTAACGACACGAAACCTTCAATTTATTCCCTTCATTTAGTTTGCCACGAGGTACCACTTTTATACCCTATGCTCCTGGACTATTATTATTAAAGAGCTGTATGTTGGAGGTAGCATTGAATGTTAGTTGTGTTAGCACCGGTAAGTGATCGGAGTTTAGTTCGTCTAAAGTTTCTGCATTTATCTGCGCATTAGGTATGTTTGTTAGAGCTATGTCTAAAATTTCTGGGGTGCCACCATTTACAGGATAGCTTGTTGGGGAGTCAGGGGCAAGAATGACGTAGTTTCTTGCTACTGCGTGGTCGTGTAAAATGTTTCCGTTGGCATTTGTTTGAGTGCAGCCACAGTCAGTGTGTTTGCTGTTTAAGTCCCCTGCTATAAAGAATTTATCCTCAACTTCCATTAATTTATTGAGGTCGTGTGGTGTGAGTGGGTCTTGTGGTGTCTTGTATACCGCAGACATGCATACATGTGAATTATTATGAAGCAGTTCGGCACTGTATGGCATTCCTTCCTATCCTTTCCCCTCCCCTCTCCCCCTTCCTCCTCCCTCTCCAACTTCCCCTTCCTACCATCCCTCTTCCACCCATCCCCACCACCTCACCAGCACTCTCTGTCGAGTGTTTTACCGGGCCTATATATACTCCGGCTCCTAGCTTATTCGTCGCAGTCTCTCGGTCTCCTGACTCGAAGGCTGTCACTGCGGGGGTGGCGCTGCGTTCTGGTATGTACTCGGCTGCGAAACTTAGTGTCTGTATTTAAGTATGAAGTTGAAGAGGCTGCGCCGTCTTCTTGAGGTAGTGTGCACCCATTTCCCTCCCCTTCCCACTTCCACCCCCCCCCCCCCGGATTTCCCCTCCCACAGGTTGTGTGACATCGGCACTCTCCCACCTGCATTCACAGAGCCGCGACTGAAGCGCCATCTATGTTTTTTATATAAGGGTGCGAGGCACTAGGCCTCAGGTCTGTCGCTTCGCTGTCGCCTTCCCTGCCTGCGGGTACTGGTCGTCTGGGCTCCGTCATGGTCGGTATTTGACTTCTCGTTGGATTTTTGCATGTTGTAGCCATGCTTGGCGAACGTAACGCAACGATCTCTGTTCCCAGTAAATTTTGTGTTTTTGTAAGTGCGTCCATTTCTAGAGCTAACGATTAACCTTTTACATAGTCTTGCGTTGGGAACAACCAAATACCTTGCCGACTATAAACGTTGCTGATATTAGTTTTGCAATGTGGCCCCGCGGGATTGCCTTTACCGTGGCTTGGCGTTTTTCTTGTTGAGATTAGCCATGTTTGAATAATCTCTCTGTTCATGATTTCCTTTTGCAACGTGCCAAGTTAAACTTGCAAGGGCCCCTGTACTATCCCTGTTGTTTGTCGTCTTGCAAGTATGAGACGTCCTAACGTAATTTTTATAGTTAGCTCTTGTATCACCGTCTCATAAGCCGAGGCCCAACCAACGAGGCATGTGTAATTGTGCAGACCCACGACGTCATGTTTAATGAAAGGCCTTTCTGTATGGTTTCTGTATTAATTAACTTGTTTTAATGAGCCATTTTATATTTGCAGCACCTGCATGTGCTTGTAATTTACCTATGAAACTAATGTATAATTTTTGGAGTATCAAAGCTAGCAAGCGTAATTGTGTACTTACACATGGATACTAATGAAATACTTGGAGTTCGCATTACGCGTTTCAGGACACTTATGTACCTGCTGTTTGTTTTGTGATTGCCATTATAAAGATGTTAAAGTCACTCTACTTAGTTTATTTAAAGAAATAAATATAATAATTGTGTTAAATGTGCCTATGATCTGATTCAACTAAACCTCAGAAGCTACTGTGTGTTCCATCCAGCTGGAATCATTCAATTTAATCAATCAAGTTTTAATTTTGTGTCTTCGTGCGCAAGTTTGTAAGGTGGTGCATCTCATATCCACCACACTGCAAAATTCTGCGCAACTCTGCTAGGCAGAGTTTCTCTTCGGTTGTGTATTTTGTTTCAGAGACATTGGCTCCCCTGAGACAGCTTGGATATATCGTTTGCGGAAAGCGGAGCTGGCGGCTCACCTCGAGAAGAACGGCTTGCCCGTCTCCCCAGGCAACACCGTCATGGCGATGCGGGCGCGGTTCGTGCAGTTCCTGCGAGACGAATGTGACGTCTCGAGTGGAGAACAGCTGCGGCAGACCCCGGTGTCAGTAAGTCAGTGTGACGGGTCCCTGTTCAGTCACAAATTATTTTTCTCGTCCTTGAAATCCCTACCCCTTTTGGACGGAAGTGAGGTCAAGGAAGTGCTTGATTTTATTATTGCAGCCGATCGGCTTTATAAGCTAAATTTAATTTCTTCTCAATCCTTTTTGAAGGCACTCCTCAGTAAATGTGTAGGTAATCATGTGCAGCTTTTAACTGACGTCATCATACAAGACAGGACTTCGAGTCGTTCAAAAAACAGCTGGTGCATTCGATATGCCCTACTAGAGTTCTAGATGCCTGTAAGCGAGACTTAATATTCCGATTTAAGAAGCCAGAGGAACCTGTTCCTGAGTATGTGAACCAGATTAATATTTGTGTGGCAATTCGCGAGTGCCTTCGCGCAAATAAGTTCGTGGTTATTCACTTTAAGATTAAGCATTTTTCCTGGAATTGGAAGTTTATTGTTGTTCCTGGTCTTTCACCTAATTTTATTTTGGGTTTAGATTTTTTGAGCAAGACTCGCTGTGTCCTGGACATGGGCCAGCATGAGCTCCGTTTTGGCTTTGCTCCTTCTGTGAAGGTTCCCTTAAGATCGCAGCCTAGTAATTCCGTTATTTTTGAGTGACAAGATGGCGATAGCATTGCTCAAAGGCAGGCTATTGCCGAGTTAATTCATGTTTTTCTTATGTAATCACCTCTAAATTAGGAAACTGTGACATTTTGCCCTATAAGTTCTACTTAAAGGATGAACTTCCCGTTCGCGCTAAATATCTCAAGGTTTCTCCCCCTAAACTTCAGACCATGCGTGACATCGTGGATAAGCTCTTAGCTGCTGGTGTCATTTCTCCTTCTACATCTGATTTTTGCACTCCCACTTTTTTAGTGCGTAAAAAAGACGGTGCGAGCTGGCGTATGGTACATAATTACATTCCTTTGAACCATAAAATTGCTAAAGATGATGTTTATCCGCTCCCCACTGTTGAGTCTGCCCTTCAACATCTAGGTAAGGCCAGATATTTTTCGGTTATTGACTTAAATCAAAGTTTTTCACCAGTGCCTTTTAGATCCTAGTTGCCGCAAATATACCGCATTTTCAACTCCTTTTGGCCATTTTGAATTTAATTGTGTGCCTATGGGTGTTAGTTTTGGCAGTCAGGCTATGAGCTGGATCCTTGATCATGTCTTATCTGATCTCAAGTATAATTATGTGTTTAATTATGTCGATGACATTGTTTATAGTAACATCTTTGAGGATCACATTACTCACTTGACTGAAGTCCTTTCTCGTTTACGAGGGGCTAATCTCACTGTTAACCCCAAGAAGGTTACTCTAGGAAAAACATCCGTTAAATTATTGGGTTATGTTATTTCACAAGGTACCCTCCTTATGGATCCTGACAAGATTGCCCCTATCATCCAGTTTCCTAGGCCTGTAAATTTAAAGGGAGTCCAGCGTTTTTTGTATATGTTAGGTTATTTCTCCAGGTTCATTAATAATTTTTCCTCTTTATCTGCGCCCCTAAACATCTTACGTAAGAAGGATTCAGTTTTTGAGTGGGGTCTCGAACAAGAGAAATCTTTTCAGGCGCTGAAGTCTTGTATGGCTTCACCCCCAGTTCTCATTCTACCCGATTTTAATAAACGGATTGCCATTCAGGTTGATGCCTCGCACATTGCCCTTGGAGCCGTCCTAGGACACCTAGAGGAAGGCCAGATTAGGTCCATTGCCTATGCTAGTCGCTCGCTATCGGAGTCTGAGCAGCGATTAGGTGTCTAAGAGAAGGTGGCCTTGGCTTGCCTATTCGGGCTAGAAAAATTCGTAAGTTATCTCGATGCTCGGTAGTTTGATTTATTTACCGATAACCGAGCCCTTAGTTGGCTCTTTAATCATCCTCATCAGCTGGGTAAGCCGGGTCGTTGGATTTTGAGGTTATCACGATTTCAGTTTGTCATTCATCATATTCCAGGTAAAGAAAATGTTATTGCTGACTCTCTTTCACGCATGTTTTGCACTGATGAATTCGAGCCTTTGGAACCCCGCTCTTCTGATGCTACTAAATTTATCACTGCTTTTCAATTTTTTCCTGAATCCTACTTTAATATCAAGGAATGTCAGACTCAAGACCCCCTCAGCCAGCAGGTACTTAGAGATCTTCATGATAAGAAGGCTGTTCCCTATGTTGAGGAGAGTGGTATGTTGTATTTTACAGGAACTTCTGGCAGAGCCCAAAAGGCTGTTGTTCCAGCTGTCTTGAGGCCTATGGTGTTAACCTATTTCCATGCATCACTCTTAGGTGGTCATCTAGGAATAGATAAAACTTTTCGTAGAATTTCAGCGCACCTGTTTTGGCCCGAGCTTCATGCTGATGTTCGGAGGTTTGTTCGATCTTGTCTCGATTGCCAGATTTCTAAGCCGCCTCATAATTTTAAGGTGGGTATGTATGCTGCTGATCCTCCTGTAGCCCCCTGGCATGTCTTACATATTGATATTTTTGGTCCTCTTACACGTTCTAAGAAGGGTAATGTATGTTTGCTTGTTGTTTTGGATATTTTTACAAAATTTGTCATTTTATTACCTCTTAGAAACATGAAAGCTGCTACTATTGTTAAGGCGCTTAAGGAACAGGTTTTCAAGTTGTTTGGTCCTTCATGTATGATTGTTTCTGACAATGCCCCATATTTTCAGTCTACTATCTATAAGAATTGTCTTTTTGAATGGGCCGTTAAACCTTTTTTAGTTCAGCTTATTTTCCGCAGGGCAACATGGTAGAGTGGCAAAATAAGGTTCTCAAAAGCATCCTGATTTCCTTCTACCGGTCTAATCAGACTCTTTGGGATTCACACATTGAGTATATCAATGTCGGACTTAATTCTGCTCTTTTTCTGCTACCGGTTTTCCACCCTCAATCCCGTTCCTAGGCCGTGAGCTTACTGTTCCTTTACTGAACCAGTGGGGCTTGCCATCCCTCGACACCAGCCTGGACGCCCAGGCATTGGAACGTGTACTCGACACGGTTTCCTGTAATATTCATAAGGCCCGTAAGGCCATTTCTGACAATTATAATAAGGCTAGAGCTCCTCGTGGTTTTAAGCTTGGGGATTTAGTCCTTTGCAGGGAGTTTAAATTGCCTAAGATGGCTGATCAGTTAAATGTGAAGTTACTTCCTCCTTATGAGGGACCCTATTGTGTCGATAAGTTATTGGGTGCCAACACCCTTTTGTTAAGGTGCTGTAGGCGCAAGTTCAAATTCTGAAAGGCTCACGTAACCCAGTTGAAACCTTTCGTTAAATAGATTTTTACAGGTTTGTTGTAAGCTTTTTTGCAAATTTGTACCTTTTATATGAGATTAGCCTATTGGCCTGTTGTTAAGTGTTTGTGTTCCTAGGAACGTGTGTTTGAAACTTGTGTTTGCAGCTTGTCTTTTGTTGGATTTGTGCGTGGTGTTGCGGCTCCTTTTCTTTTTTTGGTTTGGCGCGCCATCCTTTTTCCCTGTTACCCTTGCTTGCTGTGCCCGACTTCCGCTAGTGATCTTCAGCTACATCTCACCGAGAGACGTCTCCGTGGGGCCTTCCGTTCGTCGCCTCCTCCCTACAAGTGGTACTTGCCTATGAGAGCCCATCGTGCTACTGCCCATCATGCTACCATGAGCTTGCCTGGCGGCTTCCTGCTTGCGTGGAGGCTCGATGCTGTTTCGCCGTTTCTGGGTCTTGGAGAGCGGCCGTGTTGATTCCGGCTGTGTGCTTCTCGCACTGCCATGAGTCCATGGCTTCCCCTAGCCCTTGCTTGGCAGGTCTTGGACATCGTAGCTGACCCCTTCGTCAGCCTACTAAGGCACTGCGACTTGGTGCTCCCTGATGGAGTCCCCTCCATGCCTGGGTGGTTGCGACTCGCGGGACAGCTCTGCTCCGAGCCCTTGTTCTGGGCTAAACACCAACTTCATCTCTGAACTTCTTACTCCGTATCAGCCGCTGGCTGTTGTCTACCGCTGTTCTGAAGACCTGTTCTTCAGCGTACTTCGACTTGCATAGCATCTGACTACGTTCGAAGCCATCTTTTTGATCGTCGCGGCGATCCTGAAGCTTGCTGTTTGATGCTGTCACCAGTCTCCGAATTCAATGTCATGAACTTTCTTCATTGTGTGGATCTTCTGGCTCTCCGGGCAGGGACACTTTAGGGAGGGGGGTAAAAGCAGTTCGGCACTGTATAGCATTCCTTCCTTTCCTTTCCCCTCCCCCAACCTCCTTTCCTCCCCTCTCCGACTTCCCCCTTCCTACCCTCCCTCTTCCTCCCTTCCCCACCACCTGACCAGCACTCTCTGTCGAGTGTTTTACTGGGCCTATATATACTCCAGCTCCTAGCTTATTCGTCGCAGTCTCTCGGTCTCCTGACTCGAAGGCTGTAACTGCGGGGGTGGCGTTGCGTTCTGGTATGTACTCGTCTGTGAAACTTAGTGTCTGTATTTAAGTATTAAGTATTATTCTTGCCTGCGAGTTGTGGCCGCGCCTTCATTTTTGTATTTCTGCCATCTACTGTAATTTTTCGTATTTGCTATCAATGTTGGACCCTTCAGGTCATCTTTTGAATTGAGTTTCTTTTGCTCACGCCGAGTACTGCCTGTAGCTTTGCGGTTGTATATGGGCATGCCACGATGGCATTGGACACTTCTTGTCAATCCGCATTATAATTTCTTTCTTGCTTTTGCTTTCAGCCTAGCGGCCCATATTACTTGTTTGGTACTTCTAACGCTTCGCCACCATGCCCGGTTTACTCTCACATTGTTTTAAATTGTATGAATGATTGTATTTATTCCCGCGGGAGTGCACGAGGAGCGCATGATTATTATAAATTGCTAACCTGTAATTAAGTCATATAATGTATGCCATATGTTTTCGCTCTAGAAACGTTTTATTATGATACAATTATATTTTTTGTAAAGCCATTTATAATTTTGCTAAAGCACCAGCTTTCCACTGTCGTTGGGTTTTAATGTATAAACCCCCTGCCGGCTTTGTCTTTGTCTGTTGTGGTTTAGGCGGCTACAATTATTACGAACGTTTATGCTGGTGGCCTCAATGTGTTCTAGTCCATTTAAAGATACAGGATGGTGGTGAATTCCGTGTTTAATTAGAATGGCTGTACCGCCGCGGAGTGCAGGCAGTCTGTTCTATATATTGTATATCCGCATATGTAAGCTCGCATGTGTGGTTTGGAAAAGTTTCAGAGATGAAAGCGACATCTATTCCATAGACAAAAAGTAACTGTTCGAGTTCGTAGGTTTTATTTTGGAGGCCATTTGCATTGAAGATTAGAATCTGTAAAGACTTCCCCGGGTTAGTGCCATTTTAAGGTGTTGCGAGATTCAGAATTGCGGATCGTAAAATGAGCTGTCGCTTTGACACGTCGGGTTCAGCTCGGATGGAGGCGTAGTGTGGTGAAAGTGTTGCTATGAGCTGCGAGAAATTACATAGTTTCAGTATTTCAGCCAGCTCGGATAGATCACCGACGGTGTTTCCCTCTATTCTGTCCTGCGCCGGAGTGTAAGTAGTACGTGGTTCTCTAACAGCTTCAGAGTATTTTTTTCCCGAATGTGTCAGTTCGGTGGTTGTTGTTTGCGGCCGCAGCTGTGGCTTGTTTACCACCTGGGCGCGCGGCTGTGCGTGAACGGGGCGGGTGGGGGGAACTCCTTCTGGCTGTGCGTGGCTGGCGCTTGTTGTTGTGTTTGTGCCTGTGTCTGCACGGCTTGTCGTTGTGTCCTAATGACCACCATTTTAAGGAAAACTGGACACTGCTTCCAGGCTGCAGTGTGTCCCCGAACTTTGCAGTTGAAGCAGAATTTGTCTGCGTCGTCAGACTTCTGGCAGTCCTTGCGGGCGTGGTTTTCGCCACACCTGATGCATCGTGGTGGCTTGCTGCAGCGAGTGTGGGTGTGGTCGAATTCGCCACAGTGCTTGCACTGGGCGATGTATTGTGGGCGGGCTTGGTAATTTTGAATAGTTACCAATGTGTAGTGAAGTGTTCTGACGGCGAGGAGGTTGATGTCTGAGGCAGTGATGGTCGCGCAGAACATCTCTGACCTAAAGCGTTGTGGCTGCCCCACAGCATCAGTCCCGGTGACTTCAAAATTACGCACATCGTGCACCACGAATCCTTTCTCGGTCAGTTCCGAGGTGATGTCTGCCTCGGTGACCTCTGGGTACAGTCCCTTTATTACAAATTTTGTGTTGCGCTCGTCGGGATGCGCAAATGTGTGGTGGTAGATTTCGTGGGCTTTCAGGTATAAGGGGGCTTGAGAGTAGCCCTCTCTATCGTTGAATGTTAGTCGCAGCTCTCTCCTGCGCGTGATCGTGTTTCTGAATGCAATACAGTGCGTGTTTAGGAAAGTTGCGATTTTCTTAAGTTTCGCAACTTCCCCGACCATGATTGGTACTCCCTTGTACCTGTTACCGGCCGCGGTTGTGGTCTGTGGTTGCGAGTCTGTAGGCAGATTTGCCTGCAGTGGGATCGCAAATGTCCCTACTGTCTGTGATTGTATTGAGTCGCGCCTAGCTGGACGCGCATCCTCATTATTCCCTAGTACCGTCTCCTGTCGCCTACCGAGGGAATGGATCCGGTCGCGTGTGTGTTTAGTCCGCAAGGCTTTTTTCCCTCCAACCTTAACGTGAAAAGTAAGAATACATTCCAGCCGAATTCAAGTAGATCTTTCCTACTTTGTAAAAATGATGGACCCCTAAAAAGGAAGCATGAAGATGATGAACACACTTCGACATCATCGATAACGAATTCTTACGATAATCTGGGTGTAGACGATGAGTAGTATATAAAAGTTCCTCCGGAAACAGGCGCCAGGCGGTAATTGTGGTGTCGGTGTCAGCCATCTTGGATTGTGACATCACGGCGGCAATCTTGGAAGGGTAACGGGGCACATCGTAATGGGACACCATACCTTTAACCTCGACTGTTGGCATTAAAATTTGTCATTGACCTTTAACTTTGACCTTTACCTTGAACTTTGTCACTGACCTTTAACTTTGACCTTGACCTTGAAATTTGACCTTAAACTTGAAATTTCACCTTGACCTTGAAATTTGACCTTAACCTTGGAATTTGACCTTTACCTTGAAATTTGTCCTTGACCTTGATCTTTGACTTTGACCTTGATGTCCATCATGGATCCGACATTTTATGATCAGTACATGCTACCAGGAGCTACCACCTTCTACTGGTCATTGCCACCATCTTGTTTTCATCTGATGGAGGACACCATCCTGTGTGTACTCATCTTAGCATCATGCTAGTTTTTTTCTAACCCGATACAGTGCAGTAATCATTTATTACTGAGGTGCCCACTATCTTGAAATTTGGACGTCATCTTGAAATCATGTAATTATTTAGCTAGAAATGCGGGAAAAATTCCAAAAGTCACCGAAAAAATAAATTATTAATTTACAAATTGATTAGATCAGTTCCTGTCCTTGGTTCGATTCTTGAACAGTGACAGTTGTAACTAAATATTAAATAAATTTTAGATTCTGTTTTCCATTACCTTTCGCGGAGTTTATTAATCATTCACTCTACGAAAATCAACTCAAGTCAATATACATGACCATCTAAATAAATACAGTGCCGCTATGCTTTACATGAAAGTCTAGTTTTTTGATATTTAGATTAACCTTTAAAATGTTCATGTACAAAACCATCCATACATATAAACCAAGCATCATCGGACCGCAAGACCGGGTCATGAACAAAGTCAGTCATATAGTCCATTAACACAGTACACACAGGAAAACGTAATGTACACACAGTACACACAGGAAAACGGAATTTACACACAGTACACACAGGAAAACTGAAATCACATACAGGAAAACGGAATGTACACACAGGAAAACGGAATGTACACACAGGAAAACTGAATGTACAAACAGGAAAACGAAATGTTTATACAGTACACACAGGAAAACGGAATACACACACATAAAAAACGGAATTTACACGCAGGAAAACGAAATGTACACACAGTACACACAGGAAAACGGTATGCACACACAAGAAAACGGAATGTACACACAGGAAAACGGATTGTACACACATTACACACAGGAAAACGGAATGTACACACAGGAAAACGTAATGTACACTCAGGAAATCGGAACGTACACACGGTACACACAGGAAAAAACGGAATGATCACACATACAGGAGCGGAAACACACGCTTAGTTGGAAATCAGAATACAATAAATAAATCATACTTTTTTAAAATATAAATAATTCATTTATTTTTCAATAGTACACACATGACAGTTAAACAAATGATTATTGTATGTAGCCAGCGTTCCATAGTTCTTTAAGTATGGACGATACTTCCTCGATATGCGAGTAGTTTCCTCTACGAACAGATGCCACCATCAGTCTTAGCCAGTCAACCAATATGTTTGGATCTTTCCATGATGTGTAATCAATCTCTTCTGCCACCATATTCCTTGCACGATTATAATAAATATTATCATCTCTGGTGTCTTCCGTTTTAACACCAACCTCAGGGTTACTTTCATAATCGAGCCAGCGATCATCACAAGCTTGATCAGATTTATTTATTATAACACGGCGTTTCCATCGTTTCGGTCTCAGTACACCATCAAAGTCTTCGATCTTGTCTGCTTTAGATGCTTCAGCACAGTCTTCGATCACGTCGACAGTTTCAGAGTCACTGTAGCAATCACCGTAGAAGGCATCGTCTTCACCCAGATTTCCGTAAGAACTCGATATCGTTGATGTCGAAGTGTCTTCATCGCCTTCATGCTTCCCTTTTAGGAGTCCATTATTTTTACAAAGTATGGATGATGTACTGAATATCGGTTTGAATGTATTCTCACTTTTCACGGTGTTGATACTTCCATTAATTTCAGTCTTCCCGAAGCCATCATCATCCTTCAATATTTGTTCTTCGTCACAATCGGGTGAGCTAATACCATCACGCTCAGGACAAGGAAAATTATTGCCGTAATGCAGATCTCTCTTCTTTAGTCTAGTGGATCCATTGATGTCCTCTATGCCGTAAGTAGGCTTGGCTTTACATGTTCTACCATGTCTTTTTAAGCTGTCAATTCGTGTTAACAACCTGCTAAATCGATTACAGCTTATCATTTTGCAAAGTGGGTTTTTAGCACAATAATTCTTCTCATGACGTCTAGCATTCCTTCTCATGTCAAAATCCTTACCACAGTATCTACAGCGGCTTCCTTCCGATTCAGCTGCAGATAACAAACCATGATCCATGGTAGCTTATGTGACTAATGTTAGATACAAACTGTCATTTTTTTCTTTTGGGACCATTTATAAATAGAATTTTTTAAATATTTCATCAGCGAGAGTTAAGTTATCTAATGCGAAGCAAATTGATGCAACTAGTTCTGGCTGGCGACACATTTTTCTTGCACGTGAATATTATTTTATGTGGGATGCGGGATGCTCACTAACGATCGCAAATGAAGGAAGGCTTCGCTAGACATTAAGGAGAAGGAAGATCGTCCTTCGTGATAGTGCCTCCCATCCGTCTTATCAGATAATTTTTGGAATGAGTAATGTTTTTTTTAATCTACCTTATAAAAATGTTGACAGTTCTGGTTTAATACCAGAATATGTCAAATAATTGCATCACAGGATAAAATGGCATAACTCATTAGGAAAAAAGTCCTTCATGCAGTGTTCTTCAAGAGATGTGGTATACTACCAGTTCTACATACAAATCCGTCCTATCAATAATTTGTTTACACATTAGAAAAAAAACCTTCACGTTATTTTTACGTGTTTTACTAAATTATCACTTCGACTAAAATAATTACCACACCTTGTAATTTCTACAAAGGACTCTTTACTCATGTCATTTTAAACATCATCTCTGAAAACATCCATGACCCATCTATATCACATAGTAAAAGAGGGTTAGAGGAGATAGGTCAAACGACACGTGCTAGTCACCCATAGGGTAATAACCATGAGTTCGATACCTATCTCAGTCAATGTAGCAACTATGTATTTTTCTTACCTCATGTAGAAAAATATCTTACAATGCATACGAATTTAAACTTATTCACGTACGACCAGGCAAAGAATTTAAATCCAAGCTCGTTAACTTCAAAGATTTTTTAAAATTCTCGAGGCTAGAGACAGAGGTTGTCGAATGAGATATGGAGGCAGACACCTGCAAATTAACATTGAAACCTCGCGTGCGGTGAGATACTTGCAAGCCAACAGACTGTCACGGCAGGCAGATGTTCGCACGAGACACACAGCCCTACTCGCCTAGACATGACGGCATTCCGTAAAAGAAACACATGGTTGAAATCATAATCAAGCTCGTGTAAAGTACTTGTCGGAATCAGTTTAAAGTGCAAAAACGCCACAAGTCTGTTAGTTTTATTTCGGGGAGTAATAAATTATTTCTCAGAAATAATAAATCAAGTTCCTATCCGATTTGCTCTAATGTTACGGTATTACATACACCAGCACTTTACCAAAACATCTCCCATAAAAAAAACCTAAGAATGCAGATGACATACTCATTCAAAAATAATTTTAGCAAAATAAACTGTCTTCAGCATTAACGGTTAAAAAATAATAATACACGCAAACAAGTCAAAACGTGCATTAAAACTCCATCCTAAATTACGTGTCACATGTAGTTTATTACATTAAGTAATAACGATGTAGGTTAAGAAAAAACAAATTAAAAACTCTATAATTATATAAATTATTTAAAATTGTACATTTTAACACAAATAAATCTGACACTGTATAGATATATATCGTATACATTTCTCAGTCCACGTGACATTCAGTTTTATTAAAATTAATTATTAAAGTTCGTTTTAGGCATGAAAAAAATACAAATAATTCATACAGATCTCATTACATCAGTTCAGGAGTGTAACACCTTAGAGGACCAGAGATGTTGATGCTAGAAACCTTCCTTTACAAATTTTATAATGTTTTTTCAAGTATAATTTTCGTGTAACCTGTACACCGCACTTCTCACACAGAAATTTACTCGGTCAAGATTTCTTCTGCAGCCATTCTTTTCATGGATGCGTGTAGTTCGTAGCCGTTCAAATCGTTTACCACAGTAGCGGCACTGATACAGATATTCATCACAATTACCATCGCTTCCCCGCTGTACAACTTGCAAATGAAATTTGCTCTTACAATGCCTAATCAAATTACTTTTTTTGTGAAATATACACCACATGGGTCACACGGAAATGTCACACGATTAGCGTTTCTTCTACAGACATGATTTTCATGTCTTCTTGCATGTTGACGGTATTTAAATCTTTTGTCACAGTACGTACACAAATGTCTCGTCGTTAGTCCTTGAGTCACCTACGGTTCGGAAAGTATATTACTTTTAATGTACACTGCTGTTGTAGGCGACGAAGTCACGTATGTTGCATGAGCTGGAGATTTCCCAGTCGACATTGACAGATCATCTGTACTGGATGTCAAAGAATCTGAAGTATACACGACTGATGCAGAAGCTGGGAATTGCTCACAAAATATTTTATTTACCAAATGCGGTGTAGTTGCAGGTATCGGAGTCTCCTCTGCCGTCGATGATGCACACATTGAAGTCTCTTGGAGTGAAGAGACAGTAGATACAGCCATCATCGGGATCTCTGGAGATGCTAGCCTCGTTACCATCGGAATCTCTGGAGCTGCCCTCATCGTTGTAATCGGGATCTGCTTCGTCATCGTCGCCTCCGTCGTCAGGGACCCCGGTGAAGACGCGAGACCCTCCGCCAAGATATCTGCAGCCGTTGAGCCCGCCACCATTGGGATTTGTACCCATGTCGACGTTGCTACCATTGAGTTCGGATACACATGAATATTCATATACCAGACTTATATGCACTCAAGTCAATCCATCAGATCTGCACTGTACCACTACAAGAGGTGGACTGAGGGACCTGCTGTCCAAGACTCGCTTAATTACAGTGTCCGCTTGTATAATACGCAAGTCAATACATCATCCATTGTTATTACTTAAAAAATTAGGACTTTCAAGGAATACAAGTTTAAAATACATATTCAAACAACTAATCGCACATTATAAATACTCTGTTCATTTAAACTTACTAGAGGACCAAGAGTCGATGATCAATGGAACTTTCAGAATCCAAACATAAATTAAAATACTAAAATTTAAATTTTATTATGAACAGCTACACATATCCTCCAACTGACTCCAAATGTCTACAACACATGACTAAAATATTTTATCCGATACCATTTTATGTCCAAAGTCAATTATTTTTGTAACTCTCATCTACATTCCAGGGGTCCTTCAGTGTTAATATAGATACAACCAAGACATGCTCAGTAACACACATCTTCAAAATACTAAGCATTACGACAATAGTCTCCGAAACAAGAGACCTACTCTATAAGTTTACTAGACATTTTTATGCCTGTCATAGCTCACATCGTTAACTATCTTCGTAAATAACCCAAAATATTATCAAACCACTAGTATTCGATTTATGCACATACAGTAGGACACCGACATATCCATCAACACAATTCCATTCTAAATAAAGCTCCTGACTTACTTGCATCAGTCTACTCGGCTACACTCAGCATACAAAAACTAAATGACATCAATTAACATCCTATTATTTATTTACATTCAATCATTTAACAGCATACCGATGGCTAGTTAAATAAGCCTGACAGTGATCATGTTAGCAAAGATTACATTTATATAAGACCAGGGACCCATTGAACCTTCAGAACCGAGCTACACATACTCAGTGCTGGATGCAAGTTAATTCTACACTCATTTGCCATCACTGACACTCATATTACATCATAAACACTTGAATCAACACTCATTTTCCATCATTAACATGCAATCAAATGCAAATTAACGATCATCGTCACTCAATTCGACACTCATTTTCCATCACTGACACTCAATTCATCACTCATTTTCAATCATCGTCACTAAATTCGACACTCATTTTCCATCACCAACACTCGATTCTACACTCATTTTTCATAATCGACACTCAATTTGACACTCATTTTCCATCATCGACACTCAATTCGTCATTCATTTTCCATCATCGACACACAATTCGACACTCAATTTCCATCATCGACACTCAATTCGTCACTCATTTTCCATCATCGACACTCAATTCGATACTCATTTTTCATCATCCACACTCAATTCTACACTCATTTTCCATCATCGAAACTAAATTCGATACTCATTTTCCATCATCGACACTCAATTCTAAATACTCTTTCCAACTATGACACTCATTTTCCTTCATCTACATAAAATAAAATTGAAACTTTCCATCGCCCACACACACACACTTATCTTCAACACATTCATCTTCAACTCAATTCTTTAAAGTAGAAAACACATGAACTTAACTAGGGTATGAATAATGTAACATTTTTAATATCAATTTTTAAAATTATATTTATATCAAAAATGCAAAACTATAAAAATTAGACATCAATACACATTAATAACATATTCTATATACCCAGAAATTCTAAGTTCATTAAGAATAGTTCACGTTTCTTGAATAAGGACAATGTTCTTCCTTTTGAGATCTAGGGAAGCACACCTTTTAAACTGTTCGTGAGTGAGCATTCCACAACCTACGCCAAACATCGGTTGCTTTTACAACTCATCGCATGAGGATATATGAAGGTGGGTAGTAAAACTACTTGGGCATGATTTTTTTTTTAAAAAAAAATGTATGGACGCAAATAATTGACGAATGTTCATACATAAAAATACGAAGTACCTAAAAAATACTTTTAGTTGCTATTCAACCATTATGGAGTACGTACAGTCTAGTGAAGGTACGATACACAAATAACGATCTCGATCTGAAGGACATTGTACATACTGTAGCAAATACTTTGATAACAGCTATAATGCTCGTAGACATGAAAAGAACGATTGTGTTAAAAACACTTTCCGTCAAATACTAATTTGTGGCAAGTGTTGTAGACGGTTGACACGAAGAGATAATTTAAAAAGACACGATAAAACTTGTAAAGCCAAGCTCGCGCAGGAGATAAAGTACGTAGATGGAGACGCTATGCTCGGGGACAGTATGTCTTACAATGAAATTGATCCACCTAGCCTTAAAAGCGATTGTGTTAAAATATCTCCAGGTCTTGAGGAAGTAAATAGCTTAACTGGTGTTGAAGATATAAGTAAGGTAGAAGATAATGAAAGTAACATCTCCAGAAAAAGTGACAAGTCGTCTTATAGTAGTCTTCTGCGGACTTTGGAATATTTTTTTGGGCAATTAGCAAGCAAACTTGATGGCAATGATGGTACTCTAATGTCAAAAAATTCGAAATCCTTGGATAATCAAGATGTAGATGTCAGTGTGTTTGACAAAGATGTGGAAAGCACCGTTGATGGTGATGTAAATTAACATAATAATTATTACAACGACATTCAGAATATGTACAGAAAACACTCGAAGAAGATGGTGGCAACATGTGAAATTGATTATATATCGTGGAAAGACCCGAACGTGTTGGCGAACAGGTTGCGATTTTTACTTTTTTTCGCAAGATGACGAAATTTTATTAGTTATCAAAGAAACGTGAACTATTCTTGATGAACTTAGAATTTTTGGGTATATAGAATATGTTATTAATGTGTATTGACTGTCGAATTTTTATAGTTTTGCATTTTTGATATAAATATAATTTTAAAAATTGATATTAAAAATGTTACGTTATTCATACCCTGGTAAAGTTCATGTGTTTTCTACTTTAAATAATTGAGTTTAAGATGAATATATTAATATATATCTAAGTGTGTGTTTGTGGGCGATGGAAAGTTTCCATTTTATTTTATGTAGATGAAGGAAAATGAGTGTCATAGTTGGAAAGAGTATGTAGAATTGAGTGTCGATGACGGATAATGAGTATCGAATTTAGTTTCGATGATGGAAAACGAGTGTAGAATTGAGTGTGGATGATGGAAAATGAGTATCGAATTGAGTGTCGATGATGGAAAATGAGTGACGAATGAGTGTTGATGATGAAAATTGAGTGTCGAATTGTGTGTCGATGATGGAAAATGAGTGACGAATTGAGTGTCGATGATGGAAATTGAGTGTCGAATTGTGTGTCGATGATGGAAAATGAATGACGAATTGAGTGTCGATGATGGAAAATGAGTGTCAAATTGAGTATCGATTATGAAAAATGAGTGTAGAATCGAGTGTTGGTGATGGAAAATGAGTGTCGAATTTAGTGACGATGATTGAAAATGAGTGATGAATTGAGTGTCAGTGATGGAAAATGAGTGTCGAATTGAGTGACGATGATCGTTAATTTGCATTTGATTGCATGTTAATGATGGAAAATGAGTGTTGACTCAAGTGTCTATGATGTAATATGAGTGTCAGTGATGGCAAATGAGTGTAGAATTAACTTGCATCCAGCACTGAGTATGTGTAGCTCGGTTCTGAAGGTTCAATGGGTCCCTGGTCTTATATAAATGTAATCTTTGCTTACATGATCACTGTCAGGCTTATTTAACTAGCCATTGGTATGCTGTTAAATGAATGAATGTAAATAAATAATAGGATGTTAATTGACTTCATTTAGTTTTTGTATGCTGAGTGTAGCCGAGTAGACTGATGCAAGTAAGTGAGGAGCTTAATTTAGAATGGACTTGTGTTGATGGATATGTCGGTGTCCTACTGTATGTGCATAAATCGAATACTAGTGGTTTGATAATATTTTGGGTTATTTACGAAGATAGTTAACGATGTGAGCTATGACAGGCATAAAAATGTCTAGTAAACTTATAGAGTAGGTCTCTTGTTTCGGAGACTATTGTCGTAATGCTTAGTATTTTGAAGATGCGTGTTACTGAGCATGTCTTGGTTGTATCTATATGAACACTGAAGGACCCCTGGAATGTAGATGAGAGTTACAAAAATAATTGACTTTGGACATAAAATGGTATCGGATAAAATATTTTAGTCATGTTTTGTAGACATTTGGAGTCAGTTGGAGGACATGTGTAGCTGTTCATAATAAAATTTAAATTTTAGTATTTTAATTTATGTTTGGATTCTGAAAGTTCCATTGATCATCGACTCTTGGTCCTCTAGTAAGTTTAAATGAACCGAGTATTTATAATGTGCGATTAGTTGTTTGAATATGTATTTTAAACTTGTATTCCTTGAAAGTCCTAATTTTTTAAGTAATAACAATGGATGATGTATTAACTTGCGTATTATACAAGCGGACACTGTAATTAAGAGAGTCTTGGACAGCAGGTCCCTCAGTCCACCTCTTGTAGTGGTACAGTGCATATCTGATGGATTGACTTGAGTGCATATAAGTCTGGTATATGAATATTCATGTGTATCCGAACTCAATGGAAGCAACGTCGACATGGGTACAAATCCCAATGGTGGCGGGCTCAACGGCTGCAGAGATCTTGGCGGAGGGTTTCGCGTTTTCACCGGGGTCCCTCTCGACGGAGGTGATGATGACGAAGCAGATCCCGATTACAACGATGAGGGCAGCTCCAGAGATTCCGATGGTAACGAGGCTAGCATCTCCAGAGATCCCGATGATGGCTGTATCTACTGTCTCTTCACTCCAAGAGACTTCAATGTGTGCATTATCGACGGCAGAGGAGACTCCGATACCTGCAACTACACCGCATTTGGTAAATAAAATATTTTGTGAGCAATTCCCAGCTTCTGCATCAGTCGTGTATACTTCAGATTCTTTGACATCCAGTACAGATGATCTGTCAATGTCGACTGGGAAATCTCCAGCTCATGCAACATACGTGCCTTGGTCGCCTACAACAGCGGTGTACATTAAAAGTAATATACTTTCCGAACCGTCGGTGACTCAAGGACTAACGACGAGACATCTGTGTACGTACTGTGACAAAAGTTTTAAATACCGTCAACATGCAAGAAGACATAAAAATCATGTCTGTAGAAGAAACGCTAATCGTGTGACATTTCCGTGTGACCCATGTGGTGTACATTTCACAAAAAAATGTAATTTGATTAGGCATTGTAAGAGCAAATTTCATTTGCAAGTTGTACAGCGGGGAAGCGATGGTAATTGTGATGAATATCTGTATCAGT
Organism: Bacillus rossius redtenbacheri; assembly: GCF_032445375.1. Taxonomy (NCBI): domain Eukaryota; kingdom Metazoa; phylum Arthropoda; class Insecta; order Phasmatodea; family Bacillidae; genus Bacillus; species Bacillus rossius. The sequence continues at coordinate 221,942,607 of NC_086330.1, read as the reverse complement.
GCCGCTACTGTGGTAAACGATTTGAACGACTACGAAGTACACGCATCCATGAAAAGAATGGCTGCAGAAGAAATCTTGACCGAGTAAATTTCTGTGTGAGAAGTGCTGTGTACAGGTTACACGAAAATTATACTTGAAAAAACATTATAAAATTTGTAAAGGAAGGTTTCTAACATAAACATCTCTGGTCCTCTAAGGTGTAACACTCCTGAACTTATGTTTTGAGATCTGTATGAATTATTTGTATTTTTTTCATGCCTAAAAAGAACTTTAATAATTAATTTTAATAAAACTGAATGTCACGTGGACTGAGAAATGTATACGATATATATCTATACAGTGTCAGATTTCTTTGTGTTAAAATGTACAATTTTAAATAAATTATAGAATTATAGAGTTTTTAATTTGTTTTTTCTTAACCTACATCGTTATAACTTAATGTAATAAACTACATGTGACACGTAATTTAGGATGGAGTTTTAATGCACGTTTTGACTTGTTTGCGTGTATTATTATTTTTTAACCGTTAATGCTGAAGACAGTTTATTTTGCTAAAATTGTTTTTGAATGAGTATGTCATCTGCATTCTTAGGTTTTTTTTATGGGAGATGTTTTGGTAAAGTGCTGGTGTATGTAATACCGTAACATTAGAGCAAATCTGATAGGAACTTGATTTATTATTTCTGAGAAATAATTTATTACTCCCCGAAATAAAACTAACAGACTTGTGGCGTTTTTGCACTTTAAACTGATTCCGACAAGTACTTTACACGAGCTTGATTATGATTTCAACCATGTGTTTCTTTTACGGAATGCCGTCATGTCTAGGCGAGTAGGGCTGTGTGTCTCGTGCGAACATCTGCCTGCCGTGACAGTCTGTTGGCTTGCAAGTATCTCCCCGCACGCGAGGTTTCAATGTTAATTTGCAGGTGTCTGCCTCCATATCTCATTCGACAACCTCTGTCTCTAGCCTCGAGAATTTTAAAAAAATCTTTGAAGTTAACGAGCTTGGATTTAAATTCTTTGCCTGGTCGTACGTGAATAAGTTTAAATTCGTATGCATTGTAAGATATTTTTCTACATGAGATAAGAAAAGTACATAGTTGCTACATTGACTGAGATAGGTATCGAACTCATGGTTATTACCCTATGGGTGACTAGCACGTGTCGTTTGACCTATCTCCTCTAACCCTCTTTTACTATGTGATATAGATGGGTCATGGATGTTTTCAGAGATGATGTTTAAAATGACATGAGTAAAGAGTCCTTTGTAGAAATTACAAGGTGTGGTAATTATTTTAGTCGAAGTGATAATTTAGTAAAACACGTAAAAATAACGTGAAGGTTTTTTTTCTAATGTGTAAACAAATTATTGATAGGACGGATTTGTATGTAGAACTGGTAGTATACCACATCTCTTGAAGAACACTGCATGAAGGACTTTTTTCCTAATGAGTTATGCCATTATATCCTGTGATGCAATTATTTGATAATTTCTGGTATTAAACCAGAACTGTCAACATTTTTATAAGGTGGATTTAAAAAAAAAAAACATTACTCAGTCCAAAAATTATCTAAGACGGATGGGAAGCACTATCACGAAAGACGAAATTCCTTCTCCTTAAAGTCTAGCGAAGCCTTCCTTCTTTTACGATCGTTAGTGAGCATCCCGCATCCCACATAAAATAATATTTACGTGCAAGAAAAATGTGTCGACATCTGTTGATGACAGCCAGAACTAGTTGCATCAATTTGCTTCGCATTAGATAACTTAACTCTCGCTGATGAAATATTTAAAAAATTCTATTTATAAATGGTCCCAATTGGAAAAACTGACAGTTTGTATCTAACATTAGTCAAATAAGCTACCATGGATCATGGTTTGTTATCTGCAGCTGAATCGGAAGGAAGCCGCTGTAGATACTGTGGTAAGGATTTTGACATGAGAAGGAATGCTAGACGACATGAGAAGAATTATTGTGCTAAAAACCCACTATGAAATATGATAAGCTGTAATCGATGTAGCAAGTTGTTAACACGAATTGACAGCTTAAAAAGACATGGTAGAACATGTAAAGCCAAGCCTACTTACGGCATAGAGGACATCAATGGATCCACTAGACTAAAGAAGAGAGATCTGCATTACGACAATAATTTTCCTTGTCCTGAGCGTGATGGTATTAGCTCACCCGATTGTGACGAAGAAAAAATATTGAAGGATGATGATGGCTTCGGGAAGACTGAAATTAATGGAAGTATCAACACCGTGAAAAGTGAGAATACATTCAAGCCGATATTCAGTACATCATCCATACTTTGTAAAAATAATGGACTCCTAAAAGGGAAGCATGAAGGCGATGAAGACACTTCGACATCAACGATATCGAGTTCTTACGGAAATCTGGGTGAAGACGATGCCTTCTACGGTGATTGCTACAGTGACTCTGAAACTGTCGACGTGATCGAAGACTGTGCTGAAGCATCTAAAGCAGACAAGATCGAAGACTGTGATGGTGTACTGAGACCGAAACGATGGAAACGCCGTGTTATAATAAATAAATCTGATCAAGCTTGTGATGATCGCTGGCTCGATGATGAAAGTAACCCTGAGGTTGGTGTTAAAACGGAAGACACCAGAGATGATAATATTTATTATAATCGTGCAAGGAATATGGTGGCAGAAGAGATTGATTACACATCATGGAAAGATCCAAACATATTGGTTGACTGGCTAAGACTGATGGTGGCATCTGTTCGTAGAGGAAACTACTCGCATATCGAGGAAGTATCGTCCATACTTAAAGAACTATGGAACGCTGGCTACATACAATAATCATTTGTTTAACTGTCATGTGTGTACTATTGAAAAATAAATGAATTATTTATATTTTAAAAAAGTATGATTTATTTATTGTATTCTGATTTCCAACTAAGTGTGTGTTTCCGCTCCTGTATGTGTGATCATTCCGTTTTTTCCTGTGTGTACCGTGTGTACGTTCCGATTTCCTGTGTGTACATTCCGTTTTCCTGTGTGTAAATTCCGTTTTCCGGTGTGTGCATACCGTTTTCCTGTGTTTACTGTGTGTACATTTCGTTTTCCTGCGTGTAAATTCCCTTTTTTATGTGTGTATATTCCGTTTTCCTGTGTGTACTGTATGTACATTTCGTTTTCCTGTTTGTACATTCCGTTTTCCTGTGTGTACATTCCGTTTTCCTGTGTGTACATTCATTTTTCCTGTGTGTACTGTGTGTAAATTCCGTTTTCCTGTGTGTACTGTGTGTACATTACGTTTTCCTGTGTGTACTGTGTTAATGGACTATATGACTGACTTTGTTCATGACCCGGTCTTGCGGTCCGATGATGCTTGGTGTATATGTATGGATGGTTTTGTACATGAACATTTTAAAGGTTAATCTAAATATCAAAAAACTAGACTTTCATGTAAAGCATAGCGGCACTGTATTTATTTAGATGGTCATGTATATTGACTTGAGTTGATTTTCGTAGAGTGAATGATTAATAAACTCCGCGAAAGGTAATGGAAAACAGAATCTAAAATTTATTTAATATTTCGTTACAACTGTCACTGTTCAAGAATCGAACCAAGGACAGGAACTGATCTAATTAATTTGTAAATTAATAATTTATATTTTCGGTGACTTTTGGGATTTTTCCCGCATTTCTTGCCAAATAATTACATGATTTCACGATGACGTCCAAATTTCAAGATGGCGGGCACCTCAGTGATAATAAATTATTACTGCACTGTATCGGGTTAGAATAAAACTAGCATGATGGTAAGATGAGTACACACAAGATGATGTCCTCCATCAGATGAAAACAATATGGTGGCAATGACCACTAGCATGTGGTAGCTCCTGGTAGCATGTACTGATTATAAAATGTCTGATCCATGATGGACATCAAGGTCAAAGTCAAAGATCATGGTCAAGGACACAATTTTAAGGTCAAGGTCAAATTCCAAATTTAAGGTCAAATTTCAAGGTCAAGGTGAAATTCCATGGTCAAGGTCAAATTTCAAGGTCAAGGTAAAATTTTAATGTCAAGGTCAAATTTCAAGGTAAGGTCAAAGTTCAATGTCAAGGTCTAAGTTTAAGGTCAATGACAAAGTTTAATGCCAACAGTCGAGGTTAAAGGTATGGTGAACAGAAAATTATATTAACATGTTGCCAGCACACTCTAATAGACTACAAAAAGATGATATTCTTCTGCGGACGAAGACAAGGTGGCGGAATTGACCTCATACAAGATGACGATGTATACCTTGGTATTGGTGGTGTGAGGTCGGTCTAGGTAGCTTCCGTGGAGGAAGGATCGGTTGTTTGCTCCTAACGGTTTCGAACCAAGGACGGGAATCGATCTGATCAATCAGAATTCTAATAAGTTAATTTTATCGTTGAATATTGGAATTTTTTCCGATTTTCTAACATAAAAATTATGGATTTCCAAGATGGCGTCTAAATTTCAAGATGGCGACCATAACGGTAATTGAAATAATAATAGGATCCAATATGACGGAAGCAACATAAAGTGTAACGATGGCATCTTACTTAACCGAGATGGCCGGTGTATCGAAAGATGCATATTTTATATAATCCAAGATGGCGACCATAACGATCATAGCAATAGTGGTTTTTAAGATTTTTATTATTTAATTCTATTTAATTTTATTAGGATTTTTCAAATTTTTTCCGATATTCTAACATAATAATTGCGGATTTTAAAAATGGCAACCGTAACTATAATTGCAACGGTGACCTCATAATCCATGATGGCGGTTCTGTCTCGAACAAACTGTGCTATTATTACTTAAAATTAAAAAAAATTGAAGTATTTATATGCATGTTATGTTTTTATATAACTTATTTAATTCTCAGTCTGGTAAATGTCTTGATAGCTGAGCGGTTAAAGGCGTATGTTTTTCAACCTAGCGATCAGAGCTGCCCTGGTTTGAATCACAGCGCTTGTAATGTATTTTGGATAAAAAAAATTAAAATTAATATGTCGATAAGGATCATAATAGCTATGGTAGCTGATTGAACATCGACCTTATGTGATGAGACAGAGCGACGTTGGTGCTCTCTAGGAACAAACAGCAGAAACAAAGTCGACAGTATCCAAGATGCGGCCTCCAGTGGAACAGAAAAAAATCAAGAGCGACGCTGTCACTATCTAGGAACAATCAACAGAAACAAAGTCGACGGTCTCCAAAATGGCGGCCTCCAGTGGAACAGAAAAAATCAAGAGCAACGCTGGCGCTATCTAGGAACAAACAACAGAAACAAAGTCGACGGTATCCAAGAGGGCGGCCTCCAGCGGAACAGAAAAATCAATATGGCGAAAGATTAGAAATTTCATCATAATGAGTGGGACGCTCGATATAAAGATGGCGGAAACAAAATGGCCACCGTGGTCTACTTCCCATTACATTGTGTCCCATTACGATGTGTCCCGTTACACTGCATCCAAGATGGCGTATCCTAGATGGCGGATACAAGATGGCGGATACAAGATGGCGGATCCAAGATGGCCGCCGGGGTCAAAGTCAAGGTCAAAGGTCAAGGTCATACCCATCCAAGATGGCCGCTGGCGATGTCACAATATAAGATGGCTGACAACGACACCACAATCACCGCCTGGCGCCTGTTTCCGGAGGAACTATTATTTACTACTACGATGCCTTCTACGGTGATTGCTACAGTGACTCTGAGGCTGATAACAAAGGCATAGACTGTGATGAAGCACCTAAATCTGACAAGATCGAATAATGTGGTGGTGTCTCGAGACCGAAACGATAGAAACGACGTGTTATAATAAATAAATCAGATAAAGCATATTCTGATCACTGGAACGATCGTGATATTAAAAGTATTTATAATAAACAAGCAAGTAACATGGTGGTAGAAGAGTTGGATTACACCTCGTGGAAAGATCCAAACATATTGGTTGACCGGCTAAGACTTCTTCATGGCTCGCTTTGTGCAGTAAACTATTCATGCATCGAAGAAATATCCTTCATACACAAAGAACTGAGGAAAGCTGGCTATCTAAAATAATGGCTTGTTTTATTTGCATTTGTATAATGTTGAGAAATAAATTAAATATTGAAAGTAAAAATTTAAAGTTTTTATTTCTTGTTTTCTGATTTCTAATTAAGATTTAGTTCTCGTAACTTGTGCTTCCAAATGTGCGGCCTTTTTGATGATGGTGCTTCCAAATATGCTGCCTTTTTGTTGATGGTGCTTACAATTGTGCTGCCTTTTTTGATTGTGCTTCCAAAATTTGTTACCTTTTTGTTGATGGTGCTTCCAAATGTGCTGCCTTATTTTGTTGATGGTGCTTCCAAATGTGCTGCATTTTTGTTGATGGTGCTTCCGAAAATGTGCTTCCTTTTTGTTGATTGCGTGTAGTCAAATCTGTAATGTCTGAATATTTACTAGTTCAAAGCTCTTGGTGTTATTAAAATATTTTTCAAGGTCGCATGGTCCTTTAGTATGAAAAAAAAAATCACGGTGGTCTAATACACTGTAATTAACTAAAGACGATGAAGGTAATGCGGTCCTGAAATGACTAGCCTATACGTCTGATATTGTCATGACTCGGTCTCATGGTCCGGAGACACTTGGCCTGTATGTACGGCCTTGTACATGAACGATTTATAGGTTATTCAGATTATTGAAAAATTCGACTTTCATGTAAGGCATAGCGGTACTGTATTTAATTAGTTGGTCAGGTATATTGACTTGAGTTGTTCTTCGTAGAGTAAGTGATTAAGAGCGTGCATCAGATGGAGTTAAACTTTCTAATACAGTCATCCAGGATTCGGAAGATTACTACTATACTTTTACACGTTTAGCATTTATGTTGACGCATTAAAAGAACTTAAATGTTGGTAAACATTTTAAATGCAAAACATTTTGAAAATATCAATTGAAAGTTGCTTTAAAAGCATACTGTAATTGCCATTTTTAGCCATTTTCAAACGGCGTTGTAGCCAAGAAATATAGACAGATCTCTATTCTGTTTTAATAGGCAGAAATTATAGTTCCTCGCCAGAAACTTTGTCGCTTTGTCCCCCATAGTCACCGCGACAAATTTCGAGTAATCTTGCTAAACCGAAGGCACTGCACGCGTTTATAGCATACTGCTGGGCGTGCCGGACTGCCGTGTCTGTGTGAGAATGGAACAAGAGATACTCGCGGTTCCTATCTTGGAATGCGAAGAAGCGTCAAAGAGGAGACGAAGAAAGATTGCTTCCCGACCCGGCGCGCCGCGGCGTTGCTGCGTAAGCTCAGATTACGAGCAAGTATTACCACCCTCGTAAATAATTCCCATCTTAATCAGTAAAGATTCCAGTTCGGCTCTACGATTCGTTAGCATCAGTCATGAAATCATTGAAAATGAGTTAACTCTTTATTAGTGGTTTAATATATATATTTTACTCTTTTTACAGTAAAAAGAACTCAGTCAATGTACTATTATACTACTTTCTAATCACTTCTTTGAGTTCTTTTTATTATAAAAAGATGTAATCAATATGCGAAACCATGAATATTGAGTTAACTCATTTTCGATTATTAGTGACTGAGGCCCTTTCTGCAGGGACTGATTCAAATTGTCACAGCGTAGAGATTGCAGACCGACTTTCAGTATGAGAGGCTTGGTTGTAAATATAAAATGTTATTTTTATGAGCCTTTAAATAAAAAATAGAATAAAAGGCTATAAGTATAACGATTTAAGAGAGAGGGGCGAGTGAAAAATAGCCTGATAAAACTCGAAGACGATCCAACCCTATTTAAATAAGAAACCATTCACATTTTTTTTTTAATATCAAGATTATAAATGAAAGACGTTAAATAATGTTTGCCAATTTTAAATGGATACTGATAATTATGATAGTGCCGTAGGAAGTTAATTTTTATTGCATCTCAGGAATTTCGTACCAACTGATAAAATAAACCTTTCAAACCGTTTGTAATTAAAGCCTGTTAGAAGAGGCACAATGTAACTAAGAAGAAATAATTAAATAATTAACAATATTGGATACATTTGCTCGCACAGAGATACAGTGTTTCACATATTTGCTGCATATTGATTATTGTACTATAATTATTTAAACTATGCAAGGTTTCATTAATTTATTAATGTAGTTAAAAAACACAAAACATTTACTCCGTTGTATAGGTATTCTGCAAAGTTATCTTTACCATATGAATTGAAATAAACAGTTTTCAATCATATTACGAACGAAAAGATGATACAAAGGATTTTTTTAAGGGGGGGGGGGGACGAAACAAATACAACTATCTCTAGTACGTAATTTTATTTCTGTTTACTCATGAACTAATGCTAGTAAGAAAAGTCCATGTAAATTCACCGTTATTATTAAAATGTAAATATTGATTTTTGATCTTTGTTCTATAAAGCCGTGACAAACAAGAGGAGCTGCTGACAGTTTCTTTTAAAAATGCCTCTTTGACAGTAGCTATTGACCTCGCTTAACAGTAGGCAATTGGTTACAAATATTAGCAATGTGTCGGGTTGGATGAATGCATTATCGAAATATAGCTTAACATATGGACGACATCGGGGTAGTTAATGAGAATAGAGCCTAAACAAACTGAATGGGTAAGAGCAACGAGAGCACTCTGAGAACTCCTACGGACCCACGGCAACGTCCGCCACGTTTCACACTTACGAAAAACCCAGATTTGATTCCATCGGGAATCGAACACGAATAGCCTTGGTGGGAGGCGAGATGCTGGCCTGATCACAGCGCTTCCGTGTAGGATTAGAATACATACACTATAAAAATGTGGCCCGACCGGCATTAAATTTTAGAGGGATGAATGTACACGAAAAAAAAATGACGTCACTAAATACAGAAATAATAATAAAAATCGCAAGGGGAATCTTTTTAACTTTTTTGGTTACAATTAGTGTGCAGAGATTTTCGTAATTTGTACAGGCCTATATTATATGTTGGGCCAATGTTGCGTAGCTAATTTCTTTAGATGAAAAATAAGAAATCATATTTTTCAGTTGAAATTTTACTCTTTACCATTTTTATGTTTCAACTCCTTTGAAATGTTCGTAAATCTTATAATTATTATCCAAAACTTTTGTCTGAAACAATTTTTGATAAGAAGAACCATTGTTGCAGGGGGTTGAAAAAATAAAGGGGTAGGATAAAAAAAATCACAATTAATATACCATGTACACTGTTAAATCCGTTCTGTTTTATCGTGAAACCGTACATTATTATGTACATCTTTCGTCTGAAATAATTTTTTATACGACCAACCACAACTCCAAGGGGTTGAAAAACAAGGGTTAGCAAACAAAAGTAAAGCATAACTCTGTTCGTAGGCATAACATCTAACTCGTACAAATTATGAATTTTTCTTTTAATTTTTAACGTGACAACGTCTAATAAATCGATGAACGCTGGCTGCACGCACGAAAAAGTGTCCCGTTACGCTCATTGTACGCTTGCGCCGCATCTATCTCTCTTCCACTCGATTTGCCTATGCGTCCGAGGAGAAGAAAGACAGCGGCAGCACACAACTAACATCTACACGTGATATTTGATTACAGTTTATTTATATGAAAACTCGTTCATAAAGTGCAGTGATAATAGGTTATGTTACAATTGACTAAATTATGGTGATTCATATAATTGATGATAGATATTTGATTACAGTTTATTTATATGAAAACTTGTTCATAATTATATTTAAACTTTATAGCTAAACCCCAGTTTTTAAAATTAATTACAAGTCATGTACACGTGAACTGTTTCGTCGACTGTTTATAAAGTGAAGTGAAAAGTTAATGTGGTTGACATTGCTTATTACAACAACAATTTCGGCAATAAAGATTAATTATTCTTGCATTTTAAAAATCTGATTACTAGTATAATTTCAAGTATTTATTCTTTTAATATGAAAATAAAAATGATTCAATTTTATTTATAAAAGTATGCAATCATTTCATCATTTTTTATGACGTCACTTTAAACTATCGTCCGTTAACCGACTTTTCAGTAAACCAATTTTTTTTTTTCGTGCGTGCAGCCGGCGTTCATCGATTTATTAGACGTTGTCACGTCAAAAATTGCTGTTTTCAATAGGATATAAACACCACATAATATTCCATAACAGAAATATGGTCAACAAACAAAGAAAAACAAAGAACTAACTAGACTAACAGAACGAAAAAACACCCACAAATGATGACAGCACAAAAATATGTGTTTTCGTACCATGTGCGTCTCTGCCTGAGGACGGGAGCAGATAGCAGTTCCCGAAACGTCGCTTGTTTCTGTTTTGGAAAACTATTGTGTTTGTTTCGTCTTTTCTTTTTGTCGTGTTTCCGTCTCGTTTCAGCTGTTGTGCTGAATTTTTTTGGGTTCAATATTTTTGTGCTTTCATCATTTGTGAGGTTAGTCCATTTTTCTTTGTCTTTCCTTTGTTTGTTGACCATATTCCTGTTATGGAATTTTATGTGCTGTTTATATCCTATTGACAACAGCAATTTTTTGCTTAATTTGTATTTTTGTTTTTGTCTTTTGGGTTTTTTGTAGTTTTCTTCTACAGACATACATAAGCTTAGCAATGGCGTATGTCCAAAAACTTACATCAAGTCATGCACTCCCATTGCACAAATCTTTCAAAGATAGTACATTCATAGGCCAATCGAGTGGAAAGAGAGATAGATGCGGCGCAAGCGTACAATGAGCGTAACGGGGAAATGAGCTTAACGGGACAATGAGCGTAACGGGGCAATGAGTCATCCTTTTTCGTGCGTGCAGCCAGCGTTCATCGATTTATTAGACGTCACATCAAAAATTAATATTTGCACTTATATAAATTTTTAACTAATTTGGAACATTTTATATCATAGTCCCTAGTTTCACATTACAACTATGTATTTCAAAATGTATTCAAGTTAAAGTGCGGTATGTATTATAACACCATTTTTACTTTTGTGATTATAATATATTAATATGAAACAAGACTAAATAGGATGAGTGAATCGCTGGAGTGTACATATATACGTATACGTAGCACTGTGGCTGTGGCTCGCGTCGGTTATTGTGCGTCCGTGGTATTGGGAAGGGTTTATCTTGACAAGGGCCCCGCGTGGTGGGGGGAAGAAAGATAACACCTCGTGAATGGTGTGGAGAAGACCATACGAGAGCGATAACTGACACGTTTTTGTCTCCTCCTTTTGCTCTCTTCGCGGTCACACACACACACCCAAATGCAGATGCCAGGCGCGAGCTGAGAACTTGCTGCTCTGATGAACGCTCTTAATAAACTCCGCGAAAGGTAATGGAAAACAGAATCTAAATTTTTTTATATTTAGTTACACCTGTAACTGGTCAATAATTGAACCAAGAACAGGAATTCAAATAATCAATTTGTAAATTAATAATTGATTTTTTCGGTGAATTTTGTAATTTTTCCAGCATTTCTAGCTAAATAATTACATGATTTCAAATTGGCGTCCAAATTTCAAGATGGCGGGCACCTCAGTAATAATAAATGATTACTGCACTGTAGCAGGTTAGAATAAAACTAGCATGATGGTAAGACGAGTACACACACACTAGATGGTGTCCTCCAGCAGACGAAAACAAGATGGTGGCAATGACCACTAGCAGGTGGTAGCTCCTGGTAGCATGTACTGAACATAAAATGTCGGATCCATGATGGTCGTTAAGGTCAAAGTCAAATATCAAGGTCAAGGTCAAATTTCAAGGTCAATGTCAAATGTCAAGGCCAATACCAAATTTCAAAGTTGAGGTCATATTTCAAGGTCAATGTCAAATTTCAAGGTCAAGGTCATATTTCAAGGTTAAGGTCAAAGTTCAATGCCAACAGTTGAGGACAAAGGTATGGTGACCAGAAATTTATACTAACATGGTATCAGCACACTCTAGTGGACGAAAACAAGATGGTGGTCTCCAGCAGATGAAGACAAGATAGCGGACATGACGTCATATCATTTGACGATATATATACTTTGGTATTGGTGGTGGTAGTTCAGCCTGTAGGTGGCTTCTGTGGAGGAAGGACCTGTTGTTTTTTTTTTGCTCATACTGGTTTCGAAATAATGACGGGAATCGATCTAATCAATCAGTATATAATTTACAAATTTATTTAATGAATTTAGGATTATTTTTCATTAAAATCGGATAATAAATAAAGATTTACAAGATGGCGGCCGTAACTAGAAGTGCAACAGTGTTTTTTAAGATTTATCTATTGAATTAGATGGATTAATTTCTTTAAATGATTTTTAAAATTTTTCCCGATTTTCTAACATAAAAATTACGGATTTTCAAGATGGCGGCTGTAACGACAATTGCAACAGTTACATCTTAATACAAGATGGTGGTTCTGTCTCGAACAGGTGATGATATTATTACTTCAAATTAAAAGAAAATTACAAGTCCGAATATGCATGTTATTTTTATATATACCTTATTTAATTTTTAGTCTGGTAAATGTCTCGATGGCTGTGCGGTTAAAGGCGTATGTTTTCCAACCTAGATATCAGAGCTGCGATGGTTTGAATCACAGCGCTTCCGATATATTTTTCATAAAAAATTAAATTTAATATGTCGATAAGGACCATAATAGCTATGGTAGGTAATGGAACATCGTCCTTATGTGTTGAGACAGAGCGTTGCTGGTGCTCTCTAGGAACAAACAGAAACAAAGTCGATGGCATCCAAGATGGCGGCCTCCAGTGCAACAGAAAAAAAATCAAGAGCGATGCTGGCGCTCTCTAGGAACAAACAGCAGAAACAAAGTCAACGGTATCCAAGATGGCGGCCTCCAGTGGAACAGAAAAAAAATCAATATGGTGACAGAGACGAAAATTTCATCATAATGAGTGGGGCGCTCGTTTTTAAAATGGCGTATCCAATATGGCCGCCGGGGTCAAGGTCATGGTAAAAGTCACGGTACTACTTGTCCCGTTACACTGTGTCCCATTATGCTCATTGTACGCTTGCACCACCGTGATGTCAGAGCAATCGGTCATTGACCCGGCACCAGGCACCGGACCTTCGACACTGTCCCAGTAGCCCCTATTATATTCTACTGTTAAATTCTCCATCGAGGGCAAAACATCGTTCAACGTGGTTTCCTCTCCAGCTAGCGGGATCTGCTTGACCGTCGTAGTCGCTGCGGTCAGGTTTCCCGTATACATTATAAAAACTTTTATCGAGTTTGCTGTTAAAGATGGTAAAGATGCCATCAAATCTAAAAAATAGGTAATTACGTGACCTATGTGTCATAGGAGTCCAATTAGTTTGTCCTTACACCGTCGTAGCCAGTAAAAAACAAAGTCCTTTCGTCCGGGACTCACTTATACAGCCGCAACTGATCGATTACTATGATAGTTAAAACAAAAACCATTTTTGTATACTACTTGAGTCTAAACAACATTACAAAATAGGAAGCACATTAGGAAGCAAATTCGACAAAATAAATGGAACCGCAATACACATACTGGACAAGCAATGGACACACACTGCGCATACAATGGACCCGAAATGGACACACAATACACGTAATTTACACAGAGTACACGCAATGAATACACACAACACACACACAGAAGACACGCATTTGACTCAAAGTAAGCACATTTGAACGAATATTCTTCTTGGTGTGATACGATCTCATCAGTAGGATACGATAATACAGACTTGACTACGTACATTTAATGAAAAAGACGTACATTTAATGAAAAAGACGCACATTTTCACGAAAATTCAACTCAGTAAGATGCGATCGTCAATTTACGATAGAATATAATGTCTCTAACAGTCATTGGCTCCAACAGTCTTACGCACCAAACGTCAATGGCTCCAAAAGTATTTGACTCCAAAAAGGTTTTTTGGCACCATCATTAATTGGCTCTAACAGTCTTTGGCTCCAACAGTCTGTAGCTCCAGCTGTATTTGGCTCCAGCCACCTTAGGCCTAGGTGCTATTTGGCTACGAGACTAGGAGGCTACGAAGCTACGAAGCTTCAACTGGCTACGAGATTACTAGGTTACAAGTCTACGAGGCTACAAGTCTACGAGACTAAATCAGCCCTTGGTTCCATCAGTCTTTGGTTCCAAAAAAATCTATTTGGTTCAATCAGTCTGTCACTCCAAAAGTCTGTAACTCAGAATAAAATTGAGTGACAAATTAAGCAAAAAAAATTTTTTCGTGTTCAGATCGATTTATCAGAAATAACCAGAAACACTCGGAGAATATCAGCAGAAGTCTCGACAGGAATAATGAGCACATTAATAATACCATGTGCAGGGGCGTGCCAACCTGCTAATCACTGCACCCGGCAATCGGCGAGCAAGAATAACAATATAGAAAAAGGGAGGATCTTCTAGTAAAACCTGTTGCAGCTAGTTTAGAGGTGTACATCAAAGAGTATAAAATTAGACGGGATCATAAGGAACATGAGACTAGTTTATTATTAAATATCCTTGTATATATATATATATACATATATATATAAACATATTCTTTGGAATAGTGGATACAGGTGAAAGTGCACAAGTACAATAAACAAGTTACTGATTAAGAAGGTACATCGTGCGCCACAAGTGCTACTACTAAGCGAGTTAAACGCAAGCATAAATTAACAAAGTTAAAGTAAGCACCTACGCACGGGCCAATTCCTCCTCTGGAGTGTTGGAACCGGTATGGCATGGCCCAAACGTATATGAGACCGTTGAGAGAAGGAAATGTACCCAGCAATTAAGCACGCTGCACGAAAACAAGAAAACCCGGGCTTTAAGACGTGCACACAGACGTCTCATACACGTGCGATAGAACCATGAGCGTCTCCTATCGAAACCCTATGTGGGACAATCAAATAGGGGAAGGGGTGGCCAGCCTGGAGGCTTATGAAAACCACACACAGAAAAAGGCACGGGTAACAACCTAGAATTTACCAAAAGGAACAAAGAACGTCGTGCCAACAAGCGAAGGGAAAACACGGGCAAAACAATTTCCGGACTCAAAAAGGCAGAAAGTATGGCAATGCATAACCATCCTGCAGCACCGGGGTCGGCAAGCGACGTGTGTTTCCATGAAAGGAGCGAATGACCATTTCAGTAGGTGACTGCCAAAAGAACGTTACAGTTAGAGTATGGAAACACACGATTTACCTTACGCTAGTTCCACGGTCACCTCGCGGACATTCAAAGCATCCAAACACATTACCGACCAGACGAAAGAGTGGGCAACCACCACCGAACGCACAACCGACCCCAACCAGCGCTAGAGGTGAAAAAGGCCCAGAGGCGTAGAGCCTCGGTCGCACATAAACTTGCCACTGGAGGCGCCACCATCGCAGCGCGAGGAGAAGGGGAAAAGAAGCGCTGCGTCACAGCCCCAGGAGTGGAAAAGAAGGAGCGGAAAGAGGGGGCAGGGTTGGTATCGGCGCGAAGAGCGACGTTTAAACGAAGAGGTTCTCTGGGCATGAATGATAAGGAGTACCCGGAGAATACCATGAAAATATTGTCAGGAATAATCAGGAGCACACTGAGAAAACAAATGCACTTTTCCTTAACCAATATCACATAATCACATAAAAAAAATTAAAAATAAAAATACATAATTACAAAATAAATAAATAATAATGAAAACAAAAAAATTAAAATAAATAACAAAAAATAAAAAAAATATAAAACTGCTTCTGTCATCTTGTTAACTTTTTTTGTTCAGCAAGGTTAGAGTTCTAGCACTAGCCAGGTCAAGTTCCAAGGTCAAGTTCATCCAAGACGAAGATGACTGCAGTGACGTCACAATCCACAGTCTGAAACCTGGCACCCGGCACCTCGGCCTGCAGCTTGGCGCCGGACCGGCTAAGCTACACTAATAATAGTATGGGAGCCCATGAGGCTAAATGGGGATTTGCTCGAGCGTCGTGGGGACCTCTTGGATTTTGAAGATTAGATGATAGGAAGAATAAAATGTTATATAATGTTTTCTCTTTCAGCAATGGGGGAAGCATCTACAGGTTTTCAAAAATGTAAAAATAAACCATCACATAGAAAATCTTGAGCGTGTCAGATATTGAAGGTTTATGTGCGCCAACGTATCGCTGATATCAAAAATAATTATACTTATCTGTCGGCTTGCGGGGGGCGGGGGGCATGGCACATCAGATATTCAGAGGGGATGTTGATTGAACCCTAAAAATGCTCCCATTCAAAAGACTGACGATTCGAAAGTGACGCAATCTCGTAACAAATTTTTGAAAATGCGAAAAAAAATCCCTATTGAAATTCTCGAACGTGTCAGATTTTTATACAGACGGTTCAGCTTGATGTCCCAGTCGTGCTATCCTAAAATCTGACGATTATTTAGAGGGGAATTCTTAATATGACGTCTAAAAAAAATTTTAATGGATTTTTTTTTCGTTTCAATAACAATGAAATGTG
This sequence comes from Bacillus rossius redtenbacheri, assembly GCF_032445375.1. Classification (NCBI taxonomy): domain Eukaryota; kingdom Metazoa; phylum Arthropoda; class Insecta; order Phasmatodea; family Bacillidae; genus Bacillus; species Bacillus rossius. The sequence goes on along the minus strand of NC_086330.1, from coordinate 221,926,108 downwards.
AAAAATAAAAGCACGAAAAATTAAGTAGATATTTAGAAATATCATTTATTCAGAAAAAAATAAAATAAAATATAATTGTTGAAATATATAAATAAATAAATAAATAAATAAATAAATAAATGTCAATCTTTATCGTCATCCGAGGAATTATCGTCGTACTGAAAATCTACTGATTCAATTTGGTCGTCGATATTAACGGCGGTTTCAATATTTGCAACAATAAATCGTTATAACATTTAACATAATTTTATTTATTCCATGAAAAGAGTTTTATTAAAGTATTGAAAATAAATATAACTAAAAGTATATCCTAGAATAACTGGTGTTATGACAACATCTTCACCGGCATCTGGTAGGTGATTACCAACGAACCAGGTGCGAGAGAGTCAGAGATAGGGAAAAAGTGAAAGTGAAAGTGAAAGTGAAAGAGAGGCGTGGGCTTCACCCCAGCGGCACGAACTAAATTTTTTAGACGTTTTTTGTTACTTCGGTTTGTGGAAATCGACTGATTAAATTTTCACCTGTATTTTTGCATTATTTCCTTCAAAATAAAAAAATCAACCATGTTCAAGAATGTCAAGACAACTTTTTTTGTGACCCTCCCACCTTCTTATGTTACACTAAAATCGTTAGATTATTCAAATGCATACTTTTCAGTTAGTAACCAACCCACCTTCCCTTAATCTGACGCGCTTGAGTATTTCACACAATCGAATTTTTTTACTGTTCTGATGGGTTGTCCTAGACGCACATTCCTATATAAAGGGATTATATATGGTGGAGGTACTCAACAAAATGCAAGGTATCCTCCCTTATGTTCATCTGCCGCGCTCGAGTAAATCCCAAAATCCCCAATTGGGCTTCCCTACTATAGTGTGCATTTTCAAGACTGTATTCAAGATATGATTGGTCTCTTGGTTCGGATAGAACTTCTATATAAGCCTGACTTTTACCTTGACCTATTAAAAATGTAGGTTGCATATCGGTGAATAAAACGTCTTTGTTCGGAGACTCTCGGCCTATGAGGATGATTATGTCCATGAAGTGTTTAAAATATTCGTGAGTATCGACTAAAAATACCTCTTGGCTACTGACTGGATGTGTTTGTACACCTACTGCATGTGCCTGGTTACCAACGGGATGGGTCGGTTACCTATTTGATATGTGTTCCTGACAACTGAATATATGTGTCTAGCTTACATTAAGTTGTGGCTGGTCACATACTGAATATGTCTGGCCACCGACTGGATGTGCCTGACCACATACTGGAAGTGCCTGACCACAAACTGGAAGTGCCTAACCACCAACTTGACGTGTTAGCCTGACCAACCGACTGGACATGTGTGCCTGGCCTACTTCTCTGATGTTCCTTGACATACCAACTGGATGTGACTCGCCACCCCTTTTTTGTGCCTGGCAAACCTGCTAGATGTATCTAGCCAGCATCTCGATTTTGGCTGGTTAATCTATTGTCATCTAAATTGGCCCTGAAAACAAACGCATGAAAAGGATGTAGATCTATATGCCCCCAAGGTTAAGTACTTATACCGTCTTCAGAATGCCAACGCTTATCGTCTCCTGAAGACAGTGCTACATTGTACTCTAGCTCTGTAAACATGGTGTGGCCTCATGATCGGAAATGATATTGAGTGCCGAGAATCCTTCCTTCTGAAGTAAGTAATACAGGTACTGAGGGAACAGGAGCGATCGCAGTACATTCACCTTAACCCCCTTAGCTTTCTGTGTAGAAGAAATATCTTCCATCTTAAACACGTAAAGTTTCGGGTGAAGACCCATGTACTCCATGATGATCTTGCCAGCGATTTCATCTTTCATCACTCCTGTTACACCATTGTTAACTAAGGGGAAGCATTGATCATTACCTGGTGCATAATATGAAGTATCGAAAGATGAAGCTAAATCGGGCGAATTGAATCATAAATGTTGTCACACTCAACATGGTAAATTAAAGAATCGGTATCCGAGTACAAGAGATCTAGCGACTGTGGAGGGAATTTTTTTACATATAGTTATAATGAAAATGATATAAAACTAATTTTGAAAAATCCAAAATGGCGATACCCACGTACAAAGGTTTGTCGAAGGTTATGGAACCTTTCTGCAACTCTATGAGAACTAAATTTTCATCGGTGATTTGCCGAGCCTTAAATGTCGGACGACCAATCAGCTCAGCTGCCCCATAAAACGAGTCATACTGTGAAACAACTTGTATATCTTTGTGTTTGCAAGTATGTCTCGGCATGGTCTCTACCCCAGATGGGCGGAAACATAGCGATGGTGTTACTTACTGGGGCTGCTGATGTTTAGCCGTGACGGAGGCACTACAGGTGGGCGACAGGTGGGTCGTCGGGGTCCTCGGGATCCTCCTGGTCGGATTCCCCAGAGTCTGTATCAGCGACTGGTCCCTTGGTGTACAGGTTGCAGATGTTTATGCTACATGGTTCACTCCATGAGTTTTTGCCCCCATCGAGGAAGGTGTAATGCATGAAAGCATCACACGATTCGCCCCAGGCAAACACGATGTCATTGGGGCGATGTAGCTCGCACTAAACAGAGCCGTGCTCCTGACCAGGCCACACCTGGGGTCTCTGTGCGACCTTGCTGAACAGCACCGCAAGGATGCACGGGAGCTGCATGTCCAGCCATAGGAGGCTCATGCTGCAATTCCATTGAGTGCAGGGCAGCTCGAAATGTTCTTGTTTACCATCGTCGAGCTGGCCATAAACCATGTGCCCCGAAGTGGTGCATACGTGAAACCACTATCGACAATTTGTCGTCTCGAAACTTATTCGGTGAAACCCAAGCGACACATCTCGATACAAAGTAACCGGATCGAACTGCATTGGTACGCAGGGTCTTGAAGAGTGACTATGCTCCCTATGAGCGACGTGTTCCATTTATAACACCAGAGGATCCACCAGGGAGTCTAATGGTTTTGGCATCAGTTGGCAATGTTCCAAGCTTCAGGCCCTAAGCAGAGCGGAGTTATGCCTTGATGAAACGAGCAGTGTGCTGGCATTGTCTTGTGTATACATTTAATTCATTTCATTCAGTGACTGTCACCGGAACTCTGCCTACATGTCTTCTATTTTAAAATGTTTATTGCAAAATTTGCAAGCCATCGTTTTTGCTCAATACCTGCCACCATTACTGTGCCAGTTATATGTTCAGCCAAGATAATAGGCAAAGAAGAACATGGAAAAAGTCTGTCGTCCCAGTGCAGCCCGTGAAAATTTCTAGTTAACCACGAATTAGTTTTTTTCATGTTTCTGATGGTTTCTGATATTTCCACAGGAAATGTGGTTGAAATGTTCTTGTAATTATTTGACCTTCGTCATTCGCCAAGCTTATCTCTTTAAGCATTGTTGAGCAAGAATAGAGTTCTAGTCCAAGCCAGAATCAATTTTTGTATTTTTTGTAATTTATTTATTTTTAATTTTTTAATTTTTTCTGTTAATTTATGTTATCAAAGAAAATGTGTGGTGGTTTTCTCCGTGTGCTCCCGATTATCCATGTCAATATTATGATGGTTTTCTCCATGTGCTCCTGATTATTATTGTCAATATTTTGATGTTTTTTTCGGTGTGCTTGCGATCATTCCTGTGGTTTCTCCAAGTGCTTCTGGTTATTTCTGAGAAACCGATCTCCCCATGAAATAGTTTTACTCTTAATGAGACATGCCATTTTATTTAAGGTTACATTTAATTAGTGAATTTCTGCTACTAAATCAACACTTGCAATATGTTTATCAGGTGGAATTAAAAAAAAAAACATTACTCAGTCAAATAATATACCATGAGACATCAGTGAAGCACTAACGTACAAGACGAACTTCCTTCTCCTTGGTGTCTAGCGAAGCCACCCTTCCTTTGCGATCGTCAGGGAGGATTCCGCATCCCACTTAAAATAACGAAATAAATTATGACTCAATACAACATGTGGCAACATCTCGTGCTAATAATCGGAACTACTTGTAACAAATTTTTTTGTATCGGGTAACTTAATTCTCGATGATGAAATATGAAAAAAATTCTATTTAAGTAATGGATCTAATTTAAAACACTCAGTTTGCATCTGGCATTAGTCTCAGTAACTAATATGAATCCTGATTCGGTGTCTGACGTGTCGAAAGGACACAGGTGTAAGTTTTGCAGCAAAGAATTTATCTTGAGAAAGAATGGAAGACAACACGAGAAGAATGACTGTGTTAAAAATCCACTACGCAATATGATAAGTTGTGTCCGATGTAGCAAGTCGTTTACACGGAGAGAGAGCTTAAAAAGACATGACAGAACTTGTAATGCCAAGCCTGCATACAAGCTAGAGGACAACGAAGGATCTACTAGACTAAGGAAGAGTGTTCTTCATTACGACAATAATTTTCCTTGTCTTGGAAGAGATTATGTTCGTGGCTCTTCCGATCTCCACAAAGAACTTAAATTGAAGGAAGTTAATGATTATGGAAGAATGAAGACAATGGAAGAATCCTTAATGTGAAAAGTGAGAATACATTCCAGCCAAATTCAAGTAGATTTTTCCTACTTTGTAAAAATGATGGACCCCTAAAAAGGAAGCATGAAGACGATGAAGACACTTCGACATCATCGATAACGAATTCTTACGATAATCTGGGTGTAGACGATGCCTTCTACGGTGATTGCTACAGTGACTCTGAGGCTGATGACAAAGGCATAGACTGTGATGAAGCACCTAAATCTGACAAGATCGAATAATGTGGTGGTGTCCTGAGACCGAAACTATGGAAACGACGTGTTATAATAAATAAATCAGATAAAGCTTATTCCGATCACTGGAACGATTGTGATATGAAAAGTATTTATAATAAACAAGCAAGTAAGATGGTAGAAGAGTTTGATTACACCTCGTGGAAAGAGCCAAACATATTGGTTGACCGGCTAAGACTTCTACATGGCTCGCTTTGTGCAGGAAACTATTCGTGCATCGAAGAAATATCCTTCATACTCAAAGAACTGAGGAAAGCTGGCTACCTAAAATAATGGTTTGTTTTATTTGCATTTGTATAATGTTGAGAAATAAATTAAATATTGGAAGTAAAAATTTAATATTTTTATTTCTTGTAATCTGATTTCTAAGTAAAGACTTAGTTCTCGTAACTTGTGCTTCCAAGTGTGCAGCCTTTTTGTTGATGGTGCTTCCAAATGTGCTGCCTTTTTGTTGATGGTGCTTCCAAATGTGCTGCCTTTTTGTTGATGGTGCTTCCAAATGTGCTGCCTTTTTTGATTGTTCTTTCAAATGTGCTGCCTTTTTGTTGATGGTGCTTCCAAATGTGCTGCCTTTTTGTTGATAGTGCTTAGAATTGTGCTGCCTTTTTTGATTGTGCTTCCAAAATTTGCTTCCTTTTGTTGATGGTGCTTCCAAATGTGTTGCCATTTTGTTGATGGTGCTTCCAAAAATGTGCTTCCTTTTTGTTGATGGTGCTTCCTTTTTGTTGATTGCGTGTAGTAAAATCTGTAATGTCTGAATATTTACTAGTTCAAAACCTCTTGGTGTTACTAAAATATTTTTCAAGGTCACTTGGTCCTTTAGATTGACAAAAAATTTCACGATGGTCTAATTCACTGTAATTAACTAAAGACGAAGAAGGTAATACGGTCCTGAAATGACTAGCCTATACGTCTGATATTGTCATGACTCGGTCTCATGGTCCGGAGACACTTGGCCTGTATGTGTGACTTTGTACATGAACGATTTATAGGTTATTCAGATTATTGAAACATTCGACTTTCATGTAAGGCATAGCGGTACTGTATTTAATTAGTTGGTCAGGTATATTGACTTGAGTTGTTTTTCGTAGAGTGAGTGATTAATAAACTCCGCGAAAGGTAATGGAAAACATAATCTAAAATTTATTTAATATTTAGTTACACCTGTCACTGGTCAAGAACCGAATCAAGAACTGGTATTCATAAAATCAATTTGTAAATTAATAATTGATTTTTTCGGTGAATTTTGATATTTTTCCTGCATATCTAGCTAAATAATTACATGATTTCAAGATGTCCAAATTTCAAGATGGCGGGCACCTCAGTAATAATAAATGATTACTGCACCATAGTGAGTTAGAATAAAACTAGCATGATGGTAAGACGAGTACACACACAATATGGTGTCCTGCAGCAGACGAAAACAAGATGGTGGCAAAGACCACTAGCGGGTGGTAGCTCCTGGTAGCATGTACTGAACATAAAATGTCGGATCCATGATGGTCGTTAAGGTCAAAGTCAAATATCAAGATCAAATTTCAAGGTCAATGTCAAATGTCAAGGCCAATGTCAAATTTCAAGGTCGAGGTCATATTTAAAGGTCAATGTCAAATTTCAAGGTGAAGGTCAAATTTCAAGGTGAAGGTCAAAGTTCAAGGTCAAATATCAAGGTCAAGTTTCAAGGTCGAGGTCAAATTTCACCGCCAAGATCAAATTGTAAGGTCAAGGTCAAATATCAAGGTAAGGTCAAAGTTCAAGGTCAAGAAAAATTTCAAGGTCAAAGTTCAAGTTCAAGGAAAAAATTTCAAGGTCAAGGTCAAATTTCAATGCCAACAGTTGAGGACAAAGGTATGGTGCCCAGAAATTTATACTAACATGGTATCAGTAGACTCTAGCAGATGAAAACAAGATGGTGGTCTCCAGCGGATGAAGACAAGATGGCGGACATGATGTCATATCATTTGACGATATATACCTTGGTATTGGTGGTGGTAGTTCAGCCTTTAGGTGGCTTCTGTGGAGGAAGGATCTGTTTTTTTTTTGCTCTTACTGGTTTCGAACCAAGGACGGGAATAGATCTAATCAATCAGTATATAGATTACAAATTTATTTAATGAATTTAGGATTTGTTTTCATTAAAATCGGATAATAAATGAAGATTTTCAAAATGGCGGCAGTAACGAAAAGAGGAACGGTGTTTTTTATGTTTTATCTATTTAATTAGATTGATTCATTTTTTAATGATTTTTAAAAATTTTCCCGATTTTTAACATTAAAATTACGGATTTTCAATATGACGGCCGTAACGACAATTGCAACAGTTACATCTTAATACAAGATGGTGGTTCTGTCTCGAACAAGTGATTATATTATAACTTCAAATTAAAAGAAAATTACAAGTCCGAATATGCATGTTATTTTTATATATACCTTATTTAATTCTCAGTCTGGTAAATGTCTCAATGGCTGTGCGGTTAAAGGTGTATGTTTTACAACCTAGAGATCAGAGCTGCGATGGTTCGAATCACAGCGCTTCCGATATATTTTTCATAAAAAAATTAAATTTAATAAGTCGATAAGGACCGTAATAGTTATGGTAGGTAATGGAACATCGTCCTTATGTGATGAGACAGGGCGATGCTGTTGCTCTCTAGGAACAAACAACAGAAACAAAGTCGACGGCATCCAAGATGGCGGCCTCCAGTGCAACAGAAAAAAATCAAGAGCGATGCTGGCGCTCTCTAGGAACAAACAGCAGAAACAAAGTCGACGGTATCCAAGATGGCGGCCTTCAGTGGAACAGAAAAAAATCAATATGGCGACAGAGACGAAAATTTCATCATAATGAGTGGGGAGATCGATTTCAAAATGGCGGATCCAATATGGCCGCCGGGGTCAAGGTCATGGTAAAAGTCACGGTACTACTTGTCCCGTTACACTGTGTCCCATTACGCTCATTGTACGCTTGCACCGCCGTGACGTCAGAGCAATCGGTCATTGACCCGGCACCAGGCACCGGACCCTGGACCCTGTCCCAGTAGCCCCTATTATATACTACTTTCAACGGCTGGCGATACGTCAACAACTATTAAGCATCGATGTCGTTACTGTGACAAGATATTCTTGAAGAACAACAGTAATGCTCGATGTCTCGAGAAGTGAGAATGTGATGAGAATCTCCCTCGCTCAATGTTTGGCTGTGAGAAATGCCATAAGCAGTTTGCCAGCAAAGAAAATATGAAAACGCACTTGACTACATGCAGTGGTCGTGCTGCATGGTAGAAAATTAAGATTACGCTGCAACAACTGTGCATGATGTGCATAAGAGTACACCAGACAATGGTACAACTGTAGTAACATCAGAATATGGTTTGGGTCTCAAAGGTTCGTCTTCATCGACTAGACATTCTTGCAGCTACTGTGAATGTCGTTCGCATTTTTCTATGATGCACACAAACACGAGCTGAGTAAATGCATAAAGAATCATACTAGTACAAAGGTTCGCTGCGTAGAGCGCCACGTTTGGTTTACACGTATTGACGGCATTCGAAAAAATATAAAGGTGACATTGATGTGCCTACTGATGAAATACCTACAAACATTTCGACTCCTTGTATTAGGTTGAAGACTCATATGCATACCAACACAAAAACAGATGTGCAGCAACCGATTGCGATAATGTCTACACACGACTGTGCTCGATATTTTGCCACTTGGCGAAATCTGCATTTCGTGAAACATTGAAAGACTACTATTTTCTATTTTCTAAATACGTTTCGTGAATCGAAAGAAATTAGTACTTTTCTTGGCGATATTAAAAAGAACATTATCAATCAGCTTACTGATGAAGTAGCTACATACAGATCTTTAAAATATAACTTGTTGCTGGACTGCATATATGGTAAACCGTATCAGTTCGAGAACAAAGTGAAGTGCGCATTTAAGACAGTGAATACTCCCATTTACAATTACGATGATGTAAAGCAGTCACAAGTCACGCAGTAACAAGAATCTCTGTCGGAAATACAAGGACTATATAGGAAAAGGATTTAGCTGTTATCTCTCTTCGGTAAACTGATTGGAAATAAGGATTAGTCAGTACAAACTGGTGCAGAACAAAATAATTATTAGATTGCTAACTTTAGCAAGTGTAGTAGAGTATAAATTATGTCATATTTTTTTTGTTTGTAATTTATTTGTTTCATTTATTGAAAATGTATTTTTTTGGTAATTTTAATTAAATAAACTTTTGGATTAATAAATGATTAAAGCAAGATTTTTAAAATGATTTTTGGAATTTTTATGAATTCCTAGGTTAATTATTACGAATTTTCAAGATGGCGGTCACTGTGTCTTCATTGGCTTACTAGAGGCTGGTAGTATAGGAATTTAAGCCTATTTTAGGAATTTCCACCATATTAAAAAATTAATATTTTATTCCATAAAATTAAATTTTTGTATCGATCAAGTATTGAACAAAGGACAGGAATCGATAGAATCAATCAGTATATATTTGCAGATATTTTTGATGAGTAATGTAATATTTTATCGATTTTATAGCTAAATAATTACGAATTTGTAAGATGGCACCCAAATGTAAATATGGCAGCCATCACAATAATAAATGATTACTGCACTATAGTGGTTAAAAATTAAACTAACATGGTTGTCATGCACTCTAGCAGACGAAAACAAGCAGATGGCCTCCAGCAGACGAAAACAAGATGGCTGCCTTCAGGAGACGAAAACAAGAGGTCGGTCTCCACCAGAATAAAACCAGATAGTGGCCTCCAGCAGATAAGATGGAGGCCTCCAGCAAACGAAAACAAGATGGTGGATGTGATATACTAGCTGGCGATATATGTACCTTGCAATTACTGGTGGGAGGTCAGTCTGTTAGTGGCTTCTGTGGAGAAGGAATCTGTCATTTTTTTGCCCTCGCCAGGTTCGAACCGAGGACTCTGAGCTCCAAGATGTAAGTGTATTTTTGAAAAAAATTATATTAAAATTTGATTTTTTTTATAAAATAAATTTTTTTCCCGAATTTTGGGTAAAAATAATGTATTTAACATTTTTTTATTAAAATTTTTATAAATTTTAAAAATTTTCCCGATTTTTTAGCTTAAAAAATACGAATTTTCAAGTTCATGGTCATAACGAAAATGGCAATGTTCTAGAATCCAAGTTGACGGCCATTACGAAAAGTGCATCGTTTCTTGAGTCCAAGATGGTGACCATAACAAAATATGAAATGGTGATGTCTTTATTTAAGATGATGTCATTTTTATAAAAATTAAAAACTTTCCCGATTTTATAGCATAACAAATATAGATTTTCAAGATGGCAGTCGTAACGAATAATGCAACAATTACATAACAATTCCAAATGGCAGCCATGTTATCCTAATTGTAAAGGTCATGACCTCAGCGGCTCATGGCGGCTTGATTTCAGGATGCTTAAGCTGCTTTTAAGAATTTTGAAGCCATTGGCCTTTTTGAGGAGGAAATTATCCCTAAAATGGGAATTTTCCCCTCAAAATTGAGAAATATCAATTTCAGATTTTTTTGGTGGAATTTGATTCCAGTAACTAGAAATTTTGGTGGATTTAGCGAATTATTGGAAAATGTTAGGTCATTTTTGGCAAACTTCTAAGTTCAAGGTCAAGTTTAACCAAGATGACCGCCGTGACAACACAATCCCCAGCCTAAAGCCCGACATCTCGCACCTCAGCTTACAGCCTAGCACCGGACCAGCTAAGCTACATCACTCACATTAAAAGATAATTCAATAATTCAACAAAAAAGGACCTGCAATGGACACACACAACACAAAAGCTATCCAATGAACACAAAATACACGCACTTGACACACATTAAACACAGTACACATGCAATGAACACACAGTACTCACATAAAACACACAATGGACATACAGGACATGCAATGACACACAGTATACACACCGAACACACAATGGACACACAATACATACTAAACTCTCAGTACACACACAGGACATGCAATGGACACACAATACACTCACATGAAACACAATGGACATACAGTACACACAGCACTCACAGTAAACACACAGACTTGCAATTAACACACAGTACACATTGGACACACAATATGCACAAATTACCCGCACATGACACGCAATGAACACACCATACACACACCGAACATTCAAAATACACACAATTGACACAAATGCACACATAGGATAACACAATAGAAAACAGTACGCACTGGACATGCAATGAACATGCAACGAACATGCAATACACAAAAAGAACACGCAATAAACACACAATACACATATTGGACACACAATATGCACAAATTACCCGCACATGACACGCAATGAACAAGCAACGAACATGCAATACATACACTGGACGCGTAATGATCACGCAACGAACACACAATACACACACAGGACATGCAGTGAACAATCAATACTCACACTGGACACGAATTTGACAAAAAGGAAGCACATTTGTTCGAAAATTCAATTTGGTGTGATACGACCTCACCATAGTAATACGATACCATCACAGAGATATGATGTTACCACACAGATACGATCGATCACAGGATACGATAGGATACAGCTCCAGCAGCTACAGCGATATTTGACTACAAGACTCAATGGCTACGAGGCTACAAGGCCTCGAGACTACGAGGTAACAGGACCACAGAATTACGAGGCTACAGGACTACAAGACTACGATGCCACAGGACTATGAGACTACGAGTCTACAAGGCTCCAACTAGCTACAAGACTACGAGGCTACGAAGCTTCGAGGCTACATAGCAACAAATGCTGCGAGGCTACGAAACTTACGGAATACAGGACTACAAGCCTGCAACTGGCTACACTAGCTCCAATCAGCAGTGAGAGTTAATTTATATTATGCAAATAATTGTTGCAATTAGTCCTGATTCTTGCAACAGTTGGCACCACATTCTGCGTTGTACAGGTAGTCGTTGTTTAATGTGGTGTGCCGTTAATTTGTAAATTCGACACAATATGTTTTAAATTTTTATTATGATTTTAAATTTTTGTGTGGAAATTTTATTTGCTCTACTATAGTGTAATTTTAATATGTTAGTCCGGTGTACTCCTCTGAGTTAAACTTTGTCTCAGTGCCCTGAAGCCCCTTTCCCATCGGCGTATCGGATATTCTGCTGGCCTAATCACTGACTGGCAGACCGCTTACCATTTCCCCCGCCTTCAGTCACGCCTCAAGCCTGTAATATTATTTCTCTTCGTGACCCTAACTGCAAAGGCAAGCCTGTAGCTTGCAGGCGACCAGTTCGCAGAGACGAGCTGAGATTCGCCTTTTTCATCACGTCGTAGTGTTATATTCGCCCCTCTGTAGCCACGACGGGGCGTAGTTTCCCATCAGCGTTGCATTTTACCCCCACCTCCCCCCCTTCACAGTTCCAAGTAAGACCAATGACCGGTCGTAACCCCCTGGACACCGGTGACCGTTTCCAAGGTCTCTTCGCAAAACGAGTGCGCCAAAACTGATCACAAGCGCTTCCTAGCGGCCAAGTCACGAACTTCTCTGCTTGCCTACCCTCTAGGGTGCCAGAGAGCAGCACCTGCTTTGCCTTGAGTTATATGGACGCCGTGGTCGAGTCGATTGTTTTCAACTCAGACCTGCTTCGACAGAGTTCGCTACGGTCGCCCAGTGTGGCCAACTTCAAGACTCCTGCTAGAGTTTTTTTTCCGCCCGCGTTCAGGCAAGTTCGGTATTTTTCGGCGGGCCAGACACCCCCCCCCCCTTCCACCTGTTAGATCCGGGGGGGCACTTTTTAATTACGAGACGCCGTTTACCGCGAGACAGATCAACTCGCGTCGCGGCTGCAGACAGACCTCCGTCGAGTATCGGCGAATCGGGTAGATTTCATCCGACCGTTAACGAACATGTAGTCGCCTTGTATAAGGGATGCTATCCCTCAAGTCCATTTTAGTAGATTAGTCTGTCTGCATAGTTTAGTCATTTGCCTTAGAAATTTTTCTCTTTGAAATTTATTATTATGAAGAAATTTTCCGCGTCCTGCCGCGCAATTCGCCAGCTCCCGAGCCTGGCTGACTCCACGACGGCAGCGTGCTGGGCAACTCCCCTGTTTTGGTGAGTGATAATTCGCGAACCCTCCTTTTTCCCTTTAAATTTTTTTTCCGGGCATTTTCTGCCCCATAGACTGCCTGTATACCAGTTCTAATCAGTTTTGATTTGGACTGTTGCAGACAGGGTTCGATGACCGGGAGAGATTGATGCTCTCATCTCGTGGCCTCCCCCCCCTTCCCTGTTCCGTGGGAAGAAACATTAGAAGAAACTTTTCTACTACCCGACGTGATTGTTTGAAGACCCCGGGTGGTAATGTAAATTCAACATTTCCCCTTTACCTAGCGACGAACTATCTCAACCGGATGACCAACCCACCAGCGACCAGTGTTTTTCTCAAGAAAATGTAAAACGAATAGAACTAATTATCAATGTAATCATCGGATCCATCCACTCATAATGCAAATGTTTATATTTCAAACTAAGAATGTAAATTAGTTTAAGTAAGCGCTGGCCAGCCCCGATTTCGTGTTCCTTTTGTTAATCTTTGAAACTTGTTATGTAAAACCTTATGTGTGTGTAAAACAATGCAAACAAGCTAATTCATCAGGGCAAATAAAACAGGGAAACTATAGATCAAGTTAATCGTGTAGTTTTTATTTTATTGATTATAACGATCCCCCAACTTCCCCTTTGCTTGTTACAGGAAGTTCCTAAATTGTGTTTGTTCCCACCTCGTGTCGCCTCTGGTAAATCATTTCATTTAACGTATTTTTTTTTCCAGCTTGTTTCCAAGGCTCTTTTAATTAATTCCAAATAATTCTATTTTGAGGCACGAGGGGTGTTACAACTTGGTAGCAGAGCGTGGTTACCTTGGTCTATAGGCATACCTGAAAAATATAAGCATACCTAAACTAAAATTAAAAGTACAAAAAAATTTTTTCAATTAATTTTTGATGATAATAATTTTGTAATAATATTGTAAACTGATCGCTGGTACACCCCCTAGTTATAATGAGTTAAATTTTTGAAATTTATATTGAGTTTTAAATTCCCGTGCGGACTTAGGTAGCGCGTAGTGCGCAAGACGTCTTTCTGCCAGCCAGCTGACCTTCCCCCTCCCATCGCGCGTCCCCGGACGTGACAGGCACAAGGTCACAGACACCCCTCCCCCGCCTCTACGTGCTGCTTATCTCTCACGGCGCACGTCCGTGGCGTCGAGTTCAGTTCACCGCCCTGTACGACCTTCGTAGGGGTGTCCAAACCTTACTTTCCCAGTAGCGCGAGACGAATGTCCGCGACGTATATTTTTTTTGTTTTTGTCCAATTAATCCTGGACCATAGCAAATTTTTACGTGAGCAACTGTTCCGCTCACATCCTTTTCCCGACAGCCACATGGGAGCTGTCATGTTTGTTTTCCCCCCCCCCTCCTTCTTCGAGCGGCCTCTGCCGCCCACTTATCTTCGAGGGGTGACCACAGCTGACGTCTTTGTCGTGACGCCGGGCTCTGTTTATCTCCGCCCGCCGTAGTTACTTTATGACTGAGAGTCAAATAAGTTATAGTTTTCCACTGTTGTCCCGCAGTAGTCAGCTAAATGTGTTTAAATTTAATTATTAAGTTTACATATGAACAAATAACTATAAGTTAAGAGTACTTTTTTAGGCTACTAACGCCATTACTAATAAACACGCGCATAATATTTAAATATAGATTTTAATTTACATATCAAGGGCTCCCCCCCATCATAATAATGATTTCAAACTATACTGAAAGACATTTGCCTTATAAGAATTTCACGTCTTACATTATTAAAGTAATAATACTTGAAAACATAATATAGTAATAAAATAATAATAATATAATCAAGCATATCAAAATACGTATTTCCCGAAATTGAGTACCTACGAGGTGACTAGCCTCATTGTAATGTTTATAGTAATCACCGAGAGTGGTGAAATCCTTTCAACCTCCAACGAGAGGTCCACTAAATTAATTTGGGTACGTTTAAGCATCCTGTCTCGAGGCTAGCCCACTCTATGTAATTTAAGATACTTTAAAGTTTTAATTTTTCCATATGTAAGTTTAGTCTTGAACAAGCTGCTTGACGTAAATTGTTTTATTTTTTTTAACTTAGTAATACTTCTCTGACAGTTCTTTTTTTAATCTTCATGAATTTTGTTCGACGAGTTTATCTATTTAATTTTTGATTAAGTTCAATTTTTTTAATAATCATAATTCGTAAATTAAGCAAGAATAATGTTTGTAGTTTGTTTTAAATTGATTTAGCGTTAAAACCTTTAAGTGATTTTTTCTTTATTTTCCTTGTACGTACATGTGATGTACAGCGATGTACATAGATTCTGAGCACAGAAGCTGTCACATCTAGCCATTTTTTTTGTTTCCTTTGCATTCTACCCCCAAAGCTGTATTTCTTTTACATCGCTATCGATGAGATTGTTTATTTAGGTAAGAGCTACGTGACTTCCAGACGGCAAACTGGTTTCTTTTATGTGTATTTCTAAAATAGGAGCTAGGTCAAGCTAGCCAACGAGCAGCGCAAAAGAAGGGTCCTACGAGCCAACGAGCCGAGACTCGGTCCTCTAGGAGAAAAATCCTATGACCATAGAGTGTTACTGGGTTAGATCCCCAGCACTCACCTTTGGACGGCCTATGTTCAAACCCCCTCTCAGGCAGTGTGAAACCTATCAGCAGTCATGGAAGATCTAACCGCTCCATGATAATTTATAACCCTTTTGATTGATAATTGTTGGTTTATTGCATTTTACCTTTCTTTAAATAATTTAAATTTGAGTGCAAAGAGTCGTTAATTTATTGTTTTGTTTGCAGAAAACTTTTAAATAATAAATATTAGTTAGTTATATTGAACATCAGAGTTGTATGCGCTAAAATTTCTAAATTTGTCGAATATTTAATTTTTTTTAAATTCATTCATTCATACGGATTGTTGATCTTTTAGGGTTCCAACCCCAATAATTTAAAAACCCGCCAAGGGAATCTTACCCTTAGGCCCTGTGTCACTCTGGGACTGAGGATCTGTTATACCTTCGGGGAAGCAGCAAATTTGACCGTCTTCTCCATGGCCTGATTGTGCAGGGCTAAGTCCCAATGCCTTCGGCCTTTTATGGAAAGACAATTGTACAGGGGTTCTATTCCCAAATATATTTTGTAAGTTACGGGTTACCATACCCATATACAGGGGTTCCAATCCCCATATATCACTGAGCGCTCAAGGACGCATTTCCCTTGTTTCGGCCTCAGTGCTTTTCGGCCCGCCTCACAGCGCCCATCTTTAGAGTTTCGTCACTTGACACCATTCCCAACATCTGAGATCAACTTTCCTCATTACATCATTCATCGTTAAGTGTTAATTAATTAATTATAATATACCTTCGATTTGATCAAGATATTTTTTTTATATGTAAGTAGTTTACTACAGTAGATCCTGGTACAGGGTAAGTTTCTGGAACCCAGGTTTTTGGTGGCTCAAGTGGGCCACCCTGACTCCGTCTTTCAGGGGGGAAGTATGTGCCGTTAATTTGTAAATTCGACACAATATATTTTAAATTTTTATTATGATTTTAAATTTTTGTGTGGAAATTTTATTTGCTCTACTATAGTGTAATTTTAATATGTTAGTCCGGTGTACTCCTCTGAGTTAAACTTTGTCTCAGTGCCCTGAAGCCCCTTTCCCATCGGCGTATCGGATATTCTGCTGGCCTAATCACTGACTGGCAGACCGCTTACCATTTCCCCCGTCTTCAGTCACGCCTCAAGCCTGTAATATTATTTCTCTTCGTGACCCTAGCTGCAAAGGCAAGCCTGTAGCTTGCAGGCGACCAGTTCGCAGAGACGAGCTGAGATTCGCCTTTTTCATCACGTCGTAGTGTTATATTCGCCCCTCTGTAGCCACGACGGGGCGTAGTTTCCCATCAGCGTTGCATTTTACCCCCACCTCCCCCCCTTCTCAGTTCCAAGTAAGACCAATGACCGGTCGTAACCCCCTGGACACCGGTGACCGTTTCCAAGGTCTCTTCACAAAACGAGTGCGCCAAAACTGATCACAAGCGCTTCCTAGCGGCCAAGTCACGAACTTCTCCGCTTGCCTACCCTCTAGGGCGCCAGAGAGCAGCACCTGCTTTGCCTTGAGTTATATGGACGCCGTGGTCGAGTCGATTGTTTTCAACTCAGACCTGCTTCGACAGAGTTCGCTACGGTCGCCCAGTGTCGCCAACTTCAAGACTCCTGCTAGAGTTTTTTTCCGCCCGCGTTCGGGCAAGTTCGGTATTTTTCGGCGGGCCAGACACCCCCCCCCTTCCACCTGTTAGATCCGGGGGGGCACTTTTTAATTACGAGACGCCGTTTACCGCGAGACAGATCAACTCGCGTCGCGGCTGCAGACAGACCTCCGTCGAGTATCGGCGAATCGGGTAGATTTCATCCGGCCGTTAACGAACATGTAGTCGCCTTGTATAAGGTATGCTATCCCTCAAGTCCATTTTAGTAGATTAGTCTGTCTGCATAGTTTAGTTATTTGCCTTAGAAATTTTTCTCTTTGAAATTTATTATTATGAAGAAATCATCCGCGTCCTGCCGCGCAATTCGCGAGCTCCCGAGCCTGGCTGACTCCACGACTGCAGCGTGCTGGGCAACTCCCCTGTTTTGGTGAGTGATAATTCGCGAACCCTCCTTTTTCCCTTTAAATTTTTTTCCGGGCATTTTCTGCCCCATAGACTGCCTGTATACCAGTTCTAATCAGTTTTGATTTGGACTGTTGCAGACAGGGTTCGATGACCGGTAGAGATTGATGCTCTCATCCCGTGTCCTCCCCCCCTTCCCTGTTCCGTGGGAAGAAACATTAGAAGAAACTTTTCTACCACCCGAAGTGATCGTTTGAAGACCCCGGGTGGTAATGTAATTTCAACATTTCCCCTTTACCTAGCGACGAACTATCTCAGCCGGATGACCAACCCACCAGCGACCAGTGTTTTTCTCAAGAAAATGTAAAACGAATAGAACTAATTATCAATGTAATCATCGGATCCATCCACTCATAATGCAAATGTTTATATTTCAAACTAAGAATGTAAATTAGTTTAAGTAAGCGCTGGCCAGCCCCAATTTCGTGTTCCTTTTGTTAATCTTGGAAAACTGCTAAATCTTTTGTATGTATGTTAAAATAATTGAAACATGATATTCATCAGGGCAAATAAAACAGGGAAACTATAGATCAAGTTAATCGTGTAGTTTTTATTTATTGATTTTATCGATCCACACCAACGTCCTCCTTGCTTGTTACAGGAAGTTCCTAAATTTTGTTTGTTCCCCAACTCGTGCCGCCTCTGGTAAATTTATTTATTTAACTTACTTTTGTATCCAGCAAGTTTCCAAGGCTCTTTTTAATTAATTCCAAATAATTCTATTTTGAGGCACGAGGGGTGTTACAACTTGGTAGCAGAGCATGGTTTCGATCCACGGACCTCTGGGTTATGGGCCCAGCACGCTTTCGATGGGGGATGCTCACTCACGATCGCAAGAGAAGGAGGGCTTCTCTAGACACCAAGAAGAATAAAGTGTGTCTTGCATGATAGTGATTCTCAGCAATCTTAAAGCATATTATTTGACTGAGTAATTATTATTTTTGGTTTAATTCCAACTGACCACATTTTTATAAATCCTTATTTAGTAACAGAAATACACTAATTAAATGCAACTCTGAATAAAATTGCATGACTCATTAAGTAAATATTTTTCATCCAGAGATTGTTTTCTCAGGAAGAACCAGAAGCACTCGGATAACATTAGCATGTGTCTAACCAGAGAAAATTAACATATGCGTCGCCATGTATGACCAGAAGAACTTGGAAAAACCAACACAATATTAGCAGTAATAATCAGGAGCACGCGGATAAAACATCTAAATAATAACAAGAATAATCAGGAGCACACAAAGAAAACAAACGCACGTTTTCCAAAATCAGGATCAATGAATCACAAATGAGAAAATAAAAATAAATAAATACCAAAACAGCTACAGCCAGCTTTTGAACTTCTCCTTTGTTAAGCAAGGATATAGTTACTGAATAGCACAAACCAGAATTTTTAGCATTTTTTTGTATTATTATAATATATATTTTTTGTAATTTTTAAATTTAGTTTTAGGAAAACGTACTTTTTCTCTGTATGCTCCTATTTATTTCTGCCAATATTTTTATGGTTTACTCTGTATGCTTCTGATTTTTCCTGCCAATAGTATGCGGTTTTACCAGTTCTTCTGTTAATTTATTACATTGCTTCTGTTGGTTTCTTCCGTGTGCTCCTGGTTATTCCTGGTGAAACTTCTGCTGAGAAATAAATCTCTGGATGAAAAATATTTACTTAATGAGACATGCAATTTTATTCAGAGTTGCATTTAATTAGTGTATTTCTGTCACTAAATCAGCACTTACAATAATGTGGTCAGGTGGAATTAAAACAAAAATAACCATTTCTCAGTCAAATAATATGCTTTAAGATGGCTGAGATCACTATCATGCAAGACACACTTTCTTCTTCTTGGTGTCTAGAGAAGCCCTCCTCTTGCGATCGTGAGTGAGCATCCCGCATCCCACATTAAACAGCGACTGCCTGTACAACCCAGAATGTGGTGCCAACTGTTGCAAGAATAAGGACTAATTGCAACAATTATTTGCATTATATAAATTAACTCTCACTGCTGAATGGAGCTAGTGTAGACAGTTGCAGCCTGGTAGTCATGTATTCCGGAAGTCTCTTAGCCTCGCAGTATTTGTTGCCATGTAGCCTCGTGGCCTTGCAGCATTGTAGTCTCATAGTCTTGGAGCATCGTAGCCAAGAAACCTGTAGCCCTGTAGTCTCGTAGCCTGTTGCCATGTAGCCTTTTAGTCTCGTAGCTTCGTAGCCTCGTAATCTTGTAGCTGGTTGGAGCCTTGTAGACTCGTAGTTTCATAGTCCTCTTGCATCGTAGTCTTGCAGTTCTGTAGCCTCATAGTTATGTTGTACTGTTGCCTCATAGTTATGTGGTACTGTTGCCTCGTAGTCTCGTAGTCTGGTAGTTTCGTAGCCAGTTCGTACCCTTTAGACTCGTAGCCTTTTAGTCTTGTAGTAAAATGTCGCTGTAGCTGTTGAAGCTATATCCTATCGTATTTTGTTATCGATCATATCCCTGTGGAGAGATCGCATATCTGTGGCGAGAACGTATACATGTGATGGGATCATATGCCTGTGGCGAGGTCGTATCACACAAATTGAATTTTCAACCAAATGTGCTTCCTTTTTATCAAATTCGTGTCCAGTGTGTGTAATGTGTGTTCTTGGCGTTTCCAGTGTATCTATTGCATGCTCGTTGCGTGTTTATTGCATGCCCAGTGGGTAGTTTTTTATCGCGTGTCCAATGTGTGCCTTTGTGTCAATTGTGTGTGTTTTGAATGTTCGGTGTGTGTATGGTGTGTTCATTGCGTGTCATGTGCGGGTAATTTGTGCATATTGTGTGTCCAATATGTACTGTGTGTTAATTGCTAGTCTGTGTGTTTACTGTGAGTGCTGTGTGTACTGTATGTCCATTGTGTTTCCTGTGTGTACAGTGTGCCCATCATGTATCCATTGTGTGTACTGTGTGTCCAGTATGTATCGTGTATCCATTGCCTGTTCTGTGTGTGCACTGTGTCCATTGCATGTCCTGTGTGTGTATTTCGTGTCCATTGACTTTGTATTATATGTACCTTGGGTTTTAAGTGTGTGTATTGCGTGTCCTTTCAACATCCTTTTCTTTTGTTGAATAGGTTCTGTATCATTTAATGTGTTTACTCAAACCTGTAGCCAAGACATGATTGGTCTCGTGGTTCGGAGACGACTTGTACATACGCCTGAATTGAAAAATTACCTATTTATAATGTTGGTCGCATATCGGTGAATAATACCTCTTTGTTCGGAGACGCTCGGTCTACGCGCATGATTTTTACATAAATAGTCTAAAATTTTTGTCAAGTATCGAAGAAAAATACCTCTTGGCTACTGACTGAATGTGTTTGACCACCAACTGAATGCGCCTGGCTACCAACTGTATGTGTCTGGCCACCTAATGAACAAGCATTCCTGACCACTGAATATACATATCTAGCTTACATTAAGACGTGGCTGGCACTGAATAGACGTGCCTAGCCACCGACTGGGTGTACTTGCCACCAACTTGAGGTGTTAACCTGACCAACCGACTGGACTTGCTTATCTGACGTTCCTTGACGCACCACTTGGTGTAACTAGCCACCACCTTGATGTGCCTGGCAAACCTGCTAGATGTGTCTAACCAGCATCTGGACTTGCCTGGTTAATCGAATAGCATGTACATTTTCCCTGAAAACAAATGTCAAGACATGCAAAGGACTTGCTCCGTACTCTAAGAAGATTGCAGGAATAGAGAAACGGTAGAAATTATCTTTTTCTTTGTTCTTGGATAAATTATGTAATAATTTTTTATTTGTATTTTTGTGTTTATTATATTTCTTAAGCCTTACATTTCTTTTGTTAATTTTTGATTATATTATCTTCTTCGTTTGATCAAGGATCGAACTAAAGTATTAGAATTAATTATTTTTTTTAACAAACAATTGTTTTGATGATTTTTGGAATTTTTTCCGAATTTATAACTTAAAAATTAAAAATTTTCAAGATGGTGGGGTGCCATGGCAATAAATAATACTGCACTCTAGTGGTCAAAAATGTAACTTATATCGCAGCAGTGCACTGTAGATGACGAAAACAATATTTAAGCACCGACCTCCAGCCTGAAAAAAAAGGCCAACATGATGTCATCCTGGCTGATATAATAATATCTGCTTTGGCATAAGTGGTGGGAGGTCAGTCTGCCGGTGGCTTGCGTGGAGGAATTATCCATCACCATTTTCAATCGATTGTACTCGCCAGGTTTGAACTAGGGATTCCAAGGCATAAGTACATTTTTAAATTAAAATTTTATTAAATACATTTTTTATGAATTGAAATTTTTTTTCCAATAAATCGGTAATTATTTACAGATTTCAAACTGGTGACCAGTTTTCAAAATGATTTTTTTTTATAAATTAAACAAGTTTTCCTGTTAAAAACGGATAGTAATTTCGGACAATCAAGATGGCGGTCGTAATTAAAATTGAAACGTTATAGATTCAAAGATGGTGGCCGTTACTAAAAGTGTAACGATGTCAATATACACTGCCAAGATGGCGACCATAACCAAAAGTTCAGCATTCTAGAATCCAAGATGATGGGCGTAACGAAAAATGTGATTTTCTAGAATCCAAGTAGGCGGGCGTAATGTTAAGTTTAACATTTTAAATAAACATATATTTTTACTTTTTAGTATTATTTCGGAATTTTGGTCCGAAATTAAAGAATTTTAAGTTAACGGTCATGGTCAGGTCATAACCTAGGCGGCTTAGGGTTGCTAGACGACGGGGAATCGAAGCCGCTATGACGAATTTTTGAAATTTTGAGAAATTAAACGGGAAATTTTTCCTCACAACGGGAATTTTTCCCTCGAAATTGGGAATTTTCTAGAAAGTGGGAGTCATTTTTGATTAATTTTGAGGACATGTAACACCAGATGGCCGCCGTGATGTCATAATCCAAGATGGCGCACAACGGCACCTTACCTAGACCCAGGCGCAGGACCGGCAAAGCTATACCACTGATAACCATGATTACCGAGGAGAATTTAGTTTTGAACACTTAAAATTTGCAACAAAATGATGCACGAAATCCAGGAAGTTTTCTTCTTTCTTCCAACCAGATGGATTTGCAGTTCCTTGAAATCCTGATGGAGCATCCCTTTGAAATGTTTTTTTTTATTGGTAGTTGGAAAAACAAAGAAAGGGGTTACATTATTTCTGACACTGCTATTGCCAGTATGACCAATGAACCTTTTTCAGCTGTCAGAATCGCTGAACTGTTATACCAATTTTTTCCATATTGTAAATCTCACAGATTATGGCGCGCCAAGTCTGAAATTGATATGCATTCGTTAAATATAAATAGGTTATCCCATTTCACCTCCGTATCGCCGTAGTTCATTAGTTATTTTCTGGATGTCTTAGCACTTCTTTTATCATAACTGAACATCCGAGTGTCCCACATCTAATGAAACTCAGGCTATCGTATAACTCACCAATTATTTTGTGGTTTTCTTTTGTTTGGCATTTCGCACTGATATCACGGCTACTCGTTCAGCCGCAGAGTCCGAGTTCACGCGGGGTCCATGCTCGTTCGTTGGGATCAACTGTCCCAGTTGCCGTCAGAGTTGCGTCTGTCTCACCCCCGGCTCCACCTTCTCTCTCCGGCAGCTGGCTCGTAGCAGGGAGGTGTTGCAAGGTGTGTATCTGGACTCTGTTTTTTAAGAATATACAGATCAAATTTGACGTCCCCAATCATTAGATATTTAAGTTATACCTTAAAAATATTAATTTCTTGGTTAAAGGTTCTAATTGAGATAAGTAATACTGTAAATTCAAAAAAAATTTAATCTAGTATTTTGAAAACGGTTGTATTTTCTAAATAATCATTGTATAAATTTGCTTAACTATCAATAAAATTGAGCATACAATTTTGAAAACTTTTTAATTATTCAATTATTAAAATCAGACTATTAAAAATAATGGTTTATCATTATTAACTCTTTAAATAAAGCTGTAGAGCTTCTCGCCGCTTCTTGCCCCAGCATATGACCTGTGGAGTGTCCTAACAGAACTGTGTCTGTTGCCCTCCGGACATGGTAAAATGTCTTGAATATCTTTATCCTGCTGTAGGTAAACAGGCAGGAATATGTATCTCGTGAGATGCGTAAACATGGTTTTGGTATTTGAGGTAAATACAGTAAACTCTGCCTCCTGGCCCAGAGCCGCTAACGAAGCTAAGTCCGCCATCTTGTTTTCGCCTACTAGAGTGCGCAAACAACATGTTAGTTTAATTTTTACATGCTAAAGTGCAGTAACTATTTATTATAACTGTGGCGCCCACCATCTTGAAATTTGGATTCCATCTTGGAAATTCGCAATTATTTAGCTATAAATTCGGGAAAAAAATCCCAAATTATAAAAACAAATCTACAATTAATATACTCGTATATTAGATCGGTTCCTGTCCTTGGTTGGATACTTGATCGATACAAAAAAGGTATTTTTATGTTGAAAATAATCTTATTTAATAAAATATGATGGAAATTCCTAATAGCAGCTTAGTTTCCTAATCAACCAACCAGTTGTAAGTAGAAAATATGATATTGACCGCCATCTTAAAAATTGGTAATAATTAACCTAGAAATTCTGGAATAATTCCAAAAATTATCAAAAAAATCACATATTAAAATTATGACTGTCGCGATAGATTTCCAACGTTGGTTTGAATCTAAGCCAGTAATAAGGGTAACTGAAGCTAAAAAAAAAATATTTAGTTGCCCATTACCTTTCGTGGAGTTTATTAATCATTCACTCCACGAAAAACAACTCTGGTTAAGATACCTGTCTGACGAAATAAATATGTTGTGGCGCTGCCTAACACAGAAGTCTATATTTTTTATGAATGAAATAAATTCTTAACAGTTCATGTACAATGTCAGATGTATCCAAACCGAGACATCTTCTTCGGCGATAGATAATATATCATATTTCAAGCAGTCAAGATAAATTCTTTGAACTATCAAACCTAATGTATTGATAAAAACAATAACAAGAAATTATACCAACGGAACTTGCTTTGCGCTTACTGTGCCGTTGCATGTACTCAACATTTTTTCATTTTTTTTTTTTTTTGGCAAAATGGACATCATACAGGCTCAATTTTGTGAATAGTGAAAATAATTTCTTTGTTGTGTAATATTTTTTTATTTTAATCATATCTTATTGTAAATTGTGAAAAATGTGAAGTTTATTTCTAATCTAAAGTGAAGTGCTTCAAGATAGGTATAGGTATATAAAAGGAAAAAAAAAATCATTAATTTAAAAGACTTTCTGAAGGACAAAAAATTTTAAAACTAATATTTAATTACCTTAAACTTTTTCATTTACTTAAGCAGAGATGTATTATTGATCATTTTGGAACAAAACCTGTATTGTTTAATTTTTTTCGCCAAGTTTGACATCTTGTGTCACTATCTATGGTTTAGCTTCTTAAAGAGATGGCTTACTTTGCCCTTTCTTCTTCCTTGTCGGTCAGCCACTATGTGAACATCCCACTACTTGTAACTGTTTAAATCCGCTGGATTATGCGGTGATTTGATTACTGCTTACCACATTTTGGGCGAGTTTTCGTTCTTTATTCCCCCGGAATCATGTTATGTATTTATCTTTGGCCGACGTATTAATATTTGATATTTTCTTTAATTTCTTTTAGTGGTCCTTGTGTGGCGTGAGACATCCGGGCCATGCTTGGTTTAGTCCATTAAGTACGGGCCGGGAGTGAGCCTTTATCCTCCTCTACTGGCACCAGGATGCAGCCTACTATTTCAGGAAAGTCACTTCATTAATCCTCTTTCGTCTTCAAGCATGTTTTGGCATGAATGTTAATCTGCTTTCGGACATCTCTATCATCGCGTCGAAAAATATTAAATAAATCAAGTGAAATAAACTTTTATTATTTTAACTATCAAATTTTAAAAAAATAAAATTTTAGTAATAATCTTTAAAATATTTTAAATGTTCATCTTGTTATTGCAATTGCCACTGGTGTAACCTGCCATGTGTTTATTTTTTTTAAGTATTTATTTTCTCTTGTGGGGCCCCCAAGCTTGGTAATTTTACGAAATATTATTAACCATAATACTCCTCAGATATTTGTAAGATAAGTATGTGCATGATTTTTAAAATAAAAAAAGGCATGCACCGAATATATATGTAATTTTTTAAATATAAAATCAGATCCTTTCGTTAAGTAATCTTTATCTTAGAAAGTTCTGTTGGTTGTAAGAGCCAAGTGATGAGCCAGTCGGCGCATGTTTGTTCTGCTTATATATTTCTCTTCACGTACAAAACAGTGTCATTGAGCCTAAGGTCCCGGGGCTTCCCTGCTGTGTCTCCCCACGAGGTTAACCTAGCCGTTAACCTAGAGGTGGACATGGCAGATTACTGAAGACCAAGAATCCCTGAAAAATGTTCTATCAAGACCTTGAGGATTTAAACCAGTAAATAATTAGAGCTACTACGGATATGACTACAAATTTCACGAAGCGACACACATCCAACCATAAAAGAACACACAATACACATTCATACGTACAGTACACACTCAGTACACAGTACACAAACAATACCAGTACAAACACAGTACACACAATACACCAAATGAACACACAGAATACAAACAGTTCACGCAAAGTACACAACTTTAACAAACAATGAACACACTGGTAATACAATGAACAAACAGAACACTCACAGTACAACACAGGAAATGCAATACACACAGTACACACACAGGACAAGCAATGGACAAACAATACACACTGGACACACAATGAAGACACATTACACACAGAACACGCAATGGACACACCGTACACACACAGGCCACGCAATAGACGCTCAGTTCACACACTGGAATTGCAATGGACACACAGTACAAACAATGAACACACAGGACACACATTTGGACGGAATATTCGACAAACTGAGTACATTTTTCGAAAAGGACGTACATTTTCAAGAAAAAAAAAACAACTCAGTTGGATGCGATCGCCAATTTACGATAGGATATAATGCCTCCAACAGTCATTGGAGTCTGCAGTCTTTTGGCTCCAAAAGTCATTGGCTCCAAAAAGTATTTTGGCTCAAACAGTCTTGGCTCAGCCAATGACTGTTTTGGCTCCAAACGTATTTGGCTCCAGCTGTCTTAGACCTATTTGCCATTTGGCTACGAGACTAGGACGCAACGAAGCTACGAGACTACAAGACTAACTGGCTACGAGGCTACAAGTAAGTCTACGAGGCTACGAGACTACTAGTCTACGAGGCTGTACTTGTCTCTGTCTTTGACTCCATATAGCTGCCAGAGTTAATTTATCTCGTGCAAAAGACCTTGTTATAAGTTGTTCTGATTCTTACCAACAGATGTTACCGTGTCTTATGTTGAGGTAAATATTAGTTATTTATTTGCGGGATGCTCACTACCGATCGCAATAAAGGATGGCTTCACTAGTCTTCAAGGAGAAGGAAGTTTGTCTTAAATTTTAGTGCTTGTCTGTTGTCTCAAGATTTATTATTTGACTGAGCAATGGATGTTTTTTGTTTGAATTTCACCTGATAAAAAACATTTTAAATTATGATTTGGTAGTAGAAATTCACAATTGAAATACAAGTCTAATAACAATTGCGTGTCTCATTAGTAAAGAAATTTTCGTGCAGGGATAGATTTTCAGAAATAACCAGAAGCACTCGGAGAATATCAGTAGAAGTCTCGACAGGAATGAGCACGCGAAGAATGCCATTGACTTGTGGAGTCATTGGAGCCATTAACTCGTGGAGCAAAAGACTGTTAAAGTCAAAGGCTTTTGAAGTCAAAGACTGTTGGAGCCAATGATTTTTGGAACCAGAAGTGTGTGGTGCCAATGACTGTTGAAGGCATTATATCTTATCGTAAATTGGCGTAAATGTATGTCCTTTTCGTTAAATGCCCTTCCCGTATGTAGAATTTTCGTCCATAAGTGCGACAATTCTCGTTAAAAGTAGTATGTAAAAGGGGTTCCAGGCACAGGGTTCAGGGTGTGGTGCTGGTACCGTGGAGCTGTTCGATTGCTCTGACGTCACGGCGGCCATTTTGGACTCAAACATTCCTCAAATTTCCTCCAAAAAGACTTCAAATTACTCAAAAATTCCCGCTTTGAGGTAAAATGTCTCGTTTTCTTCCTCAAAAATTCAAAAATTTGGATTTCGAAAACCCTCACAAGTCTTTTGCCTAAGAAAGAACACAAATACCTCAAGCGGCTAAAAAATCCTAAGAGCTAGCCGCTCAAAGCCGCTGAAGTCATCTAGGACTATGATGTCACCGTTGCAATTTCCGTTATGGCAGCCATATTGAAAATCTTTATTATCCGATTGTAAATATTACATTACTGATTGTTAGATCGATTCCCTTCCTTGGTTCAAAACCGGTAAGAGCAAAAAAAAAAAACAGATCCTTTCTCCACATAAGCCACCTACAGACTGACCTACCACCACCAATAACAAGGTATATATCGTCAGCTGGTATGACATCATGTCCGACACCTTGTCTTTGCTGGATGTCACCACCTTGTTTTCGTCTGCTAGAGTGTGCTGGTGACACGTTAGTGTAATTTTCTGTTCACCATACCTTTAACCTCAACTGTTGGCATTGAACTATGATCTTGACCTTGAAATTTGACCTTGACCTTGAACTTTGACATTGACATTTGACCTTGTACTTGAAATTTGACTTTCACCTTCACGACCATCATAGATCCGACATTTTATGTTCAGAACATGCTACCAGGATCTACCACCTGCTAGAGGACATTGCCACCATCTTGTTTTCGTCTGCTGGAGGACACCATCTTGTGTGTGTACTCGTCTTATAGAGTAAATTACCATCATACACACAGTACACACAGTAAAACGGATTGACACACAGTACACACAGGAAAATGGAATGTACACACATTACATACAGGAAACGGAATGAACACACGGTACACACAGGAAACGGAATGAACACACAGGAAAACGAAATGTACACACAAGATAACAAAATGTACAAACAGGAAACGGAATAAACACACGGTACACACAGGAAACGGAATGAACGCACACACAGTAGCAAAAACACACACAGGCTTAGTTAGAAATCAGAATACAATAAATAAAACATTAAATTTTTTAAATTTATATTAATTATTTTATTTCTTAACATTATACAAATGCAGTTAAAACAAGTCATTATTGTATGTAGCCAGCCTCCTGCAGTTCTTTGAGTATGAAGGATATTTCTTTGATACTCGAATAGTTTCCTGCACAAAGCGACCATGTAGAAGTCTTAGCCTGTTAACCAATATGTTTCGATCTTTTTAATGATGTGTAATCAATCTCTTCTGCCACCATCTTTCTTGCTAATTATAAACACTTTTAACATCACAATCGTCCCAGTGATCATAATAAACTTTATCAGATTTATTTATTATAACACGTCGTTTCCATCGTTTCGGTCTCAGGACACCATCACATTCTTCGATCTTGCCTGCTTTAGGTGATTCAGCACATTCTTCGATCACGTCGCCAGCTTCAGAGTCACTGCAGCAATCACCGTAGAAGGCATCGTCTTCACCCAGATTACCGTAAGAATTCGATATCGTTGATGTCGAAGTGTCTTCATCGTCTTCATGCTTTCTTTTTAGGAGTCCATCATTTTTACAAAGTATGGAGGATGTACTGAATATAGGCTTGAATGTATTCTCAGTTTTCACGGTGTTGATACTTCCATTAGTTTCAGTCTTCCCGAAGCCATAAGCATCCTTCAATTTATGTTCTTCGTCACGATCGGGTGAGCAAATACCATCACGCTCAGGACAAGGAAAATTATTGTCGTAATGCAGATCACTCTTCTTTAGTCTAGTGGATCCATCGATGTCCTCTATGCCGTAAGTGGGCTTTGCTTTACATGTTCTACCATGTCTTTTTAAGCTGTCAATTCGAGTTAACAACCTTCTACACCGATTACAGCTTAACATTTTGCGTAGTGGGTTTTTAACACAATCATTCTTCTCATGACGTCTAGCATTCCTCCTCATGACAAAATCCTTGCTACAGTATCTACAGCGGCTTCCCTCCGATTCAGCTGCAGACAACAAACCATGATCCATGGTTGCTTCTGTGACTAATGTTAGATACAAACTGACAGTTTTCCAATTGGAACCATTACTTAAATATACTTTTTTAAATATTTCATCAGCGAGAGTTAAGTTATCTAATGCAAAGCAAATTGATGTAAGTAATTCTGCTTGTCAACAACAGATGACGGCACATTTTTCTTGCAGGTAAATATTTATTTTATGTGGGATGCGGGCTGCTCACTAACGATCGCAAAAGAAGGAAGGCTTCGCTAGACAACAAGGAGAAGGAAGTTCGTGTTCGTGATAGTGTTTCTCATCCATCTTATCACATTTTTTTGGACTGTGTAATGTTTTTTTAATCCACTTTATAAAAATATTGTCATTTCTGATTTAGTAGCAGAAATTCACAATTTAATTGCATCACAGGATAAAATGACATAACTCATTAAGTAAAAAATCCTTCATGCGTAGATAAATTTCTCACAGTAACCAGAAGCACTCGGAGAAAACCATCGGATGTCTAGTCAGGAATAATCAGAAGCACCAAGAGAAAACCATCAAAACATTGTCAAGAATAATCGGAAGCACTTGGAGAAAACCATCAAAATATTGACTAAAATAATCCGAAGCACACGGAGAAAACCAACATAATATTGACAAGATTAATCAGGAGTACTCGTAGAAAACCATCATAATATTGAAAGAATAATCGGAAGCACACGGAGAAAACCGCCACAAGTTTTCTTTGATATCATAAAATTACAGAAAAAAAATTAATAAAAAATTAAAAATGAAAACGAAAAAATACAAAAACAGATAGGCCCTACTGCTAGCTTGTGAACTTATCATTGTTGTGCAAAATTATAGTTCCAGTACAAGCCAGAATTTTTGTATTTTTTCGTTTTTATTTTAATTTTTTTATTAATTTCCGTGTTTCCCTGATTATTCTTGTCAATATTTTTATGTTAAGCTGTAATCGGTGTAGAAGGTTGTTAACACGAATTGACAGCTTAAAAAGATATGGTAGAACATGTAAAGTCAAGCCCACTTACGGCATAGAGGACATCGATGGATCTACTAGACTAAAGAAAAGTGATCTGTATTACGACAATAATTTTCCTTGTCCTGAGCGTGATGGTACTAGCTCTCCCGATCGTGACGAAAAACATAAATTGAAGGATGCTGATGGCTTCAGGAAGACTGAAACTTATGGAAGTATCAACACCGTGAAAAGTGAGAATACATTCAAGCCTATATTCAGTACATCCTCCATACTTTGTAAAAATGATGGACCCCTAAAAAGGAAGCATGAAGACACTTCGACATCAACGATATCGAATTCTTACGGTAATCTAGGTGAAGACGATGCCTTCTACGGTGATTGCTACAGTGACTCTGAAGCTGGCGACGTGATCGAAGACTGTGCTGAAGCACCTAAAGCAGGCAAGATCGAAGACTATGATGGTGTCCTGAAACCGAAACGATGGAAACGACGTGTCATAATAAATAAATCTGATAAAGCTAATTATGATAACTGGGACGATTGTGATATTAAAAGTATTTATAATGAGCATGCAAGGAAGTTGGTGGCAGAAGAGATTGATTACAAATCATGGAAAGATCCAAACATATTGGTTAACTGGCTAAGCCTTCTACATGGTCGCTTTGTGCAGGAACCTATTCGAGTATCAAAGAAATATCCTTCATACTCAAAGAACTGAAGGAGGCTGGCAACATACAATAATGACTTGTTTTACCTGCATTTGTATACTGTTGAGAAGTAAAATATATAATTTAAATTATAAAAATTTATTGTTTTATTTATTGTATTCTGATTTCTAACTAAGCCTGTGTGTGTTTCTGCTACTGTGTGTGTGTTCTTTCCGTTTCTTGTGTGTACTGTGTGTTCAGTCCGTTTCCTGTGTGTACATTCCGTTTTCCCGTGTGTACTGTGGGTACATTCCGTTTTCCGTTGTGTACTGTGCGTTTATTCCGTTTCCTGTGTGTACACAGGAAAACGGAATGTACACACAGGAAAACGGAATGTACACAGTACACACAGGAAAACAGAACGTACAAACAGGAAATGGAATAAACACACAGTACACACAGGAAACGGAATGAACGCACACACAGTAGCAAAAACACACACAGGCTTAGTTAGAAATCAGAATACAATAAATAAAACATTAAATTTTTTTAAATTTAAATTACTTATTTTATTTCTCAACATTATATTATGTGTGTTCATGGTCTATTTGTCTGACATTGTTATGACCGGTCTGTGGTCCGAAGATGCTTGGTGTATATGTATGGATGACTTTGTACTTGAATATTTTAAAGATTATTCTAAGTATCAAAAACTAGACTTTCATGTTAGGGTAATCGATAACAATTTTAATTCTTTGGTCAGGTATATTGTCTTGAGTTGTTTTTGTAGATTTAATGATTAACTCTGCTAAAGGTAATGGAAACCAAAATATAAAATTTGTTTAATATTTAGTTCCACTTGTCACTGTTCAAGTATCGAACAAGGACAGGAACTGATCTAATCAATTTGTAAATTGATTGTAATTTTTTTTGGTGAATTCTGGAATTTTTCCCGCATGTCTAGCAAAATAATTACACTATTCCAAGATGGCGCCGAAATTTCAAAATGGTGGGCACCTCAGTAATAATAAATGATTACTGCACTGTATCGGGTTAGAATAAAACTAGCATGATGGTAAGACGAGTACACACACACTAGATGATGTCCTCCAGCAGACGAAAACAAGATGGTGGCAATGTCCTCCTGGAGGTGGTAGCTCCTGGTAGCATGTTCTGAACATAAACTGTCGCATACATAATGGTCGTGAAGGTGAAAGTCAAATTTCAAGTTCAAGGTCAAATATAAATGTCAATATTCAAGGTCAGTTTTCAAGGACATGGTCAAATTTCAAGGTTAAGGTCAAAGTTCAATGCCAACAGTCGAGGTCAAAGGTATGGTGAACAGAAAATGACACTAATATGTCGCCAGCACACTCTAGTAGACGAAAACAAGATGGTGACTTCCAGCAGACAAAGACAAGGTGTCGGACATGATGTCATACCAGCTGACGATATGATATATACCTTGTTATTGGTGGTGGTAGGTCAGTCTGTAAGTGGCATTCTGTGGAGAAAGGATGTGTTGTTTTTAATTTTTGCTCTTACCGGTTTGTAACCAAGGACGGGAATCGATCTAATCAATCAGTATTCTAATAATTTAATTTTTTGGTGAATTTTGAACTTTTTTCATTAAAATCGTGTAATAAATAAAGATTTTCAAGATGGTGTCCGTAACGATAATTTATACAGTGGTGACATAATTCAAAATGTCGTGTGCAGTGCAAAACATTTTTATTACTTTTTATTGAGAATTTTCTAAATATATTAATAAATTACTGGTTTACTCTAGCCGGAAATCGAACCGAGGTCAGAAATCGTTAAAATAACTAAAAATTTGAATAAGGCGGTTTTTAGAATAGTTTTTGGAATTTTTTCGGAATTTCTAGCATAAAAATTACGGATTTTCAAGATGGTGACCGTAAAGAAACATGCAACATTAATAGGATCCAAAATGGCGGTCGGAATGTAAAGTGTAACGATGACATCGTACTCAACCAGGATGGCAGGCATAACGAAACATGCAACATTTGTAGAATCCAAGATGACGACCATAAATAAGTGCAACAGTGGTTTAAAGTAATATTTTATTAAATTTTTATTATTCAATTCGATTATTTAATTTTTTTAAAGATTTTTAATATTATTCCCGATTTTATAACATAAAAATTATGGATTTTCAAGATGGCGGACATGATGTCATACTAGGTGTCGATATATATACTTTGACATAAGGGTGGGGGAAGTCAGACTGCCAGCGGCTTCCTTGGAGGAAGGATCAGTTGCCATTTTTTTTTTTGCACTCGTTGGGTTCAAACCGAGGACTCGTAAAAGTAAGTTTTCTTTAAATATTGAAGTGGATGCCACTTCAAACTGCGCGCCGCCGACAGCCTCCGTTGCTTTCCCCCTCCCACACTGCCGCCACCTTCCCCTTCCTTCCTCCCCTTTGCCGATTACCGTGACGTCACTGGGATTATAAATTGGTGGGCCCCCTGTGGCCTCGGGTCTGTTCCGGTCCGGAGGTGTCGCAACATGGTTTTGGTATGTATGCTCTAGCAGTCGTAACTTTAAATTAGTGTGAAGTGGCCATGCTCTTGTTGTTTAGGTAGCTTAAATTCTCCTGAGGTTAGGGTTTTATATTCTAAATCCTATTTCGGCCGCCACTTTTAGAAAATTTGGTTTTGGTTTCCTGTGTCTGCTTCGTTGTGTCTGCTTTGATGTTAATTTTCTGTTTGATGTACGACTGCTGCGCGATACCCGAACCATGGCGCGACACCCCCAGAATTAATATTCACATTCTTATTGTTGCCTTAAGTATCGATTACATTGACTGGCTCTGCTTGTACAAGAATGTACGTTTTATTCATTGTTGTTGGCCGTAAATAATTGCTCTATTTTATCACTTGGCTATGGCCATTGGATAGGACAGACCATGAGCACGAGCACCCTGAATCTCCTCGCGAGGAGCAGTTAGTTTGACCCACTCGGTTCTGTGTCATAAATTGTGTTTTTATGAGTTAGTTTGTTAAATTTGGCTTTGTAAAGTAATGTAGGGGTCTCGTTAGGCGTTAACCTCTTGATATATATTTGTATACGTTGCTTATGGCTTGATATTGTTTTCACGAGCGGGATTATATATGAACTTTTATATTTATTGCAATACTATGCGAATATTTGTCATGACTATGTGTCGAATAGTAGTATCGAATACGATGACTTGTACCTCTAAATGCATCATAAATGTGAAAGGTTAATGCAATTTCATATTGATTATAAACAATAAATTGTATAATTATTTTTGTATATTTGGTTGTGTTTTACGTTTCCATCCCTTGTTCACTAAAATTTCACAACATGTTTTACATTCTGCCATGACCCATTTAGCTGGGTTTTATTCAAATTTATTAATTGTATAATTTTGTTTGTAGCCTCCCTAAGGCTGCAACTCTGCGCTACTCTGCTTTAGGCAGATTGTGATTGCTGTGTTTGTTCTTTTTTTCATGTATACCATGAGCACCTCGGCCACCTCCTGGGTTTATAAACTCAGGAGAACTGAGCTGCTAGAATATCTTCAAGAGAATAATATCGTGTACGAGTTGACGGAAACTGTGGCGGAGCTCCGGGCTAAGCTTGTCCGGGCCATCAGAGACTCGTGCGAGTCTGTGTCCACCCCGGAGCCTCAGCTGCGGCAAACACCCTCTGGAGTGAGTCAACTTCCCACCAATTCATTTAATGCTAAACTTTTTTTTAACACGTTAAAATCACTGCCCTGTTTAGAGGGCACTGACCCTAAGTCGGTGTTGAATTTCATCATAGATTCTAACAGAATTCATAAATTGTCTTTGGTTAGCGAATGAGATTTTCTGAAGGCACTTCTCAAGAAGGGTAAGGATCCCTACGCTGATATGATAACACAGATTGTCATACAGAGGATGGACTATGCCGCCTTCAAAAAACGTTTGCTACAGTCTGTCTGCCCCGCCCGCGTGTTGGACTCATGTAAACGCGAATTCGTGCTTCGTTTCCAGCGCCCTGACGAGTCACTAATGCAGTATATTAATTCCGTGACTTCGTACGCTGACGCCTTAAATCTGGCAATCCCCGAGGCTGAATTTGTACAATTGGTACTAGGTAATATATCACCCCTTGCCCTGCAACATTGCGCAATGCTTACGCCGCCATCCACTATGGATAGTTTGCGTTTGTGGAGCAGCGAAGTGGAAAGCCGCCTGTTAGCAATTAAGAAGTATCATGCGGAGTTTGCTCCTATAACACGCCCAGGGTTTAAACCCGGCAGTTGGGTTGATAACAATTTACCCGGAAAAACGTTTGTCTCAGCTTCAGGCGCGTCTGCTACCGCGCAAGCGGAAGCACGCCAGGCCGTGCGGGCGCCGGCCAGTGTAAGCGAGCCGCCTTGTCTGCCGCCCACTCAAGCGATAAGCGCAGCGCCGGGTAATGCGCCCGACGTAACAAATAGGCGTGGCAGGTGCGCCAACTGCTGCATGTTTGGGCACGTTGTCACCGAATGCACGAATCCACGTGTGGATATTTTAAATCGTAAATGTTTTCGGTGCAAGGGAATGGGACATTATAGGTCTAATTGTCCGGGAAACGCCCATTGACGGGACGTAAGTTGGGTCGTCTGCGTCGGGTTTTCAGGAAATCCCAACCTCGTAATTTTTTGCATTTTGTGCCAGTATTTGGCAAAACATTTTCTGCCTTAATCGATACAGGGGCTACGACATCTTTAATAAATGAATTTTTTTTAGAATATTTAATTTCTGAGCATCCTTTTCTTGCGAAGCGTGTCGTTGGGGTTTCTGTGAAAAATATTTGCGTGGCTAACGGTAATTTGATGTCCGCTAATAGAGCGGTTATTTTGCACATAAAGATTAATCAATTTTCCTGGGATTGGAAATTTATTGTGGTCCCCGACTTATCTTTTAATTTGATTCTGGGACTGGATTTTTTGGGACGAACATGCTGCGTTATGGACGTAACCCGCCATGAATTGAAGTTTGGATTTGTACCCTCATCTAAAGTGATGCTCACCCATGAGTCGCGTGAACCTATTGTTGCTACATGTAAAACATCTAGGCCTCAGGATCACGATATGGATAGGGCTATCGCTGAGCTAGTCAAATCGTTTCCGGACGTAGTTACCACGAAATTAGGAAAATGTGATATTTTGCTTTATCGATTTTATTTGAAAGATGAACTATCTGTTCGAAGTAAATATCATAAAGTCTCACCGCCTAAACTTCAAGCTATGCGGCAGATCATTAATAAATTATTACAGGCAGATGTGATCACGCCTTCTGATTCCGATTGGAGCACGCCCACCTTTCTTGTACCCAAGAAAGATTCTTCAGAATGGCGATTGGTTCATAATTATAAACCTTTGAATTCGAAAATAGCTACTGAAAATGTGTGGCCTCTCCCAACTGTGGAGAGCGCCCTCCAACATCTGGGCAAAGCCAAAATATTTTCAGTCATAGATTTGAACCAGAGTTTTCATCAATGTTTGCTTCATCACGATTGCCGAAAATATACAGCCTTTCCCACCCCTTGGGGGCACTTCCAACTTAATAGAATCCCTATGGGAGTAAGTTTCGGCAGTCAGGCAATGAGTCGCATTTTGGATCACGTTTTGGGCGATCTAAAATATCAATGTGTTTTCAACTATATTGATGATATTGTCACGTCTCACTTTCAGAGGGGGGGTTCAATTCTTCAAAAATGTAGCTCTGAACATAAGAAACTCAAAACATTAACTAGCCATAGAGCATCTCACTGAGGATTGAATCTTAGTAGGTGTATTCTTATACAAGAATAGAAAATCAGGATACTGAGAAAAAAATAAGAGTAACCTAAAAACAATAGAACAATCACATTTATTTATAACAATTAAATAAAGCTGACAAATAATGAGGCACCTTCCATGTCCGCTACCAGCCTTATAGATATTCCGACAGAAAAACAATAAACCATATATAAGATTTTCTTAGTAGTACTAACACATTAACATAATCGTAATAATTTCCTCCAGGCCACCCAGTGATACCAAGCTTCATTAGCTCTTCCACAACTTCATTTTTAAAATTTATTAAGAACATCCACTACCTTGAAACGGATTTTAGAAATTATTTAGTTTAAGTTTATAACGTCATCATTTACATGAAAAGACAAGGATCGTGATGCAAACAAATTACCGAGTTATACTTGAAAATAAAAAGGGAACGGTAGTGCTCAACGTATTACACGTTAAAACCACTAAGTTTCTAAGAACAAATTATTTATAAGAGCAAATAATACACCAAACGAGAATTTTTAAAGTTAACTACGAAGAAACACTGAAGGCTAAGAGTCCGGCATCACTCAGGCGCCATTTCCGATAGCACTCACCTAACCATTACCAAGTCGCCGCGCGGCCGGGCAGCATGACAGCCTTCCACAGGATTACCGCCCCGCGAAAACATTTTACATCTCTTTTAAGCTATTTTCTTGGCCGCAAAACCCCTACGGGGAAAACATCCTGACGGGAAGTTTTCCTGTGTTTTACAAACACGTAAAGTTATTACAACAAGCCGGCCGCGCGGTCGGCCGCGCCAGGTTGCCCACGTAGTCAGAAAACCGGCCGCTAGATTGCGACACTCGCCTGCGCACGGCGACTGCGCACAATCTGCGCTCTCAGCTGGCCTCAAAAAAAAACGACAAACAAGTCTGCGCCGCGTTTCTCTGGAACTGCAGCAAACAACGTGTCAGCTGGCCTGGCTGAAACGCGGTCACGCCTGCGTTCCCAGACAAAGACGTGCAAGACTCGCACTCTTCCAGCCCCCCCGCAAACCCAAATCCAACAAAGGTGTTACCCCATCTTAGCGTGAGGGAAACCAAGTCCCGAACTAGCGAAAAGAATTTAAAATTGTATTTTCAACAAATAAACTAATTAAATAAATTAATGATAATTTTGAGCTACGCGACATCACCCCGGGCGGCAGGAGCTTGTGCCCCACAAGCTTACAACAATGCTTGGGGAATATTTAAGTTTGCTTCAAAAAAAAAAAACCAATTGTCCCTATCATTTCTATGTGATCCAGTTACAAATTTAAATTAGTGATTACAGTGGTTGTTGTTTAGGTATAAATACCAACTCTAAGTTCTACTAGCACTTATTGACAATTTCCTCTCGGAGGACAAATGTGTTTTACAAAATTTCACATGTTAGCACTGCTTGGGACAGCAAGCAGCCAGGAGGGATACGGCGAAGAGATGCACCAACTCAGGGCAGAGACAGGAACAGCCAGCGGAACTGTGAGCTGCAGAATCACACCCCACTCCAACTTCTGCCTCTCCCAGCCGGTTCATCCCGACGTCGTTCATCCCAACTGCTCGTCATCCACGGTACACGACACCATTCCTACACAAAATACATGAGCAGCATCAGGAGTCATACAATTACAAACAACTAAAAAAAAAACTCTCAAACATCAAAATAATAGTGAACAAATCAAACAATTAAATTATCTTACTTAAGTTAATGACGTATTTTCATGTGTTTATCAAGAAGTATTCATGAGATCAACATAGATCAACACAACTAACCAAGGAGGGTCATACCAGGTATCAACACAAAAATAACTTTTAAAGATTCTTAAAACAAGTAACTATTCAAAAACTAAACTCGTAACTCATCTGCAATATTCAACATCTTGAAGAAAAGCCTACCCCCCACATTTCGTAGAGGAAGGATAAGGTAAGGTACCTAATAGGAAAATTTACAACAAAAACTTGACTGTGTCCACGTGTAGGTTGAAAGTTTATAACTACACTGGCCTTGTCTTGCTATACACTTTGTTTTGAACGTCAGGTCAGTAGTTTCAAACGATGGATAATTCTAGTCTTCTCGATAAATTTGTTGTTTGGGGGGCCACACCCTATCGCGATGCGTAATCACTGTCCTTGGACATGGCCACTCCCAAACCGCTGATACTCCTGGTAATCGTGCATCACCACACGATTCGACGATACGGGCACCAGCCCGCAGCAATGGGTAGAAGCAGGTCCTCTTCTCCCAACTGGCCCACGTGGTATCTGGCTGACCCTTAACGACGCGCCTTCTCCCAACTCGAGAAGGGACAAGAGTTCTGGATGGAGCTGCACCACAGCACTCCTTTCGAAATTGCCCTTAACAAGTCCGCCTCAAAAGTCATTCTCTTCGATTGACGAAAACTATCAATGTCACTTCTTGAATAATAAAAACACAAGGGGGGGGGGGGGGGGTTATGGTGGAAAATGGGAATACGGAAAGGATCCCACCCACTTTCTCAATGATTAGTCCTGACGTCATAATTCCCCTTATTGAACCTGGTATTCTCCCTCCATCGTTATTTGGTTCTATAAAAATTATTTATGGGCGCATGCCCCTTCACATAAACATTAATCAAATTCTAATTTTTCTAATCGTAGGTAAAGCTTTACATTGAACAAAATTCATTCACTACTGATCATCACAAATGGAAATGGTTACTTTCAATTCCTCCCCAGTTTCACTGGATAACTTAGCTACACAACCATTATCTCTGGCTAGTATGTCTTTTAATTCTACCTTTCCACTGGTAGAAGGAACAGCATTTTCTACTGTAGTCGAGATTTCTACAGACATACTGAGGGGTTTCCGATTTCTCAGATATTTTAATAACAGAACTAAAAACATTCCAACTATTACCAATATAGTAATTACAGTTACACTTATTTCTATGCCAAGGGTAGTAACATTGTCCAAGGCGGATACTCTTGGTAGCGTTCCAATACCTACTAGATATGGATTTTTAATAATAATAAATAATAATACACTACTTACAATGGAAAGCGCAATACTCTGTAAGTTTTTCATTACAAATCTTGGTACGTTTTCTGGTTCTCTTAAATGAATCGGGTCTAAAGGGGTTTCAAACTTTGTCAAAGAAAAATTTAAATGTGGTATTAGAGTTGGCCAATTTTCATCTAAACAATCCATTAAGGATGGAAAAACTGTATGTGTTGACGTAGGATGAGGGAAAATTTTCAATTTACGTAACTTCGTCCAAGCAGCTGGTATTACATGTACCAATTGAAATTTAGATTTTGTTAACGCATCACATGGATACAACTCGTTAATTTTAAGTTCTTGGTTTAAATACAAACGACAATCACACGGTACTTCTATATCTACAGCTCCGAGGATGTCTCCACTTCCTAAAAATAAAGATTCATTGTTATGTTTCATGCATTGCAAGTCTAATTTTCCTGACGGGTTTGTTAGGAAGTACCGCTCTGGTCCAGCCTGGGTGATCATCAGTTGGTTTCCGGAATGGCATCGAAACGCACATGTGGTACTAAGATTTTCAACGGTAATCCCCTGAAAAAGAGCCTTTGGACACAAAGCACTACCTAGGGTATCTCCGGAGAACCTGGGAACAAAACACAATTTATCTTCAAATGGTCTACAATCTAATAAATTTCTACCCTGAATAGTGATTAGATGGTCTCCATCCACTGCCAGAAAATTCGGAGCATGATCCAAATGACAAGTTGAGTTCTTCCACTGAAATGGGACTGCGACAAACTGAAACAATCTCCAATTGGAATTTAGTTTAACAATTGGTACTTTAATTTGAAGGTATAAATTTTCCTTGTGGACTTGACATTTACAAATGGGTAAATTAAAATAT
The DNA here is from genome assembly GCF_032445375.1 of Bacillus rossius redtenbacheri. Taxonomy (NCBI): domain Eukaryota; kingdom Metazoa; phylum Arthropoda; class Insecta; order Phasmatodea; family Bacillidae; genus Bacillus; species Bacillus rossius. The sequence continues at coordinate 221,885,044 of NC_086330.1, read as the reverse complement.
TTCTGAACTTCTGATACACTTATGGACAACGCATAACCATCCCTATTAAGAATTTCATTTAGCATATTTAATTTCTCTTTCAATTGAGCTGGTGTAACTACAATGGCAGGTATTTTATTTGACCGGCACTGGTCCAGAATCTCTAGTCTTGTAAATGTATGCGCTTGTTTGGCTAATTGAGAGGCCAACAGTACCTGAAACTGGAATGAATGTCCTATGTCTTGAACCATTCCTGAAAACTTAGTCACCATAGTCTCTCGGAGGTCTTTTAAGTAATCAGACAAATTTGTGAATTTTGATTGTACTCTTTTTAGAATTCCGGTCATTCCCTCGTTTATAACAAAAATAGTGTTGCTCATATTTGCCAGTGCCTCATGAGTGTTTAAAATTTGTGATTCCATCTTGTTTATGTGTTCTGACATTTGTTGTTCATTTAGGAAAAGATTATTCAATTGACTATTGACGGCAATGTCACAACACCAATGAAAAAACTCTCCAATGAAATTTAACCCTCGTCTTTCCCGAACTTGAGACTGAAAATCCAATACGTCATCCCCTGCTGCTTCGTTTACCTTATTAATTAGCATGTCAGTATAAATTAAGCTATGTTTTAATTCTTTGAAAATAACACACCATTCACTTGAACTATTGGAGGGACAAGAAGTGATTTCTTTGATACTATCCTGAATGTCATCTAATTGCATTGGCCAAGCAACCTTAAAATTTACTGGTACCGATGAAGTGTACAATGTTACCTGAGGTATCGGCTCGAAATGCGCTCCCGCAACCACCCCCACTGCTCCTTCAGGTAGCGGTCGATGTTGTCTGCTGCTTCCCAGCTGCAGGAGCACCAGGACGATGTGTAGCATCCTCATCGTCAGTACGGAAGATGATCACGCCTTAAGACTCTGTAAAAATTCTATACAAAACTAAATATTAGACAGGCTCGATTTTTGTTTACAAGTGTTACAAAACTTTCGAATTATTTTTTTTTTCTCTCTCTCTTTGTTTTATTTAGTTATCCACAACCACAATAAAAAAATCTCTATTACATAACTTATCATAACTTATACACTGTAAAAATTTTTCATTCTCTCTACGTTTGTAACTTCGTAAACATCTCTGCCTCGACTCGTCTTCTTTAACCTGTACAGGTTATTAGACAATTTGTCCACCACAACATAAGGACCGAACCATTTATGCAATAGTTTCTCTGACAAACCCTTTTTTCGAACAGGTGTGTACACCATAACCTCCTGTCCTATCTTATAGGTCACCGCTCGTCGTCTGCGGTCATACCTTTTTTTATCGATACCCTGTTGTCTCTTTAAATTCTCTCTGGACTGTCGCAGGATCTCCTTCCAACGAGTACGCAGTCGAAGGCTGTCCTCATCTTCTACAGGCTGACTTAATTGAACATCTGAGGGTAATACAGGTTCTCTACCATACATGAGCACAAATGGGCTAAATTTTAATGTTTCCTGCCTCGCCGTGTTGTATGCCAAAGTGACCAAGGGTACATATTCATCCCAATTACGTTGTGAGGATGCCACATACTGAGATAGCATCATTGCTATTGTTCCATTTAATCTTTCACATAATCCATTTGTGTTTGGCCTGTATCCTGAGGTTTTCAAACTTTGTACATCCATTAACCTAAGTAATTCATTAACGACTTTGGAAGTAAAAACTTTTCCTCTATCTGTCAATATGGAACATGGTACAGAATGGCGACAAATTATGTTTTCTAGTAAAAACTTAGCTACGTCATTGGCGTTACTAGTGGGGGTGGCTTTAGTCTCCGCCCATCGAGTACCGTAATCAATAGCAACAAGAATGTATTTGTTTCCTGACACGGTTTTTGGAAAAGGGCCTAAAATATCGACACCAATACGTTCGAAAGGTTCACAGATAGGTAATGGTTCTAATAACCCTGCTTTCTTTTGAGGAACTCCCTTTTTCCCCTGACATCCCCTACAACTCCTTACATAGGCCTGAATCTCTTTTAGCATATTGGTCCAATAATAACGACGTATAATTTTGTCTGCGGTGCGAACTACTCCTAAGTGACCGCCAAAAGTGGGATTGTCGTGACTTTCCCTCAGAATTTCAGCCTTTAAGCTTTCTGGGACTACTAATAGCTTGTCTCTACCACTTGGGTTAGAGTTATTTTTGTACAAAACACCATTCAGCAAAGAAAAATTTTTCGCTTGTCGGCTTAACTTATTATCGATTCCTGACGGTTGAGTCAACTCAGAAATTAAAGGTCTTAGACTCACATCAGAATATTGCAGCTTAGCTAAATCCACATCATGCATCACAAAAACAGGTAACTCAAGGGATTTTTCTTCGTCAAGGGCTGTCCCTGTGTTGACAGCATTTCTACTCAAACTGTCTACATGTACATGAGTTTTTCCACTACTATAACATACAGTGTACTCATACTCCATCAATTTCAATGCCCACCTGGTTAACCTTCCTGCGCTATGAGCATTAAATTTCAAACGATTCAAATAACATAGGCTATGATGATCGGTTACAATTTTGAATGGCTTCAGGTAAATGTAAGGCCGAAACTGGTCTAAAGCATAAATCAAGGCTAAACATTCAAGGTGAGTTATAGGATATCTAGTCTCAGCTGACGTGAGAGTTCGACTGGCATAGGCAATAGGTTGTAATTTTCCATCAATTCTTTGTAACAATGTGGCTCCTATCCCTAAGGTACTAGCATCTGTATGTATTTCAATGGGCTGGTTTTCCTGGAAGTGAGCTAACACGGGGGAAGAAATCAGCTTTTCTTTCAAAATTTGGAATGCTTGTTCTTGCTTGTCGGTCCAGATAAACTTTTCATTTTTCTTTAGCAATGTCGACAAGGGTTTCGCAATCTGAGAGAAATTTGCTATAAACTTACGATAGAAAGAAGCTAGGCCTAAAAAGCTTCTCACCCCTCGTTGGTCCTTAGGTGTAGGAAATTGTTTCACTGCTACTACTTTATCGGGGTGGGGTCTAATCCCTTCATGGTTAACCAAATGTCCCAACACATCGGTTTCAAAATAACCGAAGGTACATTTTGACGGTTTCAAGGTTAAATTAGCATTTTGCATCCTTTTAAAAACTTGTTCTAATCGGTCAAGATGTTGATTAAACGTACTGCCCACTACTAGAATGTCATCCAAATAGACTAAGCATGAACCCCACTTTAACCCTGCCAAAGTCTTATCCATGTATCTCTGAAAAATTGACGGAGCGGTTTTCAAACCAAAAGGAAGGGTTTCAAAACAAAAAGTACCATCGGTGGTAACAAATGCAGTTTTTTCCTGATCCTGTTCAGCTACTCTCAATTGGTGGTATCCTGAATTCATATCCAAGTGAGTAAAATACTTAGCACCAGTCAAGTGACTTAAGAAATCATCTATTCGAGGAAGGGGGTATTTATTATCCTTAAGAATAGTGTTAAAACGACGGTAGTCCACACACATCCTATAATCGTTGTCTTTTTTTCTAACAAGAACAACTGGTGAACACCAACTCGTGTCACAGGGTCTCACAATCCCATTTTTAATGTGTTCTTGTACTATGTTATGAATAATTTCCCGTTCCCCAGGAGAAACTCGATAAGGTACAGATGATATGGGTGTGCTGTCCCCTGTATCCAGAAAAACTACTTCCTCTTTTGTTCTCCCTATCTGGCTGGGGTCCCAACTGAAAACATTTTGATATTTATACAACAACTCTACCAGTCTGTTTTTTTGTTCCTCTGGTAACTCTGGATTAATGTTTAATTTAGACACATCAAAATCGACATTATTTTTATCTCTAGCTTGTAATACCTTAGTTACTTCTTTGTTCTCGATACTGGGTGTTTCCTCAAACTCATTTAAATATCCTAATTTCATTCCCTTATGAAGAGTAACTGACTGGTTAGTAGTATTAGTAACCCAAATGTGAGTATGCTGTTTTCTGTTTACAATACTCCTAGGTACAAGTACAGAATATCTGTTGTAAATATCCTCCTTAGGCTCTATCAGCACCTCATCAGGTAAATTATTTCCTTCAAAATTAATTTCGATAAGATGATGCATCCTTGGCTCTACTCTAACATGATTGTGAACTGTCACACAACCTAACCTGAAAATATTTTCTGGCTCGATTTGGCTTAACTCCTGTGTTCCATCCTGACCTACATTATGATTAACCCGATTTTGGTTTTGATCTACTTGAATTTTGTCTCTTTTTACTTTGGTTTGGCTTTTAACCTCCCTTATTTCGGTATTTGTGGTATTTACGAAGCAATCAGGACGTGTTATGGTCAATGACATTTTCTGGCCTCCCTTACAAGAAATTTCTGCTCCATATTTGGTTAAAAAATCACATCCTAAAATGATCCCTTTTATTGGGGCTTCCACCAGACCTACCGCATGTGAATAAACATACTGTCCTAATTTAAATCTTAATTTGGCCATCTTATTAAGTTTCTGAACTCTTCCTGAGACTCCTGTAAAACCTCTTGGTTCTGCGGATTTCCAACAACTTTTCGGTACTAATCTATCCTCAATTAGTGATACCGCAGCTCCTGTATCGATAAAAACGGGGATTTCTTTTCCGAACATTTTTGTCTTCTGACTTAAAATACCGTCATTTTGTAAAAGAGACATTTGGTTAACAAGGGACGAGTTGTCACCCCGACCGACTCTCGCCCTATTTAGTTTCCCTGTTGTGACGTTTTGCAATCTCGTATCAAGTGACCTGGTCGTTTGCATTTTAAACAAATCGGCCTACCATCTGAGGTCCACTGTGGTCTGTCAGTTATTTTTGGAAATGAATTACTTGGGGTCTGCCTGAAAAAATTGTTGTTCTGATTTCGATGGTATTGTGTTAGTGTACTGTTATTTTTGTAATTTCCTCCCTGAGTTCTAAACTGTGACTTTGGTTGTGCCTGTAATCTCATGGTATCCAGTTCCCCGCGTAATTGTTTTAATTGTTTATTAAACTCTATCAAACTGTCCTCAATTCTCGTGTTGATAGATGACAATTCTCTTTCTGGTGTTTGAATTTCTTTAAGATTTCTGATAGGTACTTGTTCCTGTTTCGAATTTACCCACTGTGTCCTCTCATGATTTTTAGCGTAATACAGACCTGCCTCAATATTCCTCAAATTACCTAGTAACTGTTCCACAGTATTGTTTGGGAAAAGCATAACTTTCTCTACAATGTCTGGCCTTAACCCACGCAATACATATCTAACCTTACTAGCTTCATTCATCTTAGCATCAAGTCGGTTACAAAGATTCAATATGTCGTACACAAATGACTCGAAAGGTTCATCTACTGCTTGTACTCGCGCCTGCAATCTTAACTCTAAGTCCTCTATGTGACCCACTCTCACAAACGCATCCCTTAATTTATTTGCTAATTCCTCAAATGTAGTTAAATTCTCCAATGTGCTCTCACAGCTGTCATACCATTTTTAAGCAGGCCCTCTCAAAAATGTAGGCAAGTATGACAAACATTTTTGCTCATTCCACCCATTTACCTTGGCTGCTCTGCGAAACTGTTTTAAAAATTCCTCAACCTCCTCACATCTCTTTCCAAAAAAATATCCCGGGTCCACAAAACACCTGCCTGTCTCCATGTTTAAATTCTGATCTTTCAATTCTGGTTTTATGTCGCTTAATTTATCTTTTAACACTTTCAATGATTCATCATCTGACGAAGAACTACTATCATTGTTCTCAGGGTTTTTTACTTTGTCATCCAATATTTCAATTGTGTATTTACTAGCCATCCCTAATAGACTCCACCTTAAATTATTTTCATTAGTCCTTAACTTAAGCATACATTTCACATTTCACCTTAAATTAATTATTGTTAGACAAATACAGCCATCCCTGGTCTCCCACTGGTTTCCTGAAATAACCTAAAATAAATTTTATTATCATTACACAATTAATCCTATAAACACATCAATCTTAATACACCAGCTGCACTGCATGCTCTTCTTCTTCACTAAAATAAATCAAAATGTTAGACCACACCTAACACTCTTATCTTAATTTATTTTTCAGTATCCCAACATTCTTTATACCTACTACCCGGCGCCTCCACCATTTGTCACGTCTCACTTTCAGAGGGGGGGTTCAATTCTTCAAAAATGTAGCTCTGAACATAAGAAACTCAAAACATTAACTAGCCATAGAGCATCTCACTGAGGATTGAATCTTAGTAGGTGTATTCTTATACAAGAATAGAAAATCAGGATACTGAGAAAAAAATAAGAGTAACCTAAAAACAATAGAACAATCACATTTATTTATAACAATTAAATAAAGCTGACAAATAATGAGGCACCTTCCATGTCCGCTACCAGCCTTATAGATATTCCGACAGAAAAACAATAAACCATATATAAGATTTTCTTAGTAGTACTAACACATTAACATAATCGTAATAATTTCCTCCAGGCCACCCAGTGATACCAAGCTTCATTAGCTCTTCCACAACTTCATTTTTAAAATTTATTAAGAACATCCACTACCTTGAAACGGATTTTAGAAATTATTTAGTTTAAGTTTATAACGTCATCATTTACATGAAAAGACAAGGATCGTGATGCAAACAAATTACCGAGTTATACTTGAAAATAAAAAGGGAACGGTAGTGCTCAACGTATTACACGTTAAAACCACTAAGTTTCTAAGAACAAATTATTTATAAGAGCAAATAATACACCAAACGAGAATTTTTAAAGTTAACTACGAAGAAACACTGAAGGCTAAGAGTCCGGCATCACTCAGGCGCCATTTCCGATAGCACTCACCTAACCATTACCAAGTCGCCGCGCGGCCGGGCAGCATGACAGCCTTCCACAGGATTACCGCCCCGCGAAAACATTTTACATCTCTTTTAAGCTATTTTCTTGGCCGCAAAACCCCTACGGGGAAAACATCCTGACGGGAAGTTTTCCTGTGTTTTACAAACACGTAAAGTTATTACAACAAGCCGGCCGCGCGGTCGGCCGCGCCAGGTTGCCCACGTAGTCAGAAAACCGGCCGCTAGATTGCGACACTCGCCTGCGCACGGCGACTGCGCACAATCTGCGCTCTCAGCTGGCCTCAAAAAAAAACGACAAACAAGTCTGCGCCGCGTTTCTCTGGAACTGCAGCAAACAACGTGTCAGCTGGCCTGGCTGAAACGCGGTCACGCCTGCGTTCCCAGACAAAGACGTGCAAGACTCGCACTCTTCCAGCCCCCCCGCAAACCCAAATCCAACAAAGGTGTTACCCCATCTTAGCGTGAGGGAAACCAAGTCCCGAACTAGCGAAAAGAATTTAAAATTGTATTTTCAACAAATAAACTAATTAAATAAATTAATGATAATTTTGAGCTACGCGACAATATTATAGTCTATAGTCAGTCATTCGAGGACCACCTCACACATTTACATAAAGTTCTGGAGCGCCTTAGGACTGCTCACCTGACCGTAAACCCAAACAAAATTACCTTGGCAAATAATCACGTTAAATTTTTGGGCTTCATTATTTCTGAAAGCAAATTAATAATGGACCCCAATAAGATTTTGCCGATTTTGAGCTTTCCACGGCCTAAGAATTTGAAAGGCATACAGAGATTTTTGGGAATGTTAGGATATTTTTCACGTTTTATTTCGGATTTTGCAGCTATTTGCGCTCCACTAATGCCTTACGCAAAAAGGATGCTCGCTTTGTCTGGGGTGAGGCCCAGGAGGCGGCTTTCACTGCCCTGAAGAAATGCATGGCTAGTCCCCCCGTACTTGTGTTGCCTGATTTCGACCGAAGATTTGCTTTGCAAGTTGATGCATCGTCCATTGCCTTGGGCGCTGTGTTGGGACACATGGAAAATGGCGTTTTAAGACCAATCGCTTTCGCCAGCCGCACCCTACTCGCATCAGAGCGCTGTCTTGGAACGTACGAGAAAGAAGCCTTGGCTTGGTTGTTTGGCCTGGAGAAATTCGAAAAGTATTTAGATTGTCGTGAGTTCGACCTATTTACAGATAATCAGGCCTTAAGCTGGCTGTGCAATCACCCGCAGCAGCTAGGTAAACTCGGGCGATGGGTCCTCAGGTTATCACGCTTCAACTTTAAAATTCACCATGTTCGTGGTAAGGAGAATGTTGTTGCGGATACATTATCTCGCATGTTTAACCCAGACGAATTTGAAGTTACCAGCCCTAATTCCGGGGATCAGATAGAATATGGCGTTTCCTGTAAATTGTTTCCTGAATCGTATTTAAATCTTAAGGATCACCAACTTCAAGATGCCAGATGCATGCAAATTCGCAAAGACCTCGGAGCAAAAAAATGTGTGCCGTATGTAGAGGAGCAGGGCGTGGTATACTTTACCGGCAAAACAGGCCGAGCCCGGAAAGCAGTTGTTCCCTCTATATTGAGACCTATGGTACTCGCATATTTCCACTCTTCGTTGATCGGTGGGCACTTAGGGATAGATAAGACTTTCCGTAGGATATCCGCCCATCTGGCGTGGCCAGAAATGCGTAATGATGTGCGAAGCTACGTACGTGCGTGTCATGATTGTCAGGTTTCTAAGCCGCCTCAAAACACCAAGGTAGGATTATATAGCGCAGATGCCCCTGTAGCGCCGTGGCATGTTCTCCATATAGATATATTTGGGCCTCTTACTCGCTCAAAAAAGGGTAATGTGTGTTTGTTAGTTGTGTTGGACATTTTTACAAAATTTGTTATCCCCTTACCACTTAAGAATATGAAATCATCATCCATAGTTAAAGCACTGCGAGAGCAGGTTTGGAAATTGTTTGGGCCACCTGCTATGCTTGTCAGCTACAATGCTCGGTATTTTCAGAGCACAGTATACAAAGATATGTGTTTTGAGTGGGCCATCAAACCTATCTATAGTTCGCCTTATTTTCCACAAGGGAACCAGTCAGAAAGAGTCAACAAGGTCATCAAAGGTATTCTTACATCTTTTTATCGCACGGACCAAACCTTATGGGACTCCGATTTGGACTTTATCAACGTGGGGCTTAACTCTGCATATCATTCGGCCTCTGGGCACCCACCGTCCGTATCTTTTAAGGTAGGGAACTCACTCATCCACTCTTTAATCAATGGGGTTTGCCTCCACTGACCTCCGGCCTGGACGAGACTGAGCTGTATAAAGTTTTAAGTGAGATTTCCAGTAATTTGCTTCTCACCAGGAAGGCTGTATCAAAGAATTACAATAAAGACCGAAGTGCTCACAGGTATAAGATTGGAGATTTAGTGCTGTGTAAATGTTTTACGTTACCATCTTTGGTGAATCAAGTTAACACCAAGCTTATCCCGCCCTATGCTGGACCTTGTACAATCATACAATTTTTGAGTGACAATACTGCCTTGTTGCGCAAGTCAGATAATAAATTTGCTTTCCGTAAGGCCCACGTTTCACAGCTCAAATATTATGTGACTTAACATGCCTTGTTGTGTTTCAGGCTTTTGTTGCCTGTGATTCGCTTGTAGCATAATTTTACTTAGTGTTTTTTTTGTGTGCGTTGTGCGGTTGCATTTTGGGTTTGATATTGTTTCAGTGACGTCATTTGGGTCGTGTTCCTCCGTTTCCATGATCCCCTCCTGAGGCGTCGCGTGCGGTGCCTTCGTCTGATGACTGCTTGATTCTGCCCGTTCGCCTCCTGCCCGTGAGAGCCTGCTACGTCAGCCCAGAACCCGGTCGCCTCCTGCCAGCCGGCCCACCACTCACTGACGCGTGTGGGAGACTCTCCCTCCCATCGTGTGCCTCCTGCCCGTGAGACCCTGCTACGTCAGCCCGGAGCCTGTTCGCCTCCTGCCCGTGAGAGCCTGCTATGTCAGCCCAGAGCCCGTTCGCCTCCTGCCGGCCCGCCCACCACTCATTGACGCCGTGGGTTTGCGGGTTCACACTTCCTGGGGCATATTGCCCCCCTGCAGCCGTTGGATGGTGAACAGTTCAGAAGATATTCGTGATTACACTTGAATTTAGGGGCTGTACTGAGTTGTCTGATTGAAGATTGAAGATTGAAGATTCGGCTGAAGACATGCTGTTTCAATAATGATATTGAGCTCTGGTGTTATTGTCTTTGAACTTGTTCTTCGGGGCTCCGGGTAGGGACGTTTTGGGCGAGGGAGTTGAAGTGGATGCCACTTCAAACCGCGCGCCGCCGACAGCCTCCGTTGCTTTCCCCCTCCCACACTGCCGCCACCTTCCCCTTCCTTCCTCCCCTTTGCCGATTACCGTGACGTCACTGGGATTATAAATTGGTGGGCCCCCTGTGGCCTCGGGTCTGTTCCGGTCCGGAGGTGTCGCAACATGGTTTTGGTATGTATGCTCTAGCAGTCGTAACTTTAAATTAGTGTGAAGTGGCCATGCTCTTGTTGTTTAGGTAGCTTAAATTCTCCTGAGGTTAGGGTTTTATATTATAAATCCTATTTCGGCCGCCACTTTTAGAAAATTTGGTTTTGGTTTCCTGTGTCTGCTTCGTTGTGTCTGCTTTGATGTTAATTTTCTGTTTGATGCACGACTGCTGCGCGATATCCCCAGAATTAATATTCACATTCTTATTGTTGCCTTAAGTATCGATTACATTGACTGGCCTTGCTTGTACAAGAATGTACGTTTTATTCATTGTTGTTGGCCGTAAATAATTGCTCTATTTTATCACTTGGCTATGGCCATTGGATAGGACAGACCATGAGCACGAGCACCCTGAATCTCCTCGCGAGGAGCAGTTAGTTTGACCCACTCGGTTCTGTGTCATAAATTGTGTTTTTATGAGTTAGTTTGTTAAATTTGGCTTTGAAAGTAATGTAGGGGTCTCGTTAGGCGTTAACCTCTTGATATATATTTGCATACGTTGCTTATGGCTTGATATTGTTTTCACGAGCGGATTATATATAAACTTTTATATTTATTGCAATACTATGCGAATATTTGTCATGACTATGTGTAGAATAGTAGTCTCGAATACGATGACTTGTACCTCTAAATGCATCATAAATGTGAAAGGTTAATGCAATTTCATATTGATTATAAACAATAAATTGTATAATTATTTTTGTATATTTGGTTGTGTTTTACGTTTCCATCCCTTGTTCACTAAAATTTCACAACATGTTTTACATTCTGCCATGACCCATTTAGCTGGGTTTTATTCAAATTTATTAATTGTATAATTTTGTTTATAGCCTCCCTAAGGCTGCAATATTTTTATTAAAATTTCATTAATTAATTTTTTTATACATTTTAAATTTTTTTTCATTAAAATCTGATAATAAATAAAGAATTTAAAGATGGCTGCCGTAACGGAAATTGCAACGGTGACGTCATAGTCCTAGATTATGTCAGCGGCTTTGAGCGGCTAGCTCTTAGGACTTTTAAGCAGCTTTTAGAAATTTGTGTTATTTCTAAGGCAAAAGACTTTTGAGGTTTTTCAAAATCCAAATATTTGAATTTTTGAGGAATAAAACGAGAATTTTTTCTTCAAAACGGGATTTTTTTGAGTAATTTTGAGTAATTTGTGAGTCCAAAATGGCCGCCGTGACGTCAGAGCAATCGGCCGGCTCCACGGCACCAGCACCACACCCTGAACCCTAAGCCTGGAACCCCTTTTACATACTACTGTTAAATGTGCTTCCTTTTTGGCGAATTTTCGTCCAAATGTGCGTTGTTTTCGTTAAATGCGTGTCGTGTGTTTATTTTGTAGGTATTCGTTGTGTGAACTGTTGGTCAATTAGAAGTTCCTTGCATGTCCAGTGTGTATACTTTATGTCCATTGCATGTAATGTGGGACTATTGCGTGTCGTGTGTGCTGTGTGTACTGTATGTTCAGTGTGTGTAGTGTGTGTTCATTGTATTCCTGGTGTGTGTACTGTGTGTAGATTGTGTGTACTGTGTGTTTGTTTAGTTTGTGTAAAGTGTGTATTGTTTTTCATTGTGTGTACTGTGTAACCAAGGCATGTCCTGTGTGTATTGTGTGTGTTTTGTGTGGTCATTGCATAATCAGTGTATTAATTGCGTATTAAGGGTGTGTACTGTACGTGACTGTGTGTGCACTGTGTATCCATTGTGAGTACTGTGTATAATGAGTGTGTACTGTGTCCAGTGTGTGTACTGTGTCCAGTGTGTGTAATGAGTTTGTACTGTGTCCAGATTGGGTAGTGTGTGTCCAGTGTGTGAACTGTGTGTACTGTATGTCCAGTGTGTGTACTGTGTGTACTGTATGTTCAGTGTGTATATAGTGTGTCTAGTGTGCGTCCAATGTGTGTAATGTGTGTACTGAATGTGTACTGTGTGTTCAGTGTGTGTACATAGTGTTTGGTTTAAATGTTGTCGTTTCTTTTAATTTCCGTAGTTAAATCTGTAGCAGCTATGAATATTTACTGGTTCAAATCCTCTTGGTGTTGATAAAACATTTTTCAGGAAGACTTGGTGCAAAAAAAGGCACTGTTGGTAAAATTGCTTGTAATTAATTTTAAAGATACTTTTGGTTTGACAGTTCTAAGTCTTTATCTTGACTGCTTGAAATATATTAACTATCGATGAATAAGGTCTTGTGGTTCGGAGACGTTTGGGCTATACGTCTGACATTGTACATGACCTGGTCTAGTGGTTCGAAGACACTTGGTCTGTTTGTATAGCATTGTACATGAACTGGTAAGAATGTATTTCATTCATAAAAAATAGACTTCCATATTAGGCAGCGCCACAATATATATATTTTTTGTCATACAGATATTTTAACCAGGGTTGTTTTTTGTGGAGTGAATGATTAATAAACTCCACGAAAGGTAATAGGAAACTGAATTTAAAATTTATTTTAGCTTTAGTTACCCTTACCACTGGCCTAAAATAGAACCAAGGTTGGAAAACTATAGCGACAATCATTATTTCAATAAGTGATTTCTTGATGATTTTTGGAATTTTTTTCAGAATTTCTAGGATAATTATTACGAATTATCAAGACAAGCTCAATATGTCTTAATCGAATTACTACTGGTGTGTTGGCTAGGAAGCTAAGCTGCTATTAGGACTTTCCACCATATTTTATTATATAAGATTATTTTAAACCTAAAAATACCTTTTTGCATCGATCAAGTAGCCAACCAAGGACAGAAACCGATAGAATATACCAGTATATTAATTGTAGATTTTTTTATGAATTTGGAACTTTTCTCTAAATTAAAGCTAAATAATTACGAATTTACAAGAAGGCGTCCAAATTTCAAGATGGCGGGAGCCACAGTAATAATAAATAATTACTACACTTTAGCAGGTATAAATTAAACTAACATGATGTTTGCGCACTCTAGTACCTACACGAAAACAAGATGGTGGTCTCCAGCAAATGAAAATAAGATGGCGGACATGACATACTAGTTGGCAATATATATACCTTGTCACTATTGGTGAGAGGTCAGTCTGTCGGTGGCTTCCGTGGAGTAAGTATCCGTCGCCATTTTTATTTTGGCTCTCAAGGGGATTTAAACTGAGGACTTCAAGGTCCAAGATGTAAGTGCTTTTTTGTATTAAAATTTTATTAAAAATGGTTTATTTAAGTTTTTAATTTTATTTTCCCTCGAAATATTTGGATAATATTTATTAATTTTCAAGATGACGAAAATAGCAACGATCTTGAATTCGATATGGTGGCTGTAACGAAACGTGCAATGAAGACGTCATTCACAACCAAGATGACCGCCATAACTAAAGTTTAAAGTTTTTAGAATCCGAGATGGCAACCGTAACGAAATTTGCAACGTTTGTCTTAATTCAAAAAGGTCGAATTTTTATTAAAATTACATAATAATTATTTTAATTTTCGAATTTTCCCCGAAATTATTGCATAAAAATAACGGATATTTAAGATGGTGGTCGTAACGATAATTGCAGGGGTTACGTCATAATTCAAGATTGCGTGTTGCACGTCAACAATTTTTATTAACTGTTTAGTTTTTATTAAGAATTTTTTAGTTTTTTAAAAATAAATACTTGTTTACTCGCCGAGAATCGAATGGAGGACCGAAATCGATTAAGTACCTAAACATTTGAAATAAGAAAATTTATATATAATTTTTTTCGAACTTGTTGGTCAAAAATTAAAGAATTAAATTTTTACGGTCAAGGTCAAGGTCAAGGTCATCTAAGATGGTTACCAGAGGCCTAGGGGTGGATTTTCGTTGGTGAATTTAAGCGTATTTGGGGAATTTTGGTTCTTTCTTAAGACAAAAGTCTGTTGAGGTTTTTCGTAATTAGAATTTTTGATAAAAAAACGGGGAACATTTCCCTCAAACAGGCAATTTTTTTACTCGAAAAAGAAGCATTTTTTATAGAAACTTTGTCAGAATATTTTTCCAAAAATTTGGAAACTTTGCCAGATTTTGGCTAATTTTGGGCAAAATTTAAAGGTCAAGGTCAAATGTCAAGGTCACCCAATATGGCCGCCGTGTCGTAACAATCCAAGAATATGGGACACCGATACCTCATGAGATTCTCTGCGCTCGGAGGAACTATGACACATCGAAATCAGTTAAATAGCTTTTGAAAAATTTTGAAAAAAAAAAAATTGTTCGTTGATTTAAATATATTGTAAATAATTGTTTCATACAGTATTTTTCTTAAATGAATGCGCTGTAGAGATTTTATGGTACCTTCTCACATGATATATAAGTATATGTATACATATTTAATAATTTTGTTATTACTTTTAGTAAAATACTCTTTCTGTAAATTTAACACTCTGCCTTTGTTGTTGCCTCAAATATTTTGAAGAGTTTTATAATTCATATAAAAATTGCGCCAAGTGATAATAATTGTAGACAGTGGCGTGGAATTTTACACCCATTAAAAAATAACACTTAGTAAGTATCTCTTGAAAATATTTCCGACAGAACAACAAATAAGGTGTAATGTTAAATTTGCAGAAGTAGTCCTTCACTGCTAGAAATTACAAGAAAACAAAACGAAATGAACAGTGAGACCCCACCTTAACCTTGATTGACTTTATTATAAGTAAAGATTTTATTTTCACTCATGCAACGAAATTGGCAATGCGAATTCTGGGTGAGAGAAGAACTACTGACGGCTCCAAGACTGTGCCAGTCGCCACAGGCTCGCGACTGTCCTAACCTAGCTCACTTGCTTTAATCCACTTACCTGTAGACACTCCCTCCGTCCCGTGTCGCATTTCACAAGCCATCACAGTTCACCACAAGATAAAAAAACACTTGGCACACGACATGTTCATGCACAACCTGTGCCAACACAGCACATTAAAGCTAGGTTACTATATCGCTACATGAACATGTAGAGTTACATTGCAAAATATGTAATTTTTTTTGCACTTATGTGCTGGTAACAATTTGGTAGAAATGAAGTTGAAAATGTTTACTGAAGTCTTCAGTTTCTTGTCATTGGCATAATATATTATATTTTAGAAAAATGAGTATGGATTACACTTTATTTTGTATAGAAAATCAATACTGACATGTAAAATAGCATAAAATTAAGTCTAAATATAATTTTTAAGGTGCTACATGCACAACATATTTAAACAAATACTTATAATATACATAAAACTGTATTGTTTTACTTTGTACTCTTGTAAGTAGTGTAAGACTACATCGCATGGAAAAACTATCAGTCAGTTGTAATGAACAAACACAACAGAATTTCTGAAAACAATCTTTGTGCACCTGCGGGTAGCATGAACCAAAAATACTTCATTTTTGACACCATTAACAATAAAAATTTATGGTTTGTTGTAAACGAATGTTCATTACATCTGGTGTAAAGCAGATGCCTTTATCACTGTTTACATATTTTTCTTGTAAGTTTAGAACACCAACAACTAATACTACACTTATCAACACAAATTTTAATATATAGGAATTAAATACTGAAACGGATTTACACATGTTCATCAAACTTTGAAACATAATCTGAAATGTACTACAACTATTTCTGTTTTCAAACATTTGAAATAGGTATTGTTCTTTACACTTCAAGTACCTGTGGGTGGTCTGATAACAAAACTTTCACTTCATGTAACATAAACGTACCAAATTATAGTCACTTAGTATTTTTTGCTCTGAAGTTCATTTGAATGTTTTTAAGTGTTGTTAACGTTTTCGTCCAGGCTGAATGTTTCTACATAGATGGAACGGTATGATTTCTGTGATGTATGAGGCATAATGCTTAAAGACTCGAGACACTAGGCTGCGTCCACACAAGACAGAAGACAGGGTAGCTCAAATGTTGACGCCGACTGGCTTCAGCTCGAGGAACTGGAACGGGACATGCAGGCTCGTGTTGTTGTGTTCCACCACCAGGTGACCCCGATGCTGAGAGGCTCCAATCACCAGCACCGTTTCTCCCTTCAGCAGCACTGTCTCTCCAGCCGAATCTTCTGCAACAAAGCGCTGTGTTACACCTATGGATGACAACGATATCTCGATATATTGGATATATCTATATTTCATCATCGAAATATCGATAATTCTCTATCGCTATTTTAATTACAATATTTTTTTGATATTAATATTTTGTTCAGATAATACTGAATTTAAATAAAATAATATTTAAAAAAAAGACTTTATTAAAATTATCTGTAACTAAATTTGGCATAAAAAATACAAAATATAAATTGCGATAAGAAAGCTTGGGAAAGAACACATTATTACTTAAAAATATTATCAAAATTATTATTTTAGTTACTATCATTTTGTACGTGTTTGTTGAATTCTTTTTCATTCAACATCTTCAGAAGTCTGTAAGAATACCTAACAATCCCTAAACATTTCTTAAATCTTTAAAAAAAAAAAAAAAAAAAAAACCGCAAGAGAAAAAAATTCTGCCTAAATAGAGAAGGAACAATAGAATAAAAAGGAAAATTAAAAATTTGTTTTATTAACTTTTACTAGAAAGAGATAAATCATTATAACGTGATTCCTTTATATTGGCTTCGATATATCAAGAACTCAATAAAACAATACTTAATTAAATTTATAATACGTAAATCATGGTAAGATGTGTATATTATAATACTAACGTACAGCTTTTTTTCAGGCCGATATTTTATCGGTATCGAATATTTAACAAATTGATATATCGAAAGACCGATATATCAATGTGTTGAAAACGTATGCCGTCCCTAGATACACCCTGTTGTGACATGCATGTACATATTTATACACCAGGTGATCGCAATTATGATAGGCCCCAATCACCAGCACCGATGATTTCCCTCAGTATCACAGTCTCGCCAGCATAAACTTCTGCAACAAAGCCACTGTGTTACATTCAGCCGCTGTGCCCTGCCTATACACATCTATACACATTTATGCCTATACACGTTTATACGAATACACGTCGTTTGTCCTAAAAAGGTTTGTCCTAAAAGTCCATTTCCGCAGTTTGTCCTAAAATTAGGATAAACGACTTAGGATAAACGACATTAGAACAAACGACTTTAGGACAATTGAAATTCGGACTAACGACTTTAAGACAATCGAGTTCGTGATAATCTATAACTTTTTATCTTTGGGCAGTGAAAAATCATATAATCATACAATAAATTTGTATACTAGGCAAATGCTTTAAATTATATATTATATTGTTGACTGTTTGAGATAATTATTTGATTAAATACTTTCTATAGATAGATCCACTCCTCGTCATTATATAGATAATCGCACGTCCTAGTGAAGGATTACTACCGTTTCAGTGGCCTTCATCTGTCTTTGTATTTGAGGTTTGCCCTTCATTTTAAGTTGAAATACCTTACATATTTTGATTGAAAGCCGCTACTCAGCATTTGCGTGCACTTTGAGTGAGGTGGCCGACAGCGCTTCCTCCTGGTTACTCTCGCCTGTCGCGCCTCGTCATTTGCACCGCGCGCCGGGTTAACACACCAGCATGGAGCACGGAATAAAGCAATCAGTGTTTCTGTGTGTGAATTCATAGGAAATAAACAAAAAAAAAATGCTGAGACCCTCAGAAATTCAATATTTTAAGAAAAGTCCATAAATATGTATTTGCAAAAAACAAATGGCCATTCGTTTTCTTATAGCTTTAAACACAACCTGATGGTCATGGCGACAGTTTGACGCAAGGTTTATTTTTCATCCCAGTAGTGGCCGTCATTATATTCTGATTCTGTAAACCACGTGAAAGATACTAATTCGCTCATGTGCGTTACTCTCGCGATGTCAAGCCGAGCTAGACAGTCGGTAGTAGCCTGCAATGGTAAGGAAGGTTATGTTGCAGTAGATACTCTCGGGATACTTTAACAACTCTAAACTTACGTTGGAAAAATTATTAATGGTTTTTCAATTAAAAATATATACTGACAAAAGTAAAATAAAATCTTTTCCACTGAAATACGATTTAATTTCAAGTAAAAATATGAATTACACAAATAACACGTTGAATTACACAAATAGCATGTTGAATTACACAAATAACATGCAACGCAAAATCCTTTTTCGTTACTTTTTTAATTGCATTCCGAAAAATATCATAGTTATTTACTTTAAGTTAATGACGAGAAATTGCGTAAACCTGAGTTTTTGTGACCATTAACTTTGCAATGATTGGCTTTCCCGCCGAGTGCTGATCGCTTGATGGCATAGTGAAGGCATTTGACAATTTTACACTTTATCAAATATAAAAATACGGGAAATGTTCTTTCAATTGATTTGTTGTCGACTAATTTAGTTGTTCATAAATCTGTAGTGCTACACGTAAATAAAAATACATGGCATGTGTGAAATATCGTAAAAAGAGTATGGTAGTAATGAATGAATAAAGAGATATTATTTACTCATGTACAAAGGTTTTTTTATACCAATCAAAGTGTAAAAATTATGCAACGTGATTTATTGGCACCAAGAAGCCAAATCAGGAATTAACCAGCAAAAGATATAAAATGAACTTTTAACGAGTAAAACTTTACTTAAATTATTCCTTTTATTCCGTGTCCCCAAAATGTTTCAGATGAAAGTTTCAAAAAATTACGTTTCATATGTCATAAATGTTTATTAAGAAACTAAGTAACTAAGCAAGCCAACCTTCGTATTGCAGTCGCATGCATGCCGGCTCTTGGTACGAGCGGTTCTGGGTTCAAGTCCTGGATAAGGCATGGATGGGAATTTGTCTCGTATAAAATGGTTCTCCAAAATGTCGAAGCCAAAGAAAATCTAAAATTAAATAAATATGTTAATCGTGTAGGAAGGATCTATAATAATGTTTTTTGACCTCACCTGGTTCGAACCAAGGACGTAAGTACGTGTTGAAATAATATTATATTAACATTTTATAAATTAATTAATTAAATTAATTTTAATTTTTTCCAATTTTCTGGCATAAAATTATGGTTTTTAAAGATGGTGGAGCATAACACAAAATGCAACAATCTAGAATCCAAGATGGTGTCCGTAACGAAACGCTAAACGATTATGTCATACACGTCCAAGACGGCAGGAGTAACGAAATTTTCAACATTTCTAGAAGCCAAGTTGGCGATCACAACGAAACGTGCAAGGTTGTTTTAAAATAATATTATATTAAATTTTGATTAATTAATTTTTTCTAAATTAATTATTTTTGTTAAAACCCGATAATATTTACAGAAATGACTTCAACTAACTGTGTGTATATATATATACACACACACAAATACCTTGGCATTGGTATCTAGTGGTACAGTCTACCAGCGGCTTCTGTTGAGGAAGGACCTGACGACATTTTTTTTAATTTTTGCCCACGCCGGGATTGAACTGAAGACTCCATTTATTACGTTTATTAAACAAATATTTAAAAAAAAAAATAGTAAATAAATTTGTTATGAATTTGAAAAATTTTCCCGATGTTATAGCATAACAATTACGGATTTTAAAGATGGCGGCCGTAACGGAAATTGTAACCGTGACGTCATAATTCTTTATGTCGTCAGAGGCTGTAGATATGGGTTCTTAAGTCTCAATATGGACATTCCAAGCCGTTGGCATTTTTAAGTACTAAACTGGAAATTTTCCATCAAAACCAAAATTTTCCCCGCGAAATAGATGAATTTCTTATTTTTAATATTTGTTGAGATTTTTTGGTGGAATTTTAAAAAAAATTGGAAATTGTGACGGTTTTTTTTTTTGCGAATTTTGTTCTAATTTTGCGTCATTTTTGGCAAATTTTGAAGGTCAGGGTCATTGTCAAGGCCATCAAAAATTGCTGTCGTGACGTCACAATCCAATATGGCGAACCGGCACCAAGCACTACACCCTGAAACCTGTCCCCGGAGCCCCTATTACATACTACTAGAGTCGTCAGAATAATATATATAATATATATATTATATATATTATATATTATATATATATATATATATATATATATATATAGTGGAGTGTTTGTGAATAACATATTCAACAACGATCAAAAAGGTAAAATAATTTTAAAGTAATAATTGTTTTTTAACAAATTATCATGCATTAACACTAAACTAACAATAAAACATTATCTCCCACGCCAATTATTGTCAATACGAATGCGAGCATTTTTTTAATTCAAGGATAGAAATAGTTTCCATGAGGCTTACCCAAAAAAAAAAAGAATTTAAAAATTAGTTATTTTAAAATGTCATAGTGATAGTTTTAAATAAATACGCTGAAAAACGTGACACCCACCTACACACCTACCTATACACACACCTACAACATAATATGCCGTCTTATTAATACTTATACTTTTATGCCCATAAGTGACTTACAAACAAAATTTTACATTATGACACCAAACATATATTTGTCTTATCCCGGGTTGGAACAAGAATCCCTTGCCTTACACTGAAGCTAAAGCCTCGGCAAGACAACAGTAGACCAACCCAGGGGCTTTGCCATGGTGTAAGTCAGCGGTGCAGGAACAATTGTCTGAAATGGACTAGGAAATATATAAAACATCCGAGATCACGTGTTGGTGTTTTCACATTGGAAGAACTAGTCATATATAAATGCTGGTCACTACACATTGTGTTTGAACATCGGAAGTTCCTGTTTTAAGGTGAATAAGTTGAATAAGTTATTTTTAAGAGCTCAATTTAGCATGTTGTTTTTTTCACATTGGAAGATCCTGTTTGAATTAAAACGAGTCATACATAAGAAGAGGTAACAAACTTAAGTGTTTGCGAATCAGAAAGTTCGGTTTCAAGGAGAACGAATCCTTAAGTACTAATATTATAAATGCGAATGTGAGTTTGTTTGTTTATTACGCTTACACGCGGAAACTATTCAAACGATCATCGTGAAATTTTGCGCGCATATTTTCAAGGGTATAGTAAAGGGCATAGGACACTTTTTATAGATTAAAAAAAAAATTAAGGGCAAAAAATCGATATTGGTATGTATGATCGTTGGACTGAGAGTTTGAGTAAGTTGAATGAAATTTAACGCCGTCTGGCGTTTCAATAAGTAAATTAAATAATTCACTAATCTAATACTGAAATACCAGCGGTAAATTCACTATTCAATTTTATTTTTCTGTCACCGCCAAGCAATACTTAAACTTTTTTAATTTTTGAGGTAAGGTGTCTGTTTGTTTTCTTCGGTGATGGTTGTTTGGACGTTGATGCTGAAGGTTATATTTTACTTTTAAGAGAATTTTGTAAGTTATTAGAAAATGATGTGGATCTTTTTACCCAAGTTTTCCCGGACTTGCAACAAAATTTGAATAGTGATCAGTGGTTGTGCGCAAGAGCAATATTGGCGCCAAATAATTATATCATTAATAAAATGAACACTTATATTTTAAAAGAGGTGCAAGGGGAAATGGAGTATTTGTCAATAGATACAATCATCGCTTAAACTTTTGGGTGTAGCCTACCCTCACATAAACTTCAAATGAAACTAAATGTACAAGTCATGCTTATGCGAAATCCAGATGCTCCTCGACTATGTAATGGAACGAGGCTTTGGATTATACATTGGGGCAAAATATACTTGGTGCCACCATTTTAAAAGGTGTCGGTAAAGGGGAAAGTGTTATCATACCTCGAATTCCAATAATTGGAATTAATTATTATCCCCACTGATCTATAGTTCTAATTCAAAAGAGTTTAGTTTCCAGTCAGGCTTAGTTTTGCTGTTATCATCAACAAAGCGCAAGGGCAAACACTGCAGGTAGCAGGGGTGCAATAGGAAAAGCCGTGCTTTTCCCACGGCCAACTATACGTAGCCTCTTTGTGTCCAATGCCCGAAATCTACACATGTTTGCACCAGACAGAAAAACTTATAACATAGTATACAGGAGCATCCTAGAATAATACTCTGATTTAAGCTTTTTTAAAGAAAAATTAATTTAATATACGTTAATATTTTGAAATTTTTAAATTGTTATTATTTAAAATTATTTATTTTTTATAATAGTGAAACATATTACAAAAAGCATGTTTTCAGTTTTTTTAAGGTAAATTGTATGTTAGAATTTTTAAATGATGATGATCCCAGTCATGCAATTAAAAAAAAACCAATTACCATATTATTTTATTTTCTTTGCAATGATATTATTGATATTTCATACTTATTTAAGGATATCAACGCGAGCGAAGCCGCGGGTAGAAGCTAGTCGTATATAAAGGCTAGTCACTACCTTTTATGTTTTCACATCAAAATTTCCTGTTCAAAGGAGAATAGGCATATTTAGGAGCTCATCAAAATCCATAGAGTTTGCAAATGGGACGGTCCTGTTTTAAAGAGATCGCGTCATATTCAAGAGCTATACACAACCCGTAATGTTTGCACATCAGAAAACACTGTTTTAAATGTAACGAGTTATATTGTCGAACTAGTCACAAACTCTTGTTTTTACATCGGAGGAAAGTCCTGTATTAAGAGCGTTCATCAGAGCAGCAAGTTCTCAGCTCGCGCCTGGCATCTGCATTTGGGTGTGTGTGTGTGACCGCGAAGAGAGCAAAAGGAGGAGACAAAAACGTGTCAGTTATCGCTCTCGTATGGTCTTCTCCACACCATTCACGAGGTGTTATCTTTCTTCCCCCCACCACGCGGGGCCCTTGTCAAGATAAACCCTTCCCAATACCACGGACGCACAATAACCGACGCGAGCCACAGCCACAGTGCTACGTATACGTATATATGTACACTCCAGCGATTCACTCATCCTATTTAGTCTTGTTTCATATTAATATATTATAATCACAAAAGTAAAAATGGTGTTATAATACATACCGCACTTTAACTTGAATACATTTTGAAATACATAGTTGTAATGTGAAACTAGGGACTATGATATAAAATGTTCCAAATTAGTTAAAAATTTATATAAGTGCAAATATTAATTTTTGACGTGACGTCTAATAAATCGATGAACGCTGGCTGCACGCACGAAAAAGGATGACTCATTGCCCCGTTACGCTCATTGTCCCGTTAAGCTCATTTCCCCGTTAAGCTCATTGTACGCTTGCGCCGCATCTATCTCTCTTTCCACTCGATTGGCCTATGAATGTACTATCTTTGAAAGATTTGTGCAATGGGAGTGCATGACTTGATGTAAGTTTTTGGACATACGCCATTGCTAAGCTTATGTATGTCTGTAGAAGAAAACTACAAAAAACCCAAAAGACAAAAACAAAAATACAAATTAAGCAAAAAATTGCTGTTGTCAATAGGATATAAACAGCACATAAAATTCCATAACAGGAATATGGTCAACAAACAAAGGAAAGACAAAGAAAAATGGACTAACCTCACAAATGATGAAAGCACAAAAATATTGAACCCAAAAAAATTCAGCACAACAGCTGAAACGAGACGGAAACACGACAAAAAGAAAAGACGAAACAAACACAATAGTTTTCCAAAACAGAAACAAGCGACGTTTCGGGAACTGCTATCTGCTCCCGTCCTCAGGCAGAGACGCACATGGTACGAAAACACATATTTTTGTGCTGTCATCATTTGTGGGTGTTTTTTCGTTCTGTTAGTCTAGTTAGTTCTTTGTTTTTCTTTGTTTGTTGACCATATTTCTGTTATGGAATATTATGTGGTGTTTATATCCTATTGAAAACAGCAATTTTTGACGTGACAACGTCTAATAAATCGATGAACGCCGGCTGCACGCACGAAAAAAAAAAATTGGTTTACTGAAAAGTCGGTTAACGGACGATAGTTTAAAGTGACGTCATAAAAAATGATGAAATGATTGCATACTTTTATAAATAAAATTGAATCATTTTTATTTTCATATTAAAAGAATAAATACTTGAAATTATACTAGTAATCAGATTTTTAAAATGCAAGAATAATTAATCTTTATTGCCGAAATTGTTGTTGTAATAAGCAATGTCAACCACATTAACTTTTCACTTCACTTTATAAACAGTCGACGAAACAGTTCACGTGTACATGACTTGTAATTAATTTTAAAAACTGGGGTTTAGCTATAAAGTTTAAATATAATTATGAACAAGTTTTCATATAAATAAACTGTAATCAAATATCTATCATCAATTATATGAATCACCATAATTTAGTCAATTGTAACATAACCTATTATCACTGCACTTTATGAACGAGTTTTCATATAAATAAACTGTAATCAAATATCACGTGTAGATGTTAGTTGTGTGCTGCCGCTGTCTTTCTTCTCCTCGGACGCATAGGCAAATCGAGTGGAAGAGAGATAGATGCGGCGCAAGCGTACAATGAGCGTAACGGGACACTTTTTCGTGCGTGCAGCCAGCGTTCATCGATTTATTAGACGTTGTCACGTTAAAAATTAAAAGAAAAATTCATAATTTGTACGAGTTAGATGTTATGCCTACGAACAGAGTTATGCTTTACTTTTGTTTGCTAACCCTTGTTTTTCAACCCCTTGGAGTTGTGGTTGGTCGTATAAAAAATTATTTCAGACGAAAGATGTACATAATAATGTACGGTTTCACGATAAAACAGAACGGATTTAACAGTGTACATGGTATATTAATTGTGATTTTTTTTATCCTACCCCTTTATTTTTTCAACCCCCTGCAACAATGGTTCTTCTTATCAAAAATTGTTTCAGACAAAAGTTTTGGATAATAATTATAAGATTTACGAACATTTCAAAGGAGTTGAAACATAAAAATGGTAAAGAGTAAAATTTCAACTGAAAAATATGATTTCTTATTTTTCATCTAAAGAAATTAGCTACGCAACATTGGCCCAACATATAATATAGGCCTGTACAAATTACGAAAATCTCTGCACACTAATTGTAACCAAAAAAGTTAAAAAGATTCCCCTTGCGATTTTTATTATTATTTCTGTATTTAGTGACGTCATTTTTTTTTCGTGTACATTCATCCCTCTAAAATTTAATGCCGGTCGGGCCACATTTTTATAGTGTATGTATTCTAATCCTACACGGAAGCGCTGTGATCAGGCCAGCATCTCGCCTCCCACCAAGGCTATTCGTGTTCGATTCCCGATGGAATCAAATCTGGGTTTTTCGTAAGTGTGAAACGTGGCGGACGTTGCCGTGGGTCCGTAGGAGTTCTCAGAGTGCTCTCGTTGCTCTTACCCATTCAGTTTGTTTAGGCTCTATTCTCATTAACTACCCCGATGTCGTCCATATGTTAAGCTATATTTCGATAATGCATTCATCCAACCCGACACATTGCTAATATTTGTAACCAATTGCCTACTGTTAAGCGAGGTCAATAGCTACTGTCAAAGAGGCATTTTTAAAAGAAACTGTCAGCAGCTCCTCTTGTTTGTCACGGCTTTATAGAACAAAGATCAAAAATCAATATTTACATTTTAATAATAACGGTGAATTTACATGGACTTTTCTTACTAGCATTAGTTCATGAGTAAACAGAAATAAAATTACGTACTAGAGATAGTTGTATTTGTTTCGTCCCCCCCCCCCCCCTTAAAAAAATCCTTTGTATCATCTTTTCGTTCGTAATATGATTGAAAACTGTTTATTTCAATTCATATGGTAAAGATAACTTTGCAGAATACCTATACAACGGAGTAAATGTTTTGTGTTTTTTAACTACATTAATAAATTAATGAAACCTTGCATAGTTTAAATAATTATAGTACAATAATCAATATGCAGCAAATATGTGAAACACTGTATCTCTGTGCGAGCAAATGTATCCAATATTGTTAATTATTTAATTATTTCTTCTTAGTTACATTGTGCCTCTTCTAACAGGCTTTAATTACAAACGGTTTGAAAGGTTTATTTTATCAGTTGGTACGAAATTCCTGAGATGCAATAAAAATTAACTTCCTACGGCACTATCATAATTATCAGTATCCATTTAAAATTGGCAAACATTATTTAACGTCTTTCATTTATAATCTTGATATTAAAAAAAAAATGTGAATGGTTTCTTATTTAAATAGGGTTGGATCGTCTTCGAGTTTTATCAGGCTATTTTTCACTCGCCCCTCTCTCTTAAATCGTTATACTTATAGCCTTTTATTCTATTTTTTATTTAAAGGCTCATAAAAATAACATTTTATATTTACAACCAAGCCTCTCATACTGAAAGTCGGTCTGCAACCTCTACGCTGTGACAATTTGAATCAGTCCCTGCAGAAAGGGCCTCAGTCACTAATAATCGAAAATGAGTTAACTCAATATTCATGGTTTCGCATATTGATTACATCTTTTTATAATAAAAAGAACTCAAAGAAGTGATTAGAAAGTAGTATAATAGTACATTGACTGAGTTCTTTTTACTGTAAAAAGAGTAAAATATATATATTAAACCACTAATAAAGAGTTAACTCATTTTCAATGATTTCATGACTGATGCTAACGAATCGTAGAGCCGAACTGGAATCTTTACTGATTAAGATGGGAATTATTTACGAGGGTGGTAATACTTGCTCGTAATCTGAGCTTACGCAGCAACGCCTCGGCGCGCCGGGTCGGGAAGCAATCTTTCTTCGTCTCCTCTTTGACGCTTCTTCGCATTCCAAGATAGGAACCGCGAGTATCTCTTGTTCCATTCTCACACAGACACGGCAGTCCGGCACGCCCAGCAGTATGCTATAAACGCGTGCAGTGCCTTCGGTTTAGCAAGATTACTCGAAATTTGTCGCGGTGACTATGGGGGACAAAGCGACAAAGTTTCTGGCGAGGAACTATAATTTCTGCCTATTAAAACAGAATAGAGATCTGTCTATATTTCTTGGCTACAACGCCGTTTGGAAATGGCTAAAAATGGCAATTACAGTATGCTTTTAAAGCAACTTTCAATTGATATTTTCAAAATGTTTTGCATTTAAAATGTTTACCAACATTTAAGTTCTTTTAATGCGTCAACAGAAATGCTAAACGTGTAAAAGTATAGTAGTAATCTTCCGAATCCTGGATGACTGTATTAGAAAGTTTAACTCCATCTGATGCACGCTCTTAAAACGAATAAGTAATATTCAGTAGTATATAATAGCCAGTCCTGCTACTGCTTCCTGGTCCTGGATTAATTATTTTCGCCGCCATCTTGGATTATGTTGTAACGGCGGCCACTGCACTTTTCAGTACTGTCACCATATTTGTTTGTGACGTCATGGCAGATATATTGGATGACCTTGACCTAGAACTCCGCCATCTTATCATAGAGCGCCACAATACCCGAACATGCAAATTTATTTACGGCTGTCCTCTTGAATTCTAATAAAATGGTCGCCGTCTTGGATGTTATGTCTCAGCCGCTTTTTAGATTCTGACGTCACAGCCTCCATCTTATTGTCATCTGCTGGAGACTGCCATAGATATTGACACGACTGCCATCTTTATTTCTGCCGTTCCTTCCTAGAGAGCACCAGCATCACTCTGCCTCATGCACATAAGGTTGATGTTCCATTACCTGCTACTATTTTTGTGGTCCTTATCGACATATTATTTTTTGACGTGACAACGTCTAATAAATCGATGAACGCCGGCTGCACGCACGAAAAAGTGTCCCACTACGGATGTCCCACTACGGATATGTTCTGTTTGCTCATTGTACGCATGCGTGGCATCTCTCTTCATGCTCATTGTACACATGCGTGGCATCTCTCTTCCACTCGATTGGAACAACCATCGATTTGACTTTTAAATCATATTTTCGTCGTTTGAATTATTAATATTATGTAATTTAACGATCGTCCACCGATTTTCAGCACAATCGGTACGGTTATTTAAAAGTAATGTTGAAAATTCAAATACATTTTAAACCAACAATGGTGTTTTACAGTTACACATAATAATTCAAATTACACCCGGGATCTTTTGCACAATGTTTTAAAAAATATTGTAACACATTATAAATAAGTTTGGTGTATTTGGGATGCGTATTTGTTATAAAATCGTGTTAATATTATGCCCCTACCATGAACAAAGTTTTTATAAATATATATATAACATTTGAATTACATTACTTTAGTATGGCCTCGTAGGCGTGTGGTTAGCGTACTTAACTTTTAAACTAATGGATGTTGGTTCGGAACCCGGCAGCTGCGAAATTTTTTTTTTTACTTGTAAAAATAAATATGGCACACGCAACATTTCAAAAGTAATAAATATTTTTGAATTAATGAATGCAAATAAAAGTAAATTTATTAATTCAATTGCACATTTCATTTCACTCCTTTGTATCCATACAAAATAGTGATAATTCAATAAAAATGCTTCAATTTTATTCATAAAAGTATGCATAGGTATAGTTTATCATGCAAAAGATCGAAAAATTAAAAAAAAAATTCTTCCTCAAAGAATATAATATTTTAATGCCTAAATGGTTTGTTTGCGAAAACCTATTACGGCTCAGTCTCAGGCCGAATATGATATTTCCTTTTCTTCTGGATCAATCATTTCATCAATGTTTTGTTATGAGGTTGTCACGTTAAACTATCGTCCGTAAACCGACTTTACAGACAACCAATTTTTTTTTTTTTTTTTTTTTTTACTAAATACAATGGAAGCACTGTGACTCGAACAATGACAGCTCTAACCTCTGGGTTGGAAATATATGACTTTGACCGCACGACCATCAAGACATTTACCAGACAGATAATTAATTAAGGTATATAAAAATAACACACTTTCGGACTTGATTTTTTTTTATTTGAAGGAATACTAGCATTATGTGATCGAGACCAAGCCAACTTTTTTTTCAAAACTTGCTACCATGAGCGCTAGTTAACATACATCGCCTGGTAGAGGGCGTCACCGCCAAATTTGTTTTTAGTAATTTATACAAGGAGTGATAGTGTCACATAGTACACACGTTATCTGCTAGAGTGCGTTGCCGTCATATTAGTATAATTTTTGCCCGCCAGAGTGCAGGAATTATTTATTTCCAGGGCATCCTCCATCTTGCCGATCATCTTAACCGCCATGTTGACTTTCTGGTTTATTAAGCTATAAATTCGGAAAAAAATCCCAACAAAAATCCAAAGAATCACTAATTAAAATAAAGTTTGAGTGAATATATTCCTGTCCTCGGTACGATTCCTGGTTATGAAATGTAATTTTAAGTAAAAAAAAATATGTATTCAATAATATATGGCAAAAAATTCTAAAAGCAGGTAAAGTTCCTAATCTACCAGCCTACCGAGTAGGTAAATGTATTATGTATGGGGGCACCGGCTCAAGGCTGGGGATTCGGGGGTTACAACGGCCATCTTTGATTACGTCACTTCTGGCAGCCATCTTGGATTACATTGATGTTTGACCTTGGTGGCTATATTGGATTATGCCACTTCCTTCATCCATCTTAGATTCCGCCATTTTGTTTTATAGAACTTTCCACCAGTTTTGTTTTTCTAGAACATTACGCCATTTTGAATTATGACATCATGTCCGCCATCTTGAAAATCCGTAATAATTATCCTATAAAAAAGATAAAATTTTAAAAATTATAAAATAATTATTTAATTTCAATTTTTAAAAATGATGACTTCATCATCGAACACCCCATGCCTTGCATTGCACTTTTCGTTGCGATGACATCATCGAATGTTCCAGTAGTGGATTCAGAGGGGGGTTAAGGGGCTCCAAAATCATCTGGGTCCACTATTGTTTTAGTGTTTGCCTTGATAAAGCCTAGCCACAGCTGGGTCAAGCCCCTCCCAAAACAAAATCCTGGATCCGCCACTGGAATGTTCCACTCCTGACTGTTGCACTTTTCGTTATGATGACTTCATCGAATGTCCCACTCCTGTGTGTGGCACTTTTCATTACGATAACATCATCATCGAAAACTCCTGCATGTTGCACTTTTATTTATGTCCACAATCTTAAAAAAATATATATTTATTATCAAAATAAACAATATTAAAAAATACTAAACTTATACAGGCACTGGCTGCTGGAGGCAGCCATCTTGTTTAGTAGAGTCCAAAATCTTGATTTCATCTGATGGATATCACCACTGAGTGTCGGTTCCTAAAGTATGTCAATGTATGTAAGGACGAGTTTCTATTTCTTACCAGTATTGTTATGAACCTTATAGACCTAAAAAAAAAAAATTCATAGTAATTTTGTTTATGATGGTGGTTGTGACCACCATTTTATCTTAAAAACATTATATCAAATGTTTATATGTATAGTATGATATAGATGTTATCATACATCCAATTAATTATCTCATCGTTGCAGATGCGATGGCTATAGTGATAATACTTAATAACGTTTCACCAACAAATATTAATTTACTTACTCCATCAAGGTCGTCAAAAGATCAGAAATCTTTTAGAGTCCAAACCCACAAGTATATCTTCTCAGTATGATCATGTTTGAATATTCTTTTTTAAAAGTTGCATGGAAGCAGATATTTTAGTGTTTGCGTGAATATATATATATATATATATATATATATATATATATATATATATATATATATGTAATTACGTTTTACAATTCTAAGCAGGAAAATGTTTGCATATTCGTGTTTAAAATCTTCATGGAAGCAGATATTTTAAATATTTGTGTATATATCTGTTTACCTAAATTTTTTAATGAAATAAAAAAAAAACAAGCGCAGCCTTAATCGTGTCGATAATATTATGCTACAAATAAATATGACGATTCACATTTGGACATTGTTAGATGTGCTTACTCTTCACGAGAGAGACCATATCTAACACATAACATTTTACGTTTCAACTTGATGTCTGGTCGCTATAGTGTATATGATGCAGTTACAACACTCATATCAGCCATTAGTGCCTCTTCAATTTGCACTTTATATCACATGGAAAAAAAATTAATAGCCGTGACAAGAATTCTAATTAAAAATTACACACACAACTTCACACCATCTTCTCTCCTCGCTAACACAATGCCATTCAGAGGGTGTTACCGATCCCCTTCACAATAGCCCGCCCCGCAGTACTTTCCATACTAGCCATCAAATACTCTGTCCACATAACTATTCACACACACAGCTCCAAAGTTGATAGTTCGGGATATGTATCTAATATCCCTCCTACCACAGCAGCAATATCCTCCTCAGTCAGAGTGGAGGTGTTAACAGGTACATCTGCGATGTCTTCCCCGGACTCTTCATCTTCATCCATCGCAAGAGCTTCTTCCTGGTCACTAGCCTCCTCCCAGCTCGCAGTGGCTTTACATTAGGCCAGTCAGTATTTTTGATGCTTTGATTTCAATACCGGGAAATTTAAGCTACTTGAAACGATTTTGATAACTGACTTTTACAAGCTGACAAATAACTTTACATTTAGGAATGTCATAAAGTAAAATAGCAATCATCAGAAGATGATGCTGGTTTTCAGTGACAAGCGCTCCTGCAAGCTTGTTACTCGCTCAACAATTAATAACCGCAGAGTTTAGAATAAAATATAGCTACATTTCATCGATCGCATGACATTGTTTTCGAGTGACTCATATAATTTTCGGCCTAACCTAACGAATAACGCCCAAATACTAAGACAACATTGACCTAGCTTACATGAATACAAAATCCTACATTTATTCATTAAAAGAGACTTCTTCAAAGATTTCCAGAAACATCCAATACTTATACAGGAATATAGCGTGAGTGGTTTCTTTCCTTGTATTGCACAGTAATTAACTGCCAAAGCCAATTTTGTTGGTAAGTTTAAAAAAAGAGTGTGTTGGGGAGCTCATGAGTGAGTGTTAGCTTATGAGAGAAACTGTATGCTTTCAATTGTGGGGTGGTTGCTAAGAAATTTTAAAGGCTCGCGCTTTATCTGAGGGATACGCAGCACTTTCTGTGTGCTATCTTCCTAGCTTATCGAAAGAGAGTTGTTAGTTACTGCTAGTCCTTCAAAGGATGAACACGTGTGGCTACAGTTACTGTTCATATCTGTGAGATACAGCGCGACTATACATGTAAGTAATATGTATTCTACCTTATGATGTTTTATATATTTTTATAATTTCGTGTTAGTTTCATAGTGATGATTTAATGTTTACTTTTTTTGTAATTATTTTTAAAATAATTTTCGGCCATTTTATCTCAGAGATACTATGCGAGCATCTTTGTTTTGCTAAATGCACACAATGATTTAAATATTTTTCAATTGTGTTGATTTTCATTATTGCAGATCTAAAATGGCATCAAAGGAAAAAATATACAATTTGAATGACCCCGGACATATAAAAGAAATCCACAGGATTTTATTTGAAGATTCTGACCACAGTGAGAGTGATTCAGACAGTGAAGTTAGCGAAAATAGGACCAAGGAGCACGGACAGATTACACCCTTTGATGTTGAAGAAGACTGTGAAACAGATGCCTCAGAACAAGTCGAAGAAAGAGTAGAAGACTCCACCACAGAACAAAGTGATACAGATTCAAGTGGATATGAAGATGAAGAAGAATATTTTGTCTCTGCTAGGGAAAAAGGTAAGAAAGTTATTGATTCTTTCTCCTGGAAAAAAACTCCGTACACTAGCCAAAGAAAAACTGCTAAACACAATTTACTCACCAAGCTTCCAGGTGTGACAGGTAAGGCACAGCATGTGAATGGAGTTCTAGAAACCTGGGAATGTTTGTTCGATGAGGAAATAGTAGGCACAATAGTAAAATACACTAACCAGTATATTGACCATATAAAGGATAACTATTCCCGTACTAGAGATGCATTGCCCACAGATGCAACTGAGATAAAGGTTTTTATCGGCCTTCTATACTTGGCAGGCCAATATAAAGCAGGTAGGTTGAATCTTGAGGATATGTGGGACACTGATGGGTTTGGTATTGAAATATTCCGACTTACAATGAGTCTGAAAAGGTTCAGATTTATCTTCCAATGTATCAGATTTGACAACAGAGACACGAGATTAGAAAGAAAACAATCAGATCGGCTAGCACCTATTCGGGATGTGTTTCAACAGTTCGTGTCTAACTGCCAGTCATGTTACTCTCTCAGTGCATTTGTTACACTTGATGAAAAACTTGAAGTATTTAGGGACAAATGCTCATTTATTTAGTACATTCCATCCAAGCCAGCAAAGTATGGCATAAAAATCTTCGCTCTTGTTGACTCGAAGACATACTACACTGCTAATCTGGAAATTTACTCAGGTAAACAGCCAGAAGGGCCATATGAGGTAAGCAATAAGAGCTTGGATGTTGTTGAACGCATGATTGCACCTGTTCACAATTCTGGTCGTAACATTACAGCTGACAACTGGTTCAGTGATGTAACACTTCTCAAACAATTAGCAGAAAATCATAAGCTGTCATTCGTAGGAACGCTAAAGAAGAACAAGTGGCAAATCCCTCATGCAATGAGAGACATAAAAGAGAGAGAGAGATTTTCTCAAGTGTTTTTGGCTATCGAAAAGAAGGAACAATTGTTTCATATGTTCCTAAAAACAAGAACAAAAAGAAGAATGTGCTTCTGATTTCAAGCATGCATTTGGATGGAAAAATCGACGAGACAACTGGAGAAAAAAAGAAACCAGAAATGGTTACATTTTATAACCAGCACAAAGCAGGTGTTGATATTGTGGATAAGATGTGTTCAGCTTACAATGTTGCCAGGAATACACGACGGTGGCCAATGGTTGTCTTCTTTTCGATGCTTAACATCGCTGGAATAAATTCTCAAGTAATATTTTTGGGAAACGGAAAAAAGTTCCACCTCGTCGACTGTTCCTCAGGCGCCTGGGAAGGGAACTCATTGAAGGACAACTGGTGAAAAGATCAACTCTTAGCTGTTTGCCGCTATTGATTTCAAACAGACTGAAAGAAATATTGGTGACATCTGAACAGTCTAATGCAAGAGACAAGAGCAATCAGAGCAGCACTAGCAAAGAATATGCAACACGGAAGCGTTGCATGACGTGCCAGAGAAGTAAAACAACTCGACTGACGCGATACTCGTGTCAAACCTGCGGCCAGTACCTTTGTGTGCAGCACTGTGCTTTTGTGTGTCCTGACAGATGTGTACCAAGTGACGTTGAAAATCAAGATAAGTGATTCGTGATAGTAACAGAAGTTATATTGCAGTGCCTTTTCCAAACAGTGTTATACTGTGAGATCAGAATGTCACCAAAATTTTATAATTTGTTTCATACACAATACAAACAATTTTATGTTTTTTTTTCTGTATGTAAAGTCTGTATATATAAGAATATGTATTTCATTAAAATATTTTTTTTTCCACTGTATCTTTGCTTTTTTTATATTTACTGCTGAGGAAATTTAGATGTTCTTTGACATGAACACAAGGTAGTATTTTAATTGTAAATGCTAAAAACAGTTACAGGACTAGGTCTTCCAAAATTGCAGATGCTTCAATTGACATATGATTATTTTTGCATTTAAAAAAAATATTTTTAAATTATTTTGCATATATTAA
The DNA here is from genome assembly GCF_032445375.1 of Bacillus rossius redtenbacheri. Classification (NCBI taxonomy): domain Eukaryota; kingdom Metazoa; phylum Arthropoda; class Insecta; order Phasmatodea; family Bacillidae; genus Bacillus; species Bacillus rossius. The sequence goes on along the minus strand of NC_086330.1, from coordinate 221,850,173 downwards.
TATTCATTATTGAAAACTCAGTTCAGAAATTAGTTTCTGTACAAGAAATTTTATCATGTATCGCACAGATACAGTGCGAGCACATTTGTCTAGCAGTAGACGCGAGTAATGGAGTGTTAAACATAATTACTTTTTCAGATTACATGAGAGCTCTTCAGTAGGAGGAAGACTGCGTATACAAGTCCACACAGTTTGTCAGCACTCTGAATGTACAATTAACGTGTGCTTATGTGGATGGACGATAAATATATAATCATGGATGATGGTAGCCACACACTCCCCCATGGTAACTTGGTATAAATGATTTGCTAGGTGTCCAACATCTGTAATTAACTGTTTTATTGAGCTGCACATTATGCTTTTGTAGTATTTTAACATAGCAAAAAGAAGTTTTTATCTTCTCGCATTCATTGCTCTCGTCTTGTAACACGATGTTTCCCCGTTGCTTCCGTTTTCCCCAATAACCCGCAGTCTGATCGCAGATCACTAAAAACTACCGTTCCACGCGCGAACAGCAATGTAAATAACTAAAACTGAGGCCACACAGAAAGCTATGCTATGTTCGCGATGTTCGCTATGTTTGCGATATTATTTATGTTAGCTTGGCCAGGTGGCCAGACAGGATAGTCTAATTCGCGATGTCGGAGAAATGCATGCCGTGGGATTCGAGTGATGATTCCAACGATGATATTCTGCTGGCTCACACAGTATGTGAACGTAAAAAGACATGGGTTCATGAATTTAATTTTAAACAAAAGAATTTCAAGAATTTCATCATTTGATGAGGCAGATGTTAGTGAGGACCAAACCAAATTTATCGATCATTTCAGAATAAATACAACTCAGTTTGGTAGCATTCTATTGAAATCAAGTCTCAGGCATTATCCTGCATATCCTGCCTTCTATATTCTTCCATCGATTTATTCCATACACATGGATATTTCCGTAATCTTTCAATTAACTTTTCTGTCGACTTGACTATTTAAAGCACAATACTGAGAGAAATTACACTTCATAAAAGCAAACGCAGGAGTACTGCAAAATTCCGCGCAAAAAAGATATTTTTTTGTTTATATGTACATGCGCGAAGTGAGCGACGTTTTAGAAAAATAGCCGAGAACCAAACACCTGACAATGACGACGTCGCACACATAGCTAACATAGCGAACATAGCGAGCATAGCGAGCATAGCGCTCTGTGTGGCTGTGTGCGTGAGGTTGGAGAGAAACAGACCCTGGGCCTGTGACTCTGCGGCAAGAGAGGGATGGCTGATAACAGGAGAATGACCGACAGAACGTAATGACGTCACACAGCGATGAGCGGCTTGAGTGAGCTGCTGGTGCGTTCACTCGCCGCAGGTGGCAGCACTGGCTGAGCGCAGTCTTGTAATCAGACAACACGACACTTACAGCACGCCAGTTGGCCGATCTAACTGATGGGGAGTGTCTTTTTCTCCCCCGCCGTATATAAACACGTAAGTAATTTAGCATTACACAACATCTGCCCTTAAGACAGGCCCTTGTGCCAACTTATTCCTCAAAACACGCGCCCCACCTGTTGATACAAATATTTTGAAGAAATGTGTGATGTGCGTCTTGAAATAAAGTGAACCAAGCTAGTTACAGGATATTATGTTTTTGGATTCACACACAATAAATGGCCCGACTGGCAATATGATGGATGGATCGGCGGTGGTTCCACAGCAGAATAAAATATCAGCATAAAACAAGAAGTCGGCGAGTAGTAACCTTGAACGTGAACTCAAGCAGCCGTTGAAGTAGAACCCGAGCAGTAGCAGAGCAGCAGCAGAGCAGCAGCAGAGCAGCAGGAGGGAGCGAGACGAGTACGAAGGTCGCTGGGCGAGTTAGCAGTTCGCATACATACTTATATTTCTACTAATAAAAATATTTATATTTAATTTAAAAACCTTTTAGTGTCTTTTATTGCTGACTATTGTGTACCTATGACTATGGCATAAGTTTAAATATATATATGAAAAATTAAAGACAAACCTAGCACTATACCATAGGTTAAATAATTATAAAAATTTAAAGACATTCATTTTACTATAGCATAAGTGCAATGATAGATGAAAAAGTTGAATAACTACAATGATTATAGCATAAGTATAATGATAGAGAAGGAGAGTTAAAGGAAGGCAGCAGGGTGAAAGTTAATATTCAAGTCCTAGGCCATCCAAGGTGGTGTCCAGCTCCGCACTTTGTCGCCTGTTCCCGAACTTTTATTTTCTATGAACACAAACCCTCTCCAAGACATCTTAGGATCTAAGTCTCAAGATGAAGACACTTCAAGACAAGGATCTGAATTCAAACCTCTAAAAATAAGAAAATAGTACCAACATATTAAGACAAACCACTGGTGATTACAAAAAACTGTAATAATTCCTATGTGTACAGCCGAATGCCTGTGTGTCGCTACTAAACATGTAGTATGTATCTTTTATGTGTGTAGCGGCCAAGGAGCATGTAAGAAGATCTGGAGTGGACATGTGTAGGACGAGAGCGAAGCCAGCCCGTTGCGAAGAAGGGTTGAAAAGAAAGAGGAAGAGAGCGTATTTCTACTGCAAACGCAGCCCCAGCCCACTTGTCCTTGAGGTTTGAGTGGCGCTGGTGTGCGGCTACAATGGTGATTTCCTGTAGCGCATATGGCTGTACAAATCGATGGAATTCCAAGCCGGATGGCGTTGCTTTTCACATGTATTAAAGATTTTTTTTTTCATTAGTTAACTAAATTAATTCCCAAAACCTTTGAAGCATCAGAAAAAGTGGCAAATTTTTTAAACAGAAGTAACTAATCTTCGAACTTTTCGAAAAACCTAAGAAAACTATTTAACAAAGAGAAGTTGTTTCAGTTGTAAGTATAATTCTTTACTTTTTTCATAGATTTCCAAAACGTGACGATCAACGACAGATCTGGGAAAAAACGACAAAGCGGAAAAATTGGACTGCGTGTCCGAACCATGCATTGTGTACAGTGCATTTTGAAGACAAATGGGTCTTAAGAAGCGAAAATCTAACTCGATTAAAGGATGATATGGTGTTCGGTATATTAAGGTTTCCCTCAAAGTAACGGTTTCACAATGCTTTTAAGATATTAGATAAATCCCAACATAAGTTTAAAACATTTCTCTTAAAAGTGTGCTTCGTAGCATTAAAAGACGTGCCTTAATTATTTTGCAAATTTATCATTGTTATGGTGACGATGTCAGGGGTTTTCGTATTTTTTTTTAGAAATATAGTACAGTATGTATTAGCAACTACGTTAAGAACTGTTATTTTATTCACACAGAGAAAATAAATACAAAATGCTAAAATTTGGCGTCTGTCTTTTTATATCCTATATAGGCTTGTTATTATATGTGTGTTGTAACATGTATAAAAATGTTAAATATATTCAACAATATTTGGTAATTATATATATTTAAAAACTTTTATGTACGCTACTTGAAACTACGTGAAAGGTTTTCAGCCTATAAAGGCCTTATGATTTTTTAAAATTATTAATTCTTATGCAAACAATTAATAAAATTGAAAGTTTCTTACATTGTCAGTATATGCATAGCATTACAGTTATTACAAACAATTCTCTACCAGTGTTTAGCTAAGGTTTGCATGTTACGTTGGTTGAGTAAGTAGACTGGAACATGAACATGATATTGAAAAGACTTCTAACTTCTACTAATACACGTATATTACAAGAGATTTGTAATAGATTAAATGAAGTAAGTAAGGATAAGTTTTTTATAAACGTTGTGTATGAAATTATAAAATTTGAGAAGTATAATAACAAAAAGAAGTGCGTTACGAAGACATATGTCGGTAGTGTTACCCACTGAAACATTATTCCCACTTCAACTCTCTGTAAAAATAAAAGTATTGGGTTGAATGCGTCAAGAGTGGTATATAAATAAAACTTGAGGCTTCTTCCTTATTTCATACGCAGGTGTCCCCCACCTATAGTTGCAAACAAAATTTTTTCCTCGATGTTGAAATTTACTCTGCGTATTCACAAAAACATTTGGCAGTAAATAGGTATTTAATTTTTAAAAATGAAACTATTCATGTTTCGAAAAAAAAGATTAAAGCGGTGTGGGGAAGAATGTTTACAGATAATCCAGTAAAATTTTCAGTTTGATTGTTTTGATAGTTTCGGAGCTGTTGCGAGTTTAGTTTGGAGGATTTTTCGGCCGCGCGAGACAAGTTTGGCTCGTTTTCGTTTTCTTCCAGCGTAGGAAGCAGGGAACAAACGCCGATACCCGGCTTCACCTCGCATCCTTTGCTGGCCTTCCCTTGTCCTCTCCAGATGTATTACTGTATATTAGCTCCATGGTAGCGGCCGAATACAAAAGTTTCAGCAGTATGTGTATAATCGAAAATCAGCTTCATTATTGTTGAGATAGCTTGGTGGTGAGCCAGAGCGAAGATTAATGTTGGTGGCAGTACGAATGAACTAGTATGTGTGACTGTTTGCATTAAAAAATGCATGTATAGACGAATTCTGAACGTTCAACGCAGTTGTAAACATTTTAGTGTCTAAACGTACGTGTAGGCTAAACTTCAGGCATAAAATTGATGATGTACATTTTTTTTCTTTTGGGGACGTTGTCACAACGCAGGTAGAGTTTCTTTATCTGCATACCACGTGATTTGGAGACTTTTGGCCTATATACCTGCAATTTGTATACTTGCAAGGGACAGTGCAGAAGGTACAGAAGGGAAGGGATAGGGCTGAAGGGAGAGGAGAGACGGGGCAGAAAGGAAGTAACAGGAGGAAAGGGGGAGAAGAGTGAAAAGGATGGATGGAAGTAACAGGATAGCAGAGACAAGTGGGTAGGGACAAGAGGGAAGAGACAGGAGGGACTGGTCAGGAGGGAAGTGGTAATGCACAGGGAGAGGAGGGAAAGGGCGAGAGAGAAAGAGCAGGAGGAGGGGGCAGGAGAGAAGGAGCAGGAGAAAAGGGACAGGTTGGAAGGGGTAAATGGGGAAGTGGCAGGAGTGAAGGGATATGATGGTTGGATCAGGAGTGATGGGACATGAGGGAAGTGACAGATGGGACTGGGCAGGAGGGAAGGGGCAGAAGGGAAGGGGAATAGGTAAAGGGCAGGAGGGAAGAAACAAGAAGGAAGGGACAGGGGAAGGGATATAAACGAAAGGGTAGGAGGGGAGGAACAGTGAGGCAGTAACAGTTAGTAAGGGATAGGAGGGAAGGGCAGGAGAGAAGGGCCATGAATAATGTGGTAGAAGGAATTGGACAGGAGGGAATGGACAGGAGGGCAGGGACAGGTGGGAAGGAACAGGAGGAAAGTGACAGGAGGAAAGGGTCAGGAGTGAAAGGGAAGGATGGAAGGGATGGGATGGCAGGGTCAGGTGGGTAGGTACAAAAGGGAAAAGACAGGAGGGAAGGGGCTAGAGGGAATGGAGAGGAGGAAAATATAGGAGTGAAAGGGCAATAGGGAAGGAACAAAAGGACAGGAACAGTTGGAAAGGAATATGAGGGAACGGGCAGGAGTGAAAGGACAGGAGTGAAGGGCCAGAAATGATGTGGTAGAAGTTAATGTACAGGAGGGAATGAGCAGGAGTGAAAGTGCAGAAGGGATGAGAAGGGGGAAGGGGTATGAGGGAAGGTCCAGGAGTTAAATGGTAGGGGGCAGGACAGGTGGGAAGAAACAGGAAGGAATTGGCAGGAGGGAAGGAACAGGAGTGAAGTGACTAGAGGAAAGGGGTAGGTGTGAAATGGCAGGATGGAAGGGACGGGAGTGCAGGGACAGGTAGGTAGAGACAAGAGGGGACAGGATGGAAGTGATAATGTATAAGGGCAGCACGGATGGGGCTGGAGATATAGGGCGGTAAGGGAAGGACATGAGAAAGGGGAATGGTAGAAAAAGGCACGATAGAAATGTCAGGAGGGACAGAACAAGAGGGAATTGGCAAGGTATAAGGGCAGTAGAAATGTAGCTGTAATAACGTTTTTGAGAGAAGTGCTTGGATAAATGTGGCTGGAGATAATTGGCAGGAAGGTAGTATCGGTGGGGAAAGGCCAATATTGAAATTGCAGGGAAAAAGATGCAGGAAGGAAAAAGGGGACATTGGAGAAGAGGCAGGATTGATAGACAGGAGTCACATGCAGAAAAAATTTGTCAAAGGAAAGGGCTAGTTGTAAATGTTAGTAGTGAAGAGGCGGTTGGGAAAGTGTTATAGAGAAATGCAGCATTTATGGAAATGTTCGGAAGAGAGTGAGAATGAGCCACTACAAATATTATCTTTGAAAGATTTGTGTAATGGGAGTGCATGACTTGATGTAAGTTTTTGGACATACGCCATTGCTAAGAACTTTTTATGTTGAAGAAAAACTAAAAACTAAAAAATAAATAAAAAAATAAAAATACCCAAAAAAAGAGACAAAAAACACAAAATTAAGCAAAAAATTGCTGTTGTCAACACGGATATAAACACCACAAAATATTCCGTTACAGGAATATGGTCAACAAACAAAGGGAAACGGACTGCCACCACTTAGCCTAAAATCGTTCAGCCTAATACCCTCTCTGAAACACTATTCAGCCTAAAGTCACACAGCCTAAAGTCATTAAGCCTAAAATCACTCAGCCTAAAGTCATTCAGCCTAAAGTCATTCAGCCTAAAATCATTCAGCCTAAAGTCACTCAGCCTAAAATCGTTCAGCCTAAAGTCACTTAGCCTAAAATCATTCAGCCTAAAGTCGTAGAGCCTAAAATCATTCAGCATAAAGTCGCTCAGCCTAAAGTCAATCAGCCTAAAGTCGTTCAGCCTAAAGTCACTCAGCCTAAAGTCACTCAGCCTAACGTCGTTCAGCCTAAAGCTGTTCAGCCTAAAATGTTTAAGTCTTATGTTTTAAGTATCAGACTGCTGTAAAACCGTTATTTTTTATTACAATCGCTCAGTGATTGTAGTGCTATCTAGGAAGCAATGTTGGAACTATTCTCGAAACCTAACTCTCGAGATGCAAAGCAAAATGTCTGACATCTGGTAAGGGATTGGGGAACCCACAGAATGATGATAAGCAGCATGTGCTCATATGTTTGCATGCATGAAATAGGATTAAATTCGAGCCGAAGAAAAATGACAGGAGACACTTCAGTATAATATACCATATATAAAAATCACTTAACATTTGTATTTAGCAGCTATATTTTCTTAAACCTAAAATAATAACGTTGGAAGCAGTCAATATCGAACTGTGAACACAAGCTTTGCACAATTTATTTGTGAAATTTTTCCACGTTTTTACACATACATAATAATATAGGGGTGACTCAATAAAAAAAACGTGTAAATATTAAATTTAATTATAAAGGAATTATAAACATAATCGTAACAAACTAACAAATATTAAAGTTTATCACAAATTCGGTAACAAAGTAAAGAGCATACAGCGTATATACTGTACGAAAACTTTGGTACGTGGACGAGTTTTTATGGTATTGGCCATAGTTCTATTTTAGTACGACTGTACACTAAATTTTTAAAACAATATTATTTGTCGTACTGTTATCTTTTAGGCATTACTATTATACTTATCGTAGCCTACATATAAAAATTCCGACATGATAGCAAGTGAGTACCTTGGGCGACAGACTGTGTTCCTTTTTAATATGGCAAACGATGGACCGCATAGAAGTGAAATTTCTTTGTTTTTCTTCTCTTAACAGAATCTCTTAATGAAGAACATCAAAAATGAACAGTAGAACAAAGAATGTGTTGCCTGCAAATGCATTTAATATAAACTTCTTATTGTAAGCACTGATTAATCGCTTACATATCACAAATCTGTTTCTCGGTTTTTCGAGTAAGTTTTCATTTGTATAATTGCGGATTTTTTGACACTTTATATTGGGGTTTTTATTGTAAAAATATGTTGTATTTATATGGCTATTAATAGCATTACTTAAACAAAACCATGACTTAGATCGTACGCTCTGAAATATTTATTTTTATGAACGTAATGCAACATGTAAAATTTACAAATTTCTCGATTTTCATTATTATCCTATTTACGTATTTTTTTTTATGTTAAATATTTTTTACTACGACACAACTATGTTAACATTTTGATAAAAAGTTGTCTTGATATCATCCACATGTATATTACCTCTATGCTTTGTGTACCATACTTAAATTTTGTTATGGCACCAATTACGCCAGTTATAGAGCTGTGAAGTTCGGGATTAGTATTTCGAATGATTTGCAACTTCCCGAATCCCTGCCATTAATAATGTATGATGGATACTTGTTATTTCCTATTTGTGATGGCATGTGTATGTGACGCTATTAGTTTTTCGGCATTTTTGAAACATTAACGGCGTTAGGTACCTGCCATCTTCGGAAAAATCCGCTGGGGCGTGTTGGCAATGTCAAGGGTGCGATGAGATCTACAACTTATTTCGCGACCTACCATGTTGCCATGCTTAAAGCCAGTAAAAGTCGGGAATAACGTCTGGGTCCCCGGCCATTCCTCCCTTTGACAGCTAGTCAATACAGCAGAAATTCTACATAACAGCTTGGCCGGGGGAATTCCTAGTAAACCTTTAGTTTTTTTTTAAAGCCCAAGGAAAATTATGTGACTATTTAAATTTTTATTCTGCGTGTATATATAATGATACTGTCTAGGAACTGGATAAATTACCACATCACTTTGCATATAAATACGAAGTAAATAAAAAGATGGCCTTGAAATACATCACGAGAGAAAAAAAATCGTTATTCAGAAGGTATCAATTTAAAAAAGTGAGTAATTGTTGCTAAGATACAGGATACGATTGAATTCGTGGTAACTCTTTTGTCGTTCATGTAACTTATTGTCCACGTGTTTTGTAGCAAACAGCAAAATAAATCAATATATTAAACGAAATCAATAAATATTGTTTTTCTCATTAGAACATGGTTTGTGTGCAATTATATTATTGTAACTGTTATGTTTATCTCTGCTCCCATTATTACTATCATAGTGAATATAAAACGATTTTTTGAAAGAATTCTGTTGAACTGCAAATTAAGTCAGAGTTATGGCAATTTTTTTTAAGCTTTTTGAAGTATAGAATATCGTTTCATTTGTACAGTACAAGCATAGATTTGTGACATCGTTATTGCTTGTCAAACCAAGTTAACACACTATAAATTTTCTGCTCCTACAAAACTGTCTGATTATTTATAATTCTGATGGCAAGTGCCATGCCATCGTGTTCATAAAAGCACGGTAGGTGGTGGCTTCATGTGTATACTGTTGGCAGTATTTATGTAAAAATAGAAGATACCGTTATTGATAGATGAAAGCAAATGCAATGTGCCAACATTTAATGTATAATTGCTTATTAAAAGAAACATAAATTTTAAAAATTATAATAAAAATTTAAGATGTTGTTAAAGTCGCGCCGTCGAAATGATACAGACGTTGGTAAAATCACACAAATATAAAACCGAAAACCGTTTCACTAACAGGTCAAGAATGTACTACTAAACATTATTTATGGAGAAAACGAAGTGGTAGGGGAGTAACATAAGTATTTTCTTACTGTTTTGAAAGCAACCGGCTAGAATTATTTAGCATATTCGAGACCTTCAGGCGCACAAACGCTATACATCCGTACTGAGTGCCTCGCACGTCTACGCGCAGGCCACTGACAATGAGTGTAGTATTTTTTTACGTTTACAGCATATCTTAGTACGCATTTGTCTGTAAAGGATTAATTTTATTTATGTATATATATAATTTCTACAAGATTAATATATATTACAGCCTATATAATTCTACAAGATTTCGGAAACGTAAAAGTATGGGATGGAGTACAGTTGTTTGATGGTGATAACAGCTAAGCAAAGCAAAATCAAGACTATTTTAGTGTAGTATTCGTTGATCATTGATATATAGAAAATGTTAATGTAAGGCAGTCAACAACAAAACGTGCCAGAAGATGAGCGCAGTATCCTGTAACCAACCGCGGCCTCTCGTCACATAGGCTACTGTAAATAAATTGTTACGTTGATGTATTACGTTTCTTCGTTTTCTGCAGGTTATCTACCACGCTAGGCCGGTGCCTGACTCGCATACCTCTGGGTTGCTATCAAGGGTAGCATGCACGGCCAGTATTAGCTATTTACATAGTAGAGCTAACATTCTTCCAGCTACGTTGAACCGAAATTTGTTAACTAACAACAAACCAAATAAATTACTGAATATGGCAGGGCTGCATAGTATGAGAAATCACGTGGTAAACATGTTAACATTTTTTTTTTTCACAAAAAGCTGTAGCTGTAAGAACGAAAAGACTGGGGGTTATACATGTAAAAAAAAATCTGCGTTTTCTAAATGTGATAATATGAAAAGTGCATATAAATATAACATTGCTTGGTAGTACTATAAACAATATTATATTAATGACTATATAACAACTTGATAATGACCGGATATTTTGTCAATTATTTAGTGAGCAAGCAAATTGCATATATTAGGGCGTGTGTCAGGTCGTGTCTCAATTGGTTTAGAGTGCTCTGTCGTGCTCAGGTTTCTACGACATTTATTCATCGTACAGAGCACTCTGGCCGTCTCGATAATGCGCTGAGAGAGTGCGAAAGAGCGAGAGTACCAGAGAAAGCGATGCTATATACTTGCTGCACTCTCTCGTACTCTCTGCCATCCGCTATATTGTTTATATTTGTAGAACGTGGTTATTGCAAACGGTGGATATGTTAAAAATGGTGCTGAGACATCACAATATTTCAATGCAACAAAGCATTGCAGTTGTAATTTATTTTAATTTGTGCATACATTTTTTGCGCGTATCATGTGTTTTAAATACATACTAACATTGCTTAGATATCGCATTGTCCCAATTCAGAATGCGAGAGCACGAAATAAGGAAATAGCACTCTTGCCATCAAATAATGCGAAATGATGCCAGGGGATGGATAGAAAGAAGTCAAGGCTATTCTTGGCTTCGCTCTCTGAGGAATGTTAACAAAGGAAGGGGAAGAAAGGTTAACGCTTGCCATAGCTGTGGATTTTCCGAGAAACGAGAGGGTGGCGGGAGGAAGCAATTTTGTTTACCTGATTCAAGAAAGAACTGCAATATCCGATTGCAACGCACTTCAATACCCGGGATTCGCGCCTAGGACAGTTAGGGCGGAATTCATAGTGAACTGCGTTGTTTTCATTTCACAGTACAATAAATAAGTATTACTTATTCGAATGCTTTAAAGTAATACTTCATGAAGTAATACTTGTTGAAGTACAACTTATTGTGATTACATAGTCACTATAAGACATAAGTACTTATTTCTCAAGTATTCATAAACAAATAAGCAATACTTACTGTATAAACCGTTCTTCGTCAAGTTTGTTTATTATGCATATGTTGTTAAATGCATAAGCCGATTGTAATTGTTCAGTTATTATTTCTATAGACATAGCCCATTTTTAAATTTCAGATTTCACATTTTTAGAACAGTTTGTTCATGAAAACTTAATTAAAAAGATAACTTTGCAGCTAGTTTGTAATCAGAACATCACCCTACATAACCTTTTTCATGTCTGCTTTGCGATGGATGTTGGCAAGTGCAACGATTTTGAACGACTTGTGGAGCACAAAATCTCCATTATTTGAACCAAAGCTGTGGAGTATTGAACGCTCCAGAATGCCGGAAAGCACGCAAAACCTACAAAAACATTTAAAAAAAAATAATAAAAACTTATAATAGTTAAATTTTTAATTTGAAATGAAAATATCTTTTAAAACAATATGTGAATAATAAAACACCGAAAAAGCTTGTTTCTATCATTTAAATTACAAAAGTATGGACAATTCACGACGCGAACAAAATGCATTAATTTTTTCAAAAACGGTGGCGTGTACGGCAAAAATGCTGTACGATTTTTTGTGTATTTCAGAATTAAGTTAATGACCACATCGCAACCATCGCTGAACAAATGACGATATAGGCCTGTGACTTCCCAATTAAACGCTTCTAAATATGAATGTACTAGTCTACAAAAATAATAATTCAAACACGGTGTGTGTTTTAAATGATGATAGTTTCAATGTGTATCTGACCGGCGTATGTAATGATAACTTGGCATCAGCCGAGTGAAAGTTTAAAGTAATTAAAATAAAGTAAGGGTTTGTTTTTTTTACTATTTCCATGTATGAAATAATCACATGACAGCAATAAGTAACTATAGTGTCACAACATTTGGGAATTTCTGGTAATACGAGTAGTATTTGGTTGAAATCATCTAAAAAAGCCTAGATTTATTGGCATTTTTAGTGTACGCTGATTTCCGATTTCATCTAATTATATCAACCACTTGGAAAGGTAATATTAATGGGCTGCTTTTCAGATCCAGACGAACAATATGTTATGTGAAATCACTTGAGATCAATATTCATTCGACAATCTTATTTTGTGGTTATTGTTTCCTTTAATTAAATATATATACAAATATATAGTCTATATATATCGAACTATGCATTTGCTATACTGCTGAGGTATTAAAACAGAAACAAATACACTCAAACGGACAAGAATATTCGGAAAATGTAATTATTTGTATGTTTTTCTTTATTTGTTGAAATAATTTGTAAGTAATTCATACAATATATATCGCAATACAAACTATAAGTATGTTCTGCTCAATACGATCAAAATCCCTTCCTTAACTATATTCTAGAGTAGGTATAAGAAGTAGTACATTCGGCGAGCTAAACAAATTAACAAATTACTAAAGGTCATACACTTTATTTGATATAATTTATTATTGGTTTACTTTTATATTTAAAAAAAAGAGCACTTTTTGCATACTTCATACGATACCAGACAAGCCATCACATTATCCGGGCTTCTTAGGTACAGAGCTACGCACTGTGTTCGCAAATATAGTGAGAATATCTCAAGTTTAAAAAGCTGACCGCGGTAACCAGGATATCTGGGACACGCTTTCAGCCAACGCACAGGCCACCCGCCTTAATACAGTTCACCTGATTACGACTGCTAGCCATTACGTCAGGCGTCGCAGCCAGTCAATGCGGATGTGTTTTAATTATGATACAATCACTGGCCGTCTCCAGCAACACTCACATTGGAGCATTTTTACCAGCGAGATTGAGAAATATGTAATGTTGTGTGGCGCTTGTTCGTGTCAGGGGGGAAATATGGTATTGGCGAGGACGTCATCTGCATCCACATCTACTCGCATACAGCTAAGATTTACATCTGCCATATAGTGACGAGTAAATGAGTCAACTGCACGGACTCAGCGGATACTTTTCCGAATGGTTAGTTGTCAGGATTATTAAGGGTGTTAGGCCCAAATTCATTTATATCATATTATTTTGTATTTATATTGGCCTCATACGTACAAGTTTCTCTGCGAAACCGATTTTCACTAAAACTTATAGTTTTCTCATAACAGGCACTCAAAGTTGAAATATATGACATTTCTTGTAGGTATTATTTCAGTAGCCGATCGATGATATTTAGTCATTTTTGGTAGTTTACAAGTTCATTATGCATACTATTGAGAGATATATTTAAAAATTTTTAAAAATAATAAGTTATTCGTGTGCTTGAGCCAGAATATGAGAAATTTTCACTTTTTTCTGGAACCAAAAAAATTTGTATAAACATATAATAATACAATATTACGAAATACCTATCTGAATATACATTCATCTAAAATAAAATATGTGACTCTTACTGTATCAAAATCGTAAGCTCCAAAGGAAGTAATGTATCCCCTGAAATTCCAAATATATCAAATGCAACCCGCCACTCCAGTGGTGCCGTGTTGTCTCACTCATCTGAAAATTTCAGGTAGGAAGACGACAGTATAAGTTATGGTTGGGGGGGGGGGAAAGCAGGTGATTTGGACCGGAAAGGATAAGGCATTTAGGAACACATTAGTGACACTGGAATTTCCCCAGCCTGTTTCATGCTACAGACAGGCAATAGCTCGTGTACTACTAGTTTTGAGAAGGGGTGCGGGAAACTTAAATATGATTAACTGTGGGGAAGGGAGAGACCAGCAAAGGAAAAACGATGCTGAAGCTGATGTTATATCCGTTTGAGTGGCCTAGCATCCACAGTACTGGATGTAAACAAAACCTTCTTAATGGTAATGGGACCAGATATTTGTTGCATTTGGTTTTTGTACGCCATATTTAGTTGGAAGAAACAAGGTTAAGTTACTTTTTTGTGCTTTGCTGAAATCATAATATTCCTAGGGAAACGTGCACAATGTTTCGCTTTGCATACCAATCGCATGACAAATTGTTATTGATGCACATTGTGCATTAATGTCTACAGAAATTGCATATTATTATTTCTATCTCGTCTATCAACTATAGAAAATGTAAGCTATCAACTACCTGACTAATGAACCTCAATATGGAAATATGAGTTAAATACAGTTTTCTTAAACCTACTCAATTAAACATTGTGTTTGATTTTTTTTTTTTCACGTTTTCATTTATGTATTTTATTATAGATGGATGGAAAAAGTAGGGCTACTGAAAGCAAGGGCAACATGAATTTAAAATTACTAAACGTCCACTAGACCTATATACTGTTCACTTTAAAGGCAGCCGCCTGGCTGGGGCTCCGAGGCTCGCAATAGATGGGGCGATAAGGTTGATCCGGCTATGAGTACCGAGTGCACTAGCACTTTTGAGTGTTATCAATGCTCCCAACTGGCGTGTATGCGGAATGACCGACACATTTTGTAATGGGACATTCAGTCGTTAACGTAAAATGTTATTGGTGAAAGATTTGTAGCAAAATTTAACGCATACTTCAATCTAAGTTTTGCTTGTGCCCGGTTGGTATTTATGAAATATACTTCAGTGTGAAGAAGCCCTGTTTGACTATGTTGCAGCGCTCCAAAATGATATTTCTAGCATGCGTGTCGTCTTCAAAATTACATTCTGCCCTCGTCTTGAGTGCGTTTTATTTTTGTAGGTAAACAAAATGTAGGCACGTGAAATAGTTCTGTCGAACAAAACGTGTTTTCAATTACGTTGCAATGAGTATTTGTCTTCATGCCAAGCGGCTCCCTTAAAAACAAATTATTATTATTATCGTGGAAAACAAACTTGCATACAGACAATTGTTGTTTGTAACTGCCGAAGAGAAACTTTGAACAAACAATTATGTCAGTGTGCTTATACGTAGCTCTCGTTTTGAGAAAATAGCTCAAAGAAAATACTAGGTAATCACCACACAATTGACTATCCTAATATATAGTATTACAATACAATTTTTTTGTCTCCTGAGACGATAGAAACCAATTATATGTTTGTATAGGGCAAGGTATTTCCCAGGAATATTTAAGGGCCAATCTAAGGGAAATTGTGAATTACATTTTAATATGGGGCTTCACGAAATATATTGTAATCATGTCTACAATACCCATTATGTTATAAATGTTTCGGTAAAATTACGTTTACAACTTTACTATTCATGAAACTTTACAAGCTGAATGTGATGACCCTACAAATGTAACCTTCGAGTCGAATCTGGGGGAAAATGCTGGATGGAATATGACAATGCGACTTTTCGCGAAATGTATCGTCATAAGGCCTAATTAGATATTACATTGTAAGTTTTCTCGTTGCGTTCATATCTGCGTAGCTAATCAAACTTTATAAATTAAAATTAATTTTCTAGTAATAAAATCGTTTCTTGTAAACTTTAATGCTGTTCGGCACTTCAAACATTATAACAATAACAGCCATTGAAGTAATGAACGGTAGCTGTAAAATGTAATTTATAATACTTTGACTTTATAGTTGTTAATAATTCACGTCTGCTGTGTGCACACTGTTGTACGAAACGCATTGATTGACAGCAGTAATGAGGCTCATAACCTACCTTTCTGTGATTATAATTTTTTCCTTGTTATTTGCGGGGGGAAGGTAAGAGACAGATGCTACTACGATCTTAAAAATATAAAATATAATATTCACAAAACCATCTTCCTTAACTGTGGTCAATTCGTAATATAAGCAAAGTGGAGATGTTTATGCGTTACCCAAAACAGCAAATACCTACGATATTTTTGAGTAATTTTACGTATAGCCTTCTTCTAATAAGTTATCATATAACAAAAAATTTTTTTGCGATAAAGGTAAATGAAAAAAGTCTACGAAAACGTCTTTCAACGAAGCACAGTACTATTTTACCAAAGCAACTGCATAGGAACGAGTTGTTTAGCTCCGAAATTGCTGTGCACTGGAATACCTCATGCAGACGACTTCAGTAGCGTATGGTTCGCTTTACCTGTACGACGATGTCACTGATCCCTAGTCTCTGAAAATAGGAAGCGAAAGCTGCGAATTGAACTTACTTTTGTATTATACACTTGCTCTCCTTCATATGCATTTATATTATTTTGTCTAAATGGCTAGACCATCTATTATACAATTGAAACTGCATACTTGAAACAAATGTCTACTATTATGGTGAAAATGAGACGTAGATAATTTAAAAATCCGTTAGGAGAGAAAAAACATAAAATAGAACCCGAAAGTTTTTTTTCACTAAACTGTCTCACAGTAAAAATGTCTGTAAATATCCACTGAGAAAAATAGTCACTGAGATATCAACAAAACTGTTCTGTAATCCGTTTAAATGGTACCTGCAACAAGACTTTAGTAATATTAACAGATTGTTTCCTACTTCATTACAATAACTATCGTTTGAAGAACAATCCAAATCTTGTAACGCGTTTTCTGTTGGAGGAACTATATTCTCTGTAGACAGAACAGACAGTTTTGTTGTTACAAATGTATAAATGATTAAAAATACTGTCTCGAAGTATTGTAAAAATTACTAAACATGTTACTGCTGAGCCAACAAACTGTTTCGCAAGCAGCACCAATCACTTTCCGTTACAGTTACAATAACTTGGTTCTAGAAACTATCTGATTTTGTTAAAAGTTTGTAAACTAGCTGGGTAACCTTAACAGTACTATATAATGCCCGCAACACGTTTGCTTCATTTTAAAATACTCTCCTACTTGTTGTGCCTACCATCTGATTCTGTTAAAAGTTTACAATCAAACTGGGTAACCTTAACAGTACTATATAATGCCCGCAACACGTTTGCTTCATTTTAAAATACTCTCCTACTTGTTGTGCCTACCATCTGATTCTGTTAAGTTTGCAAACGAACTTGGTAACTTTAACAATGCTATACTATGCCCGCAACATATTTGCCTCTATTTGAATTACTTTTATATTTGTTGTGCTTACCATTTGTTTCTGTTTCAAACTTTCAAAGCAGTGCCAATATTCGAACCTCCGGTCCTGAAATTAATATGCAGGCATGCTAACAGTGAACAATAATTTAAAAAAAAAAGTTTGCGATTAGTTTATAGATGTAGTTGTGGGCATTCCCATTTTGTACATAGCTTTGTAGTTAAAATAAATATAATCTTACTTTGCATTCATACATAGCATCGTAATAGTATTTTGTGAGTGGTGATAGTAGTGTCAGTGTGGTCAGACCACTTGACACCCACAAAGGTGATTCACGTTCGATCTCCGGTGGAGTCAGCCCCCGATTTTTCGCAAGTGGGAACCGTGGTGGACGTTGCCGTTGGCGGGCTAGTTTTCTAGAGAATCTTCTGTTTCCGTCAACTCTCCGCTGTACGGCCTAATTTAATATCATCCTTCAAGGCACGTAGTTGCGTCCGGGCTCCCAGACAGAAATCTGCATTCGGTGTACAATACCTGCCCTCGGGTACCCTCCCCATTTCATACATGTTTGGTAGTATCATGTGAGATGATAGAACTTTGTAATATGCACGTACACTAAATTTAAATTAAAGCAACCTTGAACAAGTTCAATGAACAATATTCACACGAGTGTGCTGGCCACGTAACTCAAGTTCAAGTTCAACACGAACCTGATTTAGGCCTGCAGCTGTGTAATCGGTTAAAATGATTTTACTACATTGGAGAGCTAATGAAAAAATTAGGCAGGGTAAGTAAATATATTCATGAGTACACACAAAACAAAATGGACCACTTATAACATGATGCGTAGCATGTGGGCCATCACCGATGCAGCAGCTCACAGCCACAGCGATCTGAGTTCTACCAATGGGTCATAAATGAAATTTCGAGTGTTGTATTTTAGAAAGTCGGCCATAGCTAACAAGCTAGCAGAACCATTATTTATCATAGCCAGAAGCTACCCAGCATTGCCAGCAGTAAACGTGCAAACGGACAACTGTAGTTTGCTGCATGGGAACTTAGATAAACTCGGTTCCTATTTTAGAATACTACCTGCGCGTGCACGTCCACCCACGGCTTTGCTGGCGTTAAATATTCGTAGCAATTTGTAATAATGTTTTGCCTTGGAATAATATCTTAAAATTTGATTTTAAATGCCCCACGTTTAATCGGTGCGAACTTCAGACCGTAGATTAAAATGACTAGTAGTTTCACTTCCTAATACGTTGAATTTCGAAAAAAAAAACTCATAAAACTAACTGATCTTATGACATTATTTGGAGTGACCAATTTAAGTTTAAATCACGTATCGATAACGCGTCAAAAATATTGAACCAGTTATTGAAAACATATTTCATCCAACTCCCATACCTTTGGAGATGAAATTTCTTATTTTTGCGTGAACAGCTTCTTCATAACTGATAAGTACTCTACTTAATGTGCAAACGCTATAGTTTCATAAACCAACACTTAAAAAAAGATTTATATGTTCATCATCTTTGCCATAATATGTTAATTTTCCGGGGGAAAACATGTCAGTTTGGAAATCTTGATTTGATACAATCTTATTCGACTATCTCTGTATGTACCACAAATGGCATATAATCATGCACTTCAAGTGCTATATGTAGTGTTAAAACTTATGCTACTCAATTAAATTATTGTGAAAGAATCAATTCACAGAAGTTGTTTATTTATCCGGTTTAGTAATATTGATATTTGTCTAGTTAAAATTATCTGTATAAGATTTTGTTTATTTACTTATAGCCTAATTACCCACTGACCAATATTAACATATTTTTGTTTGTTTATTTTAAGAATTATTAATTGATTTATTTCTTTAAAATAACGCTATTTATTTCATTTAATATTTTATTTGTTTTTCTCTATGCTAGAACATTCTCATATTACTATGCCAGTTGAATTATTACTGCTTTGTGAAATATTTCCTTACTGAGTGTCACCTATATTTTTATATCTTTGGTGCACAGTTTAAATGAGATTTTGGCTTTGTTAGCAAAAATTCCGTGCTGCTGATTCGAACCTTGTCCGATGAAGACATGACTGAGGCGTAGTCATGTCTCAATTCATCCTAATTAATAGTTTAGAAACTTAGGGCCGTAATTATAAACGTCATTCGAATGACAACCAAACCAACTGCCCTCCAGCGCAATCGATGGTTTCCTAGATTATAGTCCTCTTCCGGAGGTCGGTTGACCGCCGGCGAACAACCGACCTCCACTCCAGGGTGGATGAGGTCTGGCGCTCTGCCAGCGGTCCTCCAGCGGACATCCGACTCTCTATTTGTGAAAATGGCAACATATCTGATGAGGTTAGGTGGCATATGCAAAATGTTTTCAGCTTATACAAACAAATCGAGTAAACGGAATAATTGCTGGTACGAAAAAGATACTTTTGGGACATGTCAGACCCGTTTGATTACTGCTACGTGATAAATTTAAATAGTCGTACAGTTTGTAAATATGTGTGTATCGGTATTTGTAAACAAAACCTAACATCAGAGTGCAATCTTTAAAAGAAGATGTTAATCCTACTTTCACAAAACCATATAACATGGTGTGATAATACTAAGTATCACAGAACACTGAAACTTTAGTTTAAATTGTTTATTTATATTTTTCAGTGTTTGTTTACTTTAATTAACGTAATTTTATTTATGTCAAATTTATATGTCTTTCAATTGTAATAATCTCTAGAGTTTGTTTTGTTTATTGCTCAGAGCAGTAGCAATGTCTCTATGTTTTAACAAAATTTTCTAATGTTTGAAAAAGATACGTGATTAAGAGAAGGTGATTGGTCTATGGATCGGTGGACCTTTAAAATGGAAAATTTAGGCATTGTTGGAATTTTGACGATATAATTTTGGAGAGAATAATGAAGAGGAAGGTTTTGTGTGCCATTTTTGTGACTGGTGTGTGTGGCCGCGTCGGGCATTTCCGACGCGGAATTCAGCTATATTTTCAGCAGATATTTCACTGAATAAGTGAGCTGTTGCGCCCCTGAGCCGGGGCGAATGTTACGGTAATATTTAATTACCGGGGCTACCTTTATCTATGGAAATATAAGGTACGAAAGTTTAATGTATTTAGGCCTGAAGTTTTGTGTTCCGCGAACCCCTTATATTAACTGTTTCGGCCTAGTAACTGATTGTTCCTGTTAATGCCTCTGGTTTTCGTCATGGCACAACATAATTATCTTAACTTTCACTCAGTAGTCTCGACTTAAAGATTCTTGTGTGATGCGAGGGAACTGAGTTAGTTGATTTTTAATTTACTTTAAGTATTATTATTTACCATAAATGAACTTTTGCTTTCGGTTGTGCCCAACATAACTATGTAGATAACTTATATTTTATTTTATTTTATATGAGTTATGTGTAAGCAACCTTGTTTCCCAGTGTTAATCACATTATGTGTGTCAAACTAAGCTTTAATGTTATTGTGTTTACACTTATTCATAATTTTAATAAATAAAAGTGATAATTTTCAGTTGTATTAATATTTGAAATGGGTAACATTGGGCATAAGCCGCAATTGAAAAACCACTTATAGCAGTGGAAATATTTATGAGTAATATAGTAATATAAAAGTGTGGCGCCCGTATAAAAATAATAATAATAGTTGTCCTATTACCTATAGCAACTACAATTCATTCATGAAATAATAGTAATTATATACAGACTAGTCATAGACGTTATACATATATGATAGGTATAACACATGATCAGATGATTTAATTACAGAGTACAATTATAGAGTGGCTAACCCAACTTGGAGACAGTCAAACTGCGATTAATATAATTGTGGTAACGAGCAAGTAATTGTACAATGGATGTGATGTTTTCTTGGTGGTGTTTTGCAAATCAGTAGTGTTTGCAAAACTCGAATACAACAACCATGTGATTAAATACATGACTAATATAAAAACCATCATTTTCCAAATGCCACTTTCGCTCAGTAGGACAAAACAAAAATGGTACAAGAAGAATTATTAGGAAAGGTTAATGAATCACACTTTATTGGGAGGATCCAATCCTCTCCTAAACCATCCTACCCCGTTAATGTAACTAGGTTATTATGTACACTACCTACTGACATTATTGCTTAGTTTTGGTGCTACAGATGATAGAAAGCACGTTTTTTTTATTTAATTTTAGGTCTTCTGTGCAAGATTTCCAACATGCAACCATAAGTTGAACTACAATTCTTTATGGAGTAGTTGACCTAAGTTGTGTAGTTGTTTGTGCTAATGGCACGTTCAGAGTTAACAGAGCTTTGTACTGTGAGTGGCCTATGGATAATATTTTCTGATACACTCTGAACTGACATTGCCACTATGCTTGGTTTTTGCTGAAAAAAAAAACGCAGGGTAGTAGTTTTTTGATTTTCCCTCCCCATCTTAAAGATCAGAAAATCAATTTTGTTTTAGAACAGGTAAAGATACAACTGCTGTTAGATCTCTAGTCAACATGGTTTTAAATTCATTTAACACTAACAACTTTATCCAAGCAAATATGCGTGAGTTGAGTAAGTCATTTGACTGTGTACCATAATATTTTACTATCCAAACTACAATTTTATTGTATATGTGTTGTTGAATTAAATTTTTTTAGGACATATATAATAGGACGAAAGCAATTTGTAGAAATATGACAAATCCTAATGCACCCTAACCTTTTTACATGTTTAAATTTCTTAATTCAAATTGCCTCAAGTTTCTTGTATTCCGTCACGTCGCGCTTATTTATATTCAAGTAAATAGCATTATTTCTTCAAAATGACAGTATGTTTAACACATACTCTAGTATTTACATTTTATAACCTTAAAACTATTTTCCGACTTTCGAGCCACCTAGCTCACAGTCAAAAACAATAACAAGCTAAATGCAAATGATTTTCGAAGGCGTTTTCCAAAATATCGAAAAAGTGTGGTTCGGAAGTATTTCAAACACAAAAATTCACAGCAACGTTGCCACATTTCAAGGTGAAGAGCCATCCAACTCTCATTCTTCGGGCGGTCAAATGGCAGATGTTTATAACTAGGAAAGGGTGGATTGCCGCCAGTAAGCCGCTGGGTGGGTGACAGCCAGCGGCTTGCCGGCAGTCATTCGAATGTCGTTTATAAATTCGGCCCTTAATCTTCTATTATCAGCATAGTTTTGGCAGTAAACAAGTTTTCTACAGTTTGAGGTAAAAATACAGTGTTAATTGGTTTAAAATTCAGTTTTAAATAGTTTCTTTAGTGCACGATGTCAAGCGTCACCACAAGAGAAGCCTACGAGGGAGTCATGAAAAATTCGTTTAGTCAAATTGTCGACCCATACTTTTCGGAAGTGTATTTTGTACTAAAATATGTGAGTTTAATTCACGTCATCGCTCAAACGTTACTGGTATTCTTGAATTCGTGCTTGACGTATAATCGAATATATCTTAAAATGTACTAGCCCAGAGGTCCCGAGAAATGAATTTCAGTTGATCTATTTACTGATTTACCCAGGGAATAATTCAAGTACTATTCACAAAAGTAAAAGTCCTAGTGAAGAATTTATTGTAAAGCTCTACAAAGCTATGCAATTTTAATGGTAATTGTGTCTGTTATATGTGTGGTTTATGATAGCCAATGTTCATTCCTTGGACGTAAAGTCTTTCATTATTTTATTTTCACATTATGTGATATGGTGACAAGAACATTGTTATTGAATTTTCTTGCCACAAGACTTATTAAATTTATTATTAAATGTGTCTAGTTGCTAATTATTTCGTATTGCAGTGATTATTGTACCGTCTTAAGTTGTATTCTTAGGCTGACGCTCAGTGACGTGTACTCAAAAAATCTCACAGATAACAAATTTTCTGACATTGTTGAACTTGAACTGCAAAAAACCATGCAAAATGCACACACTTCACAATTATTCAAAAGAATTTAATATTATTGTAATATGACACATATCGCGTCGCAAGAAAGTTACATCTTCCTACAATATACCAATGCGAACCCTTAAACTTATTAGTGCAATTCTTCAAGAAAAATTGTTGTTAAACATGTCATAGAATAATTACAAAACTTTGAATTATAGGTACACATACAAAACATATTAAGAAAGAAAAGGACGCCAGTGTCAAATGGTAGCGTGGTGGATATAACGTCCACAATTTATTCTAAATGTGTCTGTTAACACAATTTCAAGCCGTTCAGTATGGTTTTAATTTTTTGGCACAAAATAACACTGAGTCTACAAATAACTGACCTGCCAAAATGTTTTTTTTATTTATTAAAAATAGGTTATAGATTATTTTTGTAATTAATGCACACATTCATTTAGAATCGACCTCTACCAATTAAGTGAAATGTTTTGTATATTATTATTACATTTTCATAACGCTATGGCAATTCTCAACGTATTACTACTATTATTCTTTTAAGTATTTGCAACATATTTGTTGTGTTCGCCTTGCCAATTCATTATACATTTAAGTTTAATTTCTGTGGCTTTAGCTGTTATTGCCGCTGAATGAAAAGGTCGAAAATGTAGTGCTCATGGCACCATCTTCAGGTGAAATCTGACACTACCGTCCTCTACGATATATCGTATCAGTGCTGCCACCTAGGAATAAAATATGTTACTACATGAGATGCGAAGCGCACAAAACTTAAACTTTTATGCCATTGCGTATCAGAACCGTCACTCAGCCTAAATTTATTCAGCCTAAAATCGTTCAGCCTAAAAATACAACCGCTCACATACATTAACAGCCAAGATCAGAATTTTGTTCTGCCTAAAGTCATTCAGCATAAAGTCGCTCAGCCTAAAGTCACTCAGCCTAAAGTCGTACAGCCTAAAGTCATTCAGCCTAAAATAACTCAGCCTACAGTCACACAGCCTAAAATCGTTCAGCCTAAAGTCACTCAGCCTAAAGTCGTACAGCCTAAAGTCATTCAGCCTAAAATACATCCAGCCTAAAGTAACATAGCCTATAGTCACTCAGCCTACAGTCACTCAGCCTAAAATACATCCAGCCTAATTTTAGGCTGAAAAATTTTAGGCTCTGTGACGTTTACTCAGGGAAACAAAGAAAAAAAATTCCTGTTACAGAATATTTTGTGGTGTTTATATCCGTGTTGACAACAGCAATTTTTTTGCTTAATTTTGTGTTTTTTGTCTCTTTTTTTTGGGTATTTTTATTTTTTTATTTTTATTTTTTATTTTTTCTTCAACAGAAAAAGTTCTTAGCAATGGTGTATGTCAAAAAACTTACATCAAGTCAGCCACTACAAAAATACGCAGTAGGTGTCATACTAATTCTCTCATTTATGATTCGCACCAACTGTCATATTGATTTTCTTAGCAGTTTCAGAATACACTGGATTCAATGTACCTGGAAAGGGCATCTTCATAACTCTGGTCTGAGGGTACCCAAGCTTGGTGTTTCCAGTCACAGTGTAGGGTCTGCTCGGTGGTACCGGGGGTGGTCTCTCCTGCAACAACAGCAATGTATTGTCCATTCAGCTGCATTCTAAACACTGGCTTCGTTGGCAACAGCTGACAATATTGCCAACATATTCTTATAATAAAAATCTAAAATATTTAGTTGTATACTTATAATTAAATCACAGCTGTTATAGTGATAATATGAAAAGTATAATTCCAAACCCAAAAATAAAAATTACATTATTAGATTTAACTCAAAAACAGACTAGGTTCTACCAAAAAAAAAATTGGTTGTCTGTAAAGTCGGTTTACGGACGATAGTTTAACGTGACAACGTCATAACAAAACATTGATGAAATGATTGATCCAGAAGAAAAGTAAATATCATATACGGCCTGAGACTGAGCCGTAATAGGTTTTTTGCAACCAAACCATTTAGGCATTAAAAATATTATATTCTTTGAGGAAGAATTTTTTTTAAATTTTTCTATCTTTTGTATGATAAAATCTACCTCTGCATACTTTTATGGATAAAATTTTAATCATTTTTATTGAATTATCACTATTTTGTTCACTATTTTGTATGGATACAAAGGAGTGAAATAAAATGTGCAATTTAATTAATAAATTTACTTTTATTTGCATTCATTAATTCAAATATATTTATTACTTTTGAAATGTTGCTTGCGCATTTTTTATTTTTACAAGTACAAAAAAAAATTCGGAGTTGCCGGGATTCGAACGGACAACCTTTGATTCAAGAATTAGCAACGTTAACCGCAAGCCCACGAGGCCATACTTAAGAAATTATAGTTTCAGATGTTATATAGACATTTATAAAAATGTTGTTCACGATAGGGGAATAATATTATTTCGTTTTTATAACACCATTTGATAACAAATACGCATCCCAAATACACCAAACTTATTTATTATGTGTTACAACATTTTTTTAAACGTTTTGCAAAAGATCCTGGGTTTAATTTGAATTATTGTGTGTAACTGTAAAACACCATTGTTGGTTCAAAACGTATTTGAAGTTTCAACATTACTTTTAAATAACCGTACCGTTTGTGCTGAAAATCGGTAGACGATCTTTAAATTACATAATATTAATTATTCAAACGACGAAAATATGATTGAAAAGTCAAATCGATGGTTATCCCAATCGAGTGGAAGAGAGATGCCACGCATGCGTACAATGAGCATGAAGAGAGATGCCACGCATGCGTACAATGAACGAACAGCACACATCCGTAGTGGGACATCCGTAGAGGGACACTTTTTCGTGCGTGCAGCCGGTGTTCATCGATTTATTAGACGTTGTCAGTCAAAAAAATTAAAGCACATGACTTTGACCAAAATCTATGCATGAAATAGTTTGTTCCAAAACACAGGACAGTTATTTATTTGCTTGAGTGCCAACTGCTCTGAATCAAACAATACGACTACTATATTGTAAACATAATATAGAACACAAGAAACCAATAGATACAAATTAACAAAACTCAAAACAAATCAGGACAAAAAATATCCCTTTCGGCACAGCCCACATGCGTAGGTAAATTTCGAAGTATCTATTTTTCTTCTGGAAATGTTATGGAATAATCTATAATTTCCTGGAACATTTAAATAACTTTATGTACAAGAAAACTTATATATGCCAATATTCAAAACGAATCATTTTAACATTATCTTATATTCCATGCAGTGCAAAATTTTGAATGTTTTTAACTTATTACATATAGCATTTAATGTTTAACGAATTTCATATTATGCCATTAAGGTAAATATGCAATTATTTTTGTCATACAGACACTATTTTTCATCCCTTGTACTATTACAATGGTCTTATAATTTTTTTGGGACAAAGGTTTAAGGTAATATTAAAATGGTAATTTTTAAATTCTTACGAATTTGATACTAAGGAGGTTATATACACATATATATATAAATTTCAACACCTGTTTTAATGTTTTTACTTAGTTTAAACATAAAATTGATTTAACCAAAATATTCTGATAAAGATTAGGATTATACAATAAATAATAAAGGATTTGCTAGTATATCTAATAAAAAAATGACTTTTTTGGTTTTTCTACGCATGTTATTTCCACCACTTACAGTAATGATCGATTAAATAAACAGTACTTCAGATATAAATTTGCAATATTTTAAAGATTAAAAATAAACATTGATTTGATAGAGTACATGGTATGGAAATTTTATTTATTTTCATATTTAAAACCCAGGTTTTATCAACTATTACTTATGGTTTGTATATACAAACAATTTTCAGACAAAACATTTCGATTACAATTATAAGACCTACGAACTGTCAAACGATTGACGATGGTGGTCCGCATGCTCCAACATGAGATGCAACCTCTTGCTGCAGGGCAGCAGCAATTTGGATGAAGAGCGGTGGTGGTGCACACACCGGCCCTCGATTCTCCAACTCGTGGGAGGCCAACTTACCAAAACCTTGGCGGGCTTACTCCAGTGTTGAAGGGTCTTACTATAGGAGATCGCTCTCATAACTCCTTCCGCGTCCAGCAGCGAACCTGATGCCTGCAGCGCTCGATATATGCCCAGTTGTGGAGGTAAGCTGCTTCTTCTCCTCCTCATCACTCATATCAACCATAGTAATGTGAGTAGAGACTACACAAATATCCACACTCGACCAACAATGGTCGAAATCACTCTCCTCGAAGTCAGCCTGCTTGAAAAAAAAATGTTGGTGAAATCGCTACTCTACATAATGACTAACATAAAATTGAAGGTTGATTTCAAATGTCATTGATATATATATGGTATAATACAAACGCCCTTCCATACTTTTACCCTCCCCCTTCTTAACACTCCATTCAATGTGTTCCCAGAGCACTAACCTCTGACCATGTCCTTTGATGTCAGCATGCCTACGCCCTGATATTTCCTCACCCCTAATAGCTGTGTGATTTAGTCTTGTCTCCCCACATTCCCAGCATTCTAAAATAATTTTAAGTAACTTCGACGAGCGTCCTGACATAGTAGCTAGTGAAAATTTCAAAAAGTACAGGAATAAACAAAAATAATTATTTATTTCAGACTTGTATTTATTAACACACAAATATACAACACATCGCGCTACATTATAATTGTCAGTAGGTTTTTAACCAACTCTTTTAAGAATTATAAAAAACCTACCCATTTCACAAAACAAACAATTATCTTTCAGAAGTACTTAATCTTCACCATAGTTAAAACTAAACTGGGACACATGCTTTCTGATCCACACTTATATACTCACAGCGACTGGCTCAATAAGAAAGTCAAATCAAGAACAATTATCATTAACACATTGGAAAATAAACGATTTCCAAGGTTTTCTTTAAATAAAATATTTTTATTGTGTATGAGTTTTACAGTGACCTATCTTATATTGCTCTAATGGGTACTTGGTAGGCTAAATTCTTCATCATAGAATCAGACAAATATCAGAGACCTATTAAATCTTCCAAGTAGTATCAACTCGGATGGTAATATCATATTTCAGTAACAAAGAATATTTCGGGTGAAAAGACTTAAATATATCAGATATTTCCAAAACGCTTTAGACAAGAGTAAGAAGGTTTTCTTACCACTAAGAAAAACCACTTAGTTACACAATAGAGCGACTGTCCCTATCAGTCCTTAATATCTTAATTGTTACTAACAAGCAAATGTATTCATTACTTGCAAACATCGATCGGATAAAGGAAATCCTTTACATACAAGCCCGGTAGTTATTCTCATATTTTGAACACTAAACCCCATAAAACATACAATCCTCATATTCAAACACTAATCCACACATTTCTAATAATTATATTCATATTTCAAACACAAATCCTCATATTCGAAACACAAATCATAAAAATCAAAACAATAATACACATATCAAACACTATTTCATTTATTTCAAACATCTGTATAGCATGCAAGTTAAAACAAATACCATTTTCTTAATACATGATGTGTTTCGAATATGAGGATTTGTGTTTGAAATATGAATATAATTATTAGAAATGTGTGGATTAGTGTTTGAATATGAGGATTGTATGTTTTATGGGGTTTAGTGTTCAAAATATGAGAATAACTACTGGGATTGTATGTAAAGGATTTCCTTTATCCGATCCATGTTTGCAAGTAATGGAAACATTTGCTTGTTAGTAACAATTAAGATATTAAGGACTGATAGGGACAGTCGCTCTATTGTGTAACTAAGTGGTTGTTCTTAGTGGTAAGAAAACCTATTTGCTCTTGTCTAAAGCGATTTGGAAATACCTGATATATTTAAGTCTTTTCACCCGAAATATTCTTTGTTACTGAAATATGATATTACCATCCGAGTTGATACTACTTGGAAGATTTAATAGGTGTCTGATATTTGTCTGATTCTATGATGAAGAATTTAGCCTACCAAGTACCCATTAGAGCAATATAATATAGGTCACTGTAAAACTCATACACAATAAAAATATTTTATTTAAAGAAAACCTTGAAAATCGTTTATTTTCCCATGTGTTAATGATAATTGTTCTTGTTTTGACTTACTTATTGAGCCAGTCGCCGTGAGTATATAAGTGTGGATCAGAAAGCATGTGTCCCAGTTTAGTTTTAACTATGGTGAAGATTAAGTATTTCTGAAAGATAATTGATTGTTTTGTGAAATGGGTAGGTTTTTTATAATTCTTAAAAGAGTTGGTTAAAAACCTACTGACAATTATAATGTAGCGCGATGTGTTGTATATTTGTGTGTTAATAAATACAAGTCTGAAATAAATAATTATTTTTGTTTATTCCTGTACTTTTTGAAATTTTCACTAGCTACTACGTCAGGACGCTCGTCGAAGGTACTTAAAATTCTTTTATAATGCTGGGAATGTGGGGAGACAAGACTAAATCACACAGCTATTAGGGGTGAGGAAATAACAGGGCTTAGGCATGCTGACATCAAAGGACATGGTCAGAGGTTAGTGCTCTGGGAACACATTGAATGGAGTGTTAAGAAGGGGGATGGTAAAAGTATGGAAGGGCGTATGTATTATACCATATATATCAATGACATTTGAAATCAACCTTCAGTTTTATGTTAGTGATTATGTAGAGTAGCGATTTCACCACCATTTTGTTTTTTTTATCAAGCAGGGTAACTTCGAGGAGAGTGATTTCGACCATTGTTGGTCGAGTGTGAATATTTGTGTAGTCTCTACTCCCATTACTATGGTTGATATGAGTGATGAGGAGGAGAAGAAGCAGCTTACCTCCACAACTGGGCATATATCGAGCGCTGCAGGCATCAGGTTCGCTGCTGGACGCGGAAGCAGTTATGAGAGCGATCTCCTATAGTAAGACCCTTCAACACTGGAGTAAGCCCGCCAAGGTTTTGGTAAGTTGGCCTCCCACGAGTTGGAGAATCGAGGGCCGGTGTGTGCACCACCACCGCTCTTCATCCAAATTGCTGCTGCCCTGCAGCAAGAGGTTACATCTCATGTTGGAGCATGCGGACCACCATCGCTACTAATCTCAATTGCTGCTGGACAGCAGCATGCTGCATTTCATGTTGGGTTGCTTTGATCAAAGCCGTGGTTCACCGCCCTAAATCGGTTCACTGACACAACTGGTGGATCTTGTGACTCATCGACTGTTTCTATCACCATAGATGGAGAGTTCAACACAACCATTGCCACAGCCTAAGTCCCACACCCCACATTTTATCACAGAGACCACCATATACACTCGCTACCATCTTTAATTCCACCACATTTTCACAGAGGGTGCCACAGTCACTTCCCATTCCCTGAGAGCGCAGCCGTCTTAACCCGCACACAGAGAGCACCAAAGACGCTGCTATCTAGTTGTCATCTGCTGGTACCCTATGTACCTCGGGCACAGCCATTTTGTAGTTCTAGTTCAGAGAGTTCAGAGAGAATTAAAATATAGTTATGACGGTACATAAAATAATTAGTATTTTTGCTGTTGGCCAGTACAAGTATTAGTGTCACTTATTTGATTAAGATAAAAAAATATAGTTCTAGCACTTGTGCAATGTGTTAAGTAAAAAAATAAAATGTAGAATAAAGCCATACTGGATCGCATACTACAAGTAATAATGAATACAGTTTTAATAAGCCTAGTTAAAACCAAATTCCTCATATGTATAACACCTACAGTACTAGCCATCCAATGCATACAGTGTTTAGTGTCAGCACTTGTGTGAAGCATAGTAAAGGTGTCCGGCAGTGTGTTATGTTAAGTAATAAAATAAAATGTAGAATAAAGACTTTAAAATAGGACTACTATAGTAACACCTTAGTGTAAGCTCCGGAGTGCAAGATACCCACTCGGTGGCTTGTAATGATAAGTAATAAAATAAAATTTAGAATAAAGACATATTAAAGTGGGGCCACTATAGTAACAGTTCCAACAACTCTGTATGCCATGTAGGCACAGGGGAGTCTGTTGAAAGTTTCTCACACCATGGCGACCACATATGGTGGAAAGTGAAATCTGTTAACAATGGACCGTGGTGAAAGCAGTGTGTAATTCCCTTGGTGGTGGCCACACGGCCGAGCTGTGCGATCGCAGTCAGTGGGGCAGAAGAGTCTACAGGCAGCCTCACACACTAGTGCGGAATCATTGTTGAATATCACTGGAATTAATCCACTCTTAACCTACACAGGAAATTACATCCACGACACTAAGAAATGTACACAACACGTTTTGTGAATTTTATTCACTAAATAAGTGTCAGGGTATAATGTTACTTGAAGTTCAGGACACTAAAATGCACCTCTAATGTCTTTGCCTTCCAAATGACTCAAATGAAACACACGAGGGAAAACTGGAAGTAACCCTGACTACTTTTAAAACCTTGTGGGTCCACCTTGGTTTAAAACCCTTTTCAAACATTGTATTGTGTTTTGAAATACGAACGTGGGATCCCACCCGAGCCTTAGATCTTCTAGGATCTAATTTCTTAACATATCTGTAAGCAGTAAGTAGCACCTTATTCGGAGTCACACATATAGACATATTATTGTAGACACGTATTTTCGGTAAAAGTTAAAGCCACTTATAACATCCTTGTGCCGAGAACTCATGATTAAGCAAATCCTTTAATGATCTATTAAAACATTCTACAACAGAAGATTTGACCTCGCTATAACTAGAGTAATGGTAAATTGCATACTCATGCATTAGGTTCTGAAAGGACTTATTTTAAAACTCAACTCCTCCATCGCTTTGAATATTCTTAAAATGTCCCACCTCTTTTAAAAAATGTTCCATGGCTGCAGTGACTAGCACTCCTGTATTTTGTTTAATCGGAACTGCATGGCCACATTTGCTATACACATTTAAAGCTGTAAGTTTGTACTTGAAACCACTATTTGCCATATTGTACAATGTCATCTCCTCAAAATCAATCTGTAATAAATAACAAAGCTCTTAGGTCAACACTCTTACACGAGGAAAAATTCTACAAACTCCGCAATGCAGTTTGTTAGCAATCCCATGTTGTGCGCCCTTATTTCGCAATTTATGCTGCTTCTTTCAACTCTTCAAGTATCGATATCACTTTGTTGCTGTGTCCAGTATGGCCGGCGGCCTGCGAAGTCACAAGTAATCTGAGGCAAGCGACAATCTGGTTTGGGTCGTCCCAATAAACAAATTTCTTTGTGCATATCAAATCCAATGTTTTCTGTAACAAACCACTACCTTGCCGCGGTGAGACAATATTAGGAAACAATCCCTTAATGATATAAAATTTCGCATGTGTCTCGCTTTTACAGCATTTCGTCCTAGGATCTTTTTGACGTGACGTCTAATAAATCGATGAACGCCGGCTGCACGCACGAAAAAAGAGTCCCACTACGGATGTCCCACTACGGATGTGTTCTGTTTGCTCATTGTACGCATGCGTGGCATCTCTCTTCCACTCGATTGGAACAACCATCGATTTGACTTTTCAATCATATTTTCGTCGTTTGAATTATTAATATTATGTATTTAACGATCGTCCACCGATTTTCAGCACAATCGGTACGGTTATTGAAAAGTAATGTTGAAAATTCAAACACGTTTTGAACCAACAATGGTGTTTTACAGTTACACATAATAATTCAAATTACACCCGGGATCTTTTGAACAATGTTTTAAAACATATTGTAACACATTATAAATAAGTTTGGTGTATTTGGGATGCGTATTTGTTATAAAATCGTGTTAATATTATGCCCCTACCATGAACAAAGTTTTTATAAATATATATATACCATTTGAAACTAGCATACTTTAGTATGGCCTCGTGGGCCTATGGTTAGCATACCTTACTCTTAAACTAATGGTTGTGGGTTCGAAACCCGGCAGCTGCGAAGTTTTTTTTGTACTTGTAAAAATAAATATGGCGCACGCAACATTTCAGAAGTAATAAATATATTTGAATTAATGAATGCAAATAAAAGTAAATTTATTAATTCAATTGCACATTTCATTTCACTCCTTTGTATCCATACAAAATAGTGATAATTCAATAAAAATGATTCAATTTTATTCATAAAAGTATGCATAGGTAGATTTTATCATGCAAAAGATCGAAAAATTAAAAAAAAATTCTTCCTTAAAGAATATAATATTTTAATGACTAAATGGTTTGGTTGTAAAAACCTATTATGGCTCAGTCTCAGGCCGAATATGATATTTCCTTTTCTTCTGGATCAATCATTTCATCAATGTTTTGTTATGAGGTTGTCACGTTAAACTATCGTCCGTAAGCCGACTTTACAGACAACCAATTTTTTTTTTTAAAGTAAGAATTTGCAATATCTAGTAAATTACGGTATTTTTTTAAGGCAGAATCCGAGTATGTGTGTGGTACTCGACAGAACAGCAGGTCGAATAAGCCAGGAACAGGTTGTATTAATTCATTTTTGATGTGAATTAAATTGTTAACATGATAAAACACTTCTGTATCCCCTAAAAACAATGGTTGTTGCGCTTATATAGACCATAGGTCCCGTCATCTGAGCGAAGGTTTGGCTCTGTAAGTAAGTCTGCACTTCACCTACAGAATCACTTACAACACCACAATGTATAGTAGAGTCAGAACTATCACCATCACTCATATCCAGATCCCATTTCATAGAAAAAGCATCCAAGGGCTCTTGTTTCAGAATATTCTGTTGTGGGATAGGCTGCACGAACGATGCAGCTTGTCCAAGCTTATCCAGAGGTGAATAACCAGACTTGAACATTTCTTGATGAATCGCATCCCTCTCCATTCGTGCTCGTTTGGCCAAAATCTATTTGGCACATATGTTCTGTATGACTTGAACTAATGTGTTTGCCTCGGCAGACATGACTGAAGGCCACCCTACAGCAAAAGCTCTTTTATATACAGGTTCGAAGCATTGAGAACTAGAAGGGCCGAGAAGCCTGTGGTTTCAGAGCTTTAGGTGGTGGTTTCAGAGGTGTGGGTCCCTATCATCAGACCTCACAGTCGATACATTGACAGAAACCAATACATCCATACCACTCTTCATAACATCAACAGTACGAGCCAATTGAGAGACTCATTGGGCATGTCGCGCTACTAGAGGGACATTTCAGTACCAGCTCCGCCAAGTTATCTTTTATAACATCTTTTACCTTTCCTACAATTGTATTCTCAAATAAATTGAGTTTGTTCTCGAACAAAGTAATATGCATATCACCTAATTTTGTTGGCAGAACCGACAGACGAGCATTAAATTGATCCACCGACCACTGTTCAGTCACCTCCATATTCCGTAAAAACTCAAGAGTTCCAACCTGCACATATCTTACGTTGATTAGTGCTGCATTAAGCTTCGTAAACAGATGTATCAGACCCTCAGTCACTGTGCGAGTGATAACACCAGAGATCGAGTGAATATAATGTTTACTCATGCCATCCCCAGGTTCCTTAAGAATGCACACACATTTTAAAAGTTTCCCTACTAAATTACAATTTCCATCAAGATCGCGAGACATACACGAGTCAAGATGACATTTCAGTAGACCATCTCCGAATTTAGAAATGCTGTAGTTAATCCTTCAATGATTCACCTCTATAAAATGACCAAAACCGCAACGGTACCTGCCATTTTGTAAAGGACAATCCTTTACGATAACGAGAAACCCATGCTCATATTCCCAGCATAGTAACACATATCTTTAAAAGTCTGAAATCATATATCACTGTTTACATGATCATCATAAGCGTGACGCAAATTAAGTAAATCCATGCGGAAAAGTACAATAACATTCGAATTATCTCGAAGCAAATGTTTAGGTATTTTGCCATACGTTTGACCCAGGTAAAAACAGTCAACATGTGTGTCTACCCATAGAAAAATACTGATGTATGATTCCTTATTTCTCACACATATAGTCTAAAATTATCACTGAATTGGCCCTGACCTCGCTAGGAGGTACCACATCAGCAATGGAAATATCCCAAACCTCCATGGCTCTAAGAACCGTAGCCAACAGCTGATACTTTGGTTGTTGCAGATACTTTGAATACAGATACACATTCTCGAACTTAAGACGGACACACGTTTTTTCCACATTCGGAAGGGCCAACAATCAAGCATCTTACTGTTGAAGGTAATAAAGACCTGTGCCGCGATTCAAGAGCACTGACTTCATCAGCCTGTGTAATCCGCACAGGCAGTGACTCGCGCTGTGGAACTTCTTCCATTACACAAATAAACAGAAAACCATAAAAATTGTATACTTATACCAAATCGAATCAGTATGTTGTTATGCATTGTACACACAAGAAGGTACAAAGAGGCAGAGGGATACCAAAGTCTGTTATTTACAAGCTGCCAGTAGAGTTACATCTGCCAGGATATAATTTTTGCGGTCCGGGAACGAAACTTGCCAAAAGGCTAGCACATGGTGATACTGGTGTTAACTCCCTTGATGAGGCGTGTCGTCTCCATGATATAAGCTATTCTAAATGTGATAGTATATGTGACATACACATAGCTGACGGTATATTAGCGAACAAAGCCGCAGAAAAAGCAAAGAATCCCGTAACGAAATTCGGGGAAAAAGTAGCAGGGTGGGGTTTAAATAAAATAATGAGAGTAAAACGTAAGATTGGGGGTGGTTTCAGATCTAAATCAACAAAGAAAAACCACGTGTAAAACAGGTGGACTATTACCCTTCATCTTCCCAGTGCTGGCCATGCTAGGCAGTTTGATTGGCGGAGCGGCAGGTATCGCCAAGACCGTGAACATGGCTAAAAATCAGGCTAGATAGTTAAGTCAGAATGCACGGCACAATAGTAAAATACAGGCATTTGCAAAAAATGTCTCGGGCCTATACCAATGTCCCTACCCCAAGTCTGGGGGAGGGGCCAAGCAGGGAAGATGGAAGAAGGGTGGAAAATGATAATGAAGATACAGAGTAAACTGCGAAAGCGATCTGTTACCACCACAGGCCTTAAGTTAGCAATAAGGAAATTAAAAATCCCACATTTTATAAATGTGTTTATGAAGGATAAATTACCCACAAAACCTTACCACAATAAGAGTGGTATTATTATTTAGATATGAGTAAAGGACCTTGAACACACTGGGTAGCGTACACCAAGTCCAGTAATACAGCTCGGAGTTTCTCATCTATACTAATATTATAAAGCTGAAGAGTTTGTTTGTTTGTTTGTTTGAAGGCGCTAATCTCAGGAACCACTGGTCCGATTTGAAAAATTATTTCAGTGTTGGATAGTACATTTATCGAGGAAGGCTATAGGCTATATTATATTATCAATAACATAAGGGATCCTTACTAAAAGTCCAATTTAGAATCAAATGCGTTGGAGGGGGTTAGATACAACATGCAGTACACGTACGAAGTGTGTGTTGACAATGCCGCAGGCACTAAAAGTTTATTTCCTATTGCCTACTGACATTGTTGCCACACACTAGATGCCTTATCATTCTTAATTTTCCCATACAAGTAAAAAAAACCCGTGTGATATTAACAACGAAGCAATCAGTACCCTCATATAGAATGCATAGAGATAGTGTGAGGTATATATGTAAATATAAAGAGATAAATACAGATAGAGAGATATATATATAGGACTATAGATGTAGATAGAGATAAATATATATTTAGATACCTGGATAGATTATTTGTATATGTGTAACTACTTCAAACATATTACAAAACATAACTGAATGAGGCATTGCAATGCATGCTTAGCATTAGCTAGATAATGGAATCTTTTCAATATTAGTAATCCCTTATTTTTCAGTTTTTTTTCTATATTGCTTTATAGAATCTAGATTACATACAGACCAGTTAAATAACTATAAACTGGCAGAACAATGTCTGTTGGGATCTGAAAGTGATATAAATTATTTTGCACACTTGACATTCAAATTTAGAAAATAATTACTAACTACATCTGATCTCTAAACCGTTCCCCTTCACCCTGTGTTCAGCCCGGGCAACGCTGGGTACTGCAGCTAGTCTCTGTATATAAGAAACACTAAACATAGTGACAACTGTGCAGTCGAACCACCATAGTGCTTCGAAACCTATCCTGAACTTTACATTGTGTTATAATCTATCCTGAACATGTCCATCACGCTAATACTAAGTGGAAACACATCGGAATTGTGTTCAAAACACTTTCCTCTGATTGACCTACGCGATGGGTTATGGCAGCACGTTCTCGTGGATTTTACAGTATACAATTCTATCCCGAACGTGGACACAAACAACCAAATATTCAGATACATGCTGAAGAATAATGAGAAGACATGAGAGTTATTTTACCTATAGGTTCCTACGAAGTCTTAGACATTTAAATGTATATTTAAAAAACTCTACATTATGTATTGCAAAGCAATGCACACATTGACTTCAGTGGCGATCACTCCTTGGCCACGATGCTTGGTTTTGAACCGAAAATCTACGAGGCGAATGAAGTCCACGAGTCGACCCAGCCCGTAAACGTGATGCCAGTAAATGAGATTAGAATTACGGCGAATATCATTGGCCACAGTTTCCTTAATGTAAAACCAAACAGCACGATACACGAATTTTCTCCGAATGTCCCTCCAGGAAATAAGCTCAGTGATATGCCTCAAACTTTCATTTATAGTTCAGTTAAAGTGAAACAAATACGATAGTTGGTTATTAGAGTGGTAGACCCGAACTGTAAATTAATCAACTTTAGAAATGAGGTGATTACATTAAGTTTACATTGAAATAAGTATGTGGTAAGATATTTTGGTCTGCATAAAGGTTCGGGAGTGAGAAAGCATAGAGTCAATACGAAAGTAAACATCAAACAATTAACACCTGTTAACATGAGGTTTATAGAAAAATTAGGTTTCAAAGTATTTCCAAATGGAATATACACTTGATGTCCAACAGTCACCGCAATTTGACGATGCAATCTAAAAATTTGTGAAATGCACACGTACAAACTATACATCGTGGAACCATACGAGCCAAGTTCCGAGATAGTTATAGCAATACAAAACTCTGATGTGTATACACACATAACTAAATCATTTCTGCGAATTCGTGGTGCATTCATGAAACCGAATGGACAAATACCCGACAATGTAAAAATCGTAAAAAAATTGTATATTGCACATGATAAACCGAATAACATTTGACTTTAACGAGATGACAATTGACAAGGTACGCGAGGTTAGAATTGTGACAACAGTGAAAAACTACTTGTCGCGCACACATGATGAAAAAGTTGTAAATAAAATGGAGGATGATGTCCCGATGCTGATTACAGATTGCTAATTATGGCGCAAGGAGAGTTTGAAATTTTCGTTCCATTGAACCAGTTGCTAGGCTTTGCAGAAGATTACAAACAACTATTAATAAACTGTAAACGAATGCTTCTTATAATCACCACAAACAGTTATATTACGCTATAATGGACACTATCGATCAGCCACACAAGTGACATTAAGTTTGCAATCTATTGACTGGCTTGTTCTGCATGTAACATTAAGACCCAACCAGCACATGCAACTGTTGAAAATGGTTGAAAAGGGTAGCGATATAGACATTGATTTAGATCAATGGTTCCCAGCCTTTTGTGGTTCATTTCCCCTTTCTGGAGGTTGACTAACACCTATCGCCCCCCACCCCTTTTTCAATTTCATTGTATGCCTAATTTTAATTTTATGAAAACAGTAAAAAAGTTTAAAAAAATTTAACATTTAAACAATTTTATTACCGTATATAAAAAGCAACCAAAGCAGTTTAATCCGGTCACTGTTAAATAAAATATAAAAAAAATTAAAATGTACATTTTTTACAGATTTATTTTTAAGAACAAAGAACTAAGATCATTGACATACTTTAAAAAAAAAAAACAGGATTACATGTTTTCATTTTTAAATTGGAATCTGGAAAAATTAATAAAGTTGACAGTTAAATTTTGAAGAAAAAAAACACACTAGAAACAACTGTAGCAATCATTCAAGGTTAATTAAAAGTTTGAAAAAAAAATTATTGTTTTATTTTACCTTTTCAATGGCTGCCTTGTGCTTGGTGGATTTCAGTTAAAGCTTGAATATCCGGCTTTAAGTTCGTCAAGTTCAGACACAAGTCTCCTTTTAGGAAAATGTCCAACTTATTTCTTTTTTTTTTTTTTGTGAGGAGCTGAACAACAGAACTAAATCCTTTTTCAACTAAATATGTTGACGGGAACGAGATGAGAAGTGACTCAGTTTTTCCCCATAGTTGTGGATAAGTGTCCATAAGCTTCACCCATGCTAACTCGTAAGTTCAAACTTGTGTTGCTTCCTTTGATCTTGTTGAAACCAGCAATAACCAGTTGTAGGGTTTCATGCAGGACACCACTAAATTTTTTCGCAGCTAAGTGTTGACGATGAATGACACAGTGAATAGTGATGACCTCTGGCACTTCTTTCTTAAGGTGGGCTAGAAACCCAGCATGACGACCTGACATGGCAGGAGCACTGTCTGTTGCGCAAGCACTCACGTTTTTTATAGGAATCGCTTTTTCCTCAAAATAACCTTGCACCGCTTTAAAAATCGACGATCCCTTCGTATCAGTTATTAAAGTTCTAGCAAACAACATTTCCTCAGTAATTTCCTTTTGTTCATTGATAAAACTCACATAAACTAATAAAATTGCTTTGTTATTAATCACAGTTGATTCATCAATCTGCAATGCAAATTTACTTTTTTTTCAACAAATTGGTGAGTTTGGATTCAACATCTGTGGCCATTTCGTCAATTCGCCTGGAACCGATTGACTTATCTTATTACTAGGGCCCTCGGCTAGCATGATTTCAACAATTTTTTTGGTAGCAGTTAAAACAAGCGTCTTGCCAATTGTGTGAGGTTTGCCACATTTAGCGATCAATAAAGACACCTTGTAAGAAGAAAGAAGACCTTTGTCAAGATAGGTTGCTCGTTTTTAAATAATTCACTCACATTAGTCCGTTTATAAACTTTAGCTTTGAGGTTTTGAAAATAACTAAGTTTTTTACTCACTTTATCACTGTGTACTCTTGATAAATGATCTTTCATTCGCGAAGGCTTCATGGCTTCATTACTACTAAATGTTTTATCGCACAAAACAATGTGGAAACTGCACATTTTGCGGTGACGCGATAAAACCGAATTTTAAATACTCAGCTGAGTATTGACGACAATTCTTGTTTTTTGATTCCATTGTGCATGAACTTCTACACTTCAAAACAAACGCACAAAAGCAGAAAAGACACGCACAAAAACTGATGGTGAGGCGCACAAAGACTGTTGAAGACTGAAGATGAATGTCGGTAAATGGCAAGTGTGTTGTGATAGCTGGAGGGGGAGGGTGTTGTTGAGTCACCAGTCGGCCGCGCTGAGCAACAACAGGTGGGTGACTGTGGAGAGGGGTGAGTGCAGTGAACTCGCCGGCTAAGAATAGCTAGTGACTCAGGCTATACGGCAAATTGTACTGTATAGTATTATTTTAATTTTCCCCCCTTTGAATAATCATCGCCCCCAAATCGCCCCCCACTTATTTATTGCCCCCCTGATAACCCAAATCACCCACTTGGGGGCGATCGCCCCCAGGTTGGGAACCACTGATTTAGATCGTGAGGAGTAGAAGTTTACCCTAGTTTACCACCATCAGAGTGTTAGTTGGGCTGTAAAATCTAGCTTCTCTAGCGAACGTCCTCGTTATATAATAGTTGCATTGCAAACCAGCAGACACAATATCTTGGCCACAAACAAATCTAAATTCGACCACTGTAATTTACAAAATATCAAGGATCTTAATTCTGAAGCATACCCATATTCGGATCTAGCAACGAACTTTACGAAAGGCTTCTACCTACTGTATTCAGACATCCAAGTGAGCTACTACAGCAGACTAAATACATCTTTTTTGACCCAAAGGGAGTTTAAAGAGAAAACCCCTCTCTTAATATTTTATGTTTCACATCAAAATAAAAATTTAACCTCAATTGTGATAGACTGGAAAATAGATATTTCCGCAGCAAACAACATACCGCCGCTAACACAGGCATATGCCATAATTCTACATGATAGGTTAGTTTCATACAATCCGAGGGATCAAAGTAATAAAATTATAAGCTAAATGCGATGTAGGCTGAGTCGTGTCTCAGACGCCATGGCGAAGTGTGTAAACCTCCGAAGCTTATTCTCTCAGCATGGGTTTATCATCAAGGAAATTAGCATTGCTGAAACGGAGGG
Organism: Bacillus rossius redtenbacheri; assembly: GCF_032445375.1. Taxonomy (NCBI): domain Eukaryota; kingdom Metazoa; phylum Arthropoda; class Insecta; order Phasmatodea; family Bacillidae; genus Bacillus; species Bacillus rossius. The sequence continues at coordinate 221,808,659 of NC_086330.1, read as the reverse complement.
TAATATAATTATGCGATCATTTAAACCACCATTCGAGTGGGGACATTTAATTAGAAAACATCAGAGAACAAATACCTGGCTCACTAACAATTTCCACAACTTAAAATTGGAAGACTGACTTTTTCCTTACACAAGCCTGTCCACCATATTTGCAGCACACTTGAGAGGGACTATAATATTCGCTGGGAGCGAACACAAATGTTGGCTAGCTAAACATTATCGCAAACACATGCGAATAGTGGACATTCAAAGTGAATACAGATGTCCATCTTTAAAAACATTAGATAAATCGTATAGCAACAATCATAAAGGTACAAGACCTGTATCATCTCGTCACAACACACTGTTGCTAAGAGCCTGGATGGTATAAAACATTGCTGGGAAAAATGAGAAAGTGGAAACAACAGAGGACGTCTAAATGTTGGTATGAACACCCCTCATGTAAGCCTAGGATAGCTAGTTGACCTGCAACCATCGTGCAACAACACAGACAAGTACAACTTAATATGTCATGGAGTTCAACCCAGCTACACAGTACGGTGATGTATCGGTCGGGTATCGGCGGATTAGTTATAAAACAGACAGCCATGAGCTTTTGGAAGTGTGCACGGAACTGGGCCACAGGTTAAGTGGTAATCTCATGGGTGGCAACCTGATTATTTAGAAACACCCTGCACCAACCAGAACCGTCCTACCTATTTACCACGTCCCAATAGTGAGCTACCATGCTCGTTAGAGGTGCCACGGAATGCCGCCGCAGCGGAAACTATCACAGTCAACTGGCACGAACAGGGCTTTGCCACCTAAGAGCTGCATCGAGTCTCCAATCCATTTGATGAACCTGACACAGACTCAGAGGAGGAGTACGTGTGGGATCGCTGTCGCGGCTAACCTTCAAAGTGGTAGAAAGTTTCGAGAAACATAAAGAAACAACAACAGAGGACATCGAAATAGCAGTATAAATAGACCTCAGTGCTCCAGAGCCAACCAGTCAACAGGCGGCCTACTCTCGTGAGGAACGACAATAATCAAGCCAATGATGTTCGACCCAACAGCACACTACCTGGAGGTAATGCCAGGCTTCCACCTTCAGCACTTTGTCACTGAGGATGGCCAGTTCCAGCTGCATGTTTGCAACTTCAACCATCATTAGGTGAGTGACTGTGACGAGGAAAACCCCGACATACTCGAGACGTATTGCAAACGGTCAGTGTGTGTTAAAAACTATTTACGACCTGATACTACATTTCCTACAACATTAGAATAACTTAAGGCAGCAGCTGAATACTCCACTGTTATGTGCGAATTAACACACAGCACAAAGCCAGAGACTGACATCCATTGGGTAGAGCAGTGCGACGGTTTTATTCACTATAACATATATGGTATCCATAGGCGTGCGCACGGTAGGTGCCACAGGTGCCTTGGCACCACCATTAGGGTTAACGTTATTTTGTTTTTTAGAAGCAGAAATAATACATACTTACAAAAATCCGTATTATTTCCAAAAAAATATGTTTTCCAATCGTGTCGAGTTACAGATATGTGCTCATAACACTATCAGTCTATCAATTATCAATCGAACCAACTATATGCACGGAAACAAGCCAGTTGCAATTACTTGTGTTGTACACGCGGGCCGCGGCTACGAAACTTCTGAAATGTAAATACTTCTCATAGTTATCCTCGAATTACATAGAATGCGCCCTCGGTGTCCACTGTTTACTCCACTCGGCAGGCGCACGGAATAATAGCCGCCGTCCGCCAGGGTTTATTTAAAAAAAAGAGAGAGAGAGTTTAGTTAGTTAAAAGAACAGGCTTACTCGATGACTTATATGCAGTATAAAAAAACTTCCTTGATTTGTTGATTTTAAAAATTAACATTTGAGAATGTTTTTTCTAGCATTTATTTGGCGTCTTCAGAAAACGTGTAAGTACGGTTTTTCAAAGCCACCAGCATGAATTCCGTGCAAACAATTTGTGCAATTTACTTTATGGCTCAACAAAGCTTAAAACTGTAAATAGTTTAGTAGTTTTCCTGGTGATTATAATGTTCAAAGCCATAATTTGTCATAAAAATGTTAAAATTTTTACATTTGTGCATTTATTGTTTTTGTTCGGAAACACTTTAAATAGCACCATTTTGCACTTTCAAATCCAAATTTTTTCGGGGGAGGACCCCCGGACCCCACTTTAGGCTCGGGGTCCGTGAATGACAGGGCTGTTGTGTAATCTGGCACCACCAATACTGAAGTCCTGCGCACGCCTGTGATGGTATCCACAAGTAGTACACATCATGCAGTTTCCTACAGTGTACTCTACCACTTCAATCCCTCCAGGTGAGACCTACATCGCTTTATGTAAATTCTACCCAACCATCCACCATAACGAACTCTGAGCGAAGCACTCGAAGCACAACGTGAAGTTAAGCACAAGCATCCAGGACTGTTCCAGTCTACATTACTGCAATGTAACAACCCACAGGACACCTGGTATATCAATATGCAACCTATGTCACTCTCATGGTCGTGCGATGTAGGCTATGTGCCTGATGGTATAGATGACTATGATAATCTTGTGTATACACTGCTATGCAACCTACTGTCAGACCCAACACTGTGTGAAAGGCAAGCATGTACTTTGATTCTACCGAAAACAGATACATGTTTACCATGCAAGTTTGCACTGTATAGAATACAGAGTGTGGTTCTATGATATAAACAATCCAAACAACATCGCGACCTTCACATACCTCGAGACTTGTCAGGACAACACACATGTTCGATTGAAATGGGACCCGAAACAACCATATATTTTATTGCGACAAGTAAGTGTGTTTCACTGTGAGGATAAAGAGTGTGTTGACCATTTGAGTCATCCTCGTGCACGCTTCCCGTGTACACTCCGAGATCTTGAAACATCCGGAGTGCCTGCAAAACAATCTCATTATGTTAGATAGTGTAGTGGGGAATGCATTTTCTCTGTGATCAGCAAATTAAATCATGATGGATAAGCCCTCATGACACACCCTGTGTTCACCATTTGTGTCCCTTGGCACGAGCTTACCTATTACGAGAAAACAAATTCTATGTGTCTTCGTACTTAAATACTCAAGTAAAGGCCCACACCTATTACGAGAGGATGGACTATTCCTATCTATGTGAGTGTTGCAATTGGATATTACATTTATTTACTCACCAGGTAAAAATAGTTTAAAATAGGAATGCCGACTCCTGTGTGAACTGTCAGCTGAAAAAGTGACGGTGTGAAGATGTCTACCTTTAATCCCCGGAACACATATCCAACTGTAACTCCAGGCATGGACAGTGTAGATTACATCAAGTGGAGTCAGAGATCACTGAAACATATTTTGGAAGAATGTGACTCTAACGTGCACTCTAAACAAATACACAAGCCAAGACCGGAAGACTTGCCTCTAGACGTTATTGCGTGCCCCGACTTCGTACAGTTTTGCGTTAATATGCTATGAAACGATACTGTCCTACCCGAAACACCTGAAGAGGTCTACACACATGCATTTGACCTACCAGCTAATCAGCCACCATTGCTTGCCTGCAGTCAGAGTTCACCACTGCAGACTTCTGACCATGTGACCCCTACCCCTTCCCCCTCAGGAAGGGGCTCTGTGTACCATTCCTCTCTCTCACCACGTAACAATTCCCAGAACCAGCTCCCTCTCCCTACTCGCCTACTCCAAGTTGGGTTGCCTCTCCTGATGCACTGTCGCAGTGTGGATGGGGCTCGCCATCACCGTCAGATGCTGGATACAGGCAAGTGAGGATGTGCGAGTGTGCTAGACTCTGTGAGAGGCTGGACTTACTGGAAGAAGCTTTTAATGAGGAATGTAATAATCTCGAGTGTTGAGGTGCAACTTCTAAGTCTGTTCTTGCTTAGATAAACGACCCCACGACCAAACAGACGAACCGGAAGTAAAAGCCCAGCAAGGAAAGCAATGGCACTGTCCCAATCTGAACAACCCGAGCAAACGGACCTACGAGAATCCTTAGAAATTGCCAATTCAGTTATTGAAAAAAATGCATAGTTCACAGACAAGATCTTGCGGGAAATTGTCCCGAAAACAGACATGAATAACGAGCATTGGGGAGATGAACAAAACAATACAACTCTTTCTTCAAGTCTGCCCGACTGGTTAATGTTTACCTCAGTTGTGAGTTTTCTTGATAAGATTTTAATTCATTCATGATTACAGTCTTCACCACAGTAACGTTAAATCCTTGTGCGATCTCAGTCCCTGCATGAATATCAGCTCTAGAAACACTTATTAGAACCCCACGCAGTCGATATTGCATTCTTACAAGAAGTTGTGACTTATGTATTTTGTGGCTTTCAAGCTTTTAGTGTGTATACCAATGTTCTCGATCGGGGACGGGTAACGGTAACTCGCGCTGGACTGGAAATTTAAGACCTCTGTTGCCATCCATCAGGCCGGGCAAATTTATGCGCCCTCAGGAACGAAGGCGAGACGGGAAGGAACAACATTTTTCGAAGTATATTTGGTACTTGTCTTTAACCCTGTTTGCAACTAGATAGATTTTGGTGGCGATTTAAACTGCATCACTCAAGCAGATGACCACCAGGGAGGCATGTATCCAACAAATGCAGCTATCGCAACATTGATCACTCGCCTGGAAATGAGCGATATAACTGCCAGCAGGATAAACATACCATTTAAGTTTTTTACGACGCATACCCGATCACAGATTGACCGATTCGACATCAAAACACGGCATTTAGATAAAGTAATTCGATACGAGGTACTACAAGTAGCAATCAGTGACCATTGTGCGGTGATATTCACATATGAAAAATTTACCCAAGTTACACGGTATGTGCATGTGGTGTCTCAACACGGAACTGTTACAAAATACAGAAGTGACACCTGACTTCACAGAACAATGACAACGATGGCGAGGACTGAAACAGCAGTTTCCTTCGATAGCCATTTGGTGTGAGAAGTCCCATAAAGAAGGCATCATTGTTCTAATTCCGAAAAAGCAACATGCTGTGAAGCCAACATACAATAGGCCAATAATGCTTCTTTGTATGGACTATAAAATAATAGCCCGGATATACGCACAACGTTTAAAGTTAGAACTGTGTGATGTCATTGGTCAGGTACTGTTCTAGGAAGATCCATTATACAATGAGTACTTGCATTGCATGACATGCAATTACTTTAATGCTGAGAACAAAATAAAACTGCCTTGTTAAGCATCGAAATGGAAAAAGCTTTCGACCGGGTTGACCAAAATTATTTATTTCAAATATTGGCCCACTTTGGATTCCCAGACGCTATAATAACTTGGGTAAAAATGGTATGACAGGAATATCTCCTCAGGTGATTGAAAACGGATTTCTTACGCATCCTATACCTATTGAGATCTCTGTCAGACAAGGTTGTCCATTGTAAATGGTTTTATTTACAGTTGCCATCGAACCTTTATGTCGAATTTTAGACACCAAATTGCAAGGCTTTCCTGTAAACCACATGTCATTTAAACTTAATGCATATGCCAACGATATTGCATGTATTATTAGATCAGAAGATGAAATCAAAACAGTTGCAAATTTCCTAGAAATTTTCCGTCGTGTTTCAAATTTTAGAGTAAATGCTACAAAAACGGCGATGTTGCAGTTGGGTGGCACAGAAGAAATTTTTTAATATGTACGCCCTTTTCGATCGAATAGATAATATAAAAATACGAGGTGTGTATTTTCAGGCAGATATAGCTCATACTGTGCAACATAACTGGGACGTAGTCACAAATAAATTGTGTACAATAAAATAAGCATGAGCTACCGACGATCAAACATTGTCGTGGGCTGGTCGACTAGTCCCGGAAAATGCTGCTATCCTGCCGGCTACTCAGGGTTCGGTAGAGGGGGGTTCGGGCCGCGTGGCCGAGGGACTTAGTCTCCAGAGATGAAATGAGAACAACTCGAATAAAGTTTGTTGGTCCTTTATACTCAAGACGCTGAACACTTTACATGGCGCTGCCGCGTTTCCGCCTGTGACTATTTCTATGTGGGTCGAAACCCGGTTCCGCGCACTAATCTGGTTAAGAAAATTACGGGACGTCCCGCCCGTGACGACTATTACTCCCACAGTAAGGAATATAATTCTTATGACCCGCGCGCGATAGGATGTCTGTCTGACGGTACTGCACACTGGCCAGAAAGAAAAGAACAGCACAGAACCTATGACGGCGAATGATCAGTTTGAAAATATGAACCACGATTCGCTAAAATTGAGAGCAGAACACACGTGCGTGAAAATAACAAGATGAGAGCTCGCGACAGAATAGCAAATTAACAAGCTCGACTGCAAAGTTGAAAAAACGTCTCCGCACTGCAAAAAACTAGAACTACTGCTAATACCGCGCCCGCTTTTCTCACCGTCCCGGAGCGGTGCCACCAACACGTCCGTCGCTTCTCGTGCCGGGTCCACGACTGCCTTCCCGCTAGCGAGGAGCGATGACACTCGCGTGACCGCTGTCTGCCGAGTCCTGGCGACGACTAACTCCCACTCCCCTGCCGCGCCTGAGCGCCCGCGTCTCCCCACCTATTCCGCGAGCCCGCGGAACACGCTGATTGGTCACAGGCGGAAGCCACGGCCTTGGCGCCCGGTGAACAATTAAAACATATACAAATACACAACCCTTCAATACAAAATTAATTATAATAAAAATATACGCAAAATATATACAAAAAACGTAAAACAAAATATATTTACAATAAAATAATAAGTCATATCCTGTAAAAAAACACAACGTCCCATGTCACCGTCACTTGCGTCGCACAACACATGCAAGAGATGGCGCTGGCGAGGCATAACGGCCTGAAGGAGCCGTGGAGACACTTGGGTCGACGTCAACATAACATCCTAATTGTCAAGGTTATGGTAAACGGCTTAGGGTGGCTTACTTTTAGGACTCTTAAGCCACTTTTAGGAAATTTCAAACCACTGGCATTTTTGAAGACTAAAACGGGAAATTATCCCTCAAAACAAGAATTTTTTTCCCCGAAAAGGGAAAGTATTGTTTTTTTCTATATTATTGAGATTTTTAGCAGATTTATCGCCTAAACCCTGGAAATTTTGGCGGATTTTGGTGAATTTAGGGCAAATTTTGTGATTTTTGAGTCATTTTTGGTAATTTTGGGAAAATTTTAAAGGTCTAGGTCAAAGGTCATAGTCGTCCAAGATGGCCACCGTGACATTACAGTCCAAGATAGCGGACACAATTATATACTTCTACTTTTTACTGTTTAATTTTTTGTCTTATATCTAATATTAAAAAAAGTATAAATATTGCATTTTAATTCTGATATTTTATCACCCAAGAACTTTGTGTTACTTAAGCTATATAATTTTTTTTATATAATATGTTCTTTAATCAGTTTGAGAGATTGACAGTAATTTTTTAAATTAATGTTTATGTAATTTATGATAATTAATTTACTTTAATTTGAATTCTTTTTGTAATACCTATTTGTAAAGTAATATTACATGCACATATTCCACTTACCAATTACTAACTGTAACATATTTTTTATTTACGTAAAGTTTTTATCTGCCAGTAAGACAGATTTATTTATTACAGCCTCCCACGTCTATGAATTTAAGTAGAACCTAAGTTACTTTTTTAGGTAACAGTTAGTGTTGTTCTTTATTTGCCTTGTAACGTCCCTCGTGCCTCAAAATAAAATTATTTTATTTTAATAAAAAGTCCATGGAAACTGCTGGGCAAAATACAAAGAAAATTAAAGTTAATTACCAGAGGGGGCACGAGGTGGTGCACAAGACAAAATTTACACTCCCTACACACTAGTAACTTGGGGAGTTCGTGGATCGATAAAATGGAGAAGGTATTTGATAAATAAATACACTACATCGGTAGCTTGGTCTATAGGTTTTCCTGGTTTATTATTAAGAGATTTGGTTTTCGCATTATTTCAACATGACAATAAAGATCTTAGTAAGTAACAAATTTAAGGGGGCGCCCCGGGATTATTTAAAACCATACATATTACACCTTAACAAATAAATGATTACATAAACAAAAATTTAAAAAATTGCACCAAAATTTGATTCTCCCAACGATTACATATACATGAGTTTCCTTGATTTTACATGTCCCTGAATATTACCTTCTTAAAGCCCTGCTCGCTGGTATCTTGTTAGTGAATTTAGTTGATTCGATGCAAGTGAAATATATATATAGCTTATATCACTCGGGTCTTCCCAGGGTGACGTCGGACCGAGAGGAAAACTCTTCTAAAGGGGGAAATCAGCAGCAGGTCCCGATGATCATGCGGGGAGCAATTTCTCTCCCCGGAAACTTTGACCCTGTCTGAAACACATGTCAAATTCAAACCGAATTAGACCTGCGTCCAGACAGTCATACACAGTTGGCGCATAAAGCCAACAACGGGAATTTGGGGAGAAAAAAAAAAGAATTACTCACCAAACAGGGTGTGAAAACAGGGCTCGCGAGGTGTCTCGCGCCGACATCAGGATGGCGCATACCGAGAATTCGCGGAAGCGCGGAAGAAACTAAAATTTTTATGAAGGTAAAAAAAAAATTTCACTAAACATGACTTCTTCTAAATACTACATCTGCCTGGCTACTGTACAAATTGGATCACATCCCTTAAGCAACTGACTACATCCTTGTGCACACGAATTCGCCGTTGCCGCGAAAAGCCTCTTAACACAGAGGACGCCAAAAAGATGTGGTCAGTAGCCGAGGTCGGATAACTAAGTCCCCGATGGCGGTCAAAGCTTCTAATTAAATCGGGCGCTCAGCCCTAAGAAAAAAAGGGGGGGGGGGGGAGGTTCGGCTCAGGGCCGAAAACATGCGGAGGTGCCCGAGGCGGGCGTGACAACAACACGACATGCGCACTCTCTACCGGCGGCAACAGGAAGCTACAAAGAATCGACTTCTACAGCCCGCGAGAAGGAAGCATAGGGCTTAAGGGCGCCGCGGCGCTGCTCTCTAGCGGCGTAAAGGGGAACTAACTGAGGCGGTGAGCTGACTTGCCACCAGGTGTCATGAGGGTGAGCTCTGCACGCTGACGACCAGGCCCGCGGTTACTTTTTCCTCCGCTAGATGTCTGGGACATCTCTGTCGGACCAGGGAGAAGGTCCTTGAATTAGGCCATCGTCCCGTCAGGTCATTGCTCCTAGCTTGATTTCTCAGAACTAAAGTGAGGTAGAGAGAGAGGAAGGGGGGGGGGACAGAAAAATGCCACTAGCTTGAGAACGTCGGTCCACTGGAGACTGCTTCGTGACGAGACTTGCTATTCTCAGCAGCCCTCTAAGGAGAAGCAGCTCGCAGGCCAGAAGCTGCTCTATGCGATTTTGGTCATGAAGAGAAATAATATTACAAACTCGGGACGTGACTGCAGGCGAGAGAAATTTCAACCGGGCTGACCATGTCCACATTAGACAGCAAAATATCAGATTGGCCCCCTGGGAAGGGGCTTCGGTCCACTGGCACAAAGTTTAGATACGTGGCGTACACCGGCCTAACAAAAAGTAAATCACCCCGATTAATAACCAGATAAATTCAAAAATAAGAAATCCCAAAAAATTTTAAAATTATAGAAAAATTTAAAAAAGGTGACGAAATGCCTAATTTCCGGCACAGCCTGTTATTTCACTCCTGCCTTGATTACAGGCAGTTAAGTAATTCATTTAGCTTTTGTTTAAATTTCACGTATTATTTTTTGCTTGTTTGTCTGAGACTCATTTCTAACGGCCATTAGCTGGCTGTATCAATATGACATTCAGGACATGTTATAATCTACCAGCATTCTTCGTGCGTCGCCATCTTACCGGCGCAGTCTCGCCACTTTCTCTCCTCACTAGTGATGGGTCGAACGTTGCATTTTACCGAATCAATTCATTTGAATAATTTCTATGTAATAACTCGTTCAAAAGATTCTTTCTTTTCGTTCTTCTGCGGGATGTGGCTCTTATCAAGAATAATAACTCGTTGCAGTGGCGTAGCCAGAATTTGTGTATGGGGGGGGGGGGGGGGGGTGTTAAGAAGCATGACCCCCTCCCCCGTATTAAAGCGGGGGGGGGTCCGGGGATCCTCCCCCGGGAAAATTTGGATTTAAAGGTGTAAAATAGTGCTATTTTAGCAGTTTTGGGTACTTAAATTTAAATATTGTAATGGTAAAATTTTTATTAATTTTAATATGAAATTTGTTTGAGTGATGAATAAGAAATTAATTAAAGATTTGGTGCTAAGGGGGGGGGGGATTGAACCCCTAAAACCCACCCCCTGGCTACACCCATGACTCGTTGACCCTTTGAGTATTAGTTACCTCTCTATGCTTGGCTGGTTATCGTAATCTGCACGGCTTGTATAACTGAAATTTCAGACGTCTAGCTGTATACTGACTGTAACAAAAATATTGACTGTAAATCACTGCTAATATTTCCTGTGGTTATACATATGATATGAATACAATTCGGAAGTATTTGCAGACATAATCGCATCAATGTTGATTCCTTTATACTCGTGTCCGAACACGACTACCTCAGGTAACGTCGCGGTGGGAAGCCGCGGTGTAACTGGTATTTTCGTGGCAGGTGGATTGTGCGATGGTTTACCATTGCTTTCCATGAAAGGAAATCGCAACACCCAGTCCTGAACCTGAGTGGGAAATATTTCTAAAGTGAAAAATTCGCGACTCGGCCGACAGTCAAAATCTGTACCTTTAGTTCTCCGACTCTCCACTGAGTAAAACATGTCAGCCCTACATAATATGGCACAATTAGCGAGTGTTTGCAAAATTACATCAATATCATATAAGCTGAACAGCAGATGACCGTTTTAATTATATAATTTCGTCAAAATAAAACTTATCGTTAAATAATGTTTATTCACATGATAGTTTTCTTTCTATGATATTTATAATTAGTCATTTACTAAAGATATAAGCAACAACAAATAAACTGGTTATAGGTCAGCTCTGGAAAGCCAGTATAAGCAATGTGAAGTAATTAACCTAAAGATGGTACCCTATTTTCTTTTATCAAGTATCGTTTGCTCTTGTGAACACGTGCCCAGTGCGATTACTGATTACTCTGAGCGAATCCAAGGAACGAATCAGGCTGGCAGCGTGGTCGGTTCTCGTCTTGTTCTCTAGCCGTTTCTTTCTTCTGATTCGTGTTCAGCTTTCAAAGAATTGACTCTCAAAGAACCGAGTCTTTAGATCGCGAACGATTCACATGATTTCGTTCGCTCAAAGATTCTTTAATTTTGAATGAATCGTTCACGAACGACATATCACAACTCCTCACTCCTTTTCTTGCTCTCAGCATTCATTTCGTAGCAACACAACCAGTGGTTTAGCCAGAAGGGGGGTTAGGGGTTCTAACCCCCCCCTTAGCCACAATTATTTTTTCTTAACTGAAAGCAGGTTAGCTAAAAGCCTGGTTGTCTTACTGCTATCACCGGCCACTGCACTGGAGGGGAAGAGTAAGCGAGCCCTACCGATTCTCTCCTTACCTTCCCCTACCCCTGTCACGAGCAGAAGCTATAAGATTGTGATGCTGTGACGGGTCCCAAGCTTTCAAATATCTTACCAGGGCCGGCGCGTCCATACAAGTAGCTGGGGGCGGCGCAGCACGACACATAACAGCTGATATAATATGTTTAACGATTATTGAAACTAGATGAAAATGGATTTTTGTAACAGTTTGGAATGTTTATATTGATATAAGTAATTATTTAAAGTCCACGGTGACCTGTTTATGATTTGTAATAAGTAAAAAAGTAAAAAAAAAAAAAACACAAGCCTGCTTACATTTGATTGTTGACAAAATCTTAGGCTTACGTGATGTATAATGAGGCAAGGAAAATTTTTTTGTGGTGTCCGTTTGGGGGGGGGGGGGGGCTATAAGGTTTTTCGCCTAGGGCGCCTATTTACCTTGCACCGGGCCTGTATCTTACACCTATTGTATTTAACCAGCGCGGTAATTATAAGCAGGTGGTGACTGGGCTTCCAAAAGTGTAAGGATCGCTGTGTGTATATAGAACTGAGACGATGACATGGTATCATGTAACTCTTCAAGCTAAAGCTAATTGTTTCCAGGAATAGGCCAGTTCTGCCGAAACCCAACCCTTTTTATTCCTTTTCTTTTTGTATTGTCGATCTTCGAGCATGATTTATGATTTTGAGTGGACGTGGACAAGGCACTTGGATTGATTAAAATAACTTTAATTAATTTCTTACTTTATCATTCAAACAATTTTTTTATTAAAGAATTAATAATATTTTTACCATTACAATATTTAAAGTTAAGTACCGAAAACTGCTCAAATAGCACTATTTAACACCTTAAATTCCAAAATTTTCCGGGGGAGGATCCCCGGAACCCTCGCTTTAATAGGGGGGGGGGGGGGGGGGAGAATTGAACACAACTAGGTATTTGCAAACAAACACACATTATATGAAACGGAACCTTTTTTATTATCCTTGTTATATGATGTATTTCAACATTATTTAAGTAAAGGTGCATTTACGTTTCTTTTTGACAGTTTAATATTTTTTGGGGAACAATAAACATTTAAAGTATAGTTAATTTTTTTACCAGTTTACATTGTTCTGTTATAGTCTTCTGATTTATATTAAATAATTAAGACATTTCATTTTTTTAACATAATATTGATGTGAATGTCATTTTATGTGTTCTAGTTTCAATTTTATCAATTTAGGATGTTTTAATTCTATCTATTATACTATTACTACTTCCAGTAGATTAATTCAATTTCAGGGTAAACAAACCCATGTAAATTTTTGTGCAGTAATACACTTACTTAAATACTGAATCACCCATCAATGTGTATAGTTTTTTTAAATCTGTTTGTGATCACTGGCAAGATGTTTGTGCACATTTTGAGTGCGAGGCATCATGAAATATATCAAAGAAACCGAGAACTCTAATAAGTGGTGACCGACTGACGTCTGTGGATGCCCTGAAAACACATGCCAAAGCATGTAAAGGACTCGCTTTGCACTCCATTAAGAGTTAGAAATGATAATAATTTGAATTTTTGTACTTGTAGATATTATGTAATAAATCATTGATTCGTAATATTTTAGTTTATGTTTTCGAACCGGTCACGTTAAAGTAAATTGATGTGCTATTTATTTAGTTCAAGTACATTTCTTGCATTATCAATGATCGAACCGAGGAAAGAAGTCGATCGAATCAATCATTAAATTGATAGGTGAATTTTTTGATAATCATGGGAGTTTTTCCCAAATTTCTAGCTTAATATTTACAGATTTTAAAAATAATGATGAATATGGCATCGAAAACTTACTGACGGCTGGTAGATGAGGAATTAAAGCGGTTTATAGGAATTTTTACCATGTTTTATTAAGTAAGCGTTTTTTTAAACTGAAAATAAACTATATTGTATCGAGCAAGGTCAAAACCAAGGACAGGAATCGATCGAAAATTTGATTATATTAATTGTTGAAGTTTTTGAAGATTTTTTAATTGAATTCTATTTAAATAATTTTATTTATAATTTTTCTCAGGTTTTGACGTTAATATTTACAGATATTCATGATTGCGAACATGACATCATGAAATAATATAGCGGGATTCAAGATGACGAAAGGTTTTCGAACTCCAGATGACGGATGTGACATAATTTTTTTAAAATTACAGAATGTAAAACGGCAGCAGAAGTTAAGATCAATGCCTCTGATGGGGCTATGGAAGAAAATTGCTTCTGCCTGAGAAAAATAGTCTTGAGGGATTGGAATGTTGTGCCGGAAATTAGCATTTCGTCACCTTATTAATTTTTTCTATAATTTTAAACATTTTTGGGGTTTCTTATTTTTTAAATTTATCTGGTTGTTAATGCGGGTGATTTACTTTTGTTAGGCCGGTGTACGCCACGGATTTAAACTTTGTGCCAGTGGACCGAAGCCCCTTCCCAGGGGGCCAATCTGATATTATGCTGTCTAATGTGGACATGGTCAGCCCGGTTGAAATTTCTCTCGCCTGCAGTCACGTCCCGAGTTTGTAATTTTAATTCCCTGCATGACCAAAACTGCATAGAGCAGCTTCTGGGCTGCAAGCTGCTACTTCTCAGAGAGCTGGTGAGAGTAGTAAGTCTTGTCACGAACGCGTATCCCATGGACGGTTGTTCCCAGCTTCGTTGCGCCTTTTGTTTCCCCCACTCTTCCCCCTTAGTTCTGAGAAATCCAGGAGCAGTGACCTGACATGAACTTAGCCAAGAGACCTAAAGAGACCTCCGCGAAACCTAGCGGCAGAAAAAAGCAACTTCACCCATGGTGGCCAGCGAGCTGAGACTACGCTCGTGACACCTGGCGGCGAGTCAGTTCACCGCCTCCGTTAGTTCCCCTTTACACCGCCAGAGCGCAGCGCCGCTACGCCTTATGGCCCTATGCTTCTTCCTCCCGACCTGTAGAAGTCGATTGTTCGATGCCTTTGTTTCGGTCCGGTAGAGAGCGCGCATGTCGTGTTCTTGTCACGCCCGCCTCGGACTCCTTCGGAAATTCTCGGCTTAGAACCGAACCTTCCACCCTCCTCCCTAGGGCTTTAGCGCCTGTTTTAATGAGAAGCCTCGTCCGCCCTCGTGGACTCAGTCCTCTGATCGCGGCTACTGACCACGTCTTCTCGACTTCCTCTGCGCTAGGAGGTTATTCGCGGGAATTGCGAATTCGGGTGCAGAAGAGATGTAGTCAGTTGCTCTAAGGGATGTGATCCCATTTGTTCAGTAGTCGGTCAGTAGTAGTATTTAGTTCAAGTCATGACTCTAATTTTTAAGTTTTAGTATTTTTTTATTTTTTTTTCTAAATTTTCGGCTTCATTCGCGCATCCGCGTCTTCTCGGTCCGCGGCATCCTGATGTCGGCGCGAGACACCTAGTGAGCTCCGAACTCTACACCCTGTTTGGTGAGTAATCCGGCCTTTTCCCCCACATTCCCGTTGGTTGGCCTTTTGCGCCGACGGTGTAGGACTGTCTGGAAGCAAGTCTAATTCGTTTTGAATTTGATTTGGGTTTTAGACAGGGTCGAAGTGCTGGAGAGACAAATTGCTCCCAGCTCGTGGTCCTGCACCTCCACTGCGGGTCACGTTAGAAGAGATGTTTCCGCGACCCGACGTTATCTGTTGAAGACCCGGGTGGTAATGTAAAATCAACACCTCCCCCCCCCCACTTTCTAGCTACGAATTACATTAATCGAATGAATAGCCTACCAGCGAACAGTGCTTTCCTCAAGAATATGTAGAATGAATAAAACTAATCATCGATGTAATAATTGGATGAATCAAATTTTGGTGTGAACTTATAAATTTTTGTTTATGTAATTGTTTGTTGTTAAAGTTCAGTATGTGTTGTTATACTAATATAGGGCCGGCCCGTTCTCGAAAAACTTAAGTATATAATTAATATCATTAATTGGGAAACTTATAAATGCCAAATCAAATGGTAAACAGAAATCATTATTTACATTTTTAAATAAAACAGGGAACCTATAGACCAAGCTACTTGTGTAGTGTTAATTTATTTATGATTTACCTTCTTCCCTTAAACGTTCCAACAGCTCCCAAGTTGCTTGTGTCAGGGAGTTCCAAATTGTCTTGTTCTCCACCTCGTGCCACCTCTGGTCAATAACTTTATTTTTCTTATTAAACTTACCCAGCAAGTTTCCAAGGCTCTTTTTAATTAAATTAAAATAATTTAATTTTGAGGCACGAGGGGCGTTACAATTGGTATCAGAGCGTGGTTTGGTCTATAGGCATACCTAAATCGAGTAGGCATACCTAAAAAAAATAAAATAATAAATATAAAAAAAAATTAATTAAATTTTGTGATAGCAATTTTGTAATAATAACATTGTGAACTGATCGCTGGTACACCCGGTAGTTATATTGCTTTTCTAATTAAAAATTTATTTTGAGTTTTACGTCCCACTGTAATTGAGTTTGCGCGCGGTGAGACACCGCGCGGCCCCGTCGCGTCGGCGCGACGTCCCTCAGGCAGCCTGTCTTATCAGGCGCGCGTGTTATTCTCCCTGTCATCCTCTTCACCCCTCCCCTTCACGCCTCACCGGCTGGAGGAGGCAAGGTCATGTCGTTGCCCCCGTGTCCGGCAGCGAAACAATGCGTTGCAATCTAGTTTGTTCCTCACGGCCGATAGTGCCCTGAGATTGTCCTAATTCCTCCTTTTATCTGTGTTTTTTTTTATAACACATCCGCCTGCAAACTAGGCCATCTTTGTGAAAAACAGATAATAGAAGTTCTTTAGGACATCGTGGTATTTTTTTGTTTTGTCTCTCGGCGCCTTGCGCGCGCCGATATGTTATCTCTCCACATGACAGGGCCGCCAACCGCGCGGAACTCTTCTCTACTCCACCCACGTACCACGTATTTTGTAAACAAACTACCCATGCTTTGTATGTCCTAATAATATAATTTTTATGTCACAAAACAAGCACTATAAGTAATCTATACTACCTTAAATCTAGCAGCAAAGTATTTTCTTAATCTAGGGTTACTAAAATATAACATAATAATTTTATATATACCTTATAATAATATTAATAATAAAAATAATATGATAATATAAACCTTTTGTTTTAGCTAATGTTAAGAAACTTCCATTGTTTACTATTTCTAAGTATCTTAAAATTAACGATTAAGTATTTTAATAATACATAAAATAAATCTAAAAAAAGGGTCCATTCATTAAGTAACATAAAATAAAAATATGCTCATAAGTAATTTTAACAAGTAGGTACTCTAACCCTATTGCATCGTTCACAAGCAACGTGAATATACTTCGACGTACCATTTCATTGTGTTAGTACACACATCCATGTGCCTAGCTTTTGTTTAGATTTATTTCGTGATCACCCAACGAGAGGTGCAATCACTCGTGCCTTTAAGGAAATGTTACTGAATTAAATTTTTTATATACACGGGTTGAATCCCCAATACTTTTTACGCTAGTCATGAGGTGAGGAATTTATTGTAAGATAGAGTACTATACCTTTTTTTTAACGTCGAGTTTTCTATGAGCAATTTACCAATTAATCTAAGAATGCAAGGTAAAGGATAAATAATATTTTTGTAATTATGAATTTTGAGTAAACAATTTATTAACTTTTATATTTTTTTTTTGGATCGGTGTTAATTTCCTTTTATAAGGTGGTGTACAGCTATGTATTTAAAACATCTAAAATTTTTTCATTATCCATTTTTCATCCAAATTTGTTGATCTTTCGAGTTTCAAACCCGAACTAACTCATGGGTGAAATTCCCTCGTAGGTCTCTCTGCTTCAGCCTGATGGTCTGATCAACCGTCGGAGCTTGAACATATGGAGCCTATGTCAGTTAATAAATGTAGGTATCCGGGACAGAGGTGTACTTCGCTTTTTAAGCAAGTATTAAATTCATATATTTCGTCTGATCCATTGTCAGATTGTGCAGAGCTATGACTCAATGCCTTCGACTTCTTATGGACAGCGAAACAATTATGTACAGGGGTTTTATTCCCAAATTTAGTTTGTAAGTAACGGGTTACCATACCCATTTACAGGGGTTACAGTCCCCATTAGTCACTGAGTGCTCAAGGACGCATTTCCCTTGTTTCGGCCTCAGTGCTTTTCGGCCTCCCTCACAGCGCCCATTTTTTTTACTACACGATATCCAAAATCTGAGATCAACGGGATGATTTTCATTTCGTTAATATAACAACGGCATAAATAGTTTTAAGCTTACAGGTACCTTAAGGTTAAGCTTTAAATTTAATTTTTTATTTATTTAATGATTTTAAGGATTTATTTTAAATAATTCAAACAAGTTTAAATGGACTCTATTTAATTATTAATCTTGTCTTGGACTTATAAAGTGTTACAGTCAAAGGTCATGGGATTAATTCTGCTTTATTACAAGTAGTAGGGCAACATACATATTTTATCTTTTCTTTTAGCTCATTAATAATAATAAAATCAATCATATTAAAATACGTATTCCCCAGAAATTAAGCAGCTACGAGGTGACTAGTCTCATTTTAATATTTAAGGTAATCACCGAGAAGGGTGAAATACTTTCAACCCCCAACGAGAGGTCCACTTAATTAATTTGGGTATGTTTGAGCATCCCGTTTCTAGGCTAGCACAAGCTAGGTAATTTAAGATATTTTAATTTTTAATTTTTACATACGTAAGTTCAGTCTTTAACAAGCTACTTGACGTAAATAGTTTTAATTTTTTTTACTCAGAAATACCTCTCTGATATTTTTTGAATCTTCATGAATCTTGTTCCACGATTTCATATTTAATTTCTGATTACGTTCCTTTTTTTTAATAACCATAATTCGTAAAGTAAGCAAGAATAATGTTTGTAGTGTTTTTAGTACTGATTTTGCATTAATACTTGTACATGTTTATTTCTTTATTTTACCTTGCACGTAAATGTGATGTACAGTGACTTACATAGAGTCTGAGCACTGAAGCTGTAACATCTAACCATTTTTCCTTTTTCTTTTGCATTCTACCCCAAAGTTGTATTTCTTTTACATCGTTATCGATGAGATTGTTTATTTAAGTAAGAGCTACGTGACTTCAGACAGCAAACTGGTTTCTTTTATGTGTTTTTCTAAAATAGGAGCTAGGTCAAGCTAGCCAACGAGCGGCGCAAAAGTTAGGGTCCTCTGAGCCAACGAGCCATGACCAGGTCCTCTGAGTGAAAAATCTCATGACCATTTTCGAGTGTTCTTTGGGTTACATTCCCACCACTCATCTTTGGACGGCCTATGTTCAAACCCCCTCTCAGGCAGTGCGAAGCCTATCAGCAGTCATGGAAGATCTAACCGCTCCATTATAATTTATCCCTTTTTGATTTATAATTGTTGGTTTATTGCATTTTACATTTCTTTAAATAATTTAAATTTGAGTGCGAAGAGTCGTTAATTTATCGTTTTGTTTGCAGAATACTTTTAAATAATAAATATTAGTTAATAATAATTAACATCAAAGTGGTATGCGCTGAAATTTCTTAATTTATCGAATATTTAATATTTTTAAATTCATTCTTTCCTACGGATTGTTGGTCTGTTGGGGTTTTCATCCCCAATCATTTAAAATTCCGCCAAGGGAATACCACCCTTAGGCCCTGTGTCACTCTGGGACTGAGGCTCTGTTTCGCCTTCGGGCAAGCAGCAAATTTGACTGTCTTCTCCATCGCCTGACTGTGCAGGGCTGAGTCCCAATGCCTTCGGCTTCTTATGGATAGACTATTTTCAGGGGTACACAAATCCCCACCTTTCTTTACTGGCACCCGACGGACCAAGTTCCGGGTTCCGGCCCAGTGTTTTCGGCCCACGTTCCGGCCCAGTGTTTTCGGCCCACCTCACAGCACCCATGTTTAGAGTTTTGTCACGTGACATCATTCCCAACATCTGAGATCAACTTTCCTAATTACATAATTCACCGTTTGGGATGATTTAGACAATTATAATACACCTTCGATTTGATCAACCTATTTTTTTATAAGTATTAGGATACAGGCGAACCTGGTACTAGTTTTACTGAGCAGTGTAAGTGTTGTTTTTTTTTTTTACTGTCCCTATATGCTCCGCATTCAAGCGGGGGAGTATGTGCCGGAAATTAGGCATTTCGTCACCTTTTTAAATTTTTTCTATAATTTTAAACATTTTTGGGGTTTCTTATTTTTTAAATTTATCTGGTTGTTAATGCGGGTGATTTACTTTTGTTAGGCCGGTGTACGCCACGGATTTAAACTTTGTGCCAGTGGACCGAAGCCCCTTCCCAGGGGGCCAATTAGATATTTTGCTGTCTAATGTGGATATGGTCAGCCCGGTTGAAATTTCTCTCGCCTGCAGTCACGTCCCGAGTTTGTAATTTTAATTCCCTGCATGACCAAAACTGCATAGAGCAGCTTCTGGGCTGCAAGCTGCTACTTCTCAGAGAGCTGCTGAGAGTAGTAAGTCTTGTCACGAACGCGTATCCCATGGACGGTTGTTCCCAGCTTCGTTGCGCCTTTTGTTTCCCCCACCCTTCCCCCTTAGTTCTGAGAAATCCAGGAGCAGTGACCTGACATGAACTTAGCCAAGAGACCTAAAGAGACCTCCGCGAAACCTAGCGGCAGAAAAAAGCAACTTCACCCATGGTGGCCAGCGAGCTGAGACTACGCTCGTGACACCTGGCGGCGAGTCAGTTCACCGCCTCCGTTAGTTCCCCTTTACACCGCCAGAGCGCAGCGCCGCTACGCCTTATGGCCCTATGCTTCTTCCTCCCGACCTGTAGAAGTCGATTGTTCGTTTCCTTTGTTTCGGTCCGGTAGAGAGCGCGCATGTCGTGTTCTTGTCACGCCCGCCTCGGACTCCTTCGGAAATTCTCGGCTTAGAACCGAACCTTCCACCCTCCTCCCTAGGGCTTTAGCGCCTGTTTTAATGAGAAGCCTCGTCCGCCCTCGTGGACTCAGTCCTCTGATCGCGGCTACTGACCACGTCTTCTCGACGTCCTCTGCGCTAGGAGGTTATTCGCGGGTTTTGCGAATTCGGGTGCAGAAGAGATGTTGTCAGTTGCTCTAAGGGATGTGATCCCATTTGTTCAGTAGTCGGTCAGTAGTAGTAATTAGTTCAAGTCATGTCTCTAATTTTTAAGTTTTAGTATTTTTTTATTTATTTTTTCTTAATTTTCGGCTTCGTTCGCGCATCTGCGTCTTCTCGGTCCGCGGCATCCTGATGTTGGCGCGAGACACCTAGTGAGCTCCGAACTCTACACCCTGTTTGGTGAGTAATCCGGCCTTTTCCCCCACATTCCCGTTGGTTGGCCTTTTGCGCCGACGGTGTAGGACTGTCTGGAAGCAAGTCTAATTCGTTTTAAATTTGATTTGGGTTTCAGACAGGGTCGAAGTGCTGGAGAGACAAATTGCTCCCAGCTCGTGGTCCTGCACCTCCACTGCGGGTCACGTTAGAAGAGATGTTGTTTCCGCGACCCGACGTTATCTGTTGAAGACCCATGTGGTAATGTAAAATCAACACGAGGGGCGTTACAATGTCCAGATTTTTATGAGAAAAATGGGAAATTTTCTTTAAAAAAAGGGGAATTTTTTTTGGATAGAAACATTTTTGGATTTTAGAATTTTTTTTACCAAGAACTGGAAAGTTCTGTCATATGGGCAATCTTTCGGCAAATGGCAGCATTTTTTTTAGCAGGTTAGCAATTACAATGTCAAGGATATAATTCAAACGTCAAACGTCAGGGTACCATTCAAATATCAAGGTCAAGATCATGTACAGGTCAAGGTCATTCGGGATGCCAGCTGTAAGTCACAATCCAAGATTGCGGACGCCAGCTATAGCTTCTCGCACGGGCACCAGTCCCACGATTTACTATTATATACTACTAACATGCTTTGAAAATGATGATACTGCAATTTATAATGGCGGAAGTGGGCCTGACCCTGCATAGAAGGTGATTGTCGCCTGAGGTGTCGGAGCTGTTGCCGGCTCTAGTATCCGAGACATGATCCAACAGGTTCACGGAATGGGTGCAAGGATGCGAATATATAGCCTCTCCGCACCAAGTGGCAATCCTCGGCCTCTGCGTGGGCACCGCTGTTAGGGGCGAATCGTGGTAACTCTCAACCTCTGGTCATAGCATCGCCTTAACTGAAGAGGACAATGCCGGACGTAACCCTTCCGCAGTGCATCCTCAATTGCATGTATGGGACCAGAAATGGTGAAATGGCTGAATCTGAGGGCACAGCAGATGCGTTTGAAACCTTTCTGAAGGGTTCGACTGCCGAGCCTCGGTGTTTGGTCCCAAAGGCCTCATAGTGAATGGATCAGCCCTATGGTAATGGAAACGACCGAGTATGGCACCGGCGTGTTCGGGGGCACTCAGGCCTAAAAAAATAGCTGTAAACTGCTCGACTAGGTGTGATACGTTCACCTATTCCAATGGTCGGGGGAGGTACCAAGGCAACCCCAAGGCTCTCCAGACCACGCACGACTGGATAGTCATGTCTTTCTGCGGTCGTCGCCGGATGAGTCCAGGCACGTCCGGACCTTAATCGACTGTAAACCTGTCGGGCCGAGGTACGGCAGGTCGGAGGGTAGTCTGAGGAGACGAGGACATCCAGGGGAATGATTCTGAAGAGTGGCGGTTGGCCAGCCTGTTGGCGAACGGTCTCGTGCCACATAGATGCCAAGTTGGCAGTAGTACAGGAAGAATCCATGAAAGATTGAATGGTGTCCCGCTGAGGTTTTCTCCAAGGCCCTGGATTCTGATTGGGTAGGACTCGTACTTGGTAGTGGTGCTCCGACCGCTTGGAGCAGGCTCCAGGGGTTCTCTAGCCCGATGCGGAGTCGGCATGATGAGCGAATACACAGTTCCAGTACAAGCCTGGACAGCTAGCAGATTTTGGATAGGCCTCCACCGGACCACGGGTTACCGGGTGTTTTGAGGGGTCCCAGTGTGATGTAGGAGATTGGGGTAGGCGCCAGTGCTGATAAAGTCTTAGGGCTCAGAACACAGCTAACTGTCTGGTTAGCTGAGTGAGGCAGGGGGCTAAGGTGATGACTTCGGTCAAGCTGAGGCTCTAACACCTTCCTGATAAAAGGGGGAGTAATCCCTTGACAGCTCTGTCGTAATTTTACTTGCTCTGGAAATAATAAAAGGATCTGTAAGCCACTCCCATTCTACCCTTAAAGGACGCATATATGGAAGGACTGGTGGAGGATGCCGACCAAAAGGTTGGAACAAAGATGCCATTTATAATTCTATATAAAAAAATTGTTTGTCTGTAAAGTCGGTTTACGGACGATAGTTTAACGTGACGTCATAACAAAACATTGATGAAATGATTGCATACTTTATGAATAAAATTGAATAATTTTTATTTTAATAATAAAAGAATAAATACTTGAAATTATACTAGTAATCAAAATTTAAAAATGCAAGAATAATTAACCTTTATTGCCAAAATTGTTGTAATAAGCAATGAAAACCACATTAACTATTCACTTCACTTTATAAACAGTCGAGTGGAAGAGAGATATATGCGGTGCAAGCGATAATGAGCGTAACGGGACATAGCGTAACGGAACAATGTGCGTAACGGGACACAGCATAACGGAACAATTTGCGCAACGGGACATTTTTTAGTGCGTGCAGCCAGCGTTCATCCATTTAATGGACGTTATCACGTCAAAAATGAACGATTCTGTTAATACAATTTGAAAAAACTGCATAATTATGTGAAGAAAAATAATATTATTAAAATATACAAATAAATGCTTGTCGGAAAGACTGAATATCGATTACAACTTACCAGGTCAAGACCAAACAAATTGCAAGTTTGCTGGATCATCTTGTGGTCGCACTTCTCGCTGGGGTCGGGAGGCGGCGTGCCGGCGATTGGCTGCGGCCGGGGGCGCGCGGTGGCTGCAGCGGAGGCGGCAGCAGCGCCTCGAGAGGGGGAGGCGGCCAGCTCGAGCCCTCGCCTCAAGGTGGGCCATCGTCGACGCACGTGCCAGCCTCGCCACGTAGACTGGATCAGCTGGGCCGCCTTGTGCCTCTTGCCCGCACGCAGAAACTCCAGCTGCTGCCTAGCCCCCTCACTGTAACATGTAACACAGCAACACTTTATATTAGTCTGCTTAATGCCTCTTGCCCTTATGCGAATACTCCAGCTGGTGCCAAATGTCTTATTGTAATACAACTCTTTATATTACTCTTGTTTGTGCGTGTTTCCCTCACGCGGATACAGCAGATGGTGTATAGCCTCATTTCTGTAAACAACATTTTAGTCTGCTTGTTGCCTGTTGTTTTCATGCAGGCACTCAAGCTGCTGCCTAGTCCCTCCATGTAATACAACTTGGTATATTAGGTTCTTTGGTGACAGTTGTCTTAATTCAGACACTCCATCTTCTGCCTAGCCACCTTACAGTAATGCAACCACTTTAATATAAGCTGCTTAGTGTATTTTGTCTTCATGCAGACACACAGCAGCTGCCTAGCTCCATCTCTGTAATATTACCACAATTTATATTAATCTGATACAAGCCTGTTGCTCTCATACAGACACAACTATGTATGCCTAGCCCCATCACTGTAATAGAACAACCCTTAAGATTAGGCTGCTTAAAGTTTGTTGCCCTCATGCAATCTACAACTGCCACCTAGTCCACCACTGTAATATAACAAATATTTTGATTAGGCTAATGGTGTTATTTTGCCCATACACAGAATTTCGAACTCTTGCCTAGCTTTCTCATTGTAATACAACAACTCTAAAATTAGGCTGTGAAATGCTTTTTGCCTTCATGCAGACACTCCATCTGCTGCACAGCAGCCGTTATAAAATGAAATATCACTTTATATTACGATGAAAGATGTTGGTTGCCCTCATACAGACACTTAGCTTGATTGGATTAATATTGACATTATGTAGACATTCCTGTTGCTATCTAGCCCCATTAATATAATAAAATAACTCTTTATAAGCTGCTTGGTGCTCTTCTTCCTAATGAAAACAATCTAGCTGCTGCCTAGACACCTCACTGTAATACAAAAACTAATGATATGAGGCTGCTTGGTTCTGTTGAACTTATTAAAACACTCCAGTTTCATATAGCCCTTTCACTGTAATACAGGGGTGCCCACAAGGGGGGAGGGGGAGGGTAACGACGCAGACTGCGTCATTAAAATTTCAGGGGGGGGGGGGGGTGGTTAAAAGCAGAGAAAAATGTATATATTATTTTCATAATTATACCTTCTAATGTGAAAATACGTTTCTGGTGCTTTGATAATTGAAAGGGATCTTGTAAATCAAATTGGCAACCCCGCACTTTCCTCAACAAAAGCAGTTTGCCATCTGTCGGTTCAGGATGGAAATATTACCTGATATGACCAAAATTATTAATAGAAAATCAGTTTTAATTAATGCAAAATGTGATAAAATATAATACTAAAAAAGTATAATATTATAAAATCATTGAGTAAATCATTGAGAAAATGGCATAAAAAATTTCGGGGGGGGGGCCATTATTAGGTTAGGGGGGGGGGGGTGAGTCATAGTGTTTGGGGGGGTGGGCACCTCTGTGTAATACAACTCTTAAGATTAGTCTCCTTGTTAGCTGTTTCCCTAATGCCGAAACTCTGACTGATTCCTATGCCCCTCACTATAACACAACTCATTAGATTATGTTGTTTAGTGCCACCGCCCTTATGCAGATACTCTGGCTGTTACTTGGCCCCCTCTCTGAAACACAACTACCCTTTTGTCCTGTTGTCTTATGCAGACTTTTCAGCTGCTTCCTAGCCACCTCACTGTAATACACAAACATTTTAGATGAAGCTGCTTGGTAACTGTTGCCATCATGCAGACACTCCAGCTGATGTCTAGCCTCCTGACTGTAATACAACTCTGGCTTGTTGCCAGTTGTCTTCATTCACACACTCCAGATACTGCACAGTTCACTCACTGTTATACAGCATCAGTTAAGATTAGGCTCTTTAAAGCCTGTTGTCCTCGTGCAGATACTGAGTCCTTTACCCAACCTCTACAAACTAATTTATCAACTCACCAAAGTGTTTGGTGCCCAGTGGCGAGGCGTGAGGTTTACATGAGGGGAAGCAATAACTCCGTTCACACCAAAACATGATGTGGTTGGGGGGGGGGGGTCTGGGGGCCCTCCGCCGGGAAAATATGGATTTCAAGGTACAAAATGGTGCTATTTAAGTAGTTTTCTTAACTGAACATTGGCTATTCCACAGGTAGAAAAATTGACATTTTTTTTAAATACATTATTTTTGAAAAACAATGATTGACTGACATTATTCTGATAGTAAAATACATACTCTACATTACTTATATACTAAGTGGGAGTGTAGTATCATTGTACGCCCACAAATCCCCCACGCACTGCCAGCCAACAGCCCGCGGGAGAGATGCGCGCGCCCCGAGAGACGACCGCCGACTGAAACGCGACATCGCCACCTGCCGTGCCGAACTGTACCGGACATAGCCGAAGCAGTCGGCGGAAGAATTCCACCGTCTGCTTCGGCCATGTTCGCTCCAGTTCGGCAAGAAAGCGTTACCTTCGTAGCTTCTACCACGTATTTTTCCAGCCAATCCCCTCCCTGAACCTTTGTACCATGCCACCCCCCTTCCGAAAGGAAACTACTGCGGCAGCCTTCCTGCTGAAAGCGATCCTACCAGCGCTTCTAAACCTAGCAACGCTTCTAAAACAGCATGTTTTTTTTGTCAACGAGTTCTTTTTTTATAGCGCACAGCGCACAGTATTGGGTCCCAAGAAGATAGTGTTAAAAATACATACCCCTAACTGCACGAGCCAAAGTAAAATACTATTCTGAATAAAATATTTATTTAAAAAATACAATGTCTGTAAACTGCCTGGGCAAGCACTGCTTGCCTTGCTTGCCCTGACGAGACGCCACTGTTGGTGCCTGTTGCCACGTGTAGTCACTCCAGCTGCTACCTAGATCCATCTTACTGTAATACAACCACTATTATTATTTGTCTGCTTGATACCTGTTGACCTTATGCAGACACTACAGATGCTGCCTAGTACCCTCGCTTTAATAGAACCACCCTTAAGATTAAGCTAATTTTGCTTGTTGTCCACATTCAGACACTTCAGCTACTGCCTAGCCCACTACTGTAATACAACATCTCTACAGATAAGGCTCCTTGTTCCTTTTGATCTCATGCAGACATACCCTGCTGCCCAGCCCACGCTCTGCAAAACAACAATTTATATCAGTCTGCATCGACCTGTTTTACTTATGTACCACTGCAGTTGCTACCTATACTCCATCACTGTATCACCACTCTTTATATTAGTCCGCTTGGTGCCTTTTCTCGCATGAAAACAATAAATCTGCTGCACAGCACCCTTTATGTAATACAGCACTACTTTATATAAGTCTTTTTTGTGCCGGTTGCCCTCATGCAGACACACTAGTTGCTACCTAGCCTTTTTTCTGTAATATAAAAATACAAGCTGGAAGAAATTGTTGTTAATTAATCAATTTTAAAAAAAATTGTGGTTAACTTATCATGATTAAAAAAAACATGCAATATTGTACACGATCTGTTTGAAATGTATATTAAGTATTAAAAATTACACCTCTTGGCTACTGATTGCATGTGCCTGGCCACCAAAAGGACATGTATGTCCAAACATATCTGACATGGCTGGCGACAGAATGGAGGTGTCTAGCCAACAAATGAATATGGCTGGCCACCGACTGGATGTGTCTGGTCGCCAACTGGCCTTGTTAGCATGACGAACAGACTGATGTGTCTGTCCAACCTATCTGACATGCCTGGCCAGACTGGAGGTGTCTAGTCATCAACTGCTGGATGTGGCTGGCCACTGAATATATATGCCTGGCCACCAAATAGATGCATCTTGCCACCTATCGGACGTGCGTTCCTTGCCACAGAAAATACATGATTGAACACCGACTTGAAGTACCTTGCAACCAAACTTGATGTGTCTAGCCAAAAATAGGTCGTGCCTGGTCGCTGACTGGACAGGCCTAGCTGATAACTGGAAATGTCCGCCATAATCTAAATGTACCTGTCTGCTGATTAGGTTTCTGGATACTGAATAGACATGCCTAGCAACCAACTGAAGCTTCTTGCCACCTACTTGACGTGTGTTTCTGGCCACTGAATAGTCGTTCTTGGCCACCAACTGGACATGCCTGGTCGGTGACTGGACATGCCTAGCTGATAACTGGACATGTCGGTCACAAATTGAATGTGTGTCTGGCCACCGAATATGAGTCTGGCTACTGAATAGACATGCCTAGCTACCAACTGGATGCGTCTTGCCACCTTCTGGACGTGCGTTCCTTGCCACAGAAAAGACATGACTGGCCACCGACTGGACGTACATTGCCACAAACTTGATGTGTCTAGCCAATAACTGGTCATGCCTTGTCGCTAACTGCATATGCCTAGCTGATAACTGGACGTTTCGGACACTAACTGAATGAACCTGGCCGCCGATTACGTGCCTGGCTTCTGAATAGACATTCCTAGCTACCAACTGGACATGACTGGTAAATTAACTGTGTTGTGGAGATATCATGTAAACACATATCAAGGCATGCAAAAGACTCGCTTCGCCTTCTATGAAGCCTTAATGTATCAAGAAATGTTAGTACTTTTCCTTGTTTGTACGTATAGAAATTATGTAATATTTTTTGTTATTTTTGTTATTACTCAAACCTGTCACTTGTTTGGTAATTGTAATTAAATTATCTTTTGGTTATCGAGTAAGGATCTAATCATAGACCGATATTTATCGAATCAATCATTATTTTAACAAATGGTTTTTTAATGATATTTCGATATTTTCCCCAATTCTAGTATAATAATACGAATTTCAAAGATGGCATCCGTTGCTTACTGACGTCTGGTAGATGAGGAATTTAAGCTGTTTTTGTATTTTTCCTCATATTTTATTGAATAAATATATATTTTTATATGAAATGAACTATTTGCATCAGTCTAGGATTGAACCAAGAACAGATATCAATTGAATCAATAATTATTTTAATCAAGCAAATTTTTTGAGGATTTTTAGAATTTATTTTTTGAATTTCTAACTAAATAATTACATATTTTCAAAATGGTGGATTCCAAGATGGCGGATATGGCGTCATTCAAGTTGGCCGTCATGGTCCCGATCATAGTCAACGAGCTGTGGAGACACCCGAACATAGCCGAATCTTTCCGATTTACAAGCCAACAAGCCAACAAGCCATCAAGCCATAGTCCCATAGTAAATACAATGCACAAGACTTCTCTATTTTCCAAAGAATTCTAGTGTGTATTTTTGGGACACAGGATACAATATTTAATGAGACAAAGGTATATACGTATATATATAATGAATTGATACTATATATATATGGGTGTTTAATGTCGAGTAGCTCGATGCATGCGGGTGTGATAAGTTGCAAAATAGGATACAGTAAGAAGACTTCCTTAACAACATAGAGACAGCAGGAGTATTGCCACTTCTGTTGGGTGATGCATGGCGAAGCATGCAGGTATGTTTTTTTGTGATACAAGATATGGTAGGTAAAGTTATTACGCAACATATAGGCAAAAGATTGGCTGATGCATGACGAATATCTTAAAGATGCAGATGTGTATTGTTTTATTACAGGTTACAGTAGATAAATTCCCCTTACAAGTTACAACACTGAAATAAAGGATGGCATGACAGACACTACGCGTCGGTGATGCGTGACAATTAACTCGAAGCATAAGTGTCTTTTGCGATACAGGATAGATTATGTTGAATCTCTACACAACATAGAGGCAGCCAAAGCACTGACACTAAAGGTATGTGTTTAATCCAAATAGCTCGATGCGTGAAAGGGGGGGGGGGGGGCGGGTTGCTTGTCAAGTGGCGGTATAGGATACGTTACAAAGATTTCCTACACAACATACAGACAATAAAGAGGCTGACCCTACATAATGGTGACAGGTGGGGTGTAACTCAAAGCATGCAAGTGTGTATTATTGTGATTCAGAATATAGTATTTAGAGTCCCTACACAACACAGAGACATCTGAGGCACTGCAACAAGATGTGGTTGTATAATGCCAATTAGCTCTATAAATGTAGGTGTCTTTTTACGAAGCAAGATATGGTGGGTATAGCTCCTACATAAAATTGAGATAATGGATACATTGACATTAAAGATGGGTAATGCTTGACGAGTAACTCAAAGCATGTGTTTGTGTCCTGTAGTGATAAACGATATGGTATGTAAAGTTCTTACACAACATAGAGACAAAGAGGCTCTGATGCTACATGTGTGGCAGGTAGCTCGATGCATCCAGTTGTATGTTGTTGATATACAGGACACGGTATGTAGTGTTACTACTGAAAAATGTAAAAGTGTCCGTGGCCTCAGGTTCATTGCCGGGGGGGGGGGGGGGTTAGGGGTTCTAACCCCCCTCCCTTAGCCACCATTTTTTTCTTATCTGAAAGCAGGTTAGCTGAAAGCCTGGGTGTCTTACTGCTATCACCGGCCACTGCACTGGAGGGGAAGAGTAAGCGAGCCCTACCGATTATCCTTCCCTTCCCCAACGCCTGTCACGAGCAGAAGTTATAAGGCTGTGACGCCGTGACGGGTCCCAAGTTTTCAAATATCTTACACCTATTGTATTTAACCAGTGGGGTAATTATAAGCAATTGGTGACTGGGTAATTCTTCAAGCTAAAGCTAATTGTTTCCAGGAATAGGCTAGTTCTGCCAAAACCCAACGATTTTTATTCCTTTTTTTTGTATTGTCGAGCTTCGAGCATGATTTATGATTTTGAGTGGGCGTGGACAAGGCACTTGGATTGATGAAAATATCTTAATTAATTTATTAATTCATCACTTAAACAATTTTTTTTATTAAAAAATTAATAATATTTTTACCATTACAATATTTAAAGTTAAGTACCGAAAACTGCTCAAATAGCACTATTTTACACCTTAAAATCAAATTTTTTTCCGGGGGAGGACCCCCGGACCCCATGTTTTAACCCACAACCCCACCCCCCATACACAAATCCTGGCTACGCTACTGCGTGGCCTTAATTTTTATAATGGCTTGGGATTGTTTTGACCTTTTAAATAAAGTTTGTGACGAGTTGAGGTCTCGTCCATTATTTGTAACTGCGATGTAACTTGTTTGATGTCTTGCCTAGACTGGTGACTCTACGAGGCTCGTTTAGTTGTGCTAGGCTACGTTATATAGTGCTGCATGCACGTTAGGCGATAGGCGCTACCGTCATGTGGTTTGGTTAGCGGACGGTAGCGTACAGCACGAGTTAGGTGCAGGCGAGTCGCAGTGTCTGTTCGTGAGATGGTTGTTAGGCGCGACACCTGAAGGATTGAGTCTTGTTGGCTGTCGGGTAGAGACCAACGAGAGCGTTGGCTGTGAACTGCCGGGACAAAGGCATGTAGATCACAATACCTCTGTTCGGAAGCGCGCGGATATGTACCAGCATAAAACTACGCTTTTTGTCAAGGCCCTCGTTCGGCTGGTGATATTCTATTGACGTGTAGCGCAAGAGCTAGTGTTGAGAAGCCATGGCTGAGTAAGCTGGAAAATAGACTATGTTATATGAAGTGGTTTCGCCGGAAGATTAATTATGTAATTTTGGTGGCGGATTTGTGTGAGAAACGAATCAAGCTTTCACAGCCTTGATAGTTGATGGGGTATAATCGACAAATGGTTTTCAGTGTAAAATACTCAGCGATACTGGAAGCATTGAGTTCATGTGCGTGAGAATGGAAACCAGTCACGACCAGCACGCAGTTTGTGCAGTGTGAGTGGGCCTGTTCATGCCTGGTCAGGCCGGGAGTGCTTGCTGCCCTACTGATCAATTTGGCGGAGACAATTTCTATTTGGGACATCAGTAGCAGTACTTTAATTTTCGTCCCCCTATGGTCTCAGAATATTTTGTTCTGCAGAAAATATGGTTTTTGTCGTGACCAATTGCGCTTCGAGGCTAGTGGAGCGTGTTTTCAACTCCAAGTTACATATAAATTTTTTGTTGTAAGTTCATGTTTTTGAGGGGTTACATAAGCAGGCAGTGGTTTGAATAAATGTATTAAAAAGTGCATGAAATTTCCATTGAAAATTTATTATTTTAAATGTAATAAATTTCATTAATTTATGGTGATATATATTTTTTTTAAATTCTAGGAGAAAAGTAAAGACTACTGTTAGGATTCCTTTGAATACTTACTTAAGCCTATATAATAAATATTAATATTTTGTTATCTGAAATCTCCTCAGAACAAAATTAGTTCCAAGAGGCCTCCAAATCTGAGCGAAATAAGAAGGTGGAAACACAAGTCACAAGTAAACATAAAATCTGTTCTGATACAGATTAGCAGAGTGAAAAATACGAATGTGTATTTGATATGAAAAAAGTAAATAATTATCAGAAACAGAATGTGATTCAAATTGAAATATGCCAAGTTTATTCAGACGAAACAATAAATAAGATTCACGTTCAAATCATTTTGCATTACTGCCCAAAGGCCATGAGATATGGTACGTTAGAAATATTACTAAATTATTTCAATAAGTGATAATTTTTTTCAGATAGGCTACAGGAATTAGAAGATGTAATGCTTTACATGGCATGCAAAAATGTATAAATGCTTGGACAAATGGATTAACCACACGTCATATATTATGTTTTTACAGTTAAGACAGTGCCGTATAGGATGTTTCAAAAGTAGCATTGAGAACAAGATTACCATAATTATTAAGAGAAAAGGTATATGGTACAGATCGATACACGGATCTGCAAAAGAAACAATACTAGAAGGTACACCACAGCACACCAAATAATGC
This sequence comes from Bacillus rossius redtenbacheri, assembly GCF_032445375.1. Lineage (NCBI taxonomy): Eukaryota > Metazoa > Arthropoda > Insecta > Phasmatodea > Bacillidae > Bacillus > Bacillus rossius. The sequence continues at coordinate 221,776,165 of NC_086330.1, read as the reverse complement.
AGAATCTGACATCAACAAGCGGACCTGCGATCGTCACGAGCACGATCCAGGGGTACTATCAGCATTACCGCAAACCAAAAGCGGCGTAGACAAAAAAAAATACACAAAACTTCACGCGAATGGCACGTCTAATGGGAATCACATCCAAACCCACTTCATGTTCAACTTTACTTATCGGTGAAAAATATTAGAAGCGTGCCTTGAGTATGACGATTACTACGGCAAAAGTAAGAGAAAAAAAGCATGAAAATACGTCTCACGCTTGAGAGCAAAACTGAAGTGTAACTTGGCCTCACTAAACGTGCGTAAAGACAAAAAAAAAGAAGGAAAAAGTGTTACAAAACACGACAACACTAAATCTGAACATAATTTTGAAAGTGGTAGACCATGGGGAATTTAGAAATAATCGTTACTCTGAAGTGAAAGAACTGCATCACGGGATACAGCCGCAACGCACCAGGAGACACCGAATAGTACTTGCACTGGCCACGCTACGTCGGACGTGTCCGCCACGGAACTTAACACTAAATTAACTTCATGCAAGTCTAACCAGACTGAGGCCGAGGCCAGTGGTACAACAATATGTATGCCCTGCGGAAGCGCGCTATCAATAGTAAATAATAATAGTGCATGAAGAATAATGTTTAATAAAGTAGTAAGCAACGTTACCTGAGCCTTCTGATAGCATTTCCTATTATAGATGAAGATTTTCAATGTGTTTTATGTAGCTTACACGGTAGAATAAATTTACCAATGTATGCAATAAATGGAAATCATTTGGCTTTACAGTAGACGCAACATAACTCCGAGCCTGGGTGACGGTTAGAAAATCGTTGTGTGTATGTGAGTCACGACACTGGGGAAGGCAGACGTGGCGAGCAATAATGCGGAACTAGATAACAGGGGCTACACGCTACTGCACAGAGTGAAAACTTAGTCCTTCGGTGAAATCCGACGAATACGTTCGTTAACACATCCGTGGTACTTATTAAACGTTTTCGTTTACAGTTTGGATCTGAGGTTTGTGTGCATGTAGTGTATCACTTTTGTTCAGAGCCAGTGTTGCATATATAGTGCAGTACTTCAGTAAAGTACAACTTTATACATAAAATGCCTCCAGTGTTGTCAAAAGTTAAGAATAAAAAACTGCACTCGCAGGCGCAGGAATCGTCTATAACGTTCTGCAGTTTATGGAAAATGAAGCGCGATTGTAGGAACCCTCCATTTCACTAGAGAAAGCACAGCTGAGAACAGCTAAGGCGACGGGTGTGTCTCGCACGACTATACAAACAGTTAAAAGGGAGGCTAAGAGAAATGAAGCTGATGAAGGAACATCTTTCGAGACGCCCAACAAGAAGCGAAAGAAAACATGTAAACACGAACTTGACACATTTGATGAAGCTGTGGTACGACGTACTGTGTAAAATTTTTACTTACTTGAAAAACGTGTGCTGACTGTCGAAACTGTACGACGTAAACTAAAGAATGAGGTAGCAATACAACCTTAAGGACGACTTTGAAGAAGCTAGGATTCAGGTGGCAGAAAACCAAATCGCAGCGCTTGCTTTTAATAGAAAAATAAGATATTCGGCAAAAACGTATAGAATATCTCAAGAGTATGCGTCAATATAGAAACGATGAACGCACAATTATATGCATGGATGAGTCGTACATATTGTCGTCTCATGTAAAAAATAAAATGTGGAGTGACATGTCCTCAAATGGTCTACTATTGCCTGTCGCGAAGGGTCAAAGATTAATAATGATTCACGCAGATGGCGAAAAAGGTTTTATCCCAAATGCTCTTGCAATTTGGAAGTCGCACTAGGCAACAGGGGGATTATCACAAAAACATGAATAAAGATAATTATGAAAAATGGCTCACCGAACAATTAATACCAAATCTTCCACCAAACAGTGTTGTGATAGATAATGCTCTCTATCACAATGTAAAAATAAATAAAATGCCTACCTCCAGCTCGACAAAATTGGAAATGCAGCAGTGGTTAGGTAAGAGAATATTTCCTTTACTAGCGACATGCTCAAACCAAACTTGTATAACCTCATAAAGAAGCACAAACCTCCGAAAGTGCAGTACTCGGCAGACAGACTATAGGTAAATAGAGGCCACACATTACTTCGTCTGCCCCCTTATCGTACGGATTTAAGTCCGATAGAAAGCATGAGTAGTATACAATAGGGCATCCTGGCACTGGGTCCTTGGGTGTGAAGCCAGTAGAGCCGACCGCCATCTTGGATTATGACGTCACGGCGGCCATCATGGATGGTTGTGACCTAGACCTTTAATTTGACCTTCAAAACTTGCCAAGATTTGCCCAAAAATCCTCAAAAATCGCCAAAATGGCCATTTTTTTGGAAAAAAAAATCCAGCCAATGAAGATAAAAAAATTCAATTCCAAAATTAGGATTTCAAAAATCCTCAAAAGTCGTTTTGCCTTAGAAAGAACACTTGTTCCATATAGAGGCTTAAACATCCATGTCTACAGCCTCCGATAAGCCTCTGACATCATCATGGATTATGTCATAAAAGTATTTGATGTCACCATTGCAATTTCTGTTACAGTCGCCATCTTGAAAATCTTTATTTACTATCAAATTTTATTTTAAAAATTTAAAATTTATAAAAAAAATCAACTAATAAAATTTTAATAAAAAAATTAAATAAAACAAATATTAATAGCACAGAGATCGGAGTCCTCAGTTAGAACCATGTTAGGGCAAAAAAAAAAATGACGACCGATCCTTCCCTCACTGTGGCTGCTGGCAGACTGACCCCCACCACTTGTTTCATAGCATATATATATAATCAGGTAGTATGACATGTCCGCCATCTTGAAAATCTGTAATTTTAATGCTAGATATTATGAAAAAATTCCAAAATTCATTAAATACATTGGTAATAAATGTACTTATTGATTCGATCGATTCCCGTCCTTGGTTCAATCCCTGGGCGATGCAAATCATCTTAATTTAATGTAAAAAATATCAATTTCAATAAATAATGATCAAAGTGCTAAAATAAGCCTAGTTTCCAAATCAACCATCACCCTATAGGCCATTACGACCACCATCTTGGATATTTGTATTTATTGACCTAGAAATTCGGGAAAGATCCCAAAATTAACCGAAAAAATCAATCATTAATTTACATATTGATTCGATACTTGGTTTAATCTCTGAACGAAGCTAAAAATAAATTTAATTTAACTACCAGAAAAGTGACAGGTTCGAGAAAATAAAAACACTGTAAGTTATTTTACAAACATAATATTTATTACATAAATTCTATTCCACTACAGGATAACTTGCAAAAGCCAGCAATCTTATAATCATTTAGCCCTGCATAGGCGCGAAATGACTAATTCTTAGCTCCAATCGGTTTATACTAGACAGAAACCAACCAGAACCTTTACTAACATAGTCATCCTCATCTTGACAGAGTTTCAGGATACCATTTTTAACAGTTTGCTTCACATCGTCAGAACTGTAAATTGTAACAGCCAATGTCTTGAGAGGACTTATTCTCTAGTTCCTCGAACGGATACGATTTACCATATAAACTGTCCGGCCACAAGTTATAATTTAAAGGTCTGTATGGTGTTACTTCATCAGTAAGCTGATAGATTATGTTCTACCTGATATCCTCAATAAAAATAAAAATGTCTTTAGCTCCAAATGTTCAATCGGCTCCAACTGCTCCAAATGCTCCAAATGCTCAAAATGCTCCAAAAGGCTTCAAAAGCCTCCAAATGCTCCAACAGCTCCAAATGCGCCCAAAGCTCCATCTTCATTTGGCTCCAATTGAATTCAATTACTTTTTTTTTATCGAACTTGACATGATTACTTGCATGTCTTTATTAGTATACATTTTGGCTGGCAGTGGTGACATTTTTTTACACCTTTAAGTTATAAGTTTTATTTAGAAATCAGATTTCGAGAAATGGTAGATACCATCTTGAAAAGAAGTATTAAATTTCTTCAAGTTTATACACATACATTTAATTTAAGCCATTATTGTATTTATCCAACTTCCCTCAGTTCTTTGAGTATGAAGGATATTTCTTTGATGCTCGAATAGTTTCCTGCACAAAGCGAACCATGTAGAAGTCTTAGCCTGTCAACCAATATGTTAGGATCTTCCCATGTGGTATAATCAATCTCTTCTGCTACGTTCATCTTCCTTGTATGTTTATAATAAATATTATTATCTCTGGTGTCTTCCGTTTTAACACCAACCACAAGGTCACTTTCGTCATCGAGCCAGTGATTATCACAAAAATACAAAAACAGATTCTGCTAGCTTTTGAACTTCTCATTGTTGAGCAAAGATAGAGTTCTAGGCCAAGCCAGAATTTTTTGCTTTTTTTGATTTCAATTTTTTTAATTTTTTTTTTTTTTGCAATTTTATGATATCAAAGACAAATGTGTGGCGGTTTTATCCGTGTGCTCCCGATTATCCATGTCAATATTATGATGGTTTTCTCCGTGTGCTCCTGATTATTCTTGTCAGTATTTTGATCATTTTTTTCCATGTGCTTGCGATCATTCCTGTGGTTTCTCCAAGTGTTTCTGGTTATTTCTGAGAAACCGATCTCTCCATGAAGGAGTTTTACTCTTAATGAGACATGCCATTTTATTTGGAGTTACAATTATTTCGTGAATTTCTGCTACTAAATCAACACTTGCAATATTTTTATCAGGTGGAATTAAAAAAAAAATCATTACTCAGTTAAATAATAAGCTCTGAGAAATCTGAGAAACTCTAACTGGAAGAACAAACTTCCTTCTCCTTGGAGTCTAGCGAAGCCATCCTTCTTTTGATATCGTTAGTGAGCATCCCGCATCCCGCATAAAAGAAATAAATATAATTTACCTGCAAGCAACACGTGGCATCATCTGTTGTTGAAAAGCAGAACTACTTACAAGTACCTTTGCATAAGATAACTTAACTCTTGCTGACTTAATATTTAAAAAATGCTATTTAATTAATGGGTTTAATTTAAAACTCTTAGTTTACATCTTCCATTAGTCGCAGAAGCTAACATGTACCCTGGTTCGTTGTCTGTAGCTGTATCAAAACGACATCACTGTAGATAATGTAGCAAGGTGTTTACCTTGAGAGAGAATGCTAAACGACATGAGAGAAGCGAGTGTAATTTGGGTCCTTTTCAAAAACCATTTCATTGCAGTCAGTGTCAGAAATACTTTGGTAGAAGATATTACTTGGATAGACATTGCAAGAACTGTACAACTAAGATGAATAAAGATAACGAAGACTGGGCTACAACATCGCGGAAGAGGAACGAAGGCGAAAAAGCTAATGCTAAAAATACTGATATAGATCAAGAAAATAATTTAAAATTTAAAACAAACGTATAAAGTAGCAACCTCATTAGAAATGAAAAGGTGTTTACACCAATATCTAGTCGTCACCATGAAAATGTGAAAGATGGAGAACCACCTGAAGCTGACAAGACCGAAGACTGTGATGAATCATCTGAATCTGACATGATTGAAGATTGTGGTGACACATCTGATGCCTACATGATCGATGATTGTGCTGACACATCTAAGGCTTGCATGATTGAGTACTGTGCTGAAGCACCAAAAGCATGCAAGAGCGAAGACTGTTTGGTGGCTTGAGACCAAAACGATGGAAACGACATAATAAAATTAATTATCCTGATCAAGCTTGTGATAATCACTGGCTCGATGACGAAAGTGAACTTGTGGTTGGCGTTAAAACGGAAGACTCCAGAGATAATAATATTTATTATAAACATACAAGGAAGATGAACGTAGCAGAAGAGATTGATTATACCACATGGGAAGATCCTAACATATTGGTTGACAGGCTAAGACTTCTATATGGTTCACTTTGTGCAGGAAACTATTCGAGCATCAAAGAAATATCCTTCATACTCAAAGAACTGAGGGAAGTTGGCTAAATACAATAATAGCTTAAATTAAATGTATGTGTATAAACTTGAAGAAATTTAATACTTTCTTTCAAGATGGTATCTACCATTTCTCGAAATCTGATTTCTAAATAAAACTTATAACTTAAAGGTGTAAAAAATGTCACCACTGCCAGCCAAAATGTATACTAATAAAGACATGCAAGTAATCATATCAAGTTCGATAAAAAAAAGTAATTGAATTCAATTGGAGCCAAATGAAGATGGAGCTTTGGGCGCATTTGGAGCTGTTGGAGCTTTGGAGCATTGGAGCCTTTTGGAGCTGTTGGAGCATTTGGAGCATTGGAGCCTTTTGGAGCTGTTGGAGCATTTGGAGCCTTTTGGAGCTGTTGGAGCATTTGGAGCTGTTGAAGCATTTTGAGCCTTTTGGAGGTCTTGGAGCATTTGGAGCTGTTGGAGCCTTTTGGAGCCATTTAGAGCTATTGGAGCATTTGGGGCCTTTTGGAGCCTTTTGGAGCATTTGGAGCCTTTTGGAGCTGTTGGAGCATTTGGAGCGGTTAGAGCCGATTGAACATTTGGAGCTAAAGACATTTTTATTTTTCTTGAGGAAATCAGGTAGAACATAATCAATCAGCTTACTGATGAAGTAACAACGTACGGACCTTTAAATTATAACTTGTGGCTGGACTGTTTATATGGTAAATCGTATCCGTTCGATGACTTAGAGAATAAGTCCTCTCAATACATCGGCTGTTACAATTTACAGTTCTGACGAAGTGAAGAAAACTGTTAAAAACGGTATCCTGAAACTCTGTCAATATGAGGAGGACTATGTTAGTAAAGGTTCTGGTTGGTCTCTGTATAGTATAAACCGATTGGAGCTAAGAATTAGTCATTTCGCGTCTATGCAGGGCTAAATGATTATAAGATTGCTGGCTTTCGCAAGTGATCCTGTAGTGGAATAGAATTTATGTAATAAATATTATGTTTGTAAAATAACTTACAGTGTTTTTATTTTCTCGAACCTGTCACTTTTCTGGTATTTAAATTAAATTTATTTTTAGCTTCTTTCAGAGATAAAACCAAGTATCGAATCATTATGTAAATTAATGATTGATTTTTTCGGTTAATTTTGGAATCTTTCCCGAATTTCTAGGTCAATAAATACAAATATCCAAGATGGTGGTCGTAATGGCCTATAGGGTGATGGTTGATTTGGAAACTAGGCTTCTTTTAGCACTTTGATCATTATTGATTGAAATTGATATTTTTTACATTAAATTAAGATGTTTTGCATCGCCCAGGGATCGAACCAAGAACGGGAATCGATCGAATCAATAAGTACATTTATAACCAATTTATTTAATGAATTTTGAAATTTTTCCATAATTTCTAGCATTAAAATTACAGATTTTCAAGATGGCGGGGGTCAGTCTGCCAGCAGCCACAGTGAGGGAAGGATCGGTCGTAATTTTTTTTGCCCTAACGTGGTTCGAACCGAGGACTCCGATCTCCGTGCCGTAAATGTTTGTTTTATTTAATTTTTTTATTAAAATTTTATTAGTTGAATTTTTTTATAAATTTTAATTTTTTTTTCAATAAAATTGGATAATAAATAAAGATTTTCAATATGGCGACCGTAGCAGAAATTGCAATGGTAACATCGTATACTTTTATGACAATCCATGATGAAATAATCAATGATGATGTCAGAGGCTTATCGGAGGCTGTAGACATGGATGCTTAAGCGTCTATATGGAAAAGGTGTTCTTTCTAAGGCAAAACGACTTTTGAGGATTTTTGAAATCATAATTTTGGAATTGAATTTTTTTTTATTTTTGGCCGGATTTTTTTTCCAAAAAATGGACATTTTGGCTATTTTTGAGGACTTTTGGGAAAATTTTGGCATGTTTTGAAGGTAAAATTAAAGGTATAGGTCAAAGGTCAAGGTCACAACCATCCGAGATGGCCGCCATGACGTCAGAATCCAAGATGGCGGTCGGCGTTACTGACTCCATACCCAGGACCCAGTGCCAGGATGCCCTATTATATACTTCTCATATGGGCTAAAGTTAAAGGAGAAGTCGCTTCAAGAAATGTTACTTGCAATTTGGAAAATGTAAAAAAAAAAAATTTGCGAGGAGATATTTAACCGAATGGGTCCAGAAGATTGGATACTGATTTGCAATCATGTCAATATGACACTCGAGAACGAATACTGGGATAAGGATGTGCGTTTTGACATTGAAATTGTTAAAGTGATAGTTCAGTTAGGTGATGTAAACAGTGACAGCAGTGACGTTTACACATCAGACTCTTCGGATGGAACAGTCAGTGGCGTTGAAGAACTGAGGTAGTGCTTGGTACGTCAGTGGTAAGTGGTCAATGTTTTCTGCTTCTCTCTACCTGCTGTTGAATGTCGCCGTATCTGCTTATACCCCCTCCTCATCCACCGACCCCCCACAAGTGTTGCAGTCCCTACTCCTCATGTGTGACGTAACTCAAGCTCGGAGTTATATTGCGCCTAGTATAACTATAACGTTTTGATACCTGCATAAACTGTAGGGTTTTGATAAATATAGTAGTATGTAATAGTTCCTCCTGCGCCTGGCTACTGGGTGTGGTGCCTGTGGTGTCGACCGCCATATTGGATTATGACGTCACGGTGGCCATCTTGGATGGTCGTGACCTTGACCTTGACACCAGCGGCCATATTGGATCCGCCATCTTGGATCCGCCATTTCGGATGACGTCATAATGTGTTCTCGAAATTTCCGGTGTTGTGTTTTCCGCCATTTTGAATCATGACGTCACCGTTGCAATTTCCGTTACGCCCGCCATCTTTAACTTTTGAATTTATTATCCGATTTTAATGAAAACAATTTTTTAATTTATAAAAAAATCCAATTAATGAAATTTTAATGAAAAATATTTTAAAAAATTACATTTACGACACGGAGCTTGGAGTCCTCAGTTCGAACCCGGTGAGGGCAAAAAAAATAAAAATGGCGACCGAACTTTCCCCTCGTGGTGGCTGCAAGCAGACTGGCCCCCACCACTTTGTTAATAGCATATATATCGTCAGGTAACATGACGTCACGACTGCCATCTTGACAATCCGTAATTTTTATGTTAGAAAATCGGGAAAAAATTTAAAAATCATTAAAAAAATTAATCAACCGAATTAAATAATAAAAATCTTTAAAACCACCGTTGCAAATTTCGTGACGGCCGCCATCTTGAAAATATCCGCTGGAGACCACCATCTTGTTTCCGTCATTTAGAGTGTGCTGATACCATGTTAGTATAATTTTCTGGTCACCATACCTTTGTCCTCAACTGATGACATTGAACTTTGACATTGACCTTGAAATTTGACATTGACCTTGATCTACGACTTTGACCTAGACGACCATCATGGATCCGACATTTTGCATTCAGTACATGCTACCAGGAGCTACCACATGCTAGTGGTCATTGCCACCATCTTGTATTCGTCTGCTGGAGGACACCATCTTGTGCGTGTACTCGTCTTACCATCATGCTAGTCTAAGTTTTACCCGCTAGAGTGCAGTAATCATTTATTATTACTGAGGTGCCCGCCATCTTGATTATTTGGGCGCCATCTTGAAATCATGTAATTATTTAGCTAGAAATGCGGGAAAAATTCCAAAATTAATTTAAATATTGGCAATCATTCTACAGATTAATTCGATCCGCTCCTGTCCTTGGTTCGATACTCGATCGATGTAATAACGTTTAATTTTATGTAAAAAAATAATAATTTCAATAAACCATTATCAAAATTCTTAAATAGACTTTAAATCCTCTACTACCATTATCCTATAAGCCATCAATACCAACATCTTGGAAAATACATAATAATTAACCTAGAAATTCAGGAAAAAACTAAAAATACATTAAATAAATTTTCAAACAATATAATGATTTATTAGGTCGACTAAGGTCCTTGGCACGATCCTGGATGAAGCTAAAATAAATTTAATTTAAATACCAGAAAAGTGTAAGGTTCGAGAAATAAAACACCACAAGTTATTTTACAAACATAATATTTATTACACAATTTCTATCCTACTACAAAATCACTTGCGAAAGCCAACAATCTTATAAACATTTTGCCCTGCATAGACATGCAACGAATACTTCTTAACTCCAACAGCTCCAAATGCTCCAAAAGCTCCAACAGCTCCAAATGCTCCAAATGCTCCAAATGATCAAACAGCTCCAAATGCTCCAACAGCTCCAACAGCTCCAAATGCTCCAACTGCCTTTTCTTTCAACAGCTCCAATGATATTGGGATACAATGCTACGAGTCTAAGAGACTACGAGGCTACAAGGCTACGAGTCTAAAAGGATCTAGCTGGTTACGAGTTATACATGGCTGGGAGACTGCATGACTAAAAGACCGCATGGCTACGAAATTGCATGTCTATGAAGCTACAGGATACAAGTCTACTCAGCTCCAAAAGCTCCAACAGCTCCAACACACAATGTACGCAATGTACGCGCAATACATGTAATTTACGCGCAATAAATGTAATGATTAAACAGTACACACAGGAAACAAAATGAAGAAATAGTACACACACAGGAAAAAACATAATGTACACACAGTACACACAGCAAACGGAATGTACACACAGTACACACAGCAAACGGAACGTACTCACAGTACACACAGGAAACGGAACGTACACACAGTACACACAGGAAACGGAACGTACACACAGTACACACAGGAAACGGAACGAACACACAGGAAACGGAATGATCACACATACAGTAGCGGAAACACAGGCTTAGTTGGAAATCAAAATACAAGAAATAAAAACATTAAATTTTTACTTTCAGTATTTAATTTATTTCTCTACATTACACAAATACAAGTAAAAGAAGCCATTATTGTATGTAGCCAGCTTTCCTCAGTTGTTTGAGTATGAAAGATATTTCTTTGATGCACAAATAGTTTCCTGCACAAAGCGAGCCATGTAGAAGTCTTAGCCGGTCAACCAATATGTTTGGATCTTTGCATGATGTGTAATCAATTTCTTCTACCACCATCTTACTTGCATGTTTATTATTCATACTTTTAATATCACAATCGCCCAGTGATCTTAATAAGAATTATCAGATTTATTTATTATAACACGTCGTTTCCATCGTTTCGTTCTCAGGACACCGCCACATTCTAGGATCTTGTCAGCTTTAGGTGCTTCATCACAGTCTATGCCTTTGTCAACAGCCTCAGAGTCACTGTAACAATCACTGTAGAAGACATTCTCTTCACCCAGATTACCGTATGAATTCAATTTCGATGATGTCGAAGTGTCTTCATCGTCTTCTTGCTTTCTTTTTAGGAGTCCATCATTTTTACAAAGACTGGAGGATCTACTGAATATAGGCATGAATGTATTCTCACTTTTCACGGTGTTGATACTTCCATTAGTTTCAGCCTTCCCGAAGCCATCAGCATCCTTTAATTTATGTTCTTCGTCACGGTCGGGTGAGCTAATACCATCTCGCTCAGGACAAGGAAAATTATTGTAGTATTGCAGATAACTCTTCTTTAGTCTAGTGGATCCATCGGTGTCCTCCATGCCGTAAGCAGTCTTGACTTTACATGTTTTACCATGTCTTTTTAAGCTGTCAAATCGTGTTAACAACCTGCTACAACGATTACAGCTTAACATTTTGCGTACTGAGTTTTTAGCACAATCATTCCTCTCAAGACGTCTAGCATTCCTTCTCATGACAAAATCCTTGCCACAGTATCTACAGCGGATTCCTTCCGATTCAGCTGCAGATAACAAACCATGATCCATGGTAGCTTCTGTGACTAATGTTAGATACAAACTGACAGTTTTCCAATTGGAACCATTTTTTAAATATAATTTTTTAAATATTTCATCAGCGAGAGTTAAGTTATCTAATTCAAAGCAAATTTCTGCAAGTAGTTCTGCTTGTCAACAACAGATGTCGACACATTTTTGCTTGCAGGTAATAATTATTTATTTTATGTGGTATGCGGGATGCTCACTAATGATCGCAAAAGAAGGAAGGCTTCGCTAGACATCAAGGAGAAGGAAGTTCGTCCTTCGTGATAGTGTTTCTCTTCCGTCTTATCAGTTATTTTTGGACTGAGTAATGTTTTTTATTTTTTTAAATCCACCTTATAAAAAATGTTGTCAGTTCTGGGTTTAGTACCAGATATTAACAATTTATTTGCATCACAGGATAAAATGACATAACTCATTAGGTGAAAAGTCCTTCATGCGGAGATCAATTTCTCATGTGTAACCAGAAGCACTCGGAGAAAACCATCAGATGTCTAGTAAGGAATAATGAGAAGCACTAAAAGAGAACCATCAAAATATTGTCAATAATAATCAGGAGCACACGGAGAAAACCACCATTATATTTACAAGAATAATCAGTAGCACACGTAGAAAACCATCAAAATATTGTCAAGAATAATCAGTAGCACACGTAGAAATCCATCAAAATATTGTCAAGAATAATCAGGAGCACATGGAGAAAACCACCATAATATTGACAAGAATAATCAGTAGCACACGGAGAAAACCACCTTAATATTGATAAGAATCATCAGTAGCACACGGAGAAAACCACCATAACATTGACAAGAGTAATCGGAAGCACACGGAGGATTTTAGAAATTATAATTTAGAATTGTGGAATTTTTTGAGATTTTTTGGCGGAATTTTTTTCACAGAAATGGAAATTTTGGTGATTTTTGAGGAATTTTGGGCAATTTTTGCCCAATTATGACAACTTTTGGCAATTTTTGAGGGTCAAATTTCAAGGTCAAGGTCAAAGGTAAGGACTCGACCATCCAAGATGGCCGCCGTGACTTCACAATCCAATATGGCGGTCGACACCACAGGCACCACACCCAGAAGCCAGGCGCAGGAGGAACTATTACATACTACTAAATATATTTAATACTAGCTGCAGTACCCGGCTTTGCCCGGGCTGAACACCGGGTGATATATTGTCCGCGAGTTACAGCAAAATGGATAGCGATATGTCCAGTGTGTTGGACATTAAGAAATGACACATAATTACTGTTTGTGTATCTGTGACCTATGATTTTCTGTTTACCCATGGCGATCGGTTGAAAGGTTTAGAAGTTGATGCACTACAGCGCCATCTAGCGGCGAGTTACAAAAAAATGGATAGCATAAAAACCTTCTTCATGATAAAAACACTTCGATGTGCCAAATTTCATGGCGATCGGTCAAACGGTGTAAGAGTTTATCGACGTCATACATGCCAACATCCAATTATATATATATTCTTATATTTCGAAATTTTAGGGCTTTCACTTTTGCGGAAAGTGGATGTTATGGACCTCGAATGGTTTGGAACACTCCATCTCGAAAGAAATGATATTTGAAATTCCTGAAATTGTCGAAATTTTGGGGCTTTGTCCCCAGAGGGGGAGTGGTGATTTTGAGGACCATGAATGGCTGGGAAACAATAAAAATCGAAAGAGAATGATATTTTAAATTTTTTAAATTTTAGGGTTTTATCCCTTGAGAGGGGTGGGTGTGTTGTTGAGGACCCCGAATGGCTCGTAAACATTCCAAATCGAAAAAGAATAGGTTTTTGGAAATTTTGGGAAATTTTTTAATTATCTGGTCTTTGACTCCTTGTGGGGGGAGGGTAGTTATGGACCCCGAATGGCTTGGAAACACTCCAAATAGTAAAAAAAGTATTCTTTTTAAGAAATGTTTCGAAATTTTGTGGTTTTGCATTCCCCCAATCCCCTTACCACAAATTTGTTGGAGAAGACGTCTTTGGGTAAACGTTCCGCCATCCCCCGGACACTTTAGTTCGTAATGACTTATTTTTAATACAATTTCCTGCAATTTTTCGAAATTTTGTGGCTTTCTCTTTTGAGAAAAAGGAGGGGGGGGGGGGGGGGGTGGAGATTCAGGACCTCGAATGGTTCGGAACACTCCATCTCGAAAGAAATGATATTTAAATTCCTGAAATTTTCGAGATTTTGGGGCTTTGTCCCCAGAGGGGGAGGGGTTATTTTGAGGACCCTGAATAGCAGGGAAACACTAAAAATCGAAAGAGAATGATTTTTGAAATTTTCTAAATTTTGGGGCTTTGACCCCTGTGAATTGGGGGGGGGGGGGTTGTGATGTTGAGGACCCCGAATGACTCATAAACACTCCAAATCGAAAGAGAATAGGTTTTAGAAATTTTGGGAAATTTTTTTATTATTGGGTCTTTGACTCCTTGTGGGGGGAGGGTAATTTGAGGCCCCCGAATAATAAAAAAGTATACTAAAATTTAAGAAATTTTTCGAAATTTTGGGGTTTTGCATTCCCCCCCTCCCTCAAAATTGGGTGGGAAGTCGACTTTGGGTAAAAGTTCCACCATGCCCCGGACAATTTAGTTCGTAATGACTTAATTTTAATACAATTTCCTCCAATTTTTCGAAATTTTGTGGCTTTCACTTTTGTGGAAGGGAGGAGGGGGTGGGTGGAGGTTCAAGACCTCGAATGTTTCGAAGCACTCCATCGCGAAAGAATAGATATTTGTAATTCCTAAAATTATCGAAATTTTGGGGCTTTTTCCTAGAGGGGGGGCGGGGGGTTTCAGGACCCTGAATGACTCGAAAACACTTAAAATCGAAAGAGAAAGATTTTTAAAAAAATTTAAACTTTCAAAATTTTGGGGCTTTAACCACCTGGGGGGGGGGGGGCGGGGGGAGGGGGTGATGTTGAGGACCCCGAATGGCTCGGAAACACTCCAAATCGAAAGAGATATAAAGGAATATAAGAATGTAGGCATTTACTGTACTTCTATCTACCATAATAACAATATTGACAAATAGAAAAACTTATTATCTACCTATGAATAATTTTCTAAATAATTTAATAAATAACTCTATGTTTAAGAATTTACGTACGTACATAATATTAAACTTCAAACTATACACACCAAAAAAAAGGATGTTTTTGAAACTATTTTTTATTTGTCATAATGTTTAAAACATTTGTAGGATTTGTTTATATGTAAAACTTTGGTGGCAATATTCCGCTTATCCAAAGGAGTATAGAAATTTATAGAGATATCACTCCCTGTACACACCACAAATCTTTGAATTAAGTAAAAAAAAAAAAAAAAAAAAAAAAAAAAAAAAAAAAAAAAAAAAAACAACATAGTCCAAAATGAAACAAAAAGTATAAATAACAACTAATTTGACAAAAATGTTTATACAACTGGAATGACAATGTTAACATCCGCCTGAAATTTAATAGAAGTAGGTAGTTAAGAATATATATATAAGAAATTAAATGAAATTAAAACATACATAAATTAAATTATCTCACACTCAACCAAACATAATGTTTAGTATGAAATAAAGGAAGAAGGCAATTACACGTAACTATTCTAATTAATAAAAAAATCAACTTTCCTGAAATAGTTAAATTCAAATTTTTCAACAATATATTACATAATTGATAAATATTTCTAGTCTTCGGTCTCAGCAGCCCTAAGACTCTTGACGATCAGCAGATAAATTATAAACACTAAACCAAACTCCTTGCAAATAAGTAGGTTCTGTAAAAAAATTACAATATTGACAAATAGAAAATATTAGTAGGCCCTGCCAACCTATGAATAAATTTCAAAAAAATTTATAAGTTTCAGAATTTATATACCTACATAATATTAAACTTCAAACTATCCACACAATAAAAACCTAAGAATGTTAGTGTAACTAATTTTTTTATTTGTCATAATACCTAACATACGTATGTTTACAAAATGAAACAAAGTATAAATAAAGGACCAATTTGACAAAAAAAATTGTACAACTCGAATGACATTGATAACATACACGTGAAATTTAAAAGAATTATGAGTGCCCTAGGTAGGGAGAAAAAATATATATAGAAGAAAAAAAAAATGGGTGCGTGTACTTAGGTACGCGCATGACAAGTTATACTTCTTTGGCATCATTAAAAAATAGTTTTTAATTGCATGCAAAAATATTGCGTGGAGTCCCTCCGCGTGGAAGAAGTAAAACTTCGTAATGTGGAAATGAAAATAGGAAGGGGTAGAAATTGTTTTTTAGTGAAATCATATTGTATCAAATCAAACTAAAAAAATAAAGGAAATAAATTTTTAAAGATTCATAGATTGATCTTCAGAGAGAGAGAGACACCTATTGAATGTCTATAAAACTAACTTTTTTATGAGAGCAGATTTTCATGAAATAAATCATGAAATCATTCAACGATAAAAGCTGTTTATTTAAATAAGCGGACGGGTTCGCCCGAAGGAGAAAATTGACGCGGCAAGACCTCGAGGACATAGAGAAATGACACACACTCACTATTTATGTGTTTATGAAACATGATTTTTTTCTGCAATTTAAATTGTCATATACAAAAACGGAATTGAAAATTGAAACAAATATGGCGACACTACAAACTGTCAAGATCTTTATTTTTTTCTTACTCTCTACTTAGTTCCTTACAATAGAAAAACGTAACGTAATGGCTTGAAAGCTATTGTACGGCAGGCATAGAGGAATGACACTAACAGTTTGTATATCTATGACACACATTACATAAAATTAAGACATATATTTTTTTAACCGGTTTAAAGATTATTTTTTTAGACAAAAGATAGCCTATGTCCATCCCCAGGATATAATCTATCTCCTTGCCAAATTTCATTACGATCTGTTAAGCCGTTCAGCCGGGAAAAGGTAACAAACAGACAGACAGACAGACAGACAGAGGTACTTTCGCATCTATATATATATATAAATGAAACCCGTTTTCCTTGGTCACGGCATCACGCGTGAACGGCCGGACCGATTTCACTATTTTTTTTTTGTTTCGTTTGCTATGGTCAGGAGAAGGTTCTTATGAAAGAAAAAATTAAGAAAATTGTGCGGAAAATTAGAAAATTTAAGAATAATGAATTCCTATTTCCCTTGGTCACGCCATCACGCGTAAATGACTGAACCGATTTCACTAATTCTTTTTTTGTTGTGTTTGTTATTGTCACGAGAAGGTTCTTATGAAAGAAAAAATTAAGAAAATTGTGCGGAAAATTAGAAAATTTAAGAATAATGAATTCCTATTTCCCTTGGTCACGCCATCACGCGTAAATGACTGAACCGATTTCACTAATTCTTTTTTTGTTGTGTTTGTTATTGTCACGAGAAGGTTCTTATGAAAGAAAAAATTAAGAAAATTGTGCGGAAAATTAGAAAATTTAAGAATAATGAATTCCTATTTCCCTTGGTCACGCCATCACGCGTAAATGACTGAACCGATTTCACTAATTCTTTTTTTGTTGTGTTTGTTATTGTCACGAGAAGGTTCTTATGAAAGAAAAAATTTAACGGAAAATTAGAAAATTTAAGAATACTGAACCACCATATATAAAATTATTTCCAAACTAACCCAACACTTTGTACAATATAAATATTTTTAAAGTAACCTTATGACATTCAGCTTTAAGTGGTTACAGTTTCCAGTGCGGCTTGCATTTGCAATGTCAATAAATAAATCGCAAGGGCAGTCGCTAAGTGTATGTGGCATCAACCTAGAAGATCCATGTTTTTCACATGGCCAATTATATGTCGCCTGTTCCCGTGTCGGAAAACCATCAACATTATTTATTTACGCGCCAGAACATAAAACTAAAAATATAGTTTATCAAAATGCATGAGAGTAGAGAGAAGCAGTGAGGGGTACAGAGACTATTAGTTGATTTATAGAGCGCGCGTGGTATTGAGCTCATTGTTTACTTAAAAATGCCAAGTTGTTCAATAGCAATTTGTAAAAACATTAGTGGAATTATTGAATCCTATGGAATAAACACTATTTTGACAATATATATTTTGTTTTTTATTTAATTAAATTAGTAAGGTCCTTTTCAGTTATAGTGATACCAGGGAATTATGGATTCATTTTTATATGGAGGATATTATATATTCCAGTTCAAATTGAATAGGTACTCATACCTAAGATAGGTCAGCTATACAAAATAAAGTAGTGCATCATTGCTACGCTAAGGCGGTACGAAGTTCGCCGGGTCAGCTAGTTTATAATATTAGTATTGATAGTTTTGCCAGTTGCCTAGAAGATGGTTTTGAAAGTAATTTTAAATGTTAATAATCATTTTTAATAAGAGTAGTATGTAAATGGGGCTACTGGATCAGGCTTCAGGCTGTGGTGGTGGTGTCGGTGTCCGCCATCTTGGATTTGTGACGTCACGGCGGCAAAAATTCCTCAAAATTCCTCAAAAATGACTCAAAATGAATCAAAAATTCCCGTTTTAAGAAAAAATTTCCCGTTTTCGAGGGAAAAATTCCAGTTTCGAGGGAAAATTTCCCGTTTTAGTCCTTAAAAATCCCAGCGGCTAGAAATGTCCTGATAGAGGCTTAAGCATCCTTAACTCAAGCCTCAGTTAAGCCTCTATCAGTATGTGACCTTGACCTTTGACCTTGACCCCGACGGCCATCTTGGATCCACCATCTTGGATGACGTCATTTCGTTTTCTCGAACATTCCGGCATTGTGTTATCCGTCATTTTGAATTATGACGTCACCGTTGCAATTTCCGTTACGGCCGCCATCTTTAAATTTATTATCCGATTTTAATGAAAAAAATTTAAAAATTATAAAAAAATTTAAATAATATAAATTTAATAAAATATTTATAAAAAACAAACATTAACGACACGGAGCTCGGAGTCCTCGGTTCGAACCCGACAGAGGCAAAAAAAATTAAAAAATGACGACAGATCCTTCCCCCGCGGTGGACGCAGGCATACTGACTCCCTCCACTTTTTTTTCAAAGCATATATATATCGTCAGGTAGTATGACGTCATGTCCGCCATCTTGTCCTCATCTGCTGGAAGCCATCATCAGTGTATCGTCGGCGAGAGTGCGCTGACGCCATGTTAGTTTAATTCTTATCCGCTAGAGTGCAGTAATCATTTATTATTGCTGTGACACCCGACATCTTGTCATTTGGCCGCCATCTTGAAAATCCATAATTATTTAGCTAGAAATTCGGGAAAAATTCCAAAATTCATTAAATAAATTTGTAATCTATATAAGTACTGATCGATTAGGTCGACTAAGGTCCTTAGTACGATCTAGGACGATGCAAAAAAATTAAATATAACATCAATTTAACATAATAGTAACAGGTTCGAGGAATTAAACACCACAAGTTCTTTTACAAACATAATATTTATTACATAATTTCTATTCTACTACAGGATCATTTGCGAAAGCCAGCAATCTTATAATCATTTAGTTCCGCAGCGGTGTGAAATGACTAATTCTTAGCTCCAATCGGTTTATACTAGACAGAGTCCAGCCAGAACCTTTACAGACATAGTCCACCTCTTCTTGACAGAGTTTCTGGATACCGTTTTTAACAGTTTGCTTCACATCGTTAGAACTGTAAATTACTGCAGCCGATGTCTTGAATGCACACTTCTTCACTTTGTCATCGAACGGATATGGCTTTCCATATATACAGTCCAACCACAAGTTATATTTCAAAGGTCCGTTTGTTGCTACATCATCAGTAAGCTGATTGATTATGTCCTCTCTGATATCATCAAGAAAATTACAAATGTCTTTCGACTCACCTAACGTATTTAAATAATAGTAGTCCTTCAATGTTCCACGAAATGCAGACTGCGCCAAGTAGAAGCCATTATCGTTCACTTGTAATGCGCCGAACACAGTCTTAGGTTTATTTTCCTGTTCAGACGTCATACCAATCGGTTGCTGCACATCGGTTTTCTTGCTTGTACGCTCACGAGCCTTCAACCTAAACCGAGGAGTCGAAATTTCTGCAGGTAGTTCAGCAGTAGGCACACGGACTTCACCTTTACAGTTTTTCGCATGTCGTCGCAAATTATCAATTCGAGTAAACCATTCATGACACTCATCACATCGAAACTTCATGCGAGATGGATTCTTCGTGCATTTGCTCCGCTCATGTCTTCGTGCATCATGAGCAAATGCGAACGACGTATCACAGTAGCTGCAAGGATACCGTGGTAATGAAGACGAACCTTTCAGACCCGATCCAGATACTGACGTTGCCGCAGTTGCACCATCTCCAGGCATACTCTTATGAACATCAATGCATCGTTGTTGCGCCGAAACCTTTACTTTCTGCCGAACAGCAGGACCTTTGCATGCCTTCATGTGCGTTTTCATATTATCTTTTCTGGCAAACTGCTTATGACATTTCTCACAAACAAACATTTAACGATATAGGTTCTTGGCACATTCTCTATTCTCATGTCGTCGAGCATTGCTGTTGTTTGAGAAAATCTTGTCGCAGTAACAGCACCGATGTTCGTTAGTTGTTGTCGATTCGGCATCCATTGAAGTCTCCATTGATGGCGAACCAGCGTTCGCCGAGTTTCCCTGTGCAGCCAGCACTAGCGGCATTAAAGTCTCTTCTGCTGGCGGTACCACGTCTGTTGAAGTCTCCTCCAGTGTTGACATCGACGTTGCCAACGGGAACTGCTCCACCATCGTCGACGCTGACGTCATGGTTCCCGCAGTCGATGGTACAACCTTAATCGAGTTCGTCGTTAAAGTCGGTAAAGATGCCATCGAGTTCGCAAGAACAGGTAATTACGTGATTAATGCACCAGAAGAAACAAACTAGGTGATCCTTACACCGACGACGTCAGTAACAAACTAAGCATCCTGTTGTCTAGAGCTCGCTTATATATACATGCACCGTATGGACCAATACGCTAGTCAAATCAAATACCATTTACAATAATACTAGAGTCAAAACAACATTAAAAATAGAAGGACCATCAACGAAAAGGCAGCACATTTGGAAGCACCGACAACGAAAAGGCAGCACATTTGGAAGCACCGACAACGAAAAGGCAGCACATTTGGAAGCACCGACTACGAAAAGGCAGCACATTTGGAAGCACCGTCATCGAAAAGGCAGCACATTTGGAAGCACCGACAACGTAAAGGCAGCACATTTGGAAGCACCGACAACGTAAAGGCAGTACATTTGGAAGCACCGACTACGAAAAGGAATCACATTTGGAAGCACCGTCATCGAAAAGGCAGCACATTTGGAAGCACCGACAACGTAAAGGCAGCACATTTGGAAGCACCGTCATCGAAAAGGCAGCACATTTGGAAGCACCGACAACGTAAAGGCAGCACATTTGGAAGCACCGACAACGTAAAGGCAGCACATTTGGAAGCACCGACAACGAAAAGGCAGCACATTTGGAAGCACCGACAACGAAAAGGCAGCACATTTGGAAGCACCGCCAACGAAAAGGCAGCACATTTTGGATGCATCATCGAATAAGGAAGCACATTTGGAAGCTCCATCAACTAAAAAAGGCAAAAACGAAGCACAAGTTACGAGATCTAAGTCTTAGTAAGAAATCATAATACAAGAAATAAAAACATTACATTCTTATAATTTAAATTATTTTTTTTATTGCTTTACATTATACAAATGCAAGTAAAACAAGTCAATATTGTAAGTAGCCAGCATTCCTCAGTTCCTTGAGTATGAAGGATATTTCTTTGATGCACGAATAGTTTCCTGCACAAAGCGAACCATGTAGAAGTCTTAGCCGGTCAACCAATATGTTTGGATCTTTCCATGATGTGTAATCATTCTCTTCTACCACCATCTTCCTTGCACCTTTATAATAAATATTATGATCTCCGGTGTCTTCCGTTTTACCACCAACCTCAGGGTAACTTTCATGTTTGAGACGGTGATCATCACAAGCTTGATCAGATTTATTTAATATATCACGTCGTTTCCACCGTTTCGGTCTCAGGACACCGCCACATTCTTCGGTCTTGGCAGCTTTAGGTGCTTCATCATAGTCTATGTCTTTGTCAACAGTCTCAGAGTCACTGTAACAATCACCGTAGAAGGAATCGTCTTCACCCAATTTACCGTAATAATTCGATGTTGATGATGTTGAAGTGTCTTCATCGTCTTCATGCTTCCTTTTTAGGAGTCCATCATTTTTACAAAGTAGGAAAGATCTACTTGAATTCGGCTGGAATATATTCTCACTTTCCACGTTAAGGATTATTCCATTGTCTTCATTCTTCCGTAAATCATCAACCTTCTTCAATTTAAGTTCTTTGTCGAGATCGGAAGTGTCAAGAAAATTATTGTCGTAATGCAGATCACTCTTCCTTAGGCTAGTAGATTCATCGTTGTCCTCTAGCTTGTACGCAGGCTTGGCGCTACAAGTTCTGCCATGTCTTTTTAGGCTCTCTCTCCGCGTAAACGACTTGCTTCATCGAACACAACTTATCATATTGCGCAGTGGATTTTTAACACAGTCATTCTTCTCGTGTTGTCTTTTATTCTTTCTCAAGATAAACTCTTTACTGCAAAACTTAAACCTATGTTCTTTCGATACAGCGTCAGATCCCAAATCGGAATTCATATTAGTTACTGAGACTAATGCCAGATACCAATTGAGTGTTTTAAATTATATTCAATACTTAAATATAAATTTTTTTCATATTTCATCAGCGAGAATTAATATATCTCATGCAAAAGTACTTTATGCATGTAGTTCTGCTTTTCAACAACAGATGTCGCCACATGTTGCTTGCAGATAAATAATATTTAGTTCTTTTATGCGGGATGCGGGATGCTCACTAACGATCGCAAAAGAAGGATGGCTTCGCTAGACTCCAAGGAAAAGGAAGTTCGTCTTGCATGTTGATGCTCCACAGATGTCTCATGGCGTAATATTAATTTGACTGAGTAATGATATTTGTTAATTACACCTGATAAAAATATTGCAAGTTTTGATTTAGTAGCAGAAATTATCGAATTAAATGTAACTCCAAATAAAATGACATGTCTCATTAGACCAAAAAGAATCCATGCAGAGAGCGGTTTCTCAGAATAGTCAGAAACACTTGAAGAAACCACAGGAATGATTGCAAGAACACGGGAAAAACCATCAAAATATTGTCAAGAATAATCAGGAGCACACGGAGAAAACCACCATAATATTAACAATAATAATCGGAAGCACACGGAGAAAACCATCATAATATTGACCAGATTAATCGGAAGCACACAGAGAAAACCACCACATGTTTTCTTTGATATCATAAAATTACAAGAAAAAATATTTAAAAATAAAAATAAATTATTAAAAAATTAAAAAAAATTAAAAAATGCATAAACAGTTTTTGCTAGCTTGTAAACTTATCATTGTTGAGCAAAGATAGAGTTCTTGTACAAGCTAGCAGAAACTGTTTATGCATTTTTTTAAATTTTTTTAAATTTTTTATTAATTTATTTTTATTTTTAAATATTTTTTCTTGTAATTTTATGATATCAAAGAAAACATGTGGTGGTTTTCTCTGTGTGCTTCCGATTAATCTGGTAAATATTATGATGGTTTTCTCCGTGTGCTTCCGATTATTATTGTTTATATTATGGTGGTTTTCTCCGTGTGCTCCTGATTATTCTTGACAATATTTTGATGGTTTTTCCCGTGTTCTTGCAATCATTCCTGTGGTTTCTTCAAGTGTTTCTGACTATTCTGAGAAACCGCTCTCTGCATGGATTCTTTTTGGTCTAATGAGACATGTCATTTTATTTGGAGTTACATTTAATTCGATAATTTCTGCTACTAAATCAAAACTTGCAATATTTTTATCAGGTGTAATTAACAAATATCATTACTCGGTCAAATTAATATTACGCCATGAGACATCTGTGGAGCATCAACATGCAAGACGAACTTCCTTTTCCTTGGAGTCTAGCGAAGCCATCCTTCTTTTGCGATCGTTAGTGAGCATCCCGCATCCCGCATAAAAGAACTAAATATTATTTATCTGCAAGCAACATGTGGCGACATCTGTTGTTGAAAAGCAGAACTACATGCATAAAGTACTTTTGCATGAGATATATTAATTCTCGCTGATGAAATATGAAAAAAATTTATATTTAAGTATTGAATATAATTTAAAACACTCAATTGGTATCTGGCATTAGTCTCAGTAACTAATATGAATTCCGATTTGGGATCTGACGCTGTATCGAAAGAACATAGGTGTAAGTTTTGCAGTAAAGAGTTTATCTTGAGAAAGAATAAAAGACAACACGAGAAGAATGACTGTGTTAAAAATCCACTGCACAATATGATAAGTTGTGTTCGATGTAGCAAGTCGTTTACGCGGAGAGAGAGCCTAAAAAGACATGGCAGAACTTGTAGCGCCAAGCCTGCGTACAAGCTAGAGGACAACGATGAATCTACTAGCCTAAGGAAGAGTGATCTGCATTACGACAATAATTTTCTTGACACTTCCGATCTCGACAAAGAACTTAAATTGAAGAAGGTTGATGATTTACGGAAGAATGAAGACAATGGAATAATCCTTAACGTGGAAAGTGAGAATATATTCCAGCCGAATTCAAGTAGATCTTTCCTACTTTGTAAAAATGATGGACTCCTAAAAAGGAAGCATGAAGACGATGAAGACACTTCAACATCATCAACATCGAATTATTACGGTAAATTGGGTGAAGACGATTCCTTCTACGGTGATTGTTACAGTGACTCTGAGGCTGTTGACAAAGACATAGACTATGATGAAGCACCTAAAGCTGCCAAGACCGAAGAATGTGGCGGAGTCCTGAGACCGAAACGGTGGAAACGACGTGATATATTAAATAAATCTGATCAAGCTTGTGATGATCACAGTCTCAAACATGAAAGTTACCCTGAGGTTGGTGGTAAAACGGAAGACACCGGAGATCATAATATTTATTATAAAGGTGCAAGGAAGATGGTGGTAGAAGAGAATGATTACACATCATGGAAAGATCCAAACATATTGGTTGACCGGCTAAGACTTCTACATGGTTCGCTTTGTGCAGGAAACTATTCGTGCATCAAAGAAATATCCTTCATACTCAAGGAACTGAGGAATGCTGGCTACTTACAATATTGACTTGTTTTACTTGCATTTGTATAATGTAAAGCAATAAAAAAAATAATTTAAATTATAAGAATGTAATGTTTTTATTTCTTGTATTATGATTTCTTACTAAGACTTAGATCTCGTAACTTGTGCTTCCTTTTTGCCTTTTTTAGTTGATGGAGCTTCCAAATGTGCTTCCTTATTCGATGATGCATCCAAAATGTGCTGCCTTTTCGTTGGCGGTGCTTCCAAATGTGCTGCCTTTTCGTTGTCGGTGCTTCCAAATGTGCTGCCTTTTCGTTGTCGGTGCTTCCAAATGTGCTGCCTTTTCGTTGTCGGTGCTTCCAAATGTGCTGCCTTTACATTGTCGGTGCTTCCAAATGTGCTGCCTTTTCGTTGTCGGTGCTTCCAAATGTGCTGCCTTTTCGTAGTCGGTGCTTCCAAATGTGATTCCTTTTCGTAGTCGGTGCTTCCAAATGTGCTGCCTTTACGTTGTCGGTGCTTCCAAATGTGCTGCCTTTACGTTGTCGGTGCTTCCAAATGTGCTGCCTTTTCGATGACGGTGCTTCCAAATGTGCTGCCTTTTCGTAGTCGGTGCTTCCAAATGTGCTGTCTTTACGTTGTCGGTGCTTCCAAATGTGCTGCCTTTTCGTAGTCGGTGCTTCCAAATGTGCTGCCATTTCGTTGTCGGTGCTTCCAAATGTGCTGCCTTTTCGTTGTCGGTGCTTCCAAATGTGCTGCCTTTTCGTTGTCGGTGCTTCCAAATGTTCTGCCTTTTCGTTGTCGGTGCTTCATAATGTGCTGCCTTTTCGTTGATGGTCCTTCTATTTTTAATGTTGTTTTGACTCTAGTATTATTGTAAATGGTTCTTGATTTGACTAGCGAATTGTTCCATACGGTGCATGTATATATAAGCGAGCTCTAGACAACAGGATGCTTAGTTTGTTACTGACGTCGTCGGTGTAAGGATCACCTAGTTTGTTTCTTCTGGTGCATTAATCACGTAATTACCTGTTCTTGCGAACTCGATGGCATCTTTACCGACTTTAACGACGAACTCGATTAAGGTTGTACCATCGACTGCGGGAACCATGACGTCAGCGTCGACGATGGTGGAGCAGTTCCCGTTGGCAACGTCGATGTCAACACTGGAGGAGACTTCAACAGACGTGGTACCGCCAGCAGAAGAGACTTTAATGCCGCTAGTGCTGGCTGCACAGGGAAACTCGGCGAACGCTGGTTCGCCATCAATGGAGACTTCAATGGATGCCGAATCGACAACAACTAACGAACATCGGTGCTGTTACTGCGACAAGATTTTCTCAAACAACAGCAATGCTCGACGACATGAGAATAGAGAATGTGCCAAGAACCTATATCGTTAAATGTTTGTTTGTGAGAAATGTCATAAGCAGTTTGCCAGAAAAGATAATATGAAAACGCACATGAAGGCATGCAAAGGTCCTGCTGTTCGGCAGAAAGTAAAGGTTTCGGCGCAACAACGATGCATTGATGTTCATAAGAGTATGCCTGGAGATGGTGCAACTGCGGCAACGTCAGTATCTGGATCGGGTCTGAAAGGTTCGTCTTCATTACCACGGTATCCTTGCAGCTACTGTGATACGTCGTTCGCATTTGCTCATGATGCACGAAGACATGAGCGGAGCAAATGCACGAAGAATCCATCTCGCATGAAGTTTCGATGTGATGAGTGTCATGAATGGTTTACTCGAATTGATAATTTGCGACGACATGCGAAAAACTGTAAAGGTGAAGTCCGTGTGCCTACTGCTGAACTACCTGCAGAAATTTCGACTCCTCGGTTTAGGTTGAAGGCTCGTGAGCGTACAAGCAAGAAAACCGATGTGCAGCAACCGATTGGTATGACGTCTGAACAGGAAAATAAACCTAAGACTGTGTTCGGCGCATTACAAGTGAACGATAATGGCTTCTACTTGGCGCAGTCTGCATTTCGTGGAACATTGAAGGACTACTATTATTTAAATACGTTAGGTGAGTCGACAGACATTTGTAATTTTCTTGATGATATCAGAGAGGACATAATCAATCAGCTTACTGATGATGTAGCAACAAACGGACCTTTGAAATATAACTTGTGGTTGGACTGTATATATGGAAAGCCATATCTGTTCGATGACAAAGTGAAGAAGTGTGCATTCAAGACATCGGCTGCAGTAATTTACAGTTCTAACGATGTGAAGCAAACTGTTAAAAACGGTATCCAGAAACTCTGTCAAGAAGAGGTGGACTATGTCTGTAAAGGTTCTGGCTGGACTCTGTCTAGTATAAACCGATTGGAGCTAAGAATTAGTCATTTCACACCGCTGCGGAACTAAATGATTATAAGATTGCTGGCTTTCGCAAATGATCCTGTAGTAGAATAGAAATTATGTAATAAATATTATGTTTGTAAAAGAACTTGTGGTGTTTAATTCCTCGAACCTGTTACTATTATGTTAAATTGATGTTATATTTAATTTTTTTGCATCGTCCTAGATCGTACCAAGGACCTTAGTCGACCTAATCGATCAGTATATAGATTACAAATTTATTTAATGAATTTTGGAATTTTTCCCGAATTTCTAGCTAAATAATTATGGATTTTCAAGATAGCGGCCAAATGACAAGATGTCGGGTGTCACAGCAATAATAAATGATTACTGCACTCTAGCGGATAAGAATTAAACTAACATGGCGTCAGCGCACTCTCGCCGACGATACACTGATGATGGCTTCCAGCAGACGAGGACAAGATGGCGGACATGACGTCATACTACCTGACGATATATATATGCTTTGAAAAAAAAGTGGAGGGAGTCAGTATGCCTGCGTCCACCGCGGGGGAAGGATCGGTCGTCATTTTTTAATTTTTTTTGCCTCTGTCGGGTTCGAACCGAGGACTCCGAGCTCCGTGTCGTTAATGTTTGTTTTTTATAAATATTTTATTAAATTTATATTATTTAAATTTTTTTATAATTTTTAAATTTTTTTCATTAAAATCGGATAATAAATTTAAAGATGGCGGCCGTAACGGAAATTGCAACGGTGACGTCATAATTCAAAATGGCGGATAACAAAATGCCGGAATGTTCGAGAAAACGAAATGACGTCATCCAAGATGGTGGATCCAAGATTGCCGTCGGGGTCAAGGTCAAAGGTCAAGGTCACATCCTGATAGAGGCTTAACTGAGGCTTGAGTTAAGGATGCTTAAGCCTCTATCAGGACATTTCTAGCCGCTGGGATTTTTAAGGACTAAAACGGGAAATTTTCCCTCGAAACGGGAATTTTTCCCTCGAAAACGGGAAATTTTTTCTTAAAACGGGAATTTTTGAGTCATTTTGAGTCATTTTTGAGGAATTTTGAGGAATTTTTGCCGCCGTGACGTCACCAATCCAAGATGGCGGACACCGACACCACCACCACAGCCTGAAGCCTGATCCAGTAGCTCCATTTACATACTACTAATAAGTTTTCTTTGTCACATATTTCGTTTAGTATAAATTTTGAATTTATGTATTATCTGCTAATATATAATTTTTATCAATTTCTGTGACAATATAATTGAGCGTTTTGCTTAGTTAATTGCAAACCTAGTAAAATATATATCAGTTTATATTTAACTAATGTGTTGGTGTTTTGGAATTGTATTTATTCTGTTACAAAATGTAGCTCAAAATGAACATCTCATGAACTTCGATCAAAAAAAGTATAAAATGCGTTATTAACATCTATTGACAGGAACGAACGAAAAATATTTTTCCTTGAACCTCCAGTAAGTACTGGAAAACATGCTTAATCAATATGCTCTGTGCTTTTGAACATACATTATACATTCTTCGCCCTTGGGTTATTACCCCCCCGCTTGATTTGCTTCTGAGAGTAGTTTTTTTTAAATTAAACCAACTTACTTGCCACATGACTCCGCTCGTTACTGAGGTTAGATATCTACACATCACTGGTGATTAGTGGAAAAAAATCGCTCACATGTTTGTATTTTTTAAATTATTTACGGTATTTTAAAATCGTATCTTACCTGACAACATTAATCACTATCCAATTACAGCCAGCCGAAATGAAAGCAATCGAGAGCCAATGGTCATCATTCAATAAATCTCTTAGTCTCGTATTAATTTTTTGCAAAGTTTTTACGGTTTTTAAAAGTTCTACACGATATGTACGTAAAAACTACTATTTCAAGTAATAAACAAAACCATTTTAATAAAAAAGCGTAATTTGCTTGATCTAAGTTTGTCTTAAGTTTTCTATCACTAATGTCTATTCATTGGGATAGTCATTATGAAAATGAAAGACGAAGTCAATGCATGCTTAATATAAGATGTTTAAATTATCTAACACTAATGCCCATTCTTAAGAACAGAGAGATTATGAAAATGAAAGAAGTGAGAACCCACGCTTTTATTTCATTAAAATTAATGGTTTTGTTTATTACTTGATTCTTATTTTAAGCTTATTAAAAAATTACTTTATACATAGTCGTAGTTCATTCAATCGCTGTTAAACAAATTACTTAAAGTTAAAAAAATTA
This sequence comes from Bacillus rossius redtenbacheri, assembly GCF_032445375.1. Taxonomy (NCBI): domain Eukaryota; kingdom Metazoa; phylum Arthropoda; class Insecta; order Phasmatodea; family Bacillidae; genus Bacillus; species Bacillus rossius. The sequence goes on along the minus strand of NC_086330.1, from coordinate 221,746,629 downwards.
AAAAAAATTATTGTATAAATTATGGAACAATGAAAGAGTGTTTTTAGTTTTTACAATACAATTTTTTTATATTTTTTAGTTCTTACTGAATTTTTTTTTAAAATTCCTCGATATGGACCACAAAATCTATTTTCAATGTCGGTCCCTAAAATTTTGAGGATAATTGACCCCCCCTCTGCGAGGGAGCACGTTCAAATCAATTTACTTCAATTTTCCACAACTTTGAAAAATTGGGAGGAAAAAACTTCCCCCCCGAAAGGGGTGTGAAAAGGGGGGGGGGGGGGGGGGTGGCGTGGGGTTGGTCCCCGAATTGATACATAAACACTACAAATCGTAAAAGAAATGGTTTTTGAAATTTTCGAAATTTTGTGGCTTTTGCTCCTCTTCCCCCTAACAACTTAAGTGGGGCAATCGATTCGGGCAAATTTCCCACCATGCCCCGGCCTCATGAATACACAAATGGCATGTTTATTGCACATAGCTCGAAAGTAGTAGTTTTTTTCCCCATGGCTAGAAAGTAGCAGTTTTCTGTCACTGTGACACTCCCACACTCCCTCTTCAGATTATATTCGAAATTATTCTATTGTCATCCGGATTACATATAGGTACTTGCAAAATTTCAAATCTATACGAGTAGTATAGTTTGGCGGCTCCGGAAACTGGAGTCGGAGTGTGGAGCCGGAGCCGAGCCACATCTTGATTTTGATGTCATGGCGGCCATGTTGGATGAGCGTATAGGGACACATCGTAACGGGACACATCGTAACGGGACACAACGTAACGGGACAAGACGATCACGGCGGCCATCTTGGATCCGCCATCTTTAAATTGAGCGCCCCACTTATTATGATGAAATTTTCGTCTCTGTCCCCATATTGATTTTTTTCTGTTCCACTGGAGACCGCCAATCTTGGATACCGTCGACTTTGTTTCAGCTGTTTGTTCTTAAATAGCGCCAGCGTTGCTCTTGACTTTTTTCTGTTCCACTGGAGGCCGCCATCTTGGATACCGTCGACTTTGTTTCTGTTGTTTGTTCCTAGATAGCACCAGCGGCGCTCTTTATTTTTTTCTGTTCCACTGGAGTCCGCGATCTTGGATACCGTCGAATATGTTTCTGCTGTTTGTTCCTAGAGAGCGCCAACGTTGCTCTGTCGCATCACATAAGGTCGATGTTCCATTACCTACCAGAGCTATTATGGACTTTATCGACATATTAGTTTTAATTTTTTTATGCAAAATACATTGGAAGCGCTGTGATTCGAACCAGCGCAGCTCTGATCTCTAGGTTGGAAAACATACGCCTTTAACCGCTCGGCTTTCGAGACATTTACCAGACTGAGAATTAAATAAGGTATATAAAAAAAACATGCATATCGGGACTTGAATTTTTTTTTTAATTTTAAGTAATAATAGCACTTCCTGTTCGAGACAGAACCACCATCTTGTATTAAATCGTAACTGTTGCAATTATCGTTACGCCCACAATCATTAAAATCCACAATTGTAATGTTAGAATATCGAGAAAAATTTTAAAAATCATAAAAAAATTAAATAATCGAATAAAATAATAAAAATTTTAAAAACCACTGTTGCAGTTATCGTTAGGTTGCCATCTTGGATTATATAAACATTACTTGATGTAAGTTTTTGGACATACGCCATTGCTAAGAACTTTTTCTGTTGAAGAAAAACTAATAAATAAAATAAATAAATAAAAATACTCAAAAAAAGACAAAAAACACACAAAACTAAGCAAACAATTGCTGTTGTCAACAAGGATATGAACACCACAAAATATTCCGAAACAGGAATATGGTCAGCAAACAAAGAAAAACAAAGAAAAATGATAATAAAGATAATATATAAACATTGCATATTTCGTTACAACCGCCATCTTGATTGAGTACTATGCCATCGTTACACTTTATGTTACGACCGTCAAATTGGATCCTATTATTGTTGCAATTAGCGTTGTGGTCGACATCTTGAAATATAGACGCCATCTTGGAAATCCGTAATTTTTTTGTTAGAAATTCAGGAAAAATTCCAAAATTCATCAAAAAATTAACTTAAAAGAAATCTGATTGATTATACCGATTCCCGTCCATGGTTCGAAAGCGGCGAGGGCAAAAAATAAAAAAAACATCAGATCCTTCCTCCACAGAAGCCACCTACAGACTGACCTACCTCCAATATCAAGGTATATATCGTAAGCTGGTATAACATCATGTCCACCATCTTGTCTTCATCCGCTAGAGACCACCATCTTGTTTTCGTCTGCTAGAGTGTGCTGATACCATGTTAGTATAATTTTCTGGTCACCATACCACTGTCCTCAATTGTTGGCATTGAACTTTGACCTTGGCATTGTACTTTGACCTTGACCTTGAACTTTGACCTTGACCTTGATATTGGACTTTTACCTTGAACTTTGACCTTGATCTTGAAATTTGAACTTGAATTGAAATTTGACTTTGACCTTTACGTTTATCATGAATCAGTCATTTTATGTTCAGTACATGCTACCAGGAGCTACCGCCTGCTAGTGGTCATTACCACCATCATGTTATCGTCTGCTGGAGGATACCATCTTGTATGTGTACTCGTATTACCATCATGCTAGTTTTATTCTAACCTGCTACAGTGCAGTAATCATTTATAACAACTGAGGTGTCTGCCATCTTGAAATTTGGCCAATGTCTTGAAACCATGTAATTATTTAGCTAAAATGTAGGAAAAATTCCAAAAGTCTCCAAAAAATCAATTATTAAATTACAAATTGAATCGATGGATTCCTGTCCACGGTTCGATTCTTGACCAGTGGCAGTTGTAACTAAATATTAATCATATTTAATATTTTCTATCCAATACCGATATTGGAATTTATTAATCATTCACTCTTACGAAAAACAACTCAAGACAATATACCTGACATTCTAAATAAATACATTACCTATATGCAATACATGAAAGTCTCATTTTTCAATAATCTGAATAACCCATAATCGTTTATGTACAAAGCCACACATACAGGTCAATTGTCTCCAGACTACAAGACCGGATCATGTCAATATCAGACATATAGACCATGAACTCAGTACACACAGGAAAACGGAACGTACACACAGTACACACAGGAAACGGAACGTACACACAGGAAACGGAATATACACACAGGAAACGGAACGTACACACAGGAAACGGAACGTATACACAGGAAACGGAACGTACACACAGTACACACAGGAAACGGAACGTACACACAGAAAATGGAACGTACACACAGGAAACGTAACGTACACACAGTACATACAGGAAACGGAACTTACACACAGTACACACAGGAAACGGAACTTACACACAGTACACACAGGAAACGGAACGTACACACAGGAAACGCAATGATCACACATACAGTAGCGGAAACACAGGATTAGTGGGAAATCAGAATACAAGAAATAAAAACATTAAATTTTACTTTTAATATTTAATTTATTTCTCAACATTACACAAATACAAGTAACAGAAGCCATTATTGTATGTAGCCAGCTTTCCTCAGTTGTTTGAGTATGAAGGATATTTCTTTGATGCACAAATAGTTTCCTGCACAAAGCGAGCCATGTAGAAGTCTTAGCCGGTCAACCAATATGTTTGGATCTTTGCATGATGTGTAATCAATCTCTTCTACCACCATCTTACTTGCATGTTTATTATACATACTTTTAATATCACAATCGCCCAGTGATCTTAATAAGAATTATCAGATTTATTTATTATAACACGTCGTTTCCATCGTTTCGTTCTCAGGACACCGCCACATTCTAGGATCTTGTCAGCTTTAGGTGCTTCATCACAGTCTATGCCTTTGTCAACAGCCTCAGAGTCACTGTAACAATCACTGTAGAAGACATTCTCTTCACCCAGATTACCGTATGAATTGAATTTCGATGATGTCGAAGTGTCTTCATCGTCTTCTTGCTTTCTTTTTAGGAGTCCATCATTTTTACAAAGACTGGAGGATCTACTGAATATAGGCTTGAATGTATTCTCACTTTTCACGGTGTTGATACTTCCATTAGTTTCAGTCTTCCCGAAGCCATCAGCATTCTTCAATTTATGTTCTTCGTCACGGTCGGGTGAGCTAATACCATCTCACTCAGGACAAGGAAAATTATTGTAGTATTGCAGATCAGTCTTCTTTAGTCTAGTGGATCCATTGATGTCCTCCATGCCGTAAGCAGGCTTGGCTTTACATGTTCTATCATGTCTGTTTAAGCTGTCAATTCGTGTTAACAACCTGCTACACCGATTACAGCTTAACATTTTGCGTACTGAGTTTTTAGCACAATCATTCCTCTCAAGACGTCTAGCATTCCTTCTCATGACAAAATCCTTGCCACAGTATCTACAGCGGATTCCTTCCGATTCAGCTGCAGATAACAAACCATGATCCATGGTAGATTCTGTGACTAATGTTAGATACAAACTGACAGTTTTCCAATTGGAACCATTTTTTAAATATAATTTTTTAAATATTTCATTTGCGAGAGTTAAGTTATCTAATGCAAAGCAAATTGCTGCAAGTAGTTCTGCTTGTCAACAACAGATGTTGACACATTTTTGCTTGCAGGTAATTATTATTTATTTTATGTGGTATGCGGGATGCTCACTAATGATCGCAAAAGAAGGAAGGCTTCGCTAGACATCAAGGAGAAGGAAGTTCGTCCTTCGTGATAGTGTTTCTCTTCCGTCTTATCAGTTATTTTTTGGACTGAGTAATGTTTTTTATTTTTTTAAATCCACCATATAAAAAAATGTTGTCGGTTCTGGATTTAGTACCAGATATTAACAATTTATTTGCATCACAGGATAATATGACATAACTCATTAGGTAAAAAGTCCTTCATGCGAGGATCAATTTCCCATGTGTAACCAGAAGCACTCGGAGAAAAACATCAGATGTCTAGTCAGGAATAATGAGAAGCACTAAAAGAGAACCATCAAAATATTGTCAATAATAATCAGGATCACACGGAGAAACCACCATCATTATGACAAGAATAATCAGTAGCACACGGAGAAAACCACCATAATATTGACAAGACTAATCAGTAGCACACGGAGAAAACCACCATAACATTGACAAGAGTAATCGGAAGCACACGGAGAAAACTGCATCAAGTTTTCTTTAATGACATGAAATTACAAAAAAAAAAAAATACAAAGGATTTTGCTAGCTTGTGAATTTCTCATTGTTGTGCAAAGTAAGTGTTCTCGTACAAGCAAGAATCCTTTGTATTTTTTTGCATTAATTTTTTCTGTAATTTCATGTCATTAAAGAAAACTTGAGGCGGTTTTCTCCGTGTGCTTCCGATTACTCTTGTTAATGTTATGGTGGTTTTCTACGTATGCTACTGATTATTTTTGTCATTATTATGGTGGTTTCTCCGTGTGATCCAGATTATTATTGACAATATTTTGATGGTTCTCTTTTAGTGCTTCTCATTATTATTGACTAGACATCTGATAGTTTTCTCCGAGTGCTTCAGCTTACAGATGAGAAATTGATCTCTGCATGAAGGTCCTCTACCTAATGAGTTATGTCATTTTATCCTGTGATGCAAATAAATTGTTAATATCTGGTACTAAATCCAGAACTGACAACATTTTTTTATAAGGTGGATTAAAAAAAATAAAAAACATTACTCAGTCCAAAAATAACTGATAAGACGGAAGAGAAACACAATCACGAAGGACGAACTTCCTTCTCCTTGATGTCTAGCGAAGGCTTCCTTCTTTTGCGATCATTAGTGAGCATCCCGCATTCCACATAAAATAAATAATTATTACCTGCAAGCAAAAATGTGTCGACATCTGTTGTTGACAAGCAGAAATACTTGCAGAAATTTGCTTTGCATTAGATATCTTGACTCTCGCTGATGAAATATTTAAAAAATTCTATTTAAAAAATGGTTCTAATTGGAAAACTGTCAGTTTGTATCTAACATTAGTCACATAAGCTACCATGGATCATGGTTTGTTATCTGCAGCTGAATCGGAAGGAATCCGCTGTAGATACTGTGGCAAGGATTTTGTCATGAGAAGGAATGCTAGACGTCTTGAGAGGAATGATTGTGCTAAAAACTCAGTACGCAAAATGTTAAGCTGTAATCGGTGTAGCAGGTTGTTAACACGAATTGACAGCTTAAACAGACATGATAGAACATGTAAAGCCAAGCCTGCTTACGGCATGGAGGACATCAATGGATCCACTAGACTAAAGAAGACTGATCTGCAATACTACAATAATTTTCCTTGTCCTGAGCGAGATGGTATTAGCTCACCCGACCGTGACGAAGAACATAAATTGAAGGATGCTGATGGCTTCGGGAAGGCTGAAACTAATGGAAGTATCAACACCGTGAAAAGTGAGAATACATTCAAGCCTATATTCAGTAGATCCTCCAGTCTTTGTAAAAATGATGGACTCCTAAAAAGAAAGCAAGAAGACGATGAAGACACTTCGACATCATCGAAATTCAATTCATACGGTAATCTGGGTGAAGAGAATGTCTTCTACAGTGATTGTTACAGTGACTCTGAGGCTGTTGACAAAGGCATAGACTGTGATGAAGCACCTAAAGCTGACAAGATCCTAGAATGTGGCGGTGTCCTGAGAACGAAACGATGGAAACGATGTGTTATAATAAATAAATCTGATAATGCTTATTATGATCACTGGGCGATTGTGATATTAAAAGTATGTATAATAAACATGCAAGTAAGATGGTGGTAGAAGAGATTGATTACACATCATGCAAAGATCCAAACATATTGGTTGACCGGCTAAGACTTCTACATGGCTCGCTTTGTGCAGGAAACTATTTGTGCATCAAAGAAATATCCTTCATACTCAAACAACTGAGGAAAGCTGGCTACATTCAATAATGGCTTCTTTTACTTTTATTTGTGTAATGTAGAGAAATAAATTAAATACTGAAAGTAAAAATTTAATGTTTTTATTTCTTGTAATTTGATTTCCAACTAAGCCTGTGTTTCCGCTACTGTATGTGTGATCATTCCGTTTCCTGTGTGTTCGTTCCGTTTCCTGTGTGTACTGTGTGTACGTTCCATTTTCTGTGTTTACGTTCCGTTTCCTGTGTGTTCGTTCCGTTTCCTGTGTGTACTGTGTGTATGTTCCGTTTTCTGTGTTTACGTTCCGTTTCCTGTGTGTACTGTGTGTACGTTCCGTTTCATGTGTGTACTGTGTGTACGTTCCGTTTCATGTGTACGTTCTTTTTCCTGTGTGTACTGTGTGTACGTTCCGTTTCCTGTGTGTACGTTCCGTTTCCTGTGTGTACGTTCTGTTTCCAGTGTTTACTGTGTGTACGTTCCGTTTTCCTGTGTGTACTGAGTTCATGGTCTATATGTCTGATATTGACATGATCCGGTCTTGTAGTCTGAAGACAATTGACCTGTATGTGTGACTTTGTACATGAACGGCTTATAGGTTATTCAGTTTATTGAAAAATGAGACTTTCATGTAATGCATATAGGTACTGTATTTATTTAGAATGTCAGGTATATTGTCTTGAGTTGTTTTTCGTAGAGTAAATGGATCGGCAATGGAAAACAAAATATTAAATATGATTAATATTTAGTTACAACTGCCACTGGTCAAGAATCGAACCGTGGACAGGAATCCATCAATTTAATTTGTAAATTAATAATTGATTTTTTCGGAGACTTTTGGAATTTTTTACACATTTTAACTAAATAATTACATGGTTTCAAGATGGTGGCCAAATTTCAAGATGGCAGGCACCTCAGTAGTAATAAATGATTACTGCACTGTAGCAGGTTAGAATAAAACTAACATGATGGTAATACGAGTACACATACAAGATGGTATCCTCCAGCAGACGATAACATGATGGTGGTAATGACCACTAGCAGGCGGTAGCTCCTGGTAGCATGTACTGAACATAAAATGACTGATTCATGATAAACGTAAAGGTCAAAGTCAAATTTCAATTCAAGTTCAAATTTCAAGATCAAAGTCAAAGTTCAAGATAAAAGTCCAATATCAAGGTCAAGGTCAAAGTTCAAGGTCAAGGTCAAAGTACAATGCCAAGGTCAAATTTCAATGCCAACAATTGAGGACAGTGGTATGGTGACCAGAAAATTATACTAACATGGTATCAGCACACTCTAGCAGACGAAAACAAGATGTTGGTCTCCAGCGGATGAAGACAAGATGGTGGACATGATGTAATACCAGCTGACGATATATACCTTGATATTGGTTTTAAGTCAATCTGTAGGTGGTTTCTGTGGAGGAAGGATCTGATTTTTTTTTGTTTTTTTATCCTCACTGGTTTCGAACCAAGGACGGAAATCGATATAATCAATCATAATTCTATTAAGTTAATTTTTTGATGAATTTTGGAATTTTTCCTGATTTTCTAACATAAAAATTACGGATTTCCAATATGGCGTCTAAATTTAAAGATGGCGACCACAACGGTAATTGCAACATTAATAGGATCCAATATGACGGTCGTAACATAAAGTGTAATGATGGCATAGTACTCAATCAAGATGGCGGGTGTAACGAAATATGCAACATTTATATAATCCAAGATGGCTACCGTAACGATAACTGCAACAGTGGTTTTTAAGATTTTTATTATTCTATTCGATTATTTAATTTTGTAATGATTTTTAATATTTTTCCCGATATTCTAACATTACAATTGTGGATTTTAATGATTGTGGGCATAACGATAATTGCAACAATTACGATTTATTACAAGATGGTGGTTCTGTTTCGAACAGGAAGTGCTATTATTACTTAAAATTTAAAAAAAAATTCAAGTCCCGATATGCATGTTTTTTTTATATACCTTATTTAATTCTCAGTCTGGTAAATGTCTCGAAAGCCGAGCGGTTAAAGGCGTATGTTTTCCAACCTAGAGATCAGAGCTGCGCTGGTTCGAATCACAGCGCTTCCAATGTATTTTGCATAAAAAAATTAAAACTAATATGTCGATAAAGTCCATAATAGCTCTGGTAGGTAATGGAACATCGACCTTATGTGATGCGACAGAGCAACGTTGGCGCTCTCTAGGAACAAACAGCAGAAACATATTCGACGGTATCCAAGATGGCGGCCTCCAGTGGAACAGAAAAAAATCAAGAGTGCCGCTGGTGCTATCTAGGAACAAAGAACAGAAACAAAGTCGACGGTATCCAAGATGGCGGCCTCCAGTGGAACAGAAAAAAGTCAAGAGCGATGCTGGCGCTATCTAGGAACAAACAGCAGAAACAAAGTCGACGGTATTTAAGATTGGCGGCCTTCAGTGGAACAGAAAAAAGTCAAGAGCGATGCTGGCGCTATCTAGGAACAAACAGCTGAAACAAAGTTGACGGTATCTAAGATGGCGGTCTCCAGTGGAACAGAAAAAAATCAATATGGCGACAGAGACGTAAATTTCATCATGAGTGGGGCGCTCAATTTAAATATGGTGGACCCAAGATGGCCACCATGATCTACTTGTCCCGTTATGTTGTGTCCCGTTACGACATTTCCCGTTACGCACATCCAAGATGGCCACCGGGACGTCACAATCAAAGATGTGGCTCGGCTCCGGCTCCACACTCTGACTCCAGTTTCCGGAGCCCCCAAACTATACTACTTATACGACAATTAGAGTAAGGTTTAAATCGACTATCAAGATTTGATTACATAGTTACAAGTGAAGCTAATAAAACAGTGTTAAAAAGATATCTACCCTTTCGCCTTCATAGATCCTAACATTTTGAATTTCTTTGATGCCATGTTTGTTTCAACATAACCTACTCTTTCATTTCTTTCAAGCTACTCTAGTATTCTAGAGAGATAAAATATATACAACATTTTTAAGTCTAATCATAAGCTTTTAAACACAAAATGTTTCATCGAAATCGGTTCAGTAGTTTTTGCGTGACGCTCGAACAAACAGACACAGTATAGATAGTTTGCACCCGTGCGAAGCCGGGGCGGGTCGCTAGTGTCAAATAAATAATAAATGGGCATTTGCCGCATCTGTGGTGCCTCTTCGATAAAGGATGTTTTAAAATGTTTTTAAATGAATTATGTAACGTGTTTGTAAAAAATTGTTATTATTAGGTATGTTTTCAGGCTACCTTTTATGCCCGGTAATGTTGTTTGTTACTGAAAGATACAGTTTTGGCCAGGATTAAAATTTGAAATGATTTTATAGAAGCTCCTGTGCTGTTACTATTTTCAGAATGCACAGAAAGTAATGATTTATTTTAATGATCATATTATTTATAAAACTTATTATTTTGATTGTTATTATTATTATGAAATTGTATTATTTAATTTGTATATTGTTCGCCCGCAAAAGTTATTTAAATATATTTTTATTAATTATGTATATCTACGAGAGCTATGCTCTATGACCTGAAATGGACTTATATGGACAGTCAATTGAGTATACCCCTCTAAGGACTAATGAACTTAACGAATGAACGATGATTTTATTCGTGGTATTACTTTAAGAAATTTTCATTGTTGGACATTTTCGTTTTAAATTTACCGCATTTCTGTGTTTTCAATTGTATTAATAAGTGTTATTTACGGTATTTATATTGTAAATTACGATAACCGATTTTGGTTTCGGCCAATGAGAGGCCGCGTTTTAAAGGTGAGGCGTCTAGAACGTCTTAATCAATAAGAAAGAATGGTTGTATGAAGGAGTCTGATGCCGACGCAAAGGCGCGAGGCATATCTTAAATTTGAAAGATAGCTAGCTAAATTATGCCATCCGACACTCAGGATGAGTTTAAACGACGTATAAATAAATAATGTGTAAGATTATAAGGGCATATACTGACGGATATGTTATTAGGAGTGAAAATCTGTAAGTAAAGATCTTGCATTTCGTATCACCCATAGACATACCCAGCTGTATGTAATTTCGTCGTAAATCACTCCGATTTGACTACAAACTGATTAGTTTTCACGTAAAAGTTGTCAATTATCATGAACTACGTCATGAATTGTTATTTCCAAGATTTAAATTATTATTTTATTTTGTGATACCCAGAGGTGAAACGGGAGTACTAGTTTCGTGTCTCTACCATATAAACTGAGTTAAGCCAAGGCAAATACGACCCAAATATAAACGTTACAAGTAATCATAATAACTAATAAATTGTGCTAAGATTTCAAACATCTTTCTTTTATGTAAGAATGCGTCCGTAAAAACATTATTAGATTGATTTTCTGAACTTACACTAACGAACTTTTGTGAACGATTCATGTGTGCTACGTATAATCCTGATGTTTAATTTACATAAGCGCATATCCACGAGTCATGTACAGTATCGTTAGGATTGTTTTTCTGTGATTTTTATCTAATTATATTAATATTGATTCTATCTCTACACATATGTTAGTTGTCCCTGATGAATAGCCATTTTATTCTTAATAATAAAAACCTGAATTCTATCCCTATGTGTTGATATATGTTACCTAGCTACCTGTGTCCAAGAGTGTGTGTTTTATGATAAATAACATTTTATACATGTTTCTAAGGGTCACAGTACAAGAGCATAACAGTACCATTGACACATGTATATATATATATATTTTTTTTTTGAAAAATAGTGACAGCCAGTGTATATTGTCCCGACAACACACACACACAACAAAAGGGTATATTTATAAATCAACGAGTACTATTAATGGTACTGGCGCCAGCAGTAAGCATACACCAACAAGAGAAGCAGTAAGCAGCAGTAGAGAGAGTGGCACATAAACGTGGGGCCCGAGTGTGTTGAAACTGAGTTGTCACACCATATTTCAAGTTTTCATTTGGTCCTGCATAGTGTATCTAATCCATTATAATAACATAGCACACAACCACCCCACATACTCGCTCAGGAGTAGGCGTGTCTGTGTGTGCGAAGACTGCGATAACACAGGGAATTCAGGAAGTGACACGGCGACTGTATCATCAGCAGGGGGTTCACCAGGGAACAATTGTGTGGAGGGGCCTGATGATCACTCTACTACCATGACAGAGAGGTTAGGGCGGCCCATGTCACCAGCAACCGGGGAGCAGGAGGAAAGGGAGGCCACTGTCCATAACATCACACCATTGCCAGATAATACTGCTACATCACCTGTGACACTGGAAGCACTCATGCAGTTATTACGGCAGAATAATAGGCAAATGGAGCAGCATAATGCATCCCTAAATGTGAAATTAGAACAGAATAATACTCAACTAAATGCGAAACTTGAACAGAACAATACTCAAATGGGGCGGGTTACAAATGAGTTGGGAGCGCTGAGGGATCAGACCAACTCAGGATTAAAGAGCCTGGAACACAGCATTGAGGTTAGGCTGGCCCAGCAACACGAACAGGTCCAGCAGATATCTGAGCAGGTATCACAGAACAGTAGTCGCGTGGACAGTCTGGAGACTCATGTAACATCCATAAGAAACATGATCTCGAATGAACACCAGGGACAAGCTAGCACCAGGGACGAGGTGCGAGGACATCTCCAGCATCTCGAACATAGACTAGAGGACATGAAGATGGCTACTGCCACACTAAGAGATAGAATCGAGCAACTTAGTGTACACCCCAGTCCCAGGAGTGAGTCAGCTGACCGCCAAGCTCCTGTACCGTCACACACAGCCCCTGTGTCAACTGTACCGACCACCCCAGTAGGCAGGCAACCGTACCCCAGTGAGATGTACACAATTACACTGCTACCCATCCACAATCATTCTACCATTCAAATGGATCTGCCCAGAGAAACCCCTGTAGTGAGCCCATCCAACATTGACACGGCAATGCTCATGCACCATCCAGCTAAGCATTGGGCAGAAGCTATGCCCACGTTTGCTGGCAGAGCTACAGAGAACCCCATCCGTTTTCTGAAAAGATTTGAGGAGTACACCTCAACCTTTTATTTGAGAGATACAGAGATACTGAAGTGTCTCAACAGCGCCCTGAAAGGAGCGGCATTTTACTGGTGGGAGATACTGAGTGCATCGACGCATAGTTACGCCCAGTTCTAGTCCCTGTTCTACAACCAGTATTGGAACATCCGAATACAGAGTCACCTCCGTGCACAGCTTCACATGGAGAAGTTTGACGCAAGGAAGTGTGCGTCCTTGGAAGCGCATCTATCAGCAATGTTTGAGAAGACACACTACTTGGATCAGCCCATGACGGATGATGAATTCATCGCGGCCATCCTCACGCAGCTTCCACTCAAGTATCAGAAGCAGTTGTCAGGCCTGCCGTACCGTGATGGGACAGAGTTCCGCGAGCGCCTTCTCAATTATGATAAACTGGAGAAGATGGACAGAGCACCCAATACCAAGGAGGAGAGTGAGAGGGTACCACAGCCCCACCGACAATAGCCCATCCACAACTACTGGCAGAATCGCGAGGGAAAACCCAAGGAGCTCAGACAGGCAGCGGTGAACACGATGAACTAGCAGCCAAGAGGAGGAGAACCTAGCCGGAATGATCAATACCAGACAGGCTACAGGAAGACCCCCTATTAAAAGAGGAAGATGTGGTGGTCCAACTCCAGGAATTACCACAGCGAGGACGAAGCAAACCACTGCCGGAGGCAGGGGGACTGACAACAAGCAAAGATCATTCTCGCCAGAGTCACGGCCACCCAGGGAGTCAGCAGACCGCCGCCGGAGAGCATCGTCAGAAGACGAGCTGGAGTACTGCAAGAAGTACCGCCGTACCGACGAGCCCCGCTACAACGGCAAACCTGAGGACTACCGCCCGCCATACCACTATGCCCCCAGGACTCACGAGACGAGTGGCGGCCATGCCCAGAACAGCCACCTCTCGTACAATCGGAACACACAGATGACAACATTCCCACCACCATTTGCTGCACCGTCTATATCTCAGCAGACGACGTACTACAACCAGGGACCAGCAAATCAGTTGGCAGCAGAATTCAAAGCTGCTGTGTCTGAAGCAGCAGGGAACCGACAGTGGAATCGTCAAGAAGGAGCCAGTTCACCAGCTCCAGGTGGACGTGCCAACACGGGCACGTTAAACTAGAAAGGGTTTCCGTGCGATCGCCCCGAATGGAAAACCCCTATCCAGGCTCAGGGGTGGATAACACAACTCCAGTGTACAGTTGTGTCAGCTACTACACGTTTCTATGCACAGTAATGTTAAGAGATAGCGAGAGAGAATTTTTGTATCATGAAAATGAGGAAGAATCCATATCTCAAGTGTATGCCATTTGTCCTCAAGTGACACTAAAGATTTGTGACCATGAAGTAACTGCCTTGATAGATAGTGGCGCTGAGGTCACTCGCATCAGTGAAGATTTGGTAAAGTACCTCGAGCAGCAAGGAGTGAACTTACCCAAGCTGCCAGTGCCAGCACTTAAAATCATTGGGGTGACATCCAGAGCAAGCCCTGTTGTCAACAGGCAGGTGTTGACATCAGTAAGAGGCCTAGGCCAGCCTAAGGAGATGTTTGCCTTAGTAGTGAAAGGCCTAGCGAAACCTCTTATAATAGGAACAGATTTCCTATCTCAATTTGGCGTTGTGATTGACTTTAAGTTATGTGTCATTCACTCAAGTGATAATGACAAACCTATATCCCTTAATGGCAAGTGGCACGTAAGGAACAATTTTGTGGGAATTCTATGTGATGAACCCATGCACATGAGAATCTACAGCAATCAGACCAGCGAGCAGCTACAAGCCTCATTGGAGGACATTCGACAGTCGCTGCAAGGTGCAGCAATTGTGACACCCAACCAGCTGCAACAGCTGTTCCAAGTATTGAAGAGTTTTCAACAGGTGTTCACTGACAAGCCAGGTCGTAACAAGTTTTACCAAGCCAGAATTCGAGTGGATGAAGATGCACCATATCGTCGAAAATCCTACCCCATCCCAGTGAAGTACATACAGGAAGCAACAGCCTACCTGCAACTGATGATCAACTGGAAGGTAGTGAGGAGGGAAGCGAGTCCCTACGCCAACCCGATTGTATGTGTAGCCAAGCGTGATGGCACCGTTCGACTATGTCTGGATGCCAGAGAACTAAACAAAATAACTGTGAAGTACAGAGAGAGCCCGGTGCAAACATCTGAGATTTTAAGGCTTTACCAAGGGGTGAGATACCTCACTACGATGGACCTGTCGTCCGGGTATTAGCAAATACCACTGGAACCAAATTCCTGCCAATACACCTCATTCCTATTTCGAAACCAACAGTACGTGTTCACAGTCATGCCGTTCGGACTGTGCAATGCAGTGGCAGATTTTACAAGATGCCTAGATGCAACATTGGGACACGAATGCCAAGGATTCGCTAGGGCCTATGTTGACGACATCCTAGTCACATCATCTAGCTTCGAAGAACACATCCAACATGTTGCCACAGTGCTACAAAAACTGCATGAGGCAGGCATGACAGTAAAAATCCGAAAATCAGTATTCTGCAGGGAGGAACTGCCTTTCCAAGGCCACATACTAACACCAGAAGGCATAAAGACATCACCAGAAAAATTTAAATGTATTCAAGATTTTCCAACTCCCAGGAATGTAAAACAGCTGAGAGCTTTCCTTGGTATCATTGGATTCTACAGAATTTATTCGAATAGAGTAGCCCAGTGTGCAGTTCCTTTGTTTACCTTACTCAAGAAAGGTCAAGTATGGATTTGGAGCGCAGAACAGGAACAAGCTTTCACCAATTTGAAGAACCTGTTCCTAACTGAACATGTTGTATATCATCCCACGCAAGGAAAGGAATTCCTCATGTACACAGATGCATCAGACACCGCTTTGGGATGCAAGCTAGCCCAGGAAGATGGAGGAGTGGAGAAGACTGTGGCCCTGACTAGTCGTACGCTAAACCAAGCTGAAAGGAACTATACTGTGACGGAGCGAGAACCTCTTGCAATAGTGTGGGCTCTGCAAAAATATAGAGATTTGCTACTGGGAGAAACTATTGTGTTGATCACTGACCACCAAGCATTAACTTGCTTAAAGGCCGGAAAGTTATTTGGCAGCCGGTTAACCAGATGGTTTCTCTTACTACAAGAGTATGACATCAGGATACAGCACATCAAAGGATCGAATAATACAGCAGCAGACTACCTCAGTCGAATCCATGAGCTACAGGAGAATGCAACTTCAACTTCAGTTCATCCGAAGGAATTTTTAATTGCTCCTATATCTGCTAAGATTTTCCAACCCGGCACCAAGCTAAGAGAAATTTTGAGCAATCTGAATGAAAAACAGAAGGCAGACGAATACTGCAAGAAGATCACTGGCCAGCTCAAGAAGCAGCCAGATGACCACAGGATACATCAACACTTCTGTTTGTCCAACGACAACACCCTGTTCGCCAAGTCTGGGAAAACAGGATTGTATGAAGATCACTGGAAACCAGTGATACCAGCTGATCTGCGACAACCAATCACCTGGGAGACCCACACAGATCTCGGACATGTGGGAAGCAAGAAGGTGACAGAAGCACTAAAGAGGCAGTTGTACTGGCCTAACATGTCCAGATGTGTAATCAAGGTCACAAGTGGTTGTGATCTGTGTCAAAAGGTGAAGCCCCCAGGAGAGCACCTGCATGGTGTGCTACAGCCCATCCTGCCGACAACGCCACTGGAATTAGTGTCGGTCGACTTGTTTGGACCCTTACCACAATCGAAGGGAGGAGTCAGACATGTATTTGTAATGCAGGATGTATTTAGTAAATTCACCAAATTGTATGCTATTGTCAACCCAACTGCAAAAGCAGTGTTGAATAAATTGAAATCATTTGTGGACGAAATCGGTACGCCGAAAGTTGTGTTGTCTGACCGAGGTACGCAGTTCACTATCGACCTGTGGCAGAAAGGTGTACGAAAACTAGGTATAACACCGACTACTATAAGCGTGAGACATCCACAGAGTAATCCGGTGGAAAGACTCATGAAGTCTATAGGCGGATTGCTACGAACATTGTGTCACCACTCGCTACAGTCATGGCGAGATAAATTGCCTTATGTAGAGTGCATTATTAATCATACTGTGCATAGCTCAATCGGAATCACCCCTAGCGAAGTTTTGAGCCTGGATAGATCGGCGGCGATCAACCCTGAATTTATACCCCATTGTGACAAGGAGCCCGAAAGGACAAGACTACCCACAGGAGAAGTGGAAGCATTCGTAGGAATGAAGCTCACAGCAGAAGCTGATGTACGAAGAAGGAAACCAGCATCCAATTTGTCTAAATTTACCATCGGCGACCTTGTGCTCAAGAAGACATCTCCTGTCAGCAAGGCATGGGAAAATGTCACCAGGAAATTATTTTTGCTTTTCGACGGACCATATGTCATAACTGACATAGTTCAAGAGAAATGTTATGCTCTGGAAGACCCATCTACAGGCCAACCAGTAGGCCGGTATAATATTTCGCAGTTGAGAGCCTACAAGAAACCTGTGTCCCAGTGAACAAGTTCGACACAAGCTAGTGAGACACCTGTATAGTACGAGTATAGGTACTATAACAGCTGAGCGCAATCGGAATGTCCAGGTCAGAGCCAGGACCTGACCAGTATGAATGTGAAAGGTATTAAATGGTTACTGTGTAATTTGATATGCCATGTGAGGCGTATTGCAACCACTGACAGGTACCTAATGTGTAGCGGAAGTGTGATACCCGCTTGGTACAAAATCGTCGCGTCGATGCGGAAGTGCAATTCCCGCTTATTATTGCCTGTAGTGAGGTGAAGCGAAATGCCACCCACACAGATGTAATGAATCTTCGAATTTAATAGTGTATTATGTGTATAATATTGTTTGTCAGTTGGTCTGCGTTATTCTTCGTGTGAGTATAAGTTCACTAACAGTAATACCTGAATCCATGTAATGAGATGCGCCTATCTGTAGCTACTATCATACTAACTAGCAAAAAGAAATGTCAAGCTTGTGTGTTGTCGACTAACTTGTGTGAGAGAAGTATGGCCTAGCTGTGTAAACATGGGTGAGCACTGTTCTACAAAGCATCTAAGAAGCACATGAACACTTTGCAACTACTAGCATAATAATAATAATGTTACCTTGAATTACTGATGTGGTAAATCCAATTTTCCGAAGCACAACACTTCACTGAAGTTATGAATAAGCGCCGAGATTTATATATTTTTTTTTGATTAAACACTGCTGGAAAAGAAGATATTTTTTTTTTTTGCAAATTTACTACTTTTGTTTTACACGAATTCTATGACTGAAGTAGGGCTTTGCAAACGATCTCATAGGGTTGCATTCTGCCCTGAATGCAGAGTAGAAAAGTATGCATTCCTTTCACATACAAATCCACTCAGTATTAGTAAGCTATTTCTTTAAATTAACTTGATTTGGTTATTTTAAATAATGATATTTATGAAATGATAACAAGATATATACGAACGACTGTGTTATTTATTGTGAAAAAAAACGATACAAAAGACTTTAATTTCATTCAACGTGGCACTTGAGTGTTTGTTTATGTTTGTAATCGTCGAGTAGGGGAATATGATGTCAAACGAAGACCTGAAAAACTCAATGTCTAACAACTATGTCGCGGACTTAGTACACTGTTGCAGTAAATGTCAGCAGGCCGTATTATAAACAAGTACTAAGTTACTGCAAAATTGAGCCAGCCAGAAAAGAAAAAAAAAATTTGCAAGCTATCATGAAAGTATTCTTTTTTGTTTCACTTAGCTTTGTCAGGATAGAATTATCCTTTGCATCGAGATCATGAATCTCAAGTGATTTTAACAAGAAACAATTCCTATCAGAGAAATTTCTGAATGATATGAATACACAGTCAGGATCCTGCGAAGCCCGCATCGGATGCCTGAAAATGAAACTAATGGTTGAGATGAGAGGGAAATTGCTATGCACTTTCCAAACAGCTGTTTACGTTATCTGAGAACCCAGCTGATTACAGAAAAAAAAAACTACCTTGCGAGAAATGGTAGAAATAAAAGTTCACCAGACACTCGAGTAAAATAAAAGAAATGAAAGAGAGGCCACCTTCGCCGAGCGATAAGCTGCGATAAAAGAGAGATAAAAGAGAAGGAAACACTGTGCGTTCCCTTTCCAAGCACAAGTTACACATGATGTGTGTACTTAAACGAAATCAAGACTATTGTTGATTTGTTTGCTAACATAAACAAATGCTTTTAATGATATAATATATGAAATGTTCCTTGAAGTGATATTGTAAATATGATGTTATGTATTTGATATGAGATATTAGTGAGAATTATTAATTTTATCAATTGTTGATATTATGAAGTTATGAAATATCGGGAAATGATGCTTATGGAAATGCTCGAGATGCATAATGAAATTGTACATAGAATAAAACAGGTACAACCTGAAGGCATAAGGATGCCTAACAATGATGTAAACAAACCCTTTCATTAACATGAAAATCAGTTTAGTTAAAGTTATGCTTGAATGTTATCTAGCTAATGATATCTATTGTTAAGATGTAACAATTTCACTTTGAAAGTTATTGAATGGTTAGCCTAAGTTACTATACTTATTATTTAATATCTGATGTTATTTGATCCTATTAGTTACTATTTGTTTTAATAGAGTTAGTTTATACTGAACTGGCTTGTGGATAGGCTACGTTAAGTACAGAAGATGTCTTAGCCTGCCGACATTCGTGCGTTACAAGTGCACGATTCACACATGAGTGAAGAGTTTTAAGACTGTTTAATGACCGGGACACTTGTTAGTTAAAATGTACACAATACGGTTCGCAACGGCTGTGTACCTATCAGTGACGGGAGTCGAGTGCGTCCTTGTGAGAAGTGGCGGTTCCGCCGACACGAGCAGCACCGCAGACGTCCCGACGCCGCCTCTCACGTGTTCGTGAGTTAGGGAGGCAGCTGCAGCCGCAGTCCGCCGCTACAGATGTTCGCCGCGGAACCAGGAGCCGTGGAGTCCGGTACTGCTAGCCGCCACACACCAATCCCGCCGACGTGAGGTGTGGAGCAGGTGTTGGTGTTGGCCGCTTTGAGGTCGGGCGCTGTCCCGATGCCTCCTCAGCCGCCGCCGTCGATGTCGTTTGCACCGCGGGTGGACGTTGATCCACTGCCGTGACGTGTCCTGGAGAACGTCATATTGTTGACTCACATGTACATACACCCGTTACAGCCATATGAGATTGCTACTTACAGTAAGTATGTCCTCCCACGTCCCTCTCAACAGGAGCGGCTCAAGGGAGTAGACGCCGTCGGAGAGCTGCAGCAGGTCCAGCAGAGAAGATTTTGCGCGGGAAAACCCGTGGACCATTTCAGCGCAGGTCTGCTAGCGGCGACGACCCGATGCAAAGTGATTAAAATTGCGCGTATTGTCTGGTGTAACGGTCGAAAGGACGATAGAAAAAAATAAATAAAAAAGGAGGAGAAGTAGAAACTCGGTCGCTCCAAGTTTTTTTTTATGTGTGGTGCGCGCGCCGCTAGGCGACAAGGATATTCGTTGTACATAGTGCGAGAGAGACGGTAAACTGCCAATCAAATTGTACTGTTTTGAACAGGTCAACGATTGCAGTTCAATATGATTGACAAGGGCGGCCATTCTGTGCTGTTACTATTTTCAGAATGCACAGAAAGTAATGATTTATTTTAATGATATTATTATTAATAAAACTTATTATTTTGATTGTTATTATTATTATGAAATTGTATTATTTAATTTGTATATTGTTCGCCCGCAAAAGTTATTTAAATATATTTTTATTAATTATGTATATCTACGAGAGCTATGCTCTATGACCTGAAATGGACTTATATGGACAGTCAATTGAGTATACCCCTATAAGGACTAATGAACTTAACGAATGAACGATGATTTTATTCGGGGTATTACTTTAAGAAATTTTCATTGTTGGACATTTTCGTTTTAAATTTACCGCATTTCTGTGTTTTCAATTGTATTAATAAGTGTTATTTACGGTATTTATATTGTAAATTACGATAACCGATTTTGGTTTCGGCCAATGAGAGGCCGTGTTTTAAAGGTGAGGCGTCTAGAACGTCTTAATTAATAAGAAAGAATGGTTGTATGAAGGCGTCTGATGCCGACGCAAAGGCGCGAGGCATATCTTAAATTTGAAAGATAGCTAGCTAAATTATGCCATCCTACACTCAGGATGAGTTTAAACGACGTATAAATAAATAATGTGTAAGATTATAAGGGCATATACTGACGGATATGTTATTAGGAGTGAAAATCTGTAAGTAAAGATCTTGCATTTCGTATCACCCATAGACATACCCAGCTGTAAATAATTTCGTCGTAAATCACTCCGATTTGACTACAAACTGATTAGTTTTCACGTAAAAGTTGTCAATTATCATGAACTACGTCATGAATTGTTATTTCCAAGATTTAAATTATTATTTTATTTTGTGATACCCAGAGGTGAAACGGGAGCTACTAGTATCGTGTCTCTACCATATAAACTGAGTTAAGCCAAGGCAAATACGACCCAAATATAAACGTTACAAGTAATCATACTAACTAATAAATTGTGCTAAGATTTCAAACATCTTTCTTTTATGTAAGAATGCGTCCGTAAAAACATTATTAGATTGATTTTCTGAACTTACACTAACGAACTTTTGTGAACGATTCATGTGTGCTACGTATAATCCTGATGTTTAATTTACATAAGCGCATATCCACGAGTCATGTACAGTATCGTTAGGATTGTTTTTCTGTGATTTTTATCTAATTATATTAATATTGATTCTATCTTTACACATATGTTAGTTGTCCCTGATGAATAGCCATTTTATTCTTAATAATAAAAACCTGAATTCTATCCCTATGTGTTGATATATGTTACCTAGCTACCTGTGTCCAAGAGTGTGTGTTTTATGATAAATAACATTTTATACATGTTTCTAAGGGTCACAGTACAAGAGCATAACAGTACCATTGACACATGTATATATATATATATATATATTTTTTTTTTTTGAAAAATAGTGACAGCCTGTGTATATCGTCCCGACAACACACACACACAACAAAAGGGTATATTTATAAATCAACGAATACTATTAATGAAACTGGCGCCAGCAGTAAGCATACACCAACAAGAGTAGCAGTAAGCAGCAGTAGACTCCCTTAAATTGGAAATTAATTTAGCTATAAATATTATTTTGAGTACAATCAGATATTTACTGTTAAAGGAATCCCTATTCTGTTTTAACTTTTACGAGCTTTTCTAGCAATTATCCTATGCAAGTGCTCTCTGAGGTTAGTTGTCCCTTTACGAGGGGAGACGATGTGAAGTGTAAATACTCTAGCCTGTGAGGAAACTGCAAATAAAGCTACAGTGTTCCTTACAATATACTTCACTTTTTATTTGTCCACTCAACCAAATTGATTTCATTATAACAAAGATTATTCAAGAACGTAACATATGAATGTTCATGTGAAATTTATTGTATAGTTATAGAAGCAAAAAAATGAATTTCAAAATTCGTAAGTAGAAACAATTCTAAAAACATTCACACACACACATATGTATATATAGTGCTGGAATTTATGTGAAGGCCTAATACGTGTAACTGTAACAGCGAGCCGGCTGCTGACCTGAGGAAGATGTGGCGCTTGCCCAGCGCCCAGCTCGTGCTGACGGCGCACGCCTGCAGCTTGGGCCTCGCTTCCAGGGCGAGCTGCAGGCTCTGCAGGATCAGCAAGCAGTCCTCCGTCGCCTTGTCGTCCGCACGCCGCAGCTTGCGGAACGGCGCCAGCAGCCGATAGCGCACGTTAAATGCTTTGAATCGCATCCGGTGTGGGTACCCTGTAAACAAACACGGTGCTGCCAACTGCCAACATTCACCTCAGTTGCCAGACCGAACCCACACACAAGTGTAGAAGCTCTACAAACAAATGTCTGTAACGAAGCTCTATGCGCAATGCTCGGAGCCCCATGCCTAACCACCGCCATGCAGTCGAGGGAATGACCGCAGAATCGTCGACCCTAGGTGCGTGCCGGAATGGTTGAAAAGGGGGAACACACCTAGGATCAATGTCTGTCTTCGTCTTCATCGCTGTCACGACAGCGAGCAGGTCGCACATGGCCGGGCCACGGGGCTGTCGCGAGGATCACATGGTGAGTGCACCACTGGGCTGGGCTAATGGACACATTGCATTCGTGGTCGGATGTACAACTAATAATTAATTTATATTATGAACCCTTCATACTTTAAAGTGTTAACTTTTCAATATTTAGGATTAATCGTAATTGTACTTTAGAAAAGTATATTTTTAATCAAACAAACAATAACATTGTATCGTCTCTTCAATCACATACGTAAACATAACGCACATACAAATTATGATATTAAACAGATAATCAAATTGAAGCACTTATGGAGGTGAGTATTGCAGAATAGCCGATCCGGGAACAGGCTTCAGGTTTTAAGGTGCTGATGTGCCAACCACCATATTGGATATTGATGTCATGGCAACAATCTTGGATGATCTTGACATTAACCCCGGTGGCCATCTTGAATGACGTTACGTCTACCATCTTGGATTCCGCCATATGGAATTCCACCATTTTGAAATAGAGCGACCCATTCACGAACGTTGCACATTTCGTCACGTTAACATTACGAACTTGGGTAATGTCCACTATATTGAATGCTGACACCACATCTGCAATTTTTAATTGTGTCATCTGCCATTTTGGATATGACCTCACAAGCCATTTTTTTCCGATTCTGATGTCATGTTCACCATCTTGTTTTAGTTTCTTAGATGCCGCCAACTTAAATGATGTCACACCCACCATCTTGTTTTTATTTTCAGTTCTGCTGGAGGTTGCCATCTACGATACCGCTATCATTGTTTCTGCTGTTTGTTCCTACAGAGCACCAGCATAAGTCTGTCTCA
The DNA here is from genome assembly GCF_032445375.1 of Bacillus rossius redtenbacheri. Taxonomy (NCBI): domain Eukaryota; kingdom Metazoa; phylum Arthropoda; class Insecta; order Phasmatodea; family Bacillidae; genus Bacillus; species Bacillus rossius. Next base: position 221,722,639 of record NC_086330.1, on the reverse strand, counting down.
TGCATGTAAGGTCGATGTTTTATTACCTACCAATATGGTTATTGTCCATATCGACATATTAAATTATTTTTTTATACAAAGTTAAATGGATGCAAGGTGATTCGAACAATGACAGATCGGACCTCTGGGCCATCGAGACATTTGCCAGACGAGAATTAAATGAGTTATATACAAAATCAATACTAATATTATAAATGCGAAAGTAACACTGTCTGTCTGTCTGTCTGTCTGTCTGTCTGTATGTCTGTTTGTTTGTTTGTTACCTTTTCCCGGCTGAACGGCTGAACGGATCGTAATGAAATTTGGCAAGGAGATAGATTATATCCTGGGGATGGACATAGGCTATCTTTTGTCTAAAAAATAATCTTTCAACAAGTTAAAAAAAATATATCTTAATTTTATGTAATGTGTGTCATAGATATACAAACTGTTAAAGTCATTCCTCTATGCCTGCCGAGCAATAGCTTTCAAGCCATTACGTTACGTTTTTCTATTGTAAGGAACTAAGTAAAGAGTAAGAAAAATATAAAGATCTTGACAGTTTGTAATGTCGCCATATTTGTTTCAATTTTCAATTCCGTTTTTGTATATTACAATTTAAATTGCAGAAAAAAATCATTATTCATAGGTAGGTAATAAGTTTTTCTATTTGTCAATATTGTTATTATGGTAGATAGGATTACAGTAAATGCCTACATTCTTATATTCCTTTATATCTCTTTCGATTTGGAGTGTTTCCGAGCCATTCGGGGTCCCCCCCCCCCCAGGTGGTTAAAGCCCCAAAATTTCGAAAGTTTAAAATTTTTTAAAAATCTTTCTCTTTCGATTTTGTGTTTTCGAGCCATTCAGGGTCGTCGAATCCCCCGCCCCCCTCTGGGAAAAAGCCCTAAATTTCGATAATTTTAGGAATTTCAAATATCATTTCTTTCGAGATGGAGTGTTCCGAAACATTCCAGGTCCTGAACCTCCACCCCCTCCCCTTCCATAAAAGTGAAAGCCACAAAATTTCGAAAAATTGGAGGAAATTGTATTAAAATTAAGTCATTACGAACTGAAGTGTCTGGGGCATGGTGGAACGGGAGGGGGGGGGGGGAGTGCAAAACCCCTTAATTACGAAAAATTTCTTAAATTTAAGTATACTTTTTTACTATTTGGAGTGTTTCCGAGCCATTCGGGGTCCTCAAACTACCCTCCCCCCACAAGGAGTCAATGACCCAATTATAAAAAAAAATCCCAAAATTTCGAAAACCTATTCTCTTTCGATTTGGAGTGTTTACGAGCCATTCGGGGTCCTCAACATAACCCCCTCCCCCCTTCTCAGGGGTCAAAGCCCCAAAATTTAGAAAATTTCAATAATCATTCTCTTTCAATTTTTAGTGTTTCCCTGCCATTCAGGGTCCTCAAAATCACCCCTCCCCCTCTGGGGACAAAGCCCCAAAATCTCGAAAATTTCAGGAATTTCAAATATCATTTCTTTCGAGATGGAGTGTTCCAAACCATTCGAGGTCCTAAACATCCGCTTTCCGCAAAAGTGAATGCCCCAAAATTTCGAAATATAAGAATATATATAATTGGATGTTGGCATGTATGACGTCGAGAAACTCTTACACCGTTTGACCGATCGCCATGAAATTTGGCACATCGAAGTGTTTTTATCATGAAGAAGGTTTTTATGCTATCCATTTTTTTGTAACTCGCCGCTAGATGGCGCTGTAGTGCATCAACTTCTAAACCTTTCAACCGATCGCCATGGGTAAACAGAAAATCATAGGTCACAGATACACAAACAGTAATTATGTGTCATTTCTTAATGTCCAACACACTGGACATATCGCTATCCATTTTGCTGTAACTCGCGGACAATATATCACCCGGTGTTCAGCCCGGGCAAAGCCGGGTACTGCAGCTAGTAATACATATTTGGACTTGTAATTTTTTATTAATTTCCCCTGCTACAGGGCGGTGTCCCAATATTTTTTTCAATACTAGCTACCAGGAGTGCTAGTTAACACACATCATCTGCTAGGAACGCAGGCTCAATCTTGTTTTCAGGACTCGATTCCAGAAGCTCTATAGTCATATAGTGCACACATCTGCTATAGGCTATTGCCGCCATATAGGTTTACCTACTAGAAAGACAATCACCAGAACGTCGTGCCATGCAACATATTTCAGGATTTTTCGACACCATCTTGGAAATCTGTAGTTATTTAGATTAAAATTCGTAAAAAAATTCCAAAAATCACCAAACATCACTCATAATTAACTGATTTATTTTATCGATTGCCATCCTTGGTTGGATTCCTGGTCAATGCAAAAGTGTAGTTTTAGGTAAAGAAACATAATTATTTGAAAATGTGAAAAATTATAAAACCAGTTTAAATTTATCATCAACCAGCAATCAGTAAGCTGCAGATGCTATCTTGGCTGCCATATTGAAAATCTGTAATTATTTAGCTAGAAATTCGGGAAAATAAAAAAAATAAAAAAACAGCAAATAATATACTGATTGATTCGATCGAATTCTGTTATCATTTCGATCCTTGCTCGATCCAGAATTGTTTATTAAGATTAAAAATATTATTTAAAAAAACATGTTCAAAATCCAAAAATGGCTTAAATTCATCATCTACCAGCCTCCAGTAAGCTGATGATAACATACTGATCGCCATATTAGAAATTCGTAATTTTTAACCTTGAAATTGTTAAAAAAATAAAAATCATTAAAAAAATTACTAATAGGTATGTGGTTCGGAGATGACTGGTCTATACACCTGACATTGAACATGGACTGATTAAAATATTGGACACGTTTTCTACGAATAATACCTTTTGTATGGAGACGCTTGGCCTATGCGCATGATTTTGTTTATGAACTGTTTAAAATGTTCCTCGAGTATCGACGAAAAATACCTCTTGGCTACTAACTGAATGTGTTTAACCACCTACTTGATGCATCTGGCTACGAACTGGATGCGGCTGGCCACCTACTCGAAATGCATTCCTGGTCACTGGCTGGGCTTACCTGGCCATCAACTTGACTTGTTAGCTTGACCAACCGACTGGACATGCGTGTCTGGCCCACCGACTGATGTGCATGGTCACCGACTGGACCTACCTTGCCACCGATTGTATGTGGCTGGTTTATCGTCTGTCATGTGGAGATGTCCTTAAAACCGATATCAAGGTATGCAAAGGACTAGTTTCGCCTTCTAAGAAGATTATAGACATAAATAAACGCTTGTAATTTGCTTTCTTTTTGTACATATAGAGTTTCTGTAATAATTTTTTTATTGGTAATGTGGATGTTTATTCTCTTAATTGTATTTTTTTTTTTTGGTAATTTTAATTAAATCATATTTTATTGCATCAAGCAAGTATCGAACCAAGGAAGGATATCGATCGAATCAATCATTATTTCAACGTGTGATTTATTTGAATGATTTTTGGAATTGTTCCCGAATATCTAGCTAAAAAATTTACAGAATTTTAAGATGGCGACTAAGACGGCTGACAAAATGGCGGACACCATGCAGGCAAAAAATAACTAGTCTAATATGACTACAGCAACTTCTAGCAGACGAAAATGAGATTGAAGATCTTCACCAGATATCAACAAGGTGGCGGACCTAAGATGTTGCTATGATATCATACTGGTTTGGCATAATATCTGCCTTGGCATTCGTGGTGGGAAGTAAGGCTGCCAGTGGCTTCCATGGAGGAATGATTCGTCGTAATTTTAAATGAATGACCTCTGAGGATTCAAACTGAGGACTCCATGACGCAAGTAAATTTTTTATTAAAATTTAATCCCACGAATTATTTATTACCTAATTTTAAATTTGTTCCCACTAAAATCAGATGGTTATCTATGGATTTTCAAGATGACGGCAAATTGACAAAATGGCATAATTTTAAAAATAAAATTTGATCAATTAATTTTTTATTAATTAAAAAATATTTCCTGTTAAAATAGGATAATATTTACGGATTTCATGATTGTAGCCATAACTAAAATTGTAATGTTCTAGAATCCAAGATGGCGGCCGTAGCGAAAAGTGCAACGATGACATCATTCTTACCCAAGATGGCGACCGTAACGAAAAGTTCAGCGTTATAAAATCACAGATGATGTGCATAACGAAAAGTGTAATATTCTAGAATTTAATATGGCGGGAGTAACGGAAAGTGCATGTTTGAAGTAAACAATTTTTTTTTTAATTTTTGCGAAAAATTTTTTGTCAAAAATTAAACGATTTTATGTTTATGGTCAAGGTCAAGGTCATGACCTCGGCGGCTTAGGGTGGCTTGCTTTTAGGAATCTTGAAGCCATTTTTAGGAATTTTGGTTCTTTCAAAGGCAAATGTATTTTGAGGTACCTATTTAGAACTTCGAATTTTTGAACTTCTGAGGAATAAACCGAAATATTTTCCCTCAAAACGGGAATTTTCCCCTCAAAATGGGGAAATCTGTAGGAATTATGAGGAATTTAAGAGGAATTTTCAGTCCAAGATGGCCGCAGTAACGTCGGTCGGCATCACGCACCACACTCCGACTCCATCGCCAGGGGCCCCATTCCTATACTACTAACGAGTTTTCATAATACAGCTCCCATTATGTGAATGTGCTTTCAAATGTGCGAACTTTACCGAATTTGCTTACTGATGAATTTCCTTTTATTTATTGCTTTTTTAACAAATATGTTTCCTTTTTTGAATGTATTGTCAAATTTGCTTCCTTCTTTAAATATGCATTCAAATGTGCTTCCCTTTTTTACTGTGCTTCCAAATGTGTTTCACTTTTTGGAGTGAGCTTTCAAATATGCTTCCGTTTTTTTTTTGTGATTCCAAATGTGCTTTATATTTTAATGTGCTTCCAAATTTTATTTTTTTTATTGTTTTTGCAAATGTGATACTTTTTTTAATGTGCTTCCAAATGTCCTTGCTTTTTTTCAGTGTGTTACCAATGCTTCCAAATGTGCTTCTATGTTTAAGTAATTCCAAATGAGCTTCCCTTTTTTTATTGTGCTCTCAAATCATCTTTTTTTTAAAGGTGCTTCCATATTTTCATCCGTTTTGTTGATTGATCATCGTCAAGTCTGTAGTCAGATCATTATTGGCTTCGTAGTTCGAAGAGGCCTGTTCTAAACGTCTGACATTGTACGTGAGCTGTTTAAAATGTTTGCCAAATATCGAAGAAAGAAGGTCCTCTGGTTCGGATACACTTGCAATATAAGAAGATTTGTTTTTTTTATTATTTTTCGTGGAAAAATTTTTTGTGACACTTGGCCTGGGTTCGACTTTGTGTTAGATCACATTCACTAAAATATTTTTTGGTTGCAAGTTATACATTCGTACGCTAGTTTTCTACTCTCTTTTCGTACTTTGACGCGATTCATACAAGTACTTTTCATGTACCGGTTTATGATTTCAAGGAAGTTTTTTTTATGTGTTCGCGCGATGGTCGCGGAGAGGTGCGTTGCATGTCTCGAGCGAACAGCTGAACAGGCCTCCTGATGTTTCTGCAGGCTTGCAAATCTCTCACCATGCGCGCGGGTTCAAAGTATTTCTGTCCGCAGCGGCAGACGAGTCTCGTTCGTGAGCCTCGTAGATATTTTAAAAACTTTGTGGCTAATGTGCTTGAATTGAGGCATTTGGTTGGCTGGGGAAGAAGAAAGGAAGGCTCTGATTGGCTCACAGTTGCAGCCAATCAAGAAGCACCTTCCCCTCAGGCGAGAGTATATAAAGGCAGGAAAACTTGTAATAGCCTCAGTAGGTAACTGCTTCCTGATGATGGCGACTGCGATGTCGACCGAAACGTCGGTGAATTATTCGCCAAGGACGCGGCTACAACCCAGAAGCCAAGCTACTTCAGAAAATGGCCGTGAAAGCCTGCGAACACCATGTATATACTGTTTGAATAGCTCTAAGATAAAAGTTATATGTAGGTGATCACGTGAATGATTAATATAAGAATGACAATGACAATAACTGTAGGACTGTAGGATAAATAAATATTAAGAAATAAAATGCCATAGTTTTTGTTAATAAAAACAGTTTTAAATAATACATAGGCCTACGGAAAGCAATTATTTTTGAAGCTAGTGAACATATGATTAAGACCCATTTCAATCATAGGGTTTGAAAGTATTAAGAAAATTTAAACATTCAGGGCGATTATAGGGCAGTAACATATTTTGTGAATGTACAATAACAAGGAAATAATGTAGTTTACGAGACTGAGAGAACGGTAAATGAAATAAATGCCAGTTGTAACGAAAGCAGGAACAATGGCGGTAGAAATCGGATATTATTAATTGTGAGGCTATGCCTGAATTTTAATGAAGGTAACTTAATGAAGGGAGCATATTTCTTAATATTTTCATTAATTGCAGGGATACTGTTTTCCGGTATTGCTTAAGTTGGCAGTGTAAAATTTCAGCACTGTCGTTGTGAAAGAACGCCCACGAAGCCTATGTTGTGAGAGGCCAGATTTGCTAACAAGGTAACATCAGTTGAGTCAGCGGTGCGGTTTCAACTATTGCCGCCGTCAACTCAGCAACACAGAGGTTCCGATAAAACTTATATCAATGCACAGACATATCAATACATACAATACTGTTTACATACACTCCAGCACTCCAGAACACACAAAAATAAACAAATCTGTTCAAAAAACGGTTATTATAACTTATGAGCAAAAAAATATTTTGAATAAGTATTTTAACTAATGTCACATGTAATATATATCATTAAATTCATGCCAAAAAATTGTAGAATATCCTATATCTATATCATTAAATTCATGCCGAGCAATTTTCGAATATCTTATATATTATATATATAATATTAAATTCATGATGAGTAATTTTCGAACATCCCATACATATCATTAAATTCGTGCCAAGAAATTTCCGAAATATACATAGGTACATACATATATATGTGTAAAATGTTCGAAAATTGATCGGCATGAATGCCGGCAAAATTAATTTTTTTTAAAGAAATATATGTCCGAAATGCAAATCTTCAAGGTTACAGGCGAGAACAGAAGCATACAAGTTTGAATTTCGTGCACAACGAAGGGCCATTACAGTAGCTGAGAGGATGCGCAATCATATCATATTTCCAACAGCCGAAGACAAGATAAAAAGGGTTTGATATTCAACCCACATTCAAAACTGAGTACTGACTTGTAAATTAACTTCTAGGGCCTGCCTACTTGGGCACAGACGGTGTGCAGAGCTTTAGATAAAACCACGTGATTTGAAAACTGCTCATAATATCAAAGTAAAGCCTGTTTCCAAAAAAATATTTTTAAATATGCTGCGGGTTTTTCTAAACTTAATTTTTTTAATAGTGAAAATGGCTACAATGTGTGTTTTCATGTTACTTTTAGACATTAACACCCTGTACAAATACTCAGGGAATATGCTTTGCACCTTTTATACATTTATCCACCATATGTTATGGTTATTGCTCAAGTATAATAGACGAGAAGATTGGGTGTTAGTAGTATATAAATGGGTCCCCAGGTACTGGTTTCGGTGCGAGGAGTTGGAATCGGTATCCGCCATCTCTCATTGTAATGTTACGGCGGCCATCTTTGATGACCTTGAATTTGACATTGAAGAAAAAATTCTCCAACATTTGCCAAAAATTCGCCGAAATTAACCTCTTTAAGTGTTTGAGGAAAAAATCCACCAAAAAATAAAAAATAATAATAAACGTGAAAATTCAAAAATTACGTTTTCAAGGGAAACAACACGTATGAAAATTAAAAGTTCGGAACTCGAAAAACCTCAAATTATTTTTGCAAAAAAAATTTCCATAGCGGCTTAAATTCCCCACTGAATAGCTTCCCTAAGCCACTGAGGTCATGCCCGCAGTCTTCCCTTCTGCTGGTGATCACCATTTTTAATTGTGACGTCATCGTGGCAATTATTGTTACGGCCGCCAACTTGAATATCCATAATTATTATTAGAAAAAAATTGGGAAAATGTCTAAATTTATGAAAAATTATATAGGTAATAAAAATTTGAATAAAGAACATTAAATCGTAGACTTCATGGTGTATTTGCATGTTTAAAATAATATTTTATTAAATTTTGTAAAGTTAAATTTTTTTATAAATTTTAATTTTTTCCCATTAACATCTGATATTTATTACGGATTTTCAAGATGGCGACCATAGAAAAAATTGCAACGGTGGCATCATAATCCCTGATGGTGGTGTGTTTTTATTTTAAAATTATAAATTTTTTATAAATTTTAAATTTTTTCTTTTTTCTAGCATAAAAAATACTAAAATTAAAGATGGCAGGGCTTAACGAAAAATTGCAACAGTTACATTACACTCATAGACATCATCAGAGGCTTATCGGAGGCTTGTCGATATGGAATCTAAGCCTCGATATAGACATTTCAACCGTTGGCATTTTTAAGGACCGAAATGGGTAATTTTCCTTCAAAACGGGAATTTTTCCCTTGAAGTAGAGATATTTGTTATTTTTAGAAATGTTTGCAATATTTCGACGGAATTTTTTCCCCCAAAAAACTAGAAATTTGACGGATTTTGGCAAATTTTGTGGTCAAGGTTATAGTCAAGATGACCGCCGTTACATCTAAATCCAAGACTGGTGGACTGGCACTCGGCACCTCACCCAGAAACCAGTGCCCGGACATAAATTTTTACACTACTCATGTACAATAACTAAATATGCCAGTAAATATCACTTTTAAAAACACACCTGTGTTATAATTTTTAAAAACCATGTTATTGCCTCATTCTTTTTATGCTTTAAAAAAAGTGTGCTAGGTTGCACAGAGCTCCTATTCAGAGAGAGAGAGAGAGAGAGAGAGAGAGATAGACCACGTCTCCCGAGAGATATCTAATGTCAGGAGGGTAGGAGCGAACCTTCGCTCCCAGAGGCGGACCATGATGTCAAAGCGGAACCATGCTAACAAGTGGTGCACCAGAACAGAGTTTCATAGCACCTAACGCCACATCTTTCGGCTAACATTTTTGTTTCAACAATCATCAACATTATTTACAACAATCATACTGCACCAGATATTTTTTTTTTCTCGTTACGTATGAGAGATCGCTTGTACAACGCCACGAATTCTCGTTATGCAGGAGTCACTTATACGCGCTGCAGATATTCGTTACACTAACAGATGACCATCAAGCTCAGTTGCGGCGAGAAGCGGGAACCAGAGGAGTGCGAGTCGGTCGAGGGCGCGAAACAACACCACATCCCTAACGTTTCGACATACATTATTGGAACCATCTTCTATTAATTTTATAGAAAAAAAACCATTCGTTGTCAACAATCTTGACAGACATCTTGACGTATGTCTTGGAGGAAACTGAAATGTTAAAATCAGTATTGCTTCTCGAAACTAGTGTAGTAGGAGAGGGGGGATGAAATGAATTAGCGGCTATCTTCCCAGTGGTGGTGAACGTCATGACAAACATCTCTCTCTCTCTCTCTGTTGAAGTCACAAATGCCTCCCAAGACATACAAGAGTAGTGAATGGGACAATCGTCTTGTTGTGGCAAACGTTTCTATCGAATACAGTGTATATTAAAAGTTACAAACAAGAACAGTAAAGGAGGAGGCCATATTATGATGGCCCTCTGTGCAGATCTTATTATTCTTCTAACGCAGTGTCAAACTAAAGAGTATGTTTTCTTAAAAAAAAAAAAATACACAGTGTTAATTCAAACACTATTTTATATATTTTTATAACCTGAAAACTAAGGCTTGTTGTGAGATAAAAACACATAGTCCAAGCCGTGAGTGTAAATATTACGTTAGAACCAAATATTATTAGCCATATTAGTCGAGTATTGGATGTCACCCTCTTATGAGAGGTCAAATCCATCAAGTAAATAATATGAAATTATAAAAAAACTTAACAAATAGATGGATGAAAATTCTGATATTAGAACATCAAAGTGCGGAGCGACCACCTGTCTTGAGTAACTCGAAAATTTAAAATCTGTTTATATTTCCTCAAAGTATGTATGTTTCCCAGAGGGTATTACATATTGAATAGAGAAAAGACGTAAAATGCTACCATTTATGATGTGGGAAAAGGGTTTTTAGTGCAAAATTATGCCAGCTCGATATTCAAAACGAATCAGGGAAGATGAACACCAACTTTATTTACAAATGTATTGTTGAAAGTATTTTCTAGAGAGCGCTACTTACTTAACCTCACAACATTACTTCCATCAATCATCGATAGCATACATAACATTTAACGTGAAAATTCACTTACACGAGTAGAAGCACCACGCATATAAATGACACAAATTCTGGTAGGCTACACTGCATCCTCAACTTCTCGCGCGAACCCAAGCGTTTGTGAAACAAAGATCCAGTGATGCATTTCCTCGTTACGATGGAAACGACTAATATTATTTTTAAAAGAGCTACCAGGAAACAGGTGTTTTTTTTTTTTCCAAACTTTGTTTCCTTCAGCTGACATACGTAAAGTTCACATGATTCTACTCAAACTGCAGCAAGAAATAACCACGAGCAAACGGAGAAAAACCACGAGTAAACGGAGAAAATCCACAAAAGATTCACAGAAATAACCCGGGACACCTTAAGAAAATCTCTTACAACATGTTTATGCAAATAAAAAGTCGAAGCACTCTAAGATACCAATCACCAAAAAACCCAAAATAAAAAAAAAATTCTCTCTCTCTCTCTCTCTCTCTCTCTCTCTCTCTCTCTCTCTCTTAATAGGAGTGGTGTGCAACCTAACACACTTTTTTAAAAAATTATAATACAGGTGTGTTTTTAAAAGTAGTATTTACTGGATATTATGTGTGGCATATTTAGTTATTGTACGCGTGATCGCTCTATGGTTTTGATTTTCCTATATAAAATTTAAAAAAAATTTTAATATTTTATTTTTAGAATGTAAATAAATCACACCATCTTACTTTATTACATTCAACGGATGCAAATGAATCAATTTACAAATATTACTGCGTTATGTTGATGAAAGAGAGAAAATAATAGTATTTTATTCACCGGAACTTCAACATTTTAAACTTAAAAATCAGTTTACATATGTGGAAAACATCGCTAAAGAGTGTGTAAAGTATAGGTTTTATAGTGGCAACTTTGCAGAAGCATAAAAGATTCAGTATTTTTTATATTTATTAATTACTATTAAATATTTTTTTCGTCTTCATGGTTTTATTGCTTCTTCCCCCCTTTTATCAAGGTCAGAAATAGTCTTACGTGTAGATGAGATTGGCACTGTTTTGAAAAATGGCAACTATAAGAGTGGGATTCGCTACGTTTTATTCTCCACGCCGTGCGAAGGTACAGGGTTGCTTGTAAACCCCCCCCCCCCCCCCTCCTTTTCCATTATGCCGAGATGCGGGCATGGCGCGCCCTGGCGTGAGAGGCGATCTCCCTTAGAACATAACCCGTGTTTGAACTCAGCGTGTCTGCGATGACTAATGGCTGTGCACTGGTCTTCGAGAAGTCTATATGCAAACTGTTTCAACATAAAACTTATTTTAAAAACTTTATTTTAAATGTTTTTAACGTACCTACAATAACCATATAAGTGATGGGAGACATGTCTCTTCAAGAATGTATCTGGTTTAGTGATGCGCGGGTGATAAGAGAGAAGCTAGCTGGTGCTTCTAACACGGTATCGCCTCTATGCGTAATGCTGAAATCGTGTGTGAGTGAGGTACGTTAATTCAGCGGGCAACCATATGATTATATAGTTGGGAAATAATAATTAAAAGGTATTGCAAGTTTTCCTGAGAGCTTACAAGAACCTTTAGAGGGATATTTTAATGGACGCAAAATTATTCTGTTTCTTAAAAAAATTTAGTTTAAAACAATTGTATAAATCTACTTATCTGTCTACAGCATATTCTTAAATGATGTTCGTAAACATGCACTAGTGTGAAAACGGTAGCTTTTTTTAACTCTTTTCTGAACCTTTGAACACTCAATGTCAGCTCAGGCATGTGTGTGGGTTTTAATTTTGTGTTTTTCGACTCTGAAATCTGTGCTGAAGTTTTGTTGTGAAACAACAAGTAATTACTACAGCAGTAAGATGGTTAAAACCAAAGACGGTCGGGCCCAATCACCTAAGGGTGATCAGGGTGGTTCCGGCCAGTACTCACCCGGTGTAAGAGCTGTTGTCCTGGGCGGAGACCGCCGCCAGCAGAGCCACGAGCACATTTAAAGCATAATTTTTTTAATGCGTTTATGTCTTTTGCAGTTTTTATTTTTATAAAACAATTTTAAATCCACCAACAAGTCGGCGTTATGTGCATTTCGTATCGTGGAAATGTGGTTTTTGTATATTCGGGATTTTTTGAGGACTTTTGATGAATTTGCTAACAGCGCGTTTTTCATTCAGAGGTGGCGAGCAATATTTGATTTACTGTGTGCATGTGTATTGAGATCTTTTTAATGCTGTGGGAAACGTTATGGGCATTTTCTGCTTCTACATCGTGGTAATAAAGTTTCCTTGAAGTGATATTTTGCAGTAGCTATGAGGGTTGATGAGCAACGTAAGTGATGAGATATATTATTTTCTGCATACAGTAGCCGAAGTGTTAATATACAAATTTTTATTTCTTGGATATTTCGTCAGCAATATAAACTTTATTTAGCTTGCAGTTATCGGTTTAAATTCATGTATGTGACTTAACGCCGCAAGTTCATCGTAAAAGTAATGCTTTTTTAAATTGTTTATGTATTACATACTCAAAGCTTTATGAAACTATTGCTGCAAAAGTGACATATATATATATATATATATATATATATATATATATATATATATATATATATATAGGCCTATTTTTACTATGAAGATATATATATAAATTCAACGTGAATTCTTAAAAAATAAAGGGCTTCTTAGGAACAACAAACGTAAATGTAAAAAAAAATTATGGTAATCATTAGTAAAGCTTTATATATATATATATATATATATATATAAAAAATGTTTTCAGGCTTTTATGACCATTGACTGAAGTAGCTTGGTTTTTGGGTTTTAGCCGTGTCCTTGGCAAATAATTCACCGACGTTTCGGTCGACATTTCAGTCGCCATCATCAGGGAGCAGTTACTTACTGAGATCTACATTAGGTAACTGCTCCCTGATGATGGCGACTGCAATGTCGACCGAAACGTCGGTGAATTATTTGCCAAGGACACGGCTACAACCCAGAAGCCAAGCTACTTCATATATATATATATATATATATATATATATATATATACACACACAGATATATAAAATTTATTGACAGTGTTTTTAATATGTTAGTTTATAAACATGTAGTAAATAAAACACATCGAATAAAATAATACGTGCTGTGAGGGTTAAATTTTATGAATAAATTCAGAAATGGCTATGAGTGTACAGCACTATGTGACGGGTATTTAGTGAAGGTTCATGATTTTTTAGGTTCGTTGTGATAGGCTGTTTTCATCATTATAGATGTTTGTTTTGTCTGACTTGTTAAGGAGTTTGAACCCTGTTTCTATCGATGGCCAAATTATGGGATTTGCGTGTTTCGGTTGTGAAACTGCGTAGTTCGTTTATGTTATCGTGTTTAGCAATCTAATTCAGAGTTTACGCGGTGAATGTTTTTTTTTTTTAACCGTGATGTGTATTTTTTAAATGCTTTTATTTACTATCATTAATGATATGTGTTTGTATAATGTATGCCTATTTTTTACACGAGATGCTAACATTTATTTAGTTAGTTGTAAATGTTAACTGCGAGATCAGTTTCTGGCTGTCTAACCTAGGGCAGAGAGAGAGAGGGGTTTGCTGTGATACAATGACAGACCACACGCATAGGGAATGGATCTATATCGTTTAGTGATGACATTGAGGAGGGCGAACTGGTTCGCGTATGCTTGGCGATTAACCCTTGCGGGGTCTGTCGGTTAAAGGAGCCTTGCGAGTCGCTAAAATGTTTGCTAAAGATTTATCTTTTCATTCAGAATATTGGAGGTTCTTGGTTAGTTTCTGGTTTACTTTGATATTTGAAGAGCTAATGCCTAATCGTGTTTATTTTAGAGACTACAAATAATATGTTACTTAATGCATACGTTTTCTTGCGGGGTTGGCTGTGTTTTGGTATGTGTTAAATAAATTGTTTTTTTTTTTCCTGGGGTTATTTTCTCTCTTATTTGCTTTATTGGTGATCATTATACATTTGTTTCGGTATTGGCCATCATAAATTTTTATGAATACAGTTTTATAGTCTAATCTTACAAGTTTTCACTCAAAGTATGCTTAACTCTGGTTAGTTGTACATGTTTGTCTAACTCCACTCTTAGGTTGGGGTCAATTATTTTATACAGATAACAATATGTACATTTTTATTGAATGTAATATTTGTTTATTATTTCGGTTTGCAGGGAGTGGGCCTAGTTCTTCTCGCCAGTCTGATTACAGCGAAGACCTATTTTTTGCCTGCTCCGGTTGATTAGTTTATTCTAAATGTACGTTTTCCGTTTTGATTGGTATTTTTTGAAACTGCTGTGTGTTTATGCCACGTAGTGACGAGTTGGTATGTGTGATTTTCTGTGGAGGTCGGGGAGCTATGTAAGGCATGCATTTTAAGGAAAGGAAACACTTTTTTTTATTTATGTCTGCAGCTGCTACGCATTGTAGCATGTGAACCCATAACACATGCGATTTGGATTCCAAACCGCTTGGCTAGTAGCGAGAGTATTTTTTTTCTTATCAAGATAGACCGCCTTTTGGCATTGGTGCTTGTCAAGGTTTTTGTTGTGTTTGTATCGGTTTTTTAGACGTGCGCTTCGTTCTTCGTGTTATATTTTATTAAAAAAAAAAGAAAAATAGTGTGTTACATGCTGTGTAGGTATGTGGTTATTATTTTATTTAAATAAAAATTATTTGTTTTTCGGTGTATCAATAAATAGGTTTTCCGAAGGGAATTGGTAGAGGGGTGGCGTGCGGAGCTCGATTGGATGACCTGTGTTTCTCTACACTTGAGCCTGAGGCAGGAGAAGGAATATATGGAATTATATTTTAACCATGGTATCTGACAGAGCGTTACTGCCCCACACAATGGAGGCATAACATCACATGCGTGATGCTTGTGGGAGGGGGGCGGAGAAGGGGTGTTTAGATTATGAGAACCGACCCGTCGTCTGCAGGAAAGGTTTGTGAGAAATGATGGTGGCAATGATGGAGATGGTGGTTTTTTATCGATTGGAGTGTTTTTTTCATTCATAAGTGCATTCATAGTGTCTATGAGTCTAACATGCGATCTGGGGATGCTGTGTGTTGCGGAGCGCTACTTTCCTGTGGTTATGTAAGCATGCTTCGCTGGAATTATGAATGAATGTGTGTTTGACCTCCGGGAATCTTATAGATAATGTAATACGTGAAGGTTGTAAGTGTAAGTAGTCGATAAAAGAAGATACTCAATAGTGGCGGAGTTGAAAATGATTCCAGTGATGGTTACAGTAAAAGAATATCTGCGCACGCGAATCTTGGTAATGCCCTAGCATGTGATCGATACTTTGTAGAGTGTGGCTGAGTGGGCGATAGAACTGGCATTCGTTAATACTATTTGACTGTACTTGTGTTATCAATGAGTGCAGATTGTGCATAATTAAGTTTTAATGTGCCGTGCTTTTAAAATTAAATATTTTATTTACTTCGTTACGTTTTTTTAAATCAAACCGCTTTCAATTTATTTTTCAAGTGTGTCACTGCAATGGACGATGTGCGTTTTTCCTTCTAAAATTGTGGTGCGTACGCAATTGCTCTCTCTTTAACGTAAATAATGTATATGGTCTCTCGTGAACATGTTGTAAATCCAATGCTAAACTTATTTTTAACATGCATGATTAACATTATATGTTTTCATAAACACACTGCATTAAACAAAACACACACCTTTTTTTGTTGGCTAGGGGGTATACAGGAGTCGGAACTGTTATCGGACATTCTAGATAATTAAGTGGAATCGGGCGAATGCTTCTGTAGTGTGTAACACGGAATTAAATGTAACAATGCTTAGGTAATGAGATAATGGTGTAAATGTTTTTTTTAAAAATTAAATTTGATAAACGTACTGATATTAAATTAGCAATAATGAAGTGCGTGCAGTGTGGAAAGGAGACAGAAGGCAGAGCTACTGTTAGATTGTGGCACATACACAATAACTTTTTTGAAATTTATTTTGTGTTGAATTTGGTCTGTTTTGGAGAGGGTACATTAAATACTCGGCAAATATGATTAGTCATATTCTCACTATGAACTTATGCACGATTTACACTGTTTTTTTCCATATGGAATACTATAGTGAAGATTTTCCTTTAGTGTTTACATTAACGGTTTTTTTATTTCAAAAAAATTATACAAACCTCCAGGTTACTTAAGAGAGAGATTTTCACTCATAACATTTTAACCACAGTCATTCTATGTGAAGTGAGGGTGAACACTACCTCCTTAATCACTGTCCTTGTGTATTTTACTGACAAAACATCTGCCAATTAATTTACCAGCCAAAATTGTTACCATGTAGATGACTGGTCAAAACTTTAATCTCCGTTTCATTCCAATACTGTCTACAATGAATGAAAATATGTTTCCCTACCTGTACACAAGAGGGGAACATTTGTTTTTACAGCCTTCAACTCATCTCATCTCTACTCACAGTCACAGTTGAGTATGAGTGTGAAATATATGTGAGCTAAGATAGTCGACAGCGCATTACGTTAGTCATTGAGCGCAGTCTTTCACTACGGCTGCTTCGGAGATGTTTTGTGTTTTTTTTCTTCCTGAATGAAGCTGGCTGATAGCACTTGCATTCTTTCGGTCAAGATGACTGTCCACACAATCCTTGCATTTAATTTGCACCTTCACACACATTACTCTCTTCTGTCGATCAAGATTAATTTTCATGAGAAAATTGCTTAGTTTTTTTATTTGAATGGAAATATTCTCTTTGCTCGTGACGAGCAAGAACACATTTAATACTCGGGTATTCATATTTGATTTATTCACACATAAATACGTAATATTTTGAATATGTGTTAAGAATAAACATAACGCAGTTTTGAGTTTAGTTTTACAAACGCCGGAACTCGAGATGGTAGCCAAGATGGTTGTCAAAACATTTTGTCTTGTCTTCCACGAATTATTATTTTTTCCAGCTTAGTGCAAGATGTCGTACCACACTATTCATAAAAAAACATTTTCGATGTTGGCCAAGACATTGGTCTTCATTAAATCTTATGTGACATTGTGCAACACTTTGGTCTAGACACCGACCAAGATGGCCACCAGCATCCCTCCTCAATGCTTAATGTATGTCTTCGACAATGGCCCAAGTAGGCCTTTAAGGATGCTAACGTCTTTGTCATCAGTTAATACGGCCGCCAGTATCACTCAAATACTTGAACTTACTTCAAGACGATTCAAGGTGATCTCCAAAGACACTAACATATTTTACATCGGCCAAAATTGTCTCCAGCATCCTTCCCTACTACTTTAAACGTCTTCGATGCTGTTCGGGCGCTTCCACGCATCATATATAGCTTATTTACACTTCACATCCTTAACTTTTCTTATGGTCATGTGGTCAGTGTCTCTGCCTTCTGATCAAAAAATCATTCCTGCTCTCGTTCAAATCCCACAAACCGTAGACGCTTTAGTGATAAAATAGGTATAAAATCAATATAGCACCGCTCTCAACAGCATATAATGGAAATACCTGTGACATCATCAAAGATGCCACCGCCAGCACCGCCCAGCAGCAAGCTCCAGAAAAAACATGGACGCCCTCCAATCAATAATAAAAACTAAAAAAATCAGTACTTGCCCCGAGATAGGGGTGGTACAATTTGGGGAGGGGGAGAGTTTGGATGTCTTTCAGCGATAGAGAGTGTTGCGAGAGGGTGTGGCAAGAGATGTCACGATGAGTCATCGGGGTGAATCACTGGCAATTAAAATTAATTAATTAATTAATTGGAGTGGACACACTTGGTAAGTGATACTGGTGAGGGTGTGGGGTGGGTGACATACTCAAGGGGACACGCGACCGACTAGCATGTGCCAATGTAATGGCCTGCAGCACGTGGCCCTTTAATGGGTTTTTAATTAATAAGTGTCAGGTGAGGCCATTAATTATGATTAATGAGTTAACATTGCTCGTAGTAGAACTGCCACACCCTCCGTACTCATATTATAGCTGGGTTTCATGATAAAATGCAGTACAAGTGGTTATTTAAGTTTTTCGGGGGAAAAAAGAGTGTCGCTTAGACGTGAACATTAGACATATATGATTTTACAATGTTTAAAGGGAGACCCGAATTTATACATCCCTGAGTCTTTGAATTTACTTAATATTTGTCTGGCAGTAAATAAAGTTAAACAGTTAAAACTTCTTGAGAATTTTTGCGAGTTGTTGCATTGCGTCACGAGCAAGTGTTCAGGTTTGGCACTTGATATTCTGTTGTGCCGTTTACATGAAAGTATCACCTGGGATGTGGTAAAGGCGAGCTTTTGGAATAATATATGTCCTCGAAGTGTTAAGAAGGCTTTAGTTAAGAAACAAGTTCACCGTTTTTAAAAAAAAGATGAAAGTATGCTGGAATTTGTAATTTTTAGAAACCAAGTGTCTGATAGTAATTTTTTTATTGCTAATTGAGTACATAAATCCTCTAGTACGTAAGGAATACCCATATATATTGCTAGGCCTAACTGTGTGAGGTAAATAATGGGCAGTACAGGTTGATAATATTCCTTATGCCAGTAGTGATTAATTGGGGTATAAGATTATGGGTAATAGGAAAATAAAGATATAAAAGTTTAAAGGAAACTATGCCAGTAGTAAAAGTTTTAAGATATATGGGGAAGTATAGGATAAATATAAAAATGAGAAAAATGTATATGTGAGGCAAATTAAAGAAAGCGGTAAACAATTGTGTTTTATTTGTGGTCAAGAAAAGCATTTTGAAGGGAGTGGTCTCATCATAAATAAGGTGTATCACTGTAATAAGTACTGAAAGAGGCCATTTAGCAAAGTTTTATTTAAATTTTTTAGTTTAGGTTTAACATTCAAATATTAATATTTTAATTTAGTTGGTATGAAGTAGCAGCAAGTTTTTGGGCCTTTTAGTTGTCACTAGCCAAGTTAGGAAGGTTTTTATCAAACGTTTCTTCCTCTTTCTTATATTTGTTTCATGTTACTTATTCTTCGCTAAACCTTTTTCTACATCTTATTTTTGCGAGCTTTAAGCTGTGGCAATGACCCGCGAGTTAGGTTACGATGTCCTTTTGCCTTTATATATATTCTTGTATGAGATATATGTGTTTCCTGAATTGCTGAGCTGCAGACCAATTAGAGGCTTCTTTCTTTATAGTTGGCTGGTTAGTTTGGCCAATCAAAATTTGGCTTATGGAAACAATGCAACCAATCAGAACACACATAGACAACTGTTGCAGACAACAGTATTTACCACAGTTCTTCGATTCAGCCTACATTCCAACAACCACCACTCAAGCAAAGTGCTCCCAACAGCTAAAGTACAAGCCAACTTTTATCACAGTGATGATACTTATCCCACGTGCAAATACCCTGGAAACATGCGGTATTTCAGCACAGAGTTCAAGAAGCTGTTGCATGAACATTCACCATAGTGTCAAAACGCAGCCCCTACTCTAATACAAAAAGCTAGTCTTACTTCCTTCCATGGTTGGAATATCATTCACATGCGGGAGACATATCTGCCACAAATCTGTCAGCAGTCCATCCTGCTATTTGTTTGAACTTAATAAGCATGTGGCTCAAACATTTATACCATAAATATTGTATTTACAGTCTTTCCTCCTGCAAAAAGGTTAAGAGTATCTGCTACAATAAATTTCAGGAGTCCAGTCTTATAATCTGCCATTGGATTGTCAGTTCCTATCCCCTGCAGAGAGCTTATCTGCAGAAAATCTTTTTATAGTTCTGACTTACCTCCTTAAATTATGCTGACCATAGCAAACACCGGCAGATAGTATATTACCTATAATTCAAAACCGAAGTCTACGCTTAACGCCTTCTAATGATTTGACAGTACATAAAACCTGTAATGATTGTATCTCCTGCAAAATGTATAGCAATTCAGTATATTCCCCGTTTGTTTCTGACAGTTTTGAGCATTTGCATGTAGCATATTTGCCACCAGACCTGTCAGCAATTCAGTATTACCTCCTGCTAAGAGTTTTATATTATCTAAAACATACATGTAGTGTATCTGTTACAAGATTTGTCAGCTGTCTAGTTTTACTACCTAAAACGAAAATGGAAAACTTTTTATATTTGAAGTGAGTATAACTACAAACATATTTGTAAGTATTCTTGTCTTAAACCCTGCAAACAGTTTAGTATCTAGCACCAGTAGAGATTTTTCAGCAGTCCAGTATTACCTCTGCAATTAATATGTATACTCTAGGAAATGTAGGTTTCATATCTACCACAAGACCATCAGCTGTATTTCTTACCATCTACTACCTGGTACACAATCTTTGGCACCTGCAGGCCGCATGGACATTCAGCTTTCCAATCTTACCTCCTGCCATTAGATTGACAGTCTCTAGCACCTGCAGGGAGCATATCTACCGCATGAACATTCAGCAGTACAGTATTACCTCCTGCCATGAGAGTGACAGTATCTAGCACCTGCAGGGAGCATATCTACCGCATGAACATTCAGCAGTCCAGTCTTACCTCCTGCCATGAGATTGACAGTCTCTAGCACCTGCAGGGAGCATATCAGCCGCATGAACATTCAGCAGTCCAGTCTTACCTCATGCCATGAGATTGACAGTATCTAGCACCTGCAGGGAGCATATCTACCGCATGAACATTCAGCAGTCTAGTCTTACCTCCTGCCATGCGATTGACAGTATCTAGCACCTGCAAGGAGCATATCTACCGCATGAACATTCAGCAGTCCAGTCTTACCTCCTGCCATGAGATTGACAGTATCTAGCACCTGCAGGGAGCATATCTACCGCATGAACATTCAGCAGTTCAGTCTTACCTCCTGCCATGAGATTGACTGTATCTAGCACCTGCAGGGAGCATATCTGCCGTATGAACATTAAGCAGTCCAGTCTTACCTCCTGCCATGAGCATGACAGTCTTCAGCACCTGCAGGGAGCATATCAGCCGCATGGACATTCAGCAGTCCAGTCTTACCTCCTGCCATGAGATTGACAGTCTCTAGCACCTGCAGGGAGCATATCTACCGCATGAACATTCAGCAGTCCAGTCTTACCTCCTGCCATGAGATTGACAGTCTCTAGCACCTGCAGGGAGCATATCAGCGGCATGAACATTCAGCAGTCCAGTCTTACCTCATGCCATGAGATTGACAGTATCTAGCACCCGCAGGGAGCATATCTACTGCATGAACATTCAGCAGTCCAGTCTTACCTCCTGCCATGCGAATGACAGTCTCTAGCACCTGCAAGGAGCATATCTACCGCATGAACATTCAGCAGTCCAGTCTTACCTCCTGCCATTAGATTGACAGTATCTAGCACTTGCAGGGAGCATATCTACCGCATGAACATTCAGCAGTTCAGTCTTACCTCCTGCCATGAGATTGACTGTATCTAGCACCTGCAGGGAGCATATCTGCCATATGAACATTAAGCAATCCAGTCTTACCTCCTGCCATGAGATTGACAGTCTTCAGCACCTGCAGGGAGCATATCAGCCGCATGGACATTCAGCAGTTCAGTCTTACCTCCTGCCATGAGATTGACTGTATCTAGCACCTGCAGGGAGCATATCTGCCGTATGAACATTAAGCAGTCCAGTCTTACCTCCTTAATGCGATTGACAGTATCTAGCACCTGCAGGGAGCATATTTACCGCATGAACATTCAGCAGTTCAGTCTTACCTCCTGCCATGAGATTGACTGTATCTAGCACCTGCAGGGAGCATATCTGCCATATGAACATTAAGCAATCCAGTCTTACCTCCTGCCATGAGATTGACAGTCTTCAGCACCTGCAGGGAGCATATCAGCCGCATGGACATTCAGCAGTTCAGTCTTACCTCCTGCCATGAGATTGACTGTATCTAGCACCTGCAGGGAGCATATCTGCCGTATGAACATTAAGCAGTCCAGTCTTACCTCCTTAATGCGATTGACAGTATCTAGCACCTGCAGGGAGCATATTTACCGCATGAACATTCAGCAGTTCAGTCTTACCTCCTGCCATGAGATTGACTGTATCTAGCACCTGCAGGGAGCATATCTGCCGTATGAACATTAAGCAGTCCAGTCTTACCTCCTGCCATGAGATTGACAGTCTCTAACACCTGCAGGGAGCGTATCTGCCGCATGACCGTGCCACGGTCAAATCGACCAGGCATCTCGCACGAGTTGCTGCGCAGGCAGCGCACGAAGTGAGGCCGCGCATGAACTAGTGTCCTCAGCAGATTATCCAGACGCGTGTGAAAGTCTTGGGTAAGTGTCGACACTGGCTCGTCCCCATTCAACCTGTCACAGATAAACTCGCCTATAAATATATTACTTTAAAATAAATGTGATTAAGTTCTAAGGGGGTTTATCTGAAAATTTTTTTATAATTCTACGTCTTACACAATTACAAATGAAAATGAAGAATAATATATTTTTAGAATTGGTTTAAATATGCTAAAGAAATTTGTATTATTTTCAAAACTAATAATTTGTAAACATTTTAATCTTATTTAAGTTTATAATATGTTATTTATTAATATTATACATACATTTTTATAAAATATTGCATTATATTAGATATAATAATTTATATGAGTTGTCTGGCGCAGGGTGTTGGTTGTGGTGTGTGTTTGGGATAATGACCAGAGCCTGGGGTCGCGATCATTTATTGTAGAACATTCCAGATCACCATATTAAATTCATGGCCACTGATTCTATAAACTTCCACCATCTTGGATAGGTACCACATGCTCTAGAATTTAACTTATGAAATCGTTATATTGGATTTATTAAATGCGTTAAAAATTAAAAATCACTTACTTCATTTATTAATTATAACGAAAGAAATACATTAAAAAATTAAATCTAAATCACTAAAAAAAATTTAATAACATTTTCAAAGAACACATATGTCATTGAATACGAAGTACTCGGTTTGAACTCGGTGGGTGTTAATATAATATTAATTAATAAAAAGTAATAAAATATAAAAATAATACTTGCAAATGTAATAAAAGAGCACTTTCATCAACGCGTCCGATGTTCTCGGCTAGATACCGGCAAGGACAATGCAATAAAATAACCATTTTCCTATTGTATCCATCTGGGGATTAACCCCCTCCCCTTTTTAATTTTAGTTATTTTTATCACACCTTTCATAACGCAGCCTTTATCTCTCTAAATTCACGTTTATTGGTTATACCACCTTCTAATCATTTATTGAGTATGGTTGTGCGACAATTCCGACCACAGATAATTCCGGAAATGGGAAAATTCGTGACAATTTCGGCCACTGACTCGCAAAGCTATACCTTTTGTATACAGTCAGTGACAATTGCGGATATGTACACCTGTTGTTGGTTTGTTGACGCACTACAACCCTCTCCCCTCCCCCTCCCGCACTCTCCCCGTCCTTCACACCAAGCGTAAAGACTGTTTATCAATCAGTCAGTCTACGCTGCTCTTTCTTTGTTGACGCAGCACAACGTTGTGATGGAAGTTATTGAAACGGAGAAAGGGAAGCCTGCAGTGCTTTATGGTGGACATGCCTACCGAAGTAAGTGTGTCAATGCTGATGGTGCTGTGACGTGGGTTTGCTTGCAAGAGAGGACTAAAAACTGCAAGGGAAGATTAGTTAGTAGAAATATAGAAGTTTTAAATGTGTCAGATCAAGAATCTATTCGAGACATTGCTAATCTTGACGTGATGAAATCTGTCTTTAGAGCCACGAAAAAAGTACGAGAAGAGTGTGTTACCGTGGCAAAAGTGTACTCTGACGAATTGGGCACTTTACACGATAAAGGATACGAATTCGTGACTGAATTACCACATGCGTCGTCAGTTAAGCGGACTCTTTACCGACATAAATACCAGGCACATGGGTCATTAGCAGAACCTACTGAACGTCAGGATGTTGTGTTATTAGAAGAAGGTTTAAAGATGAGCGATGCCAGTAACTTCCTTTTAACATATAACGGGAGAGAAGACAGAATCAATGATTTAGCTGGTGACAGGGGGAGAAAGTGCCTCAGAACTCAATGGCACTATTTCATGGATGGTACATTTCGGAGCTGCAGCAAGCAGTTCACACTGATCTATAATATGCATGTAGATATAGGAATCAATGAAAAATAAACAAACGTAATTCCTGTTATTGTTGCTTTGCTTCCCAACAAGAAGAAATAAACTTACATTCATCTGTTTCGGTTGGTGATGGAGAGAATTCCAGAGTGGAATCCTCAGACAATAAACGTGGATTTAAAGTCAGCGGCCATATCGGCACTCAAATAAGTATTTCCTTCCGTTGATATAAATGCTTGTTTCTTCCACATGAAGTGCCTGTGGAGGAAGGTACAAAGCGTAGGTTTAACGAATGAGTATAAAGAAAATGAAGAAGTGAGACTCAGCATCCGGATGTGTGTAGCTCTGGCTTTCCTAAAAACTGAAGATGTATGCGAAGGGTGGCTCATAATCCATGGAGAAGCACCCTCAAACTTAAAACTAGAGGAGTTCTTCGATTACTTCAGTGACCAGTGGCTTGAAAATGACATCATACCTGTGCAGCTATGGACCTGTTATAAGCGAAGGCACCGAACCAATGATGCAGTAGAGGGTTGGAACAGTAAAATAAATGTGTTTCTTGGTAAATCCCACCCGAAGATACAATACGTTATATTTTGCCTGAAAAGTGAAGTGGAAAAGGCCAACATTATGTACATGAGGATGGAGATTAATTTAGAAGGGAAAAAAAGAAAAATGTTTTACAAGAATATCGACGAAAAAATTTGGATGAGCCAAGAAAATTACGAACACACTGGAGACTTGAAGAAACATCTCAGAACCATAGCCTATGTACAAAATTTAGATTAAAATTTCAACAGTGACAATGTGTATTCACGTTGATTTTAAATATCAGTATTAAAAAACAAAGAACCAATGGCAAAAAATTGATAGAGCGTTGATTTTAAATATAAGTAATAAAAAACAAAAACTAAAGACAAAAAAAAATTATTGAACGTTGATAAAAATATTATTTAAAAAATAAAAACCCAAAGACAAATAAAAAAATTGATTTTAAACATACCAAAGAAGGTTTGACTTAAAAGTGAGAGAAGTAATTCCCCCCCCCCCCCCCCCCCAAATTTCTTTATTTTCTGATGTTAGATGAGATGATGATTTAGCTGTCCGGAATTGTCACTGGACGTGTGTTTGTCATTGAGATTATGTTTATCTGTTTGCCGGAATTGTTGCTGTCCGGAATTGTCCTGATACCATTGACTATACCCCACTATAAAGAATCTCTAACTGAAATTCTATTGGATATTTAAAATACTATTTGCTACTCTCCCTTCTTTATTTGATTTTGCTCAATGCCTAATTAAATATGAATGACTGTTCTCACATTTATTTGATTTCACTTATCCCCTGATTATTAAAACCTATAAATACTAATTCGAAGGCCCATAGACTTTTAGTTCGCAATGGTTCATCGCCTCATATTAGATGTTTATGATGGAGACAAGTGCAGAGACAGAGTTCAATACTAGCCGCAGTCCTTTGAAATTCGGTAATGAGATCAAGACCATAGGGGATCATCGACCGTCTGTCAGCGCTGCCTGAGTACCAACGCAGCCCGCCATGTCAACAGCTGTGTACCGAGAAGATAATGAATATTGGTTGTCCCAAAAGTGTTAAGTATAGCTGCAGTTTTAGCGTCTGGCAAAGTACTTTCTGTAGTGCTACTGAACAAGGAAGATGGGCTGTTGTACTTGCCCAATAAATTTATGTTCATCTACGCCCCACACGAGATTAAATTCATCTTCGAGAATCTACCACCACATGAATTATCGCAAAACCGCCTTCAATTCATTATTCGCCAGTAATCAAAGCCACCTAGTGGATGTTCCTTTCTACTTTATTGTTTGAAATTTATTATTCGCAGTCGTTAAATATCCCTCTAATTGGTTATTCATTTCAACCCTAGCAATACAATGAACTCGTGTACACAAATTATTAATTGCTTTCTTTTAAGTTTCTGCCAGATATTTATTCTCCATACTCTTTTATTTGTTAATTTTTTATATTTTTTATATTTTCTCACGAAGTCATGAAACATACAATTTGCTATCAGAGATTGTATTAGTTCAGCCTTTTTTTGTCTATTTTATCAGGTAGGATATAGTTCCAAAAATAAACATACAATTACATATCACACATACTAATATTCGTTTTTGAAACATATACAATTCAAATAATAGTTTTTCTTAGTTTTACACATGGGGGCGGGGGGACATGGCACATGTGCTCCTCCGAGGCCCCATCACCAACACAACAGCCAAAATATGAAAAATCGATGCCCCAATGTCCCACGCAATGCACGAAACCAGGACCTCTCCCATCGGTGAGTGATGACACCAGAGCACAAGAATGTTTCCCAACAGACCCCAGTGTGCTGAAGAAATAACTATTGAGATCCTTGGCATGGCAGTTCATGCTTTGCTAATAACCCTACCATATATCAATAGTAATATTGCCTTAAAGACATGCTTTGAAAGCAATTATCCCTATTTTTTTATTCTCCAACTGATCTGTTATACCGGTGGCTAAAATCTCTGCATTCAAACCTCATTGTATTTGCAACTGTCGGTTCGGGACTCAGCCAATGCAAAATGTTTGTACAAAGAAATACCGCTGGTGCCACCTGCATTTATGTTTCTGGACCAACATGGCCACCACCAACAGATAATTTCACAATTGTCATCACCTCCAATTCAAGACTTGTTTGAATACTCTCATGCAACATGTTTGTCAATAACCTGTTGACCTATATCACCACTTTCTACTTCTGGGGGCTATGTTTGCCAACACTAATTTTTACCCCGTCTTCCTGCATCTTTCTGCAGAACCGACTTGCTCCTACTACTGCTTACAATACTTCATTGAAGCAATTTACAAATGTTTATACTTATTAAGTAAGGCTTATCTATCGCATTGGTTCCCATATCTTCTTTGATAACTATATATATCGTCTGGTTTCCCAGTAATATGCAGTATAGCCTACTTCTCTTTTCTATCAGAACTGCAAATATAAGACATCAAAATTTCAAATAAAAATGGGTCTACGGTTGTATATAATATGTATATTCTGAAGACACTACATTTTTTTTAAAATTTAGAATGTTCGTTTTGAGGTAAATGATAATAATTATTGGTAGGAATTTTTAGTCAAAAATAGCAATCGCCGGCTAAGTAAGGGGTGAGTGGCCCCCACACGCATTCGTTCCAAATTTTGGCCAAACGTTGCGTTTGATGGGTTACAAACTCACCCCAAATTTCAACCTTGTAGCTGCACTAGAACAAAGATAAAAATACCACTAGTAATTTTGGTGAAGATATTTTTCTCAGTATCTACTGGACCGATGTTTATAAAATATATGTTGTAAATATATTCAAGGTGATCAACAGAAACAATCAAGAACCTAATTCCACGAACGTAACTACCCTAAAAAAATTATTTTAGTTTTCACGATTTTTTTGGTCACTCGCTAACGAGACACAATTACCAGTTTTTTTCTATTAGACAATTGGACATCTTTCTACAACATATAATTTTTCCAAGTCAATCGAAGAGGTGGAGCATAGTTAAAAATTTAAAATACATTTATTTCAAACATTTTATTTAAATTTTATTAAGATTTCTTACAATCTAATTATTCTTTCGATCAATTTTTGTTGCTGTCACTTACGTCACTGGCCGATGAAGATTTTCACTGCTTCCCTTAATCATCGTCGCTATCATCATTGATGATGGCAGTTGTATTTTTATTGTGAACAATTTACTCAGGATCGCAGCTGGTCGTAAAATCTTGGACAAATATCTTCCATTTACCAGGTAATATATGATTGCAGCTACGTGAGAACAGAAACCGACAGTCCACCTCCCATTGGCGCATTTACAATAATGTCTTGTGATTCCTTTTGTGCCAATACTGTGAGGGGTATACTCAACGAAGCAGCGATAAACCTTCCTGGATATGTGGCGAGACTGAACTTGAAGCTTCAAAACGTTTGATTTATCTTTGACGAATTGTATATTTACGTTCCCAGCTTCGTCAATCATTTCTGCAAGATATGATATGGCTTGTGAAAACCGGTATGACCCGGTGAACATAATTTTTAGCTCTCTCACAGTCATTTCCGGAATATCAAGTAGATCCTCCGATGAAATACTTTAAAAATTTCTTGTATTAAGAAGCCATCTTTTCTCTTCGGCCTCAATCGCTAAAATATTTTTGACACTGTTCTGAATTTTCTTTCCCTCTAAGACTTCATCTGCACATTCTGCTTTGGATGTTAAACGCTTTCCAAACTTATCGTGCATAAATGATGCAATTCTAAAGTAACTACCCACTTTTGGAAGTATTTTATTATATAATATTTTTTTTATCGAGGAGTTGATATTTCTGTTTGATTATACCATAAACAGATTCCACTAGCCAACGAATTTTTGTCACGAAGCGCGACTAATTTTATTCTTGAACTGATAACTGAGAAAGTCTCCTGTAAGTGCTGGCATCAGTACTCTAAAACCTTTCGTTTCTAAGTGAGATTTCACATCACGAAAGCCACGGTCCAGAACAAAAGTGTATTTTAATTTCCTTAACTATGCTCCACCTCTTCGATCGTCTTGGAAAAATTATACGTTTTAGAAAGATGTCAAATTGTCTAATAGAAAAAAAAACTGGTAATTGTATCTCGTTAGCGAGTGACCGAAAAAAATCATGAAAACTAAAATATTTTTTTCCGGTAGTTACGTTAGTGGAATTAGATTATTTATTTTTTATGTTAATCACTTTGAATATATTTTTTCATAAACATCGGTTAAATATATCCTGAGAAAACAAATCTTCGCCAAAAATAACAGTGGTATTTTTATCTTTGTTGTAGTGCAGCTACAAGGTTGAAATTTGGGGTGAGTTTGTAACTCATCAAACGCAACTTTTGGCCAAAATTGGAACGAATGCGCCTGGGGGCCGCTCACCCCCTACTTAGCCGGCTATGGCCTTTATTTTACCACTTAAAAAATCATGACACTATGTATTCCAACAAAATATTTTACAGCAACAGAAAACTGTTAGTTCTCTCATTTTTTTCCAGACAAAGGCCTCACATTCAAAACCAAGTAGGCCCAAACATATGGAATAGGCAAGTATAAGCGAAACACACACGAAATTCTAATATTTGTCACAATTGAATACTAATTTATTTATGTGTGAAACATCCTTAAAATCACACAGAAACATACGGGTACCAGAACAAAAATTTGTACTGTAACGAAAAGGTCTATATCGTCTTGCCTTAATAGTTCCCCATACTATTAGCCTTAGAGACATAAGTGCTGTGTCATTATTTAACATATATAGTCATCTCACTGATACGACCTGGAGTCTGCGTCGCGGGCGGGCGGGTTGGCTGGGACGGGGAACCGCGCAGATTGATTAAACCCAGCTATCACGCTCCTTTCTATTCAATGCAGCTCACGACTCAGACGTGATAACGCGGTGATTCGTTTATTTAGATTGATCGATTTAAGCCAAAAATAGTCTATTTTGGACAAAATTTTATGTAAAATGTAAAGTAAAACTATATAAAATATTAAATAGGTTAGGCCATCCTCAGCCCATTCAATAGCCAGCCGAAAATATAAATCACGCCTATAGTTAAAAAGAGGAGGCTATAGGTCACACACATGCACCCTAGTGTCCGGCGCCAAGCGAGCGAGACTGTTTCGGGAGCATCGCAAATCTGCCGCGGCATGCTCAACGAACAACGCCGACTCAGCGAACACCTCTACTGCTGTTGTACCAGCACCAATGTACATATAAGTGAAAATAGCACCCACACATCTGTCGAAGATGTCTCCGAACTAAGGACAGCAACTAGTTTTGATCGACTCTGCTGCTTCCAATGCACAAAGTTTGGTGGCTAAAGCGGGAGACATTGAAAAAGACAGCATACTGCATAATTCTGACTATATTTCAACTAGTGGGACTTGGATTGAAATAAAGATAGAAAGTGGCTCTCTTTAACCCCTCTTGGCATGAGCCCTCCCGAGATTCTCATGTCCTTCATTTTGAAGTACTTGATTTGTGGTAATTCTAACCATCAAAACGGGGGAGATTTATTTGATAACCCGGTGCCTTTTCAAGCCCCGGGGCCCCCATGGGCGCGGGTAACGGATGATTCCGTACACGCAATCGGAAATTGGCTAACCAGATAGTTGGCTGTGTCCTTAGCCCTTAGACCTTATCAGCATTACTGGTGCCGCATGCTGATCTCCCACATTATTCTGGGACCCCTCAAAACACCCAGAATATCCGTGGTCCGGTAGAGGCTTAACCAAACTCTCCTAGCTTACCGGACTAGTAACTGGAGCTGTTTCGCCGCTCACTGCGTCAGCTTTTCACGAGGTTAGGGAACCCCAACTCCAAGCTTGCCCTAAGCGATAAGCGTACCACTGCCAAGCATGAAGCCGACACCAATCGTGGTCCAGGGCTGTAGAGAAAACCTCAAGGGATCCTTTACCAATAAGAGGGACCACCCCGTACTACTACCAATTTCGGTGGTGCTGTCTTACGTGATAGTAGCCTCGAGAGGACCTCGGGGAGCGCATACCTCAGACTCTACCGATCTTCCTATGACCTCTGGAGATTCAGCTGTTAACCTAGTTGTGGCTGATCATCAACGACTAACCGGTGCAGATTAAGGCCACTGGATAGCCTCTGGAGGAACGAGGGATCGGTGCTCTTCCATGGGTTTCTCCACCGATCCGCGGGCTTTTCTACAGATTTAAAGCCACATGACCCAGTTGTGCCCCAAACCCACCACGGCAGACAGACACCATTCCATTTGGCAATATCTCTAAACAGAGACTGGCCTTTCTGGGCCACACCACCAGGGCTCAATAGTTGAACCCACCAGAAAGGTTTCAATCGAATCTACTGTTACCCACATATTCAGTCCATTCACCATTTCTGGTCTCAGCCAGGTAATTCAGGATACCCGAGGCGGAGTTATACTAGGCAGAGTCCTCTCGATGTCTTAAAACCACAAATTGGTGCCACGAGGAGTCTGAGGATTGCCATGAATTCAGAGAGGCTATATATTCGCATCTAAGCATCCTTTCCATAGTTCTGCTGGGTCATGTCTCGGATACTAGAACTCGAAACAGTTCCGACACCTCAAAAGAGCAGTAACCCGATACCCCCAATGGAGTTAGACCCACTCCCGACTGCTTGGATGGAAAAAACGAACACTGTGAAGCTCAATGGATTTGAACTAACTGAAATCAATAATATCTTAGACATCGTCCATCTACCTTGTTTGATCCATCGATGGCGCGAGTTATTGAAGCCAGAGGTTCTGCAATATACAGAAACCTACAAACATCCACAAGCTGCAGATAAATCATCGCCAATGCCATCAGTCCCTGCGGAAATTCCGTCTGGTGAAAACATAACGTCGGTGACATATGCCTGGTGGATTTGAAAGTTGAAGATCGTACACTGTGTATTCTGGGTGCCATATATATACATACATCTAAAAATATATATATTACAAAGCGTTTGCCGACGATGTTTAACAATGTCTTTGCCAATCGCTCCTTGGGAGACTCCAATCGTTCTATTTGATGACTTCAATAACGATCCACGACACAACAGCTACCTCTTTGACTTAATGAAGAATCAATATGACCTCAACTACGTGCCCTCAGAACCGACAACAGTGGGCAATACCACTATAAATTGTACGTTAACCAGACATATTAATGTTAATATTATGCCTATTATTTTATTTCTTATATCAAAGCCAATGTTAAGCATAATTGTCATCTAATATTAATATAAATAAATAAATTTGTTCCATTCATTGTCTGTTTTATATTTAAAGTTTTAGTATGCAGTCAGTGTCTCGATTTCATTTAAGTCCATTACACTAAGAGCGTCTCGCTAACATAGATGTTTCACGTTAAACCAATGGCCATGTGTCCCAACCCAGCCCTTACCTATTTTTTTTTATTTTTCTGAATATCTTCTAACATTTGTGAACTTTACCAAAATTGTTTTCCCATAGTTATAATTTAATTATGTTTGTGTGGGTGTAAGCGCTCGAAGCGTGTGGTCGGGCACCAATGGTGAGCTCTCTCTTGATCGCGGCGGCCGTGTATCTGATTCTCAACCTGATATGTGAATGATTGTAGTTTATGCCCTCCAGTGGCATTTCGTGTTCGGTTTGTGGTAATCCTACATTTGGCAGACAAAAGATGATTATATATCCCATCAAGACT
Source organism: Bacillus rossius redtenbacheri (assembly GCF_032445375.1). NCBI lineage: Eukaryota > Metazoa > Arthropoda > Insecta > Phasmatodea > Bacillidae > Bacillus > Bacillus rossius. The sequence continues at coordinate 221,690,023 of NC_086330.1, read as the reverse complement.
CACAAATATGCAACACTTCAAACTGAATGTCAAGGCAAATCATCGCAACAAAACAACTCACTCCTTGATTCACCAGTAAGTAGGTTTAATTCTCCCAATATGTCTTGGGACTCACAAAAGTGTAATGTTACCAAAGGTAAACTGGAAGAAACTATACTCATTCTCAATAGTTATATGAATTATCTGATAAATCTAGCTAAAGAACTGAAAAAAAAAATACTGCACTCAACCCAATGATGGAAAGTGTAAAGATTGTAGTGGCTTCCATGCAATATTGCGAACTATGTGACTCGAATAAATGTGGTATTGAAGCAAGTGGACTCAGAAAAGGATGTACAGTCAGGCAGCTGGCAGCCTGCAGGCTAACACAAGTGGTACATTGTCCCATCAGACAACAGTTGTCCAGACAGCAGCATGCTCCCTTTCCACGGCAGAGGTCAGTCACGGGAGCTCACCACCGCCAGTAATTGGATCAGCATGATGCTGACAGCGCTCGGGCTAACTCTGACATACATCAATGTACTTTTTGTATCCCGTTTTGCTCCTGAAGTGAATGAACAAGATATAAATACTCATATAAATAATTATCTCAACTGTAACAACTTCAAGTCACGAAGATGCGTAGGAAGCATGCTTCGTATTCGTCTTTTCACACAGCTGTCGCCGAACAAGATTTTGAACATTTCAACAACACAGTGTTCTGGCCAGGCGGATGCCCTTTCTACAGACAACTCCAGCCTGAGTAAATCCACAATCACCTAACAGCTTCACTAGACATACCAGTCGCGGCGACGGAAACAAGAAAGAACAAAACTCCTGTAAGGCCGACGCCTAAGAAAGAACTTCCTGATATTGATACCCGGGGGTGGTGGAAGGGGGTGGGCTAATAAGACTAAAGGCTATACAATGACTGACGTCAGGTTAGAGTATAATTTTTACTAAGTATAATATACGTGGTATAATTACCAAATCATCCACCTTTTATAAAAATCACAATTATGTGCAAAGAGCTATTACATGCTATGCCTTACTGAAACCTGGTTAACTGAACATTCATTAAATTCACATTCTTTTCCACCTAACTATACAGTTTATCGTAATGATCGCAACTTAGAAGGCACGGGTCTAACCAAAGGTGGCGGAGTCCTTGCCGCAATAGACACTAACATTTTTTCGATAATATCTCTGAGATATTATTTGATTACTGATAAAGTTTAATCAATATGGGATGATTTATTTTTACCTTCTGGTAACAAAATTTTTGATTGTAAATACTTATTTACCCCCTAACATAACATCGATGATCTTTAAAAACTGTTTTCTATATATGGAATCCAAATTATCTTTATACTTGAAAAAATAATACTTGGTGGAGACCTCAATGTTCCGGGAATCAACTGGATGAATACACTACTACACAAAAACATGTTCATTACTACACAAAAATATGTTCATTACTACACAAAAATAAAAGTTAAGTACCTGGTAGCATCCACAAATTATTTCAACTTACATCAGTTCAATTTCCTACATCTCACATAAGTATTGTGTATACTAATAAATATAGGGTATAGCGGGGCTATTCTGATCACGGGGTAAATCCGATCATAATAAGAGAATTGGCAACACAGCAAGCCATGAACCGAAAGGAAACAATATCATCCCATCAGTCGCAAGCAGGGAGTCTTGGTGTTCAGGTGGTAAAAATTTTCCGTTGTTATTCTAAACTTTGCTGTGTGTAAGGAAGCGATTCAACACCAAGGTAAGTCACGCCATGCATTTTTATCACTCTATATAAAATCTCAGGTTCCAAAATAAGAAGCTACAATTACAGAAACGAGATATCTTTTAGTACTTTGGTTTCTTCACGTAGCATATTTACTGGAAAACAATATCCTTGTATCAGTTCTGATAAAAACTATTTTCCTCTTACAGTTTGGATGGCAAAGGTAAAAGTCGACAAAATGGAGCAATTCCGATCATGCTATTGGGGCTATTTCGATCACAGGAAATAATTTATTGCTCTGGAGAATACAGCACAGAAAGGATCGTATTTATCAACTAATCTTAAAAGTGATTACTCGACACTGCTCTATTGTCACGGTGCACGTAGCTGACAGAAAAAAGTATTATCTTAATGTTTCAAGGATAGCTGAGGGGACAGTTAGAGACCTAGCTGTCGCCAGTTTGTAGATACTGATGTTTATCTTTTCGACTACCGCACATTCCGTTGCGGTGATTGGTTTCACTGCCGATGCTTGGCGGGTCGCACCCTATATTACTCAAGAAAGAGTTGGCTGGTCGCACTTTGTGTTGGCCACACTTTAAATAACTCGCACACATTTTTTCATCTCGATGCCATAAAATAAAGGCATTACCAACTTGACATATATAAAACAAAAAAGTGTCAAGTTTGTACCTTGAAATATGACCATTGGTTAAATACTGTCAGAGTGTTTGTCATCCATAAATTTTACTGGTTCTTAGTACCAGCCGCTGTGTGCTGAAATCTAACAACTTTCGAAATGAGTCTTCGGGGACCATAGCAGCATAAGATTTCTCGCAACAATGTTTAGTTAATTACGGATTTTCTTAAACATCTTGATACTGAAATCTAATATTGTTATTAATAATTTATTTAATCTCCAAATCCTTTCTGGAATATGTGACGATAACAGAATTCCACACTACCCAAGTTATAACCGAGATAAACATTTTGATGTATTTTACTGAAGTGTTGCATGCATTTAAAACATCTCAAATGTAAATCAACACTAATATGTACTATGGTTGTGAATTTCAGATGGTCAGAAACTACAAAAGAAAGAACACCACTCTTCAGTGGTCCGAGGAGTCTATGTCGAATGCTATCAGCAGTGTCCTCCATGGAGAAACAACCATCAGAGCAGCTGCTAACTTACATCAGGTGCTATTCACCACACTTCAGAACAGGATCCAAAAAGTAAAACTACAGCAGTTATTAGGAGACAAAGGGAAAGAGTGCAAACATTAAGTTGGTCACCCACCTGTACTAAATGCTGAGGAGGAAGATGAACTGTGTGACAGACTGCTCAACCTGTCGAAAAGAGGCTTTGGTTTGACCACAATTCAGGTAAGAAATGCAGCATACATGTATGCTGAAAAGAAGGGTCTAAAAATTCCATGGAGCAATACCGAAAAATTGGCTGGTAAAGATTGGCTTGGCAAGTTCATGGCCAGACATCCTCAACTCTCTTTGAGGAAACCGGAAGGTTTGTCAAAAATGAGGGCAGATGCCATGGATGAAAAAGAATTTAACGACTTTTATGACCTCTTTGGTGATTTGACAAATGAATTAGAGCTCAGGGAGAAGCCAGAGAGAATTTATAATGTTGATGAGTCTGAATTTCCTTTAAACAATAAGCCATCAAAAATCATTTGTGAAAAAAGCCAAAGAGAAGTAATTAAATTGACAAGTGTAGAACGTGGGGAAAATGTGTCAGTAGTAGCTTGTTTCAGTGCTAGTGGGGTGTACATACCACCATTCGTGATTTTCAAGGGTGTGCGGTATCGAGAGTCATACTGTGCTAATTTGCCATCTGGATCTGTAGCAGCAATGTCTGAATCTGGATATATAAATGAGGACCTATTTCTCAGATGGTTGCAACATTTTCAAAAGCATAGACTCCCAGGGAAATGCCTTCTTTTTTTGGATGGACACGCATCACATTGTTCGCTTAAATGCCTGAACTACTGCAGAGAAAATAAAATTGAACTTCTCTGTTTACCACCTCATACCACTCATGTCCTTCAGCCTCTAGATCGCACACTATTCAAACCATTAAAAACTTTCTACCATCAAGAAGCAACCACATTCTTTCACAAAAACCCAACACAATCGATCACCAAGTCTGACTTTGGAAAGATTTTCACAGCTGTGTGGAACAAAGCTGCATCCCATGGGAATGCTACTAAAGGGTTTCAGTGTACTGGTCTCTACCCATTTAACCCTAAGGCTATCTCGATGGATAAATTTCTACCCTCTGTAGCTTTCCGAGCTGAATCTCCTTCTGCATCAACAAAATCATCCACCATGCAAAATTCAGGTCCTTCATCTGATGTTTCTCTTGATCATGTTCAAAGTAAGTCACACAGCCAACATTCCCCGTCCAAACACACAGTTTTCTCCAGTTCCCAAGCTTCATCCACCATGTCCATATCAGCTTATACGTCCAAGTCTCCCAGTGAACAGAAACTCATTGGATTTAATGACATCATTCCAACCCCAAACAAATCATCTACAAATAGGAATGCACCGAAACAAACCAGAAAGCAGAAATCTCGACATCTGACATCGGATGGAAACATCAAGGCAACAGCAGAAAAAGTTAAAATTGCCACATTAAAAAAGAAACAGATAGATTGCATAGTGAAGAGACGAAGACTGTTTGCAGAAAATGAAATGGACTCTAGTGGAGAAGAAATCCTCTTCATGAAAGATTCGAGTGACACACCATGTGGATTTTGCAACAGAAGATGGAGTCAGTCTGCCAACAGAGGGGACTGGATCAAGTGCCAGAAATGTAGAAGCTGGTATCATGAAATCTGTGTGGGTGCCAAAGGAAAGAAACAATTCAGATGCGGTAAATGTGTGTGATCATGATTGCCCCACTATGATCGGATTTACCCCGTGTGTGATCGCAATTACCCCACTTGTTTTGTGAATCCTGTGATATCACCTTTTAAAGAATAATTTGTTTTTAAATTTATATGTGCCATTAATTACCTTTTTCATTCAAGGTATATTAAGTATACATATTGAAGTTTATGCTCATGTATTTTCATTAACCTAATCTTATTTTCAACAATTGATTTTCACAACACAATTTGAAGTGATCGGAATTGACCCTCTCTACCCTATTCACCAAGTGGTTAAGAGCGATTACCCTATAGTTAAGGTAGTTATCCTGCAATGATATGTACTTTTCATTCCAAGTGTAATCCGTCACAAGATAATGAGAGAACTTTTTCTTACCGTCACTTTGCAATGGGAGATTTTCCATCCTTGTATTCTGAAATAAACGCTGTTGACTGGGAACCCATTTATGACATGCTTGAAGTCAACAATATGGTCGTTATCTAACATCTCAGATACAAACTTGTATTGAGCAGAATATCCCCCTTTTTACTTGTAAAACTTGTGAATATCCAATATAGTTTTCTAATTCTTTAATAAAAAACATTAAAATGAAAAATCGCCTCCATAAAATATACAAAAAAAAACCAAATTTCTGCTTCCTACAAAATATATTCTACACAATGTAAACTTGTTAAAAATTGGTTGAAATTTGACATACGATGCTGATTGGCTAACATAAATCATAAAATAAAGAAAATCCTAAATCTTTTTGGAATAAAGTAAGAACTATGAGAACTGGTTATAAAGAAAATTTTAAAATACAATTAAATGATAACATAATTTCTTATCCTTCAACAATTGCTAATCATTTGGTAATTAAGTTTAGAATATGTTTTTTAAATTTATAAATAATTGAAAACTACTAAAACGTCACCTAAAACATTTCATTATATACCTATACCCACAATTCCAAGTATTTTGGTTCTATGGGAGACAAAAATATTCAAAGCCAGCAAATTACCCGATTATGATGACATTCCCAAGTTAATTTTTAAAGGCTGTGGGAATATTTTGTTACAAACGCGAGAGACCAGTCAGCGATGCCAGGTTCGGAGCTGGCTGGCACGCCCACTAGAGCTCTCCTGCCCCAACAGCGCTCGAGCCGGACTTCCTTGGCGCGCTCCGAGACAGGGGCACCAAGTCTCCCCGACGACTGCGACTCCGCGATGTGAAGGACAGCCCACAGCTCTCTTCATAAACTGCCAGTACATCCACCCCTGTCACACTCAGTCTAGTTGGTGTGAACAAGTATTCCACAGTTTTCGCACCCAAGTACCAGCGAAACACAACAGATGCTCGAAGGTCTGAAATAAATTGTAGCGGGGAAATGTCCCAGTCGGTTGCAAATATACACTGCCATATTAAGCCTGTCTCAAACCAACCAACACTGATTGTTTCTCGTCACACACTCATGCTCATATGCCATTTGCAATCCCTTCATACTTTCAACTCACTACTTCCTACTCGCCCAGCGAGTAAAATTTGATACATCGACGACGAGCATTTTATGATATTTGGTGCAACTGGCAACCTCTCACAGGGCCCAAAACTGCAGAGCTACTTTTCACCAAAAAACTCGTCCAACGATTCCCCAACTCGCAGCGCGAGTTGGCACTTCAAATCGCTGGCGATTACCTTCTTAACTCTGTCGCGTTCACAGCACAAAACCCCGGGATCCCACGTCGACGATTGGGCTAAGTCCAATTCCAGAGATAAAGTTCTTCTTACAAATCACAAGACTAAGTCCAATTTCGACGATGAGTGCGCTGTCGGGCATAGTGACGTTCTTCGGGTGGTCTGGCGGGGCGGCGGCAGGATGACGTTCTTGGAGGCGTGCTTCTCACACTCCTTCACTCCCTCTCTCTGCTTGCTGTGCCCAGGTTGGATCTACATAATCTCCTCTGGTGTACTGCAAACTTCGTTCCCGAACGAACCAGAAGGTGCGAGTTCTCCTACTTCCACGGGGCAGAAAGAAGGGGTGGTAAAGTCACGTTATCAATCACATGATCATCACCACCACTCCACTGCCTCAGCCTAGGAGCGCGAAACATGATAAGAAATCTTGTCGAGAGGACAAGCCACTCGCAATACGCACATTTCGACGGGACTAAGAGCATCCAGAAGCAAATAAAGTTCAATACAAGAGAAATAAAACCTCCATTGAGGGCCATAAATAGTAACCACAACAAAGATGCTCCTGGTTTGATTCCCGGCGGGGTACAACACTGATTATTTATAAAAGGGATATTTGGTGGAAATAGTGAGTTTTCTATGAGTACTCTGTATACCACATCCATTCATTCTGTTTATGCTTCAATAGCAGCTCATCAGCTTTCACCGCCTGTATTGACTTTGATGCCGATGAAAAATTAGTTTCAATACATTAAGATACCATTCCAGAATTTGCCTGGAGTGATTTCGGACACACGTGGAAAACGAAAACAAGGATGAATGGAGCAGGACTCAAACCCGTATCTTCAAAAATGCAAGTTAATTTAATTTAACGCAACCTTGTCTTGCAAATATGGTATTAAATTCAATGGTTTTCTGTTTTATTCTTCAATCAAGTGCTCTTGACTTATTTAAAAAGTTTTATTTTATACCAAATAAATTTATGATCACTACATGGTGAAGGTTTACAAAAGCTAAAAAGTGGTCGGAAATTTGACTATGTGTATTAAGTCGACCCAATGAACTATTTCTATGTCTAAGACTTCAAATGCTTCGCTTAGTGCAGGAAACTATTCGCAAATAAACGAAATAGTCTTCATACTCGAAGAACTGAGGGAAGCCGGCTACATACAATGAGTCTAACCGGAATCACTCACTAACTTCATGCTCCTGCGAGACGAAAATACTTTCGTCGTAAAGTCATAGTTCGCGGAATTGATGATTTGTTCCATTCGCACCTTAATGTGATGATACAATATTCTCGATCGAATAAAGGTTCCAAGTACATGCTGACAGTCATAGATGTGTGTAGCAAGTTCGCTTAAGCCAGACCTGTACAATCGAAGACTGCAATCAAAGTAGCCAAGGCCATGGTCAAAATTTTGCGGGATGTTCGTGTACCATCGAACCTGCAAACGGATCTCGTTAAAGAATTATACAATGCGATCTTCAAGTCTTTGATGAAAAAGTATGACATCAAACACTACTCTATATTTAGTAATGCAAAGTCCTCATTGTCGAATGGTTTAACAGAACTTTGCGCACCAAGATGTGGCAACAGTTCACAACTAACAGAAATTACAAGTGGTTGATATCTTGCCAAAACTAATAAGCAAGTATAATTCTACAGTTCATTCTACCACAAAATAATGTTTAAAGATGGGAAGGATGATCACTTGCTTCCAACAGTGTTTTCCAACACAAAGAAGAAAGACCAATGAAAGCGTATGCTAAAGCCGGTGACATTGTGCGAATTTTCCAACAGAAAGGCTTCTTCGAGAAAGGTTTCACTGTGAATTGGATTTCCGAACTTTTCCATGTGACATATGTTCGTGAATTGGAGCCTAGGACCTACTATATCGAAAATTTAGACCACAAGCCTATTCGTGGTGACTTCTATGCTGAAGAGATTCAGCCTACTGTGTATCCCGATACGTAATTGGTGGAGAAGATTATCAAAAAAAGAAATGGAAGATCCTAGGTCAAGTGGTGGGGCTTCCCAGCGCACTTTAATTCGTGGGTAGCAGAAGCAAAAATCGAGAAATGCTATAAACTTTAGTAATTGCGTGTTTTTTTTTGTACTCGTAGTAGTGTAGAAGTTATGTGAGGCGCTGAAAGGCCAAGTGGTGTAAGTCAACTTTTGCTACAAATTGAGTTATACACAGTGAAAAACAGTTAAAAGTATTTTCTTTTAAATCGCATAGTGATTTAAGTCATAGTTCTGTGTATGATCACAAGACAGCAGCACAAAATATATGTAATAAATACAAATAAAGTTCTATTAATAGCCAAACTGGTGTAAGAGGACTTACATCACTATGCATCTTTCCAATATCTTTATTAAGAGATGGCAGCATAGTGCAAGGTAAAATATTTGCTAACTCAGACTGTGAGTGTAGAATGAAGTGTCATAGCAAAATTGATGAAAAAAAGTAGAAAACAAGTATTTCAGAACTTTTGGAAAATGGGTGACTTTCAACCGCAAAATGCTTATGTAGGTGGGTTGGTTAAAGTCTGCAAACCAATTTCACGGCGACCAAGAAATTCTACAAACCCTCCCCGCCAAAGTGTTCATTAATTTTATCTGCCTTTTGAAACATTTCAGATATCTGATGGCAGGATGAGCAGGGCTGTAAGTAAAATAAAAGAAGGAAAAGAAGCCGGCAGTGATGGAAGAGGAAATCATCCACCAGGCAATAAAACGTCTGAGGACCATTTAGATAAGTTGCGTGTTCACATTCAGTCCTTTCCTAGCTACCAATCACATTACAGCCGTTCTCACAACCCAAACAGGCGTTACCTAGCACCTAATATGAACATCAGATTTTGGTTCGATAGAACAGTTTTCTAAAGGAAAGTTAATCTACACTTCTGAAGATTGGATATACATTATCACAAAATCAAGGAGGAAAAGACCATTCATGGTAGTCAAGATGTCTCCAGAGCTTTTCTTCTCAACATGATCTCTAGAAAAAGTGGTAACTAAGAAAAAGAAAAATGACTTGAACGAACAAGTTTCGTGGTTAAAAATACAGTGGCTCAAGTACAGGCAATCAAACCCCCTAACAATTTATTACAAGGAGACCTTGAACAATGACATTGACTTTTGTAGCATAAACTTGCACAAGGAAAGAGAGTGGGACGACCTGTGCATCAGGGTTTTGCCAACATTACGCTAGAAAAGCTTTACGATGAAGTCAGAACCATCAGTCACAGCAAGAAAAAAGATATGCTAGATATTCTGCGGTTCATACCACCTATTCACCACGAGTACTTCCTAAGCTTAAAGGAGAATCCTGAAGAACACAATGAAGTTGAACTTGGGCATCTTGAAGAGGATGATCTTGAAAGATGTCTTTGGTGAATGATCACTTACTTCCTTACGAACCATAATACTATTGAAATAAATTATTTTTCATGCCACTTTATGGAACACGTGAATTGTGATTATACATACTCTTTACAATATTTTAAAAAAAGCACTAAATTATTTCTAATAATAATAATACCAAGTGATGTTTTTTAAAATTAATGTGTATTGTTGTACACAATATTTTTCCATTCACATTTATATGCAAAGTAGTGTAAGTCGCAGATTTTCATTAAAAAGTCTAAAGCTGCTTATGTTTTACTTGTGTGATGTAAGATATATATTTTATAATTGCAAAAGATAAAATAAATAATTTGAGAATAACTAGTACCATTGAAATGTGGTAATGTTGTCTTAGAAATTTTCTGTCAATCAACAACTTACACCACTTGGCCTTTCAGCGCCTCATGTAATACAATTTATATTGTAAAAGAACATGTGTTTTATTTATAGAATCTGTAAATTTAATGAAAATACATTTTTGAATTAATTAAATATCAAACCAAGGAGAGGAATCGATCTAAACAATCGGTATATTAATTGAAGATTTTTTAATTAATTTTGGAATTTTTCCCGAATTTATAGCGAAATAATTACGAATTTCCAAGATGGCATCTAAATTTCAAGATGGCATGCACCACAGTAACAATAAATGATTACTGCACTCTAGTGGGTCAAAATTAAACTAATATGGTAGCTGTGCACTCTGCCTCCAGCAGACGAAAACCAGATGACGGATGTGACATCATTCTAGCTGGCGATATATAACTTGTGATTAGTGGTGGAAGGTCAGCCTGCCGGCAGCTTCTGTGAAGGAAGGATCTGTCACCAATTTTTTTATTTTTGCCCTCACCAAGTTAGAACCGAGGACTCAATGACACAAGTGCGTTCTTTATTTTAAATTTTATTCAAATTTGATCAAATTAATTTTTTTTTTATTTTAAATTTTTTCCCCATAAAATTTGATAAAAAATACAGATATTCAAGTAGGCGATCGTAATGAAAATTACAATGGTGTTTTAAAATATAATTTTTTTAAATTTTGATAAATGTATTTTTTTTATACATTTTACATTTCCCCCCGATTTCCTAGCAAAATAATTACTGATTTTCAAGATGGCGGTCTGAACGAAAATTGCAATATTAGAGATTGCGGTGTTAGATGACGGAAAGTTCTAGAAAATAAAATGGCGGAATTCAAAATGGTGGAAATGCTCGAAAACAAAATGGCGGATCCAAGATGGCCACTTTGGTCAAGGTCAAAGTTCAAGGTCATCCTAGACGGCCGCTATGACATCACGATTCACAGCTTGAACTCCGGTACAAGGCACCACGGCCAGAACCAGGGCTCGGAGACCTGATATTTATTTAATAATTATTTTAATATTATTTTCAAAAAGCAAACATATGAAGTGATGTAGATCTATAACAGTGATTGACGTTTTATGATAGTGTAGTTTTTAAGTATAATTTTTCACAATCAAACAAACAAATTTCCACTCTCACTTTATAATATTAAAATTAATATGTGCACAGTTATAAAATTGATAAATAATAACAATTATTCTTATATCAAAATGGGAGGTAAACAATTTTTTCTTTTAACTTTTATTGCATTAAGTATACTGGCATATAAAGTGCCAGTATTTTCAAATTCATATTTACCAAGTCAAAGTAACTGTCAAAATCTAAAAGTTACATATTAAATTTTAGCATGGTCAGTTAATTAATACATATGTGTATAGGTATGCACACAAACCTTAAACCCAAAGACAAAAAAAAAATATGAAAAAAATATCATAGCTATTAAGAATTATTGCTAGATGAAAACTACTCACAGGTCCGTGTGTGAGGTGGGGGATATCCTGAAGCTCACGCCTCTTGGTACTGTCTCGGTGGAATAGAGCGCCTTAAGCTCGCTTCCAAACAGGTGAGTAGCGAAGCCAAAATTGCACGTGTGCTTGTAGAACACCGCAACCAAGTCGTCCGGCACCACGTCCTTGTTGGTGTCTACAGAACACAGCACACCGCAAATACCTACCTGTACCACATAGTCTATTACCGTTTCCTTGTTGGAATCTATAAATCACAGCATATTGGAACTCCCATATAAATTCCTTCATGTACAACTTTGTCTGTGACGATGCCCTTGCTGGTGTCTATAAATCACAGGAAACTGCGATAAACATAATATACCACTTTGTCTATCACCACAAATTTGTTGGGATTCTGAGAACTCAGCATATCGCAATTTATTTTTTTTACCACATCGCCACTAACAATGATCTGGTTGTTGTCTGGAGTACACAGCACCATACAACTACCTTTCCTGTACTATATCGTCTATCGTGTAGGTAGGCCTACTTTTTTTGCTGTCTAGAGAACACAGTAACATGCAACAACCTTTCTGAATTACATTGTCTACCATCATTAATAAAGTTTTGGAAAAATATTTTTTAAAGTAACATTTTCTTAACTTAGAGTTTTCTAAGTCCGCCTTTACATATTCTATCTTTAATTAATTTTCCCTGCAGCTTTTTGATTTTAATTTTTTCTACCATCCTGAAAGGCACAGTTATTCCACTGCTTACATAGATGTCTAGCACTTACTATCCAGATGCTATGTTAGTAGGGTGGAGCAATAAATTACGCCCTATCATACTCTGGATGCAGCAACCGCGCAGATCGCACGTGCAGTGCAACCCAGGTGCTCTCTGCTCGATAGGGCGGTAGCTTCCCGAAACGGCCCGTGTCGTCTCGCCTGGATACATCAGCCCCGTTACCATGTTCTCAGGCACTTGCCAGCCTGATGTCGGTGCACGAGCGTAGCAAGGTTCCCCACCTCTACCCCTCTTCCAACACCCCCATGCATCGCAGGCTCTCCTTCTCAATCTTGCAGTTTCTCTCTCTCTCTCTCTCTCTCTAATCACTCCCTACGTTTAGGCAACGCATTTTGGTCGGTTAGTGTGGTTAAGCAAGACACCCCGCGTGTACCCTATGTCGGCCATAGTTAGTACTAATTGCCTCTGCACTCTGCTTGCTTTCGCGCCCTGTGTGCTATCTTGAGGCCACTTGGGCAAAAAAATTCAAGGCTCTATCCCTCTATTTTGCACTGCGCGGGCAATGCACTGACCTTTATGTGAAATACTCTTTAGGCCCTAACCTCTTCTTAGCTTTAGTGCCGACTTTAACTATGAGATTCACCAACCTACTAATGGAAGTTTCTCGGTTACATCTTGGATGTTCAGACTTAAGGAACTTGTTTCCTTGCTCTCTTTTTTTAAGTCTCACTAAAGAGAATAAGGCTTTAGTCCCGTTTTAAATGGGAGCTCTCTTCCCTCTTGTAACATGTCTTAACTTGTAACTTATGGTGGCATTCTTTGATTTTGTCTTCACCTTTTCTTCAACTATTCAGTGCTCTCTCCATCCACAAAGAATTGAACTACCCGAAACTAAACTCTAATTTTAAAATTGTTCACATATTTTCGTACCAAAATTATTTAGTAATTTGCTTGTTTTTACCAGTGCTCAGTTTTTGTTGTTCAGTGAAGTTCAGTATGGGATCTTTCAGCCCTTTCCGCTGCCATTTTATTCTCCTCTGTGTGGCTTTCTTGATCCTCCTACATTGACTTTGGAGATACAGGCCCTTCGAAAGCTCATTTATTCCAAAGCCCTTCACTGACGAGTCACTAAAAAATCCCCAGCAACGGCCGACGCTCAGCTAAGTCTAGAAGGAAGCTGAACCATTTCAATCAGCATTTTATAAAGTGATGATCACGAATCTCGCAACATCTAACAAATAAGTTTTGTTCGAAAAATTAAAGACATTCTTATTTTTTAAAATTAAAATTAGGGTAAACCTGGGTAATTTCGTGGCAGTGGTTAGTTCGTGACATATTTTGAACATTCTCTCACGGAAAAACTAAACGCTCTTTCAGTTCGAAAGTTCGTTGGTATATAGCGCGGCATGTCTGTGTCCGGACTAATTCACGTAGGATTCCCCATAATAGTTCATTTGTTCTCTCTGAGTTGTTTTGTTATTTGATGTTGAATTTTTGTAATGTTTTGCGGAAGGCTATCTAAGTGTATTTTTGAAAAACATATTTGAAAAACTAACAAAACAGATAAGTGAGTGAAATTTGGTGAAATTAAAGTAAATATTTTAAGCTATTTTTAGCACCTATATAGCCGTAGCAACACAAAGAATAATTTAAGGTTTTACGAGGAGATAATTTTGAGTGACTTGCAGTGTATTGTCTAATAATTTGTGACGATTATGTAAACACTAATTCTAATTATTTTAATAATTGTACCGAAACTATTGCATGTGTTCTACACTTTGAACATATTTTCACATTAATTTAGGATATCACGAAATAACCAAGGTACCACAAAATTACCTATTGTCATTTTTGTATAGTGTAAACACCAACGTAGAAATGACTAGTACATTTATTATTTGTTTTTTTTTTGTGCGTAAATATTCTGTCGCCAGTTTCTTCAAGTTATCTAATTCTAGACACTATCTGAATTATAACCTAAAAATTAAGCAAATTATTTTCGGAGTGACTTTGAATCTTACAAAAATTATATTTTGTTATTTAGGAGCCTAGATGTTTGGATTTTATGACACTGCATCACTAGTCAATTACTAACAATTTGTTTTGTTATTGTCTTGTCAGATGGCTACAAAATATCGACAGTATTACCAGAAAGATCTTGTCAAGGCTGCACAAATGGTACGAAATGGTTACTCTGTGTACAAGTCATCAAGAGAATGCAATGTTCCTTGGTCCACTCTTAAAGATTATATTACAAGGAGCAAGAATGAAGAAAACTTAGTACAAAGTTTACCAAAACTTGGGAAACCTTTCGCTTTGTCAGTTGAACTATAAAAAAGAATTTACAGATATCTAACCGCAATGCAGGAACTTGGTTTTGGGTTGACAGTAATTCAAATTCGTCGATTTGCTAACAAACTTGCAGGGATTTCTGGTAAGAAACACCCTTTCAACAGTGATGATGAAGCAGCAAGCGAATGATGGTGGAATGACTTCAAGAATCGATATGGCTTGACACTTCGGGTCCCAGAAAACATTGCTGCATACAGATAATCAATGGCAAACAGATAAATCATCAATGACTTCTTCGAAAGCCAGGATGAACTCCTAAAAAAGTTGTAAATCAAAGACTGTCCTGATCAAATTTGTAATTGCGAAGAAACAGGTTTGTCGTACGTTGTTAAGCCTTCTAAAGTTGTAACAGCGATTGGAAAAAAATATGTCTACAGGAGAACATATGCCGATCGTGGTGAAAACCACACCATACTGGCATGTGTGAATGCCAGTGGTCATTGTGTACCAACCATGATCATTTTTAAGGGTTTTAGGATGTATGATGATTTGCTAAAGAATGGCATCCCAGTAAGCTTAATAAGGCTCTCGCCAAAGGGTTGGATCAATAATGATCTCTTTCTTGAGTGGTTCCAGCACTTCATCAACTGCATCCCACCAAAGAGGCCAGTTGTCCTTCTAATGGACTGCCATGCGTCACATATTTCGGAAGATGTAATTTCACTTGCGAAAGAGAATAGGTTTTTCCTATTCACATTCCCGCCTCACACGACTCACCTTTTACAGCCACTGGATGTTGGAGTTTACCGGCCGTTGAAACAAGCTTAGGGGAAGAGTCTCAATAGCCACATGAGAAAAATCCTACTCACAAACCAAGTTGTGCTGATTTTAACAGACTATTTAGACCAGCATTTTTGAGTGCTTTTAGCCCTGAAACAATCATTTCCAGTTTCAATAAGACAGGTGTTTGCCCACTAATCCCTGATGCTATCTCAGAAAAGGCCATAACAACATCAAAATTGACCGAAAAATCTCCTGGAACAGCAACTCAACCAGTTAAAGATGTTGACTCTCAACTTTCTTTGCCAATAGCGGCAATTGTAAGGAAGATCCGAGAAACAAACAGAGCTAAGAGAGATCCCAGAGCAAAATGCTTAAATTCACCTGAGGGAGAACCATCGGCAAAGAAAAAACAAAAGGTAATAATATGTTAAAGTTCAATATAATTTTGTATAGTACGAAACTAAGTATTATGATTTTAATTGTTATTCACTAAATGTGGTAAGTCTTTTGCTACAGGCAGACTAAAGAAGCAGAGCAATAACAGTGTAGCTGTCAGCACTTCTGGAGAGCAAGAGAGATGTGATGACTGCATGTGTGGAGTTTGTGGCAAGAGTTACAATGACGATGCAAGGAATAAAACTGGAGCCACATGGGCTCAGTGTAGTTTCTGTTTGGTCTGGTATCACACTAAATGCCAAATATTGTATGATGCTGAGGAAGATATCTTCATGTGTGAAGAATGTCAGGGAAATTATGAAGAAGATTAATGTGTTTTATTGTTAAAATCCATATTTAATTTGTTTTGAACTATGTTCAATTTTTTTCGGTAGAGGATTTTTTTAATTTTTACTACTCAATTTAAGGAAATGTTAAACATTACTTTTAGTGTGCTTTGGAGACAATTAACATGTAAAACTGAAAAAAATAACATACTAAAATTAATTGGCACATTGTTGGAATTTTTTCCTATGTAGTTAACAGAGTAGGAAACTATCACGAAATTATCAAGATATAGTCACGAAATTACCAAGGCTATCACGAAATAAGCCAGTATACATAAAGATAGAAAAAATATTAATTATAAATAAAAAAAAATATTATATAAAACACAATAAAACTATTAAATTGAGTGTGTACTAAATGCTAACATACTAAACAAAGACTTTCAATTATTGGTATCACTGAAATGATCATAAAATGACATTTTATCACGAAATTACCCAGGTTTACCCTACCTGTAACTGGCTATATTTGATAGTTCATAATTCTAGTTCAATAAAAACATTTTTACTTAATTTTGAAAAATAAAATCTTTGAAACCACATTATTGTTATCTATTTAATTAGCTTAAAAATATTCAAATCATAAGATAAAGAATGGTAACATAGATTTAATAAGATAGCAGCTTGTTATTTATCAACTCTTCATTCTCATTCCCATTTAATTTTACATAAAGTCGGATTTAATACATTTTATATTTCTGCAATACTTCACCCCTGAGGTGTACCTAACAAACACAACTTTGGTTGTTTTTATACCCAGTAAGCATTCCATTAATTTGCTATATGTATGTGTATATACAGTAGCGTAGCTAGGATTTCTGTTCGGTGGGGGGGGGGGGGGGGGGGTTTCCCGGGAATCCTGCCCCGGAAAAGTTAGGATTTCAAGGTGTAAAATGGTGCTATTTAAGCGTTTATCATGCCACAATACAGAATATATAATTAGCAGATAATAAAATATACTTGTAAAAAAATGTTTTTGTGAAAAATGTCACTATTATTTAAATGACCTTCAAAGTACTTATACAAACGGCTTGCAAGCAGGAACACTAAAACTAAAATACAATTTCTTCAACTTAGCCTGTCGACAATAATTTCGTGACTTACGTCTCTAATAGTCTAATATATATATGTTAAGCAAGTGCTAATGTTTTCTTAAATCTTAATCAATATATTGATCTCAATACTCTCATACTATTTTAGCTGCACTGTTTGTACTGAATATACATTTTTTTTCTTTTATTGTATCTTTAGAAAGTATACTCGGGACTGCTTTTAAAAAATAGCTTAGTATATTGGCATTTCAAGTAAAAATTTCTAAACTTATAATCTTATAATAACAAACATACATTAAATAAAAATCTACATTAAGCAAGAGCTAATGCTTCCTTGGTCAATCGATCACAAAATACAAATATTACATTAGCTACATACTGTATAAACACATTGCACGAACAAATATAATCTATTAATTTTCTCGTATTCATTCATTATACTTAAAAAACTCAACCATTAAGAACTTAAGAAGTGTATACTAACATTTCAATAACAACCATTTAAACTTTTAAAACATCAAACACTAGGTATCTGAAAAAGTAAAAGATGCACTAAAGAAATAAATTAAGAGCTAAATCTGAAAACATGTATATACAGTATAGAAACCTAAAGTGAACAACTTATATAATTTACATGTTTTCTCGAATATGTTCATAGTGATTTTATGAAAACTCAATACTTCTTAAAAAAAGTTATCTACAAACTGTCAAAAAATCATTTCAAAGTTGAAAACACCAAACAAAAATTTAAAACTGCTATTAATAATTTATAACCACGTTCTTAATCATTTTAAAGGCGACTCTTTTACTAACCCATCTAAACAAGCAGTATTCTTCTGTTCTTCTTTGCGAATTTCTCAATCAATATATCTTCGTTTAATGGTATGCTGCGGTGTATGGATATTAGTGCGAGTCCATTTAGACGGTCTTCACCAGTGCTATTCCTGAGATAGGTTTTCAGTCTCTTCAGAGTTGAAAAGCTTCTTTCAACTGATGCTGTTGTAACAGGCAAAGAGGCCAGAATTTCCAGAAGTATATGTAAATTTGGAAACAACATTTATTCGCACTTCTTCAGTGCAGTGATTGCGTCCTTCGGTAGCTCATCTTTGGAGTTTTTCCATTTCATTTTCCATAAATCCCACTCACCTTTGAACATGACTTTACTGGTGTTTGTAAGATCATCAGCATAGAAATTAAAAGCTGTCTCTACATCACTGAAACTATATTTTACAACATTCACTGGTATGATGCACTGCAATCCTACAATAATATTCTTATGAGATAAGAACCTTTCACTGAGAGATGAACTATTTCTATAATATAAGGAATGAAAGACATCCTCCTGAAGAACTCCTTTGGTGAATTTGCTGAGTAGTTTTCACGATGTTTCTGCCTGCCTACACATCTTGGGATTGCTGGAACCACACCAAGAACATCTGCAAGCTCTAAAGAATCTTTGAAAATATTTTCAAATTCTTCATCGCTGTTGCTGCGCATATCAGCTAATTTTAGGCCAACTAACTCAACTTGGCTAAGAGCTGTACCCAGGTCTATGGATTTGCTCTGTATACATTGGGAGAGTGAACAAGTCAGTGAAAGACTAATAATGATGCTAAAGTCACAGACACTTTTGTGAAGGATCTGTGCTTTAGCACTTCCTTCTTTGTTTTCGTCGGTGATGTGTTCTAGAGCTTCAATCACATGAGGAAGAACATTTACATAAAGGGAAACTGCTTCGGACCTTTCTACCCAACGTGTTTCGCAGTACTTCATTAAGCCCGTGTGGTTCAGTGGTGAAGAACTTAATTTGGTTTACAGTACATGTGTTCTATGAGGAGAAGCTCTAAAAAAAAATTGCACACCTCACTCATAATACCAAAAGAATTTCGAATGCATGGGATCTTTGAAGAATCGTTGAGGCAGAGGTTAAGGCAATGCGAGGCACAATGAGAACCTATACAATGCCTTCGGGTATTCTTCTGCTATAATAGCTTGGACACCTCGGAATTCGCATCTCATTGCTGATGCTCCATCGTATCCCTGACCTCTTAGTCTGTTCATATCCAAACCAAGGGAAACCAATTTTTTCTTTATAGTATTTGCTAGTCCAGCCCCACTTACATCATACACGGGAACAAATGACAGAAAATCTTCCCACAGTTCAATGACTTCTGGATCAACATATCTTATATTAATCTGAAAATTCCTTTTTCTATTGCCCTTAAATTGACTTTCGAATTTGTAGTCAGCATTTGGAGTCCACGTGTTTTTTAAAACAGCTTCCTTTTCATCTTCGCTTACATTGCGTCTGTCAATGTAACTCCCGATATCATGCTTATTTTGCATTTTTAAACTCGCCATTTCAAATGTGCTTTGCTCATCAAGAGATTGTCTGTGTTCCAAAGAAGGACCTGAACACTGCGATGTTTTATTTTCGTCAGCAGCCTGTACAAAATAAAGAAGAAAGACACTTCTGCAGCATTGTCCGATTAATTGGTTGAGCATGGGTACCAAAGCATTTGCAAAGTCACAATAAACTAATTCAAAGTATTTATGTTATTATAAATATTACGGTATGTTTTTTGACTGTCTACTTCATACGTAACTTCGTAAAATACATAAACAAATAACTCACAGGGAACCTAATAATTAAATGCAGAATGTTATTGTACACCTTTTATCTACAAAGTACCCCATTAATAACAGCAGTTAATATAAATAACATGTATGTGACTAATGATGTATATAAATTAGTTTCCCCCCATTCCATTCACATGCATGTTATGCTGTTTTATTCATGAGCTATAAAATGTTATATCAGATAAGTTGATTTTTAACCACTGAATCATGTCACAAAATTCAAAAAAGTAAATAATGTAATAAAAAACAAATAATAATAAGAAATTGTTCACACACTCGAAACTTTTAAAAAATTTATTGTCGTATATAACTATTAACGTAATTATTATGAAGAAAGAGAAACTATTTTTTCCTTCGTATAAATGGCATTGATTTAGGCTCAAATAGGATCTTTTTTTTTGCTCGGCTTGATTTTATGTTTGTTTTTTCCTGTAGCTCATTTTTGGTCGGCTCAAGATTCTAAGGCTCGACCATCTCTAGATGAAACAATAAAAAAACATTGATTTTTTCCATGTGGGTACCAACACGTTTTGGTTATTGAATCTAGATTGTGAACAATACCTATTCCCATGGAAAATTTCAGTCTGATTAAAAACGACTTCGATTCGCATGACATATTTGCGTGTTGGATTATTGACGTGATTTAATTTATGTTGGCTCACATAAAATAAACAAATAAATAAAAACAAACAGCTGTTTTCATTCTGCCACATATGGAATTAAATTCTGCAAGTAAATTTAATGGACACGATAAAAGTGTTGTTATTCCTGATTACGTGGCAACTGTAGCCGGAAAAAAAATGCATATTTCATTTACTTTCTATCCCTTCCCAATACGATCCGCGTTTCCATAGCATTTTATGTTCGACTCAGTCCATTAGATACTATTCCAATTGGTGTAATTACATTGAGACATAACGTTTTGAAACCCGTTTCCGTGGTCAATTTGAAAACGGTAAGCATTTTAGAAATGTTATGGAACCTATATGGAAACTTAGTATTTTAGTAATATTAACTTCCAACTCGTGATTAACTTATTAGTTAGAAATCTTACCTGTATTGATACTCCTGTCATTGTCATATCATCTCCACAACCGTCTTGCTTCGGCACATTTTAAAATAAGAAAGTAAATTACTTCCTTTCCTTTTTTTGTCGCATATATATATATATACACACACACATATACTTTACGTGTAACAACGAGCTGTTTGACCTGGCAACAACTTCCTTCCTATGAAGCACAAAGTTATTCCAGCTTTCCTTAGACTAAGCACTGGAACCGAGTAAATGTTACTTCTCTTTGTCCTCAATACCATTTTAAAATATTAAAATTTTGTATGAATAAGATAAGTGTAAGAGTATTTTAAAATAAATAACAATTATTTATGTAAACTTTTTATTTAAAAAAATAAGATTTAACTTACAGATTCTATCTTTAATTAATTTTCCCTGCAGCTTTTTGATTATATATATGGAGTTAGTGTGACAAGAATGGTATCAGAGCTATAATTATCATATTCTAGATCCATTTGAAAGTTTATACACTTACTGTCCGTTAGCTGAGCAGGTAGTGCATGTTATAGCTAGGTTGACATGAAATTAATAGTATTTTATAAAGCTAATATAAAACATTGTTGGTTAAAGTGTGCGTAATAACTTAATATGTATCTAAAATCTTCACCAGTGTACATTATTTTTTTGAGCTGCTTGCCTGACCGTATTTTCCTTTAAGGTTGCTTTACGATAATTGATTGTTTTAATCGTAGAGTATCCACTCACCGCTCCTATGGTCCTTTGAACAGCATTTAAGTCACTTGTTAAAAAATTTAAGTCTGGTAAAACTAATATTTTCTCCTCTGTTATAGTCTGAAGTAATCACAGGGTTGGTTTGTTCATGACCATGAACATACAAAATCTTACTTGACATTTTTCAACCACTGAAAGACAAAGGTTTCCTTTTAAAAATCTGTTTCCGTGGTTTATTTACTCATGTCATGTCAGATGTTATGTTAATGGTTTAGAACCATGGAAAGTTTATTGATAAATATGGCCTCTAATAAATTATTATATTGTTACGTGTGGAGAAAACGGATTAGAAAGGGCAGCCAAATTTAATTTCATACAGTTTATAAGGATTATTATGCTTTACATAATATAGGTATTGCTAATTAAATATTTTAACATATTTTCCAAATAACCCTCTGCAATTCGGAATGTAACCTCTATATTTTTGTTTCAATACTGTTTAGTTAACTTCTTGAGTAGGTACTTAATCTTTGATTTTCAAGATTTGTTTATAGCCTATTAAAAGCCTCCCTTGTAATGTGTGTTTTTTATATTTGTGCATTTTAATGTAATAACTGAATAATCTCGGCAGAATACTCCTTATAGATGACCAGATTTGATTCAGGTATAATTTTTATGCTGTTTGAAAGTAAATTTTTGATATTTAGTTTTGTAATAAAATAATTTGCGATTACATGGTAATTTTGTAAGAGCTGTGTTGATTGGCCAAGACATGCCAGAAAGAAGTCCATATATCCGATAGCGTTTGTTTGGAAGCTTTTAGTCTAGTTTTATCCTTCACGAATATCAGCCGTGTTTCGATAATTTCCAAATTTTGGAAACTTTTTTGTAGTAACAAGATTTAATTAAATATTTTAATAATAATTTTCTTTATGATTGTGTCACTTAGGTGAAATTGTCTAATGAATTAATTGAAATTTAATTTAATCATCGTCCAGTGAACTACGTTATATGTGAACATTGATTTTATTGTATCAAGATACCAGTAGACTAAATTATATGAAGAAGCCTAAACTTCGATGTGAAGAATCTACAAAAATTCTTATTTGGAAGAACTCAACTGAAAGTATGATGCAGACAGAACAGACTACAGAATTCCTAGAATTGATTGCTTTATTTCACAGACATATTTTGTTTATAATTACTATATTATAGTTTCTAATTACTATACGTACATTTTAGTATTTTAATTAATTCGAGAACCAGTGATATTCTGGTCAGTGTTTCGAATTGGCATAAAGTGATTGGCTGGCTGCATGCAGTGGCGCGGCGTTTCAAAGGTTTGACTGTTTGAATCTTTGAAAGCTAAGCCCGTTGCATTATGGGGATTCAAACACTACAAAAAGTTCGGGTGGTCCAGGACATTTTAGATAGGCGTTGCCAGACGTGCCACACGCCAGAATCTGGACAAAAACTAAAAAAATTGTTTATGTGAATTGAAGTATGGAAGGTGTTATGCATCAATAGACTAAACGCAATTTCTAAGATATTGTCCTACTAGCACATTCTGGTGGGGAAGGAATGAGTCTTTGTAAAATTAATCGTCACATTGTGTCCTAGCAACGGTAGGAAAGTGCGATTCAGCACCTTAAAGGAGACAACTCATGGACGACAAGCCAGTTACATGCGTTCCATATCAATGCACCCCCTCCCTGAAATATGTACTTTTGACGAAATTATTAAAGAACTAGTATATGCGGAAATCACTGTACCCTCAAAGTCAACTTAATCTTATCCAGCATTCTAGTAAAAAAACCAAGGTGATATCAGCTATTCCGGGACTACCGTGTGCTGAACTCGAAGATCCGAGTCGAGCCTTTTCCAATGCCTAAATTAGAGATTTTTTTTTTATTTGGCTTTGGCCATTATACAGTATTAGATTTGAATGCTCTGTTCCATCAGTGTGCGTTAGAGAAGGGCATCCCAGCCTACACTGGGTTGGTTACCACTTGGGGACAGTACAAATGGAGGAGAGTGCCATTCGGGTTGAACTTTGGAGCTCAGTGCTTGTCCCGGATCTTAGGCATTATTTTACAGGAATATCGCTATAAATTTTTGTTAAGTTTCCTCGACAACATTTGATGATGTACTTGGCAAAACTGGTAAATAGATTATGCATCTCATGCATTTTTGGTTCAAAATTAGGCATGAAATGGCAGCGAGAATGTTATTTCCGATGCATTGTCTCGCATGAATGAACCAGGTGAATTTTTGGAAAAATACCTTGAAAAAGAACAGGAAGCTACGGATAAGGATGAAGAAGAGGATGAGGAAACGTGGTAAATAGAGCAATTTTATGAGCTGGAGAGTTTTCCTGAGTGTTTCACTAACATACAAAATTTGTAAGTAAACTATGAGAAGATTGCAAACATTTGTAAAAAAATTAATGAGCCAGTGTATGAATATTCTGAAAAGGTAAAAGTGGTTTTGTGTGTAAAGAAAGATAATTCGAGGAAAATTTATTTATCTAGAGATTTGGTAGATATGAAGCTACTTAATTTCCATGATTCCATCATTGGGGCACATGGTAGCATTGATAAACATTGGAAACAATTAAAGACAATTTTTTTGGTCTAAGATGCGGTGGGATGTGAAAACGTATGTGCGTGAGTGTGAGCTATGTAAACTTAGGCAAACAGCCAGTCAATAGCAAGGTGGGGAAACTGAAACACATGCTCTTGGGAACGAGTTTGCATTGATGTCTCTGAGTCATTCCCCAGATCGTTGAAAAGAAATAATTGTTTTCTAGTCTTGGCAGATGGTTTCAGTAAATTTTGTATTTTTTATGGGTTTGAGAGAAATGAAGAGTGCGCAAGTTGTTAAGGCCTTGACTTTTTGGAGGTGCTGAGGATCTTGATTCTGAAAACGCGAGTTAATTTACGAGTTATAGTTTTAATAACATGTACTTCGAATGTTGAGTCAGACATCACCACTTCACCTTATTATCCTCGGCCGAGTTTTGTTGAATTTATGAATAAGAACATAAAAACAGCATTGAGCATCTTTCATCAGAGTGAGCCTAGAATGTGGGACGAAATTCATTCTTTAAATCTGGCATTTAATATAATGAAAACATAGTTATATGTACTGGTTTTATCAATACGGAAATTTGTTTTTGGGATAGGACTTGAGCCACCCATTACTGAATAGTTGGGGAGTAGATTTAAGTAATATAAAATTAAATAGTCCGGTAATTCTTGAAAAGCTGTGGTTAGAGGCTGCGTAGAAGGCACGAAGTAAGATCAGAGCGCGATATAATGATAGGCTGCCAAATACTTTTTCGGTTGGTCAGAATATACTGTGCCGACAATATGTTATAAGTGACAAATCAAAGTTTGTATCGAGTAAATTGCAGCATGCCTATATAGGGCCTTTAAGGATAAAGAAATTTTAAGGGCAAGTATTCATTTTGTTCGAAGAAGTGCATTATAATTTTAAAGTCAAAAGAGCTGATTTGAGTCAAATGAAGCTATTATATAAACCCTTGCCACTAGATTTAATTAAATTTTTTATTTTTGGTAAGGTTAATTCAGTAAATATTTGTTTCTGATTTGTATAATACAGTTTTTATAGTTTGATAAATTTTTGGTATTTACTTTCAGTTTGTGCTAACATGTGCTAATTAAGCTTCTAATGAACTGGGGTTTTTCCTACATTTGTGTGTTATGTGACTTTTTTGAGTTCTTCTTATGGTTTGATTATATATTTATTTTGAGACAAACGTATTTCCAACTTGTAAATATTTGGTGTTGTTGTGGTTAACTAGGATATATATATATATATATATATATATATATATATATATATATGCTAAAAGGAGAAGAGATTCGTAGCATTGCTTTCAAATGTATTTTTTCTTAATTATTGTAGCTACTTATTTTATGATCATTTTAGTAACATTAGTATTTTAATTTGTAAATGATTTAGTTTATTTATTTATGTGTGCAATAATTCATGAATGCTAAATTTCTCCTTAAATATATCAGGTTGTCAATGACTGAAAAAACTCCGAGAAAGAGAGGCTTTATTATAGTTTAAGTTTAAAGTTAAAATTTTATGTAAATTTAAATGGTCATTTTGTATTTATATTTGGTGAGCAACGACATTTTAAGTATTTATTCTTATTCATATACTTATTTACGCGTGCGAATTTAAACTCTGGAAAAAGCTAGTGACTTATAGTGTGAGCAGGCGCAACTGGAGAGGGGGAGTGAGAGAGCGCGTATTCGGCGCGATAGCGAGCACCTAACTTTAATAAAGATGTATGCTTGTGAGGCCTGTAACGGACTCGAAAGTGGAAATGTGTACCGAAGTAGGATTGCAGTGCTTCAAGAAATCCGCGAACAAGATTTCAGTGTCGTAATGTGACGAGAATATTAGTAAGCGGAATCGTATATTCGCCATGTTTGGCTGCTAAAGGCCAGCACACAGTTATATCTGCTGGAAGTGTTTAAGGGCGGTTTTCCATCCTTTTCGTCTACTGTAATTTGGGGCGAGAGTAGTTTTGCTCACGCAAATGCTGTACTGATGTGGTGTCTTAATTGTGTTTGTGAAGACACAATAGCTAGTTATAACTAATGTGGCTATTTAAGACTTCATACCTCCTGTACTTTAGTTATATAAAATATACCCTATTTTTTATTCTTATCTTCTAGTTTGTAGAAGAGGTTTGCTTACTGAAATAGAAAGATTTACTACTTAATTATATAATTCAGAAACCACAGAGGGTGGAGGTAGTCTAATTAATAAATTATGAAATGTTTTAATGTATATTATTTCAAAATAACCTATTAAAAGACTAAAACGCTTTTGGACCGTCTTACTACTATAACGGAATTACTATATTTGCAGGGAACTTGAATTAAAAGAAATATACCCTGGAATATAGTTCTATTAACTTATTTTTCTAAAATCGTTTAATTAATTTCTACATTTCAAATATAAACAATCATGCTGATAATTATTTATTCGATTAATTTTAAATAATTTACTTAAAAAAAACAATATGCACTTCTTTACTTGGGATTTTAATAAACTTAAACTATTTTAAAAAGAGAGGCACTTAACAATAATTGTTAAACTTGCAAAAAATAAATTTTTGATTTTGTAAACTCATATCCTTAATAATATTATAAATGCGAATGTGAGGTTGGTTATTTATTTGGATGTTTGTTACTCAATCACCCAAAACGGCTAAACGGAATTGAACGAAATTTGGCCTATAGCTAGCTCATAACCTGGATTAACACAAGGACCATATTAATATGAAATTCCTTCATAATTTCATTTTATAAAAGAAAAAATTAAAAACAGGTCATAGTGAGTGAGTGTCATTTATATATGTCTGCCACAAGATCATACACATACTGAAGTATTGCAAATTCATATTCTTCTCCTTGGTGAGACCAGCCCGCTTAGTGGAGCTCGCAGCGGCTAGCAAATGATGCGCTAATAACAGTTTAGTTCTTAACTTCGTCAATAGATAGAGTTGCCTTGAATTTTAAACGCGCCATTGTTTGATGCGTTTGTCATTTCTTGAATTTTCGATTGTTTGTGCCGTATGCGATCCTATACCATTCATCCGATTGCGATGAAATGTTGGTGAGTTGTTATGCGCATGCCCGTGAAGATTGGAGCACGTATCGTTTTAAAAAATGCGTGTTTTTCATATAGTTTAGCGGCAGTTCGTGTGTTTTCAGTGTACGAGTGCACACGTATTACAGAATTAAAATGAATTAAAAAGAAACAGCCATAATTCACAGAATTGAACTGAATAAACTACAAACAGAGACATTTCAGTTCGTGTGTGGTATAAACAATAGCCCGAGAGTCGTTTCAACAAATGTGTTCATTTCATATTATATAGCGGCACTTCGTCTGTTTTATTTGTATAAGTGCGCACGCATGGCAATTTGATTAATTATAAAAGAGGGCACAGATAGAGTGATATATATAGAGTGAGATAGAGGGATAGGTTAAGATAGAGCGAGGTATAGAGAATGAATTGGAGATAGATATAGAGATATATAGATGCATAGAGCTATATAGAAATTGGTATATAGAAGATATAGAAATAGTGGGAGGTATAGGTGTATATACAGATATAGAGATAAACAGATATAGACGGATATATATATATATATAGATAGAGATAAATATATGTATACAAAGTGTGTATCAAAATTCATGTTACGACACTTGAGGGGCTTAACTACGCGTTTCCGGCAACATGTTTATTGGCAAAAATGGTTGCAAATAATAAGAGCTTTCTACCCCCAAGCGTTGTAACATGAATTTTGATACACCCTGTATATTTAGGGAGATGGATAGATGATTTGAATATGTGTAACTACTTCAAAAATATTACAAAACAAAACTTAATGAGGCATTGCAACGCATGCCGAGCATTAGCTAGATAATGGAATCTTTTCAATATCAGTTATCTTTTATTTTTCAGCTTTTTTCTATGGTGTTTTATAGTCTAGATTACATAGAGACTACCAATTTCTAAATATATAGAGGCAAATAACTACACACTGGCAGAACAAGTCTGCCGGGTTCTGCCAGTGATAGAAATTATTTTGCACACTTGACATTCAAATCAAGAAGACAATTACTGTCTACATCTGATTTCGAAAAATGTCCCCTTCACCCTGTGTTCAGCCCGGGCAACGCCGGGTACTGCAGCTAGTAGATCATAAAACCATGGAGATTTCTCCGTCTTTTAGAAGGTTTATTATAATACAAATATGTATCTTATTATCTGTGGTTGGAAATACTGCACGCCAGCAGCTTACTTCAGCTGGGTGTGCAGGTCAGAAATTTGGGGAGAACTGCCCATCTAAAGCATGATCTAACGGCGGATGTTGAAACTGGAAGATAGAAGTGGTAGAGATGGGTCCAAAAGTCGTTGGGAGGAAGCTGGCACCCACATAACGATAATCCAAGAAGAGTTAAATCCACAAAAAAAAAAAAAAATATGCAGGCAACTCGTTAGGTGAAAATAAAAATTTCGGGGATGAAATGTACAAATAATAGCTTCCACTTACCAATAGTGTGGGTAGGTCAGTCGTCACACCATGACGATGGTGGTGATGTCAATTTTCGTGAAAATGTAATCCAGGGAACTACATATTGAGAAAGAAGCAAACTCTGGGAGTACTCCCCATTCGTTTGAGAACTACATCCTGAAGTTACTGACTTAGATCAACTTGTGCACAGACGAACTGTAGTGGAGACCGGCCCGAGAACAATTGCCTGCCTCGTACCGGAAAAATGCGTAGTTAAACTTTCCCTTGCCAGTAGTGGGCATAGATGGTCCCACCAACGGGAGCTAAGAAGCCTCAAGACCTGAGATTTGGAAAGGGATGAAGGGGTGATTGCTGTCGACAAAATGGCGGGTACACTAGGGGCGGGGAGAGGAGAGAGAAATCATTCCGATGTCATGGCGAGAAAAGATTAGTCGGGCAGAAAGGGAGAGAAAATGCCAGATGCATGGCGCCGTGCTTGTCTGGCGCGATGGAAATGTAATGAAAGATGCAGCACTTGCCCCAGGCGCTTGAGGTCGTACATTATGGCAGGCGAGGAAAATCTGACGTGGCGTGGGGCAGCTTGACGCGTCCGGTCACTGCGGTCTGACCAACTAGTTAAAGTTTGAATTGTAAGAGCTCCATTGGGTATATAAATTAAAGATAATTAAAGATGAGCCACTCATAAAAAACATAAGTAAATAAAACAAGTAAAATTGTGCCAACCAAAGTCCTAATTTGCGGCACTCTGGAAATTGCAATTTACAAGTAATTGGAACCCCGTCCTTCTGTTTGCCAAATCGAAAGCCATCGGAAACCAACCAAAACCCTTAGTGTGTTTTCACGAGAAATGTACGGGTGTGGCCCATTTTGAATTCACCAAAGTTCGTTGAACTTTGAAGTTTTGAGACGTCCTTGCACATGTTAAAATATAATACGTCGTGACACAATACTTATAGTGGGAAAGCTGGGTTAACTTTACTTACAAACGTTTTAAAATACTTGTGTTTTTTTTTATAAAAATTTCAGATTTACAAGTTTATCTATTTATGCTGAACCCACGAACTTATTGATCATTTTAGTAAACTTTTTAATATACCTTTAAGTTTTCATAAACTTGTACCTTTTATGTCCGTCAATTATTTATAGTTAGTAGAAATTTCTAGCGTGCCTACTTATTTGGAAAGATAAACAAATAAATGTATGAATGTAATAATATACATTTAACTACCGCACTTGCGATCAATGTAAGTACTTATATTTTGTAAGATCTACTGTTTAAACAATTTTTTTTAACTTTTTGCCATTGTTTCTTATACCTCATTTATTCATATTTTATTATTGTTATTAAAATATAGCAACTTTACCAGTGACTTAAAATTCTGTTCACTACTATCATTCATATAAACGTTTGCCTATTTGACTTATTTACCAGTTATTTTCTTGCATGTTTCTTTTCTGGGCCCATACCCTATTGCGGTCGATGCCGCGATAAATGGTCAGGTGGTGTCAGTCAATTTTAAAGTTAAAGTTATGAAGCCGCTTAGGCCTCTGTCAGACGAGCGACCTGGGTGGCGCCACCCAGTCGACAACAATATTTGAACGGACCTGCCAGACGGGGTCGCACCACCTATCAAGTGGCTCGCGATGGTCGACCATCCGCTACCCGGACGCCACCTGTAAGTGGTGGCCACCCAGTCAGTCAGTTGTTGTATTGCAGCCTGTCACACGACACCACTGAGAAGCGACCACTTCACTATGGACCTCGACGTACATTTGTACAGTTTCATAGCTGTTTGTTAATAGTATGTCAGGCAATATTATTTGTATTAAGATTACGTGAGTAATGCTGTACTGTTCCAAATTTATGTATATTAATGTTTCATTGATTACATTTTACATTTTATAGTTACATTTTAAAATATATATAGATTCAAATATTACATTATTATTTCAGCTTTAAATTGCAAATTCTTTTCGAATATAAATATTAATCCCAATTTTCGTTTATGTTACAAATTTTACAGAGGAACCTTTGTGCTTATTTGTGTCTGTCACAAGAACTTCAACTGGGCAGCCACTCGGGTCGCACAGCGAGTGGCGAGAATGTAGGTGGCGCCACCCGGGTCGCTCGTCTGACAGAGGCCTTACGGACGCAGCCCTTACCAGGGAATAGGGGACGGAAGTTAGTTGCTGGAAGATCAGCACTGACTCTCACAGGAATTGATCGAATAAAGCAATATATTAATGTGTGAATTTTGTTTAATGATATTTGGAATTTTCTAGAATTTCTAGGTTAATAATAATATATGTTCAAAATGATGACCAAGATGGCCGACAATATGGCGTATTCCACGACGATATGATAATTAATACACCTGCACCTTAGAGGTCAAAATTAAAACCAATATGCTCACAACGAACTCTAACAGACATAAACCAAATGATGGTTCAAGATGGCCGCCATGACATCATACTGGTTGGCGTAGTATCTCCTTTGACAAAAGTGGTGGGGTTGTCGGACTGCCGGTATTCCCCCATGGAGGAAGGCTCCATCGCCATTTAAAATTGAATAACCTCGTCTGTTTAGAACCCAGGTTCTCGAGCTCCATAATGCAAGTGCGTTTTTTATTCAAAATCTATTGATATTTTTTTTCTAAATTTGTATTTTTATCCAAATTTTTTGGATAATAATTACGAAATTTCAAAATGGCGGACTCCTTGATGGTGAAATTTTGTAGAAAATATGGCAGAACGTTCTAGAGAATAAAATGGTGGAATCGAACATGGCTGTCGTAATGTCATTTAAGATAGCCGCTGAGATTAAGGTCGGTTTACGTTCAAGTTTAAAATAATCTAATATGGCCACCGTGATATCACAATTCAATATGGAGGACCGTCTCTGGTACTGAACCGTTCATCAGTAGCAGTATACCTTTCACATTAAATAAATTTTCTGAAAATCCTCAACTTGTTATTTTTTTAATTATCTAGATCAAGAATGGTACAGGACACGGGTTCAAGCGTGGTCGGGCGCAACTAATCTGTCAACGGTATCCACAAAAATGGCATAACTTAAAACAAATCTATACGTACTCAAACATAATACATTATATGTATGTTGGAACAGTTCAAAGGAAAAGCATTTGTAAGATTAGTACTTCACAAAAACTCATTTCATAGGGTGCAACGCTTCTCTGAGATGATCCACACATATCTAAATTCCACAGAAGACCGCAGAAAACAGCGACGTGACCTCAGGTTCATGCTATGTGGAAGGCAGCCTCAGATGGATTCCAGGAAAAACTACGACAAAAAAGGTTTCCTCTTCATTTCACAGATTATATGCAATCGATGGAGGGTTTAAAATTGTTATGAATTTGTACAATGAATTCATAAAAATTTCTCGGAATTTTACCAGTTGGTTTTGGTTCATGTAAACTTAACTAAGTAAGAAAATTTAATATGAAATATTTTAAGAACTGAAAATAAAATAGCTACATTTGCCAAAAATAATGTGTGTTTCGGAATGAATAAAGATGGAATTAACTTTTTAAAAGTTTCTTTTAACTTATGTACACGCATTAGAAATTAAACTTATTTTTGATTTAAGACTCTGATCTATTTTGAATTTTACTGTGACAAAATTAATTAAATAAATACTCAGTATATTATATTATAATAAAATAATTTTTTTAATTTTGTAAAATAACAAAGATAAATTTTAATTATTTATGAAAATCAATAAATGGTTAATCTAATTTATTAAAATTAATTATTTATCAAATAATAATGAAATAATTTATAATGCAAATAAATAATACATACGGGAAAATAACCTCACTTATACAAGTAAACTTGAAAATACTCTTAATAAAGCACCAAGACGTTTGGTATTCACCCTAATATTTATGAAAGTGACTAATATGGGTTTATGTTCATACACGTGGATGCACCATCTTCCTTTCGTTGTATGATGCGGGTGCATCGCAAAACATCTCTCTATTCATTTTTCCATAACACGCCTAAAGAAGTATAACATAAAAAATTGAATTATTTGAATACATTTTTGTTGCGATATTAAAAATAAAATTAATCTATTTAAACATATGCAAAAACTTCAATCCATATTATGATTCATCGTAAGATGATAATATTGTATGCATTATCTGTTTTATGACTTATTGAAATACTTTTCGGATAAAACACGATAAAAAGTTTTAATAGTAAAGCAATGTAATTTTTATACTTAAACTAAAAAAGTTTTAATAGTAAAGCAATGTAATTTTTATAGTTATTAGATTCAAAAGTCTTGTATTTCTGGTGAGATTATAAATATATAGGTATATATGGTCATACATTTTCTGGATTATATAATTGTTAATTTTAAGAAAGAAAATAGTTAAGATAAAAATTATTTAATAAAAATTATAGATATTTCTAAGCTATGTTTATTTTTCACGTAGTTTTGAGTGACCGTTAAAAAACCTTTTGGTAATCAGTAAGTTCTCGGGCTGAGCATGTCTTCAACAGACTACTCAGTCTCGGAAGAGACGACGGCACACTGAGGCTCACCCAGGAAGTCGGACGCGTCGTACACGACTCGGCCAGCGAAGTGCTGTATGCCGAAGGCACGTGGCTCCAGAGGCCGGGGCTCCAGCAACCTCGAGTTCTGCTTGTGCTGCACCTTCAGCTTGGCGATGTAGGACTCGGCGGTGCCTCGCACCGAGCACTCCACGTCCAGCATGCTGAGCAGGCCCGTGCGCTGTGACAGTCGGCACGTTCTCACCACCGGTGCCATCTGTGCCACCGGTGCCATCTGTCGCTCCGGAATGCACCACACTCCTTTCTCACGCAAGCAACCGGACATTCAACTGGAGCATCTTATAGCAGCATACCGACAACACAGTTTGGTGTTTTATGAATGCCCAATGAAATTACTTACTTAAATAAGTTCTAGCATTTGTTTTGAAGTAAATGCAAATCAGCCATAGAAATTATTCTTTACAGTAATAAATATTATATAATAATTTTTAAAATCTTTATTAGTTAAAAAAATAAAAACACAATCAGTGAGGATGATGATGATGAATGTTTACTCATTTTAAGACATATCTTTACGAAATTGAAAAAAAGTGCATTATGAGGTTAAAAAATCAATAACATAGATTAAAATCTAGGTTAAGATTTTAATAATCAAACATTATGACAAATCCATTCGCTATTTTTTTTAAGCCTCATTGCTACTGCTTTATCGTGATGCCTTCAAGATAATCACTTTCTAAAACAGCTTTGTAAAACCCCTTCATAAAAAAGTGCTGTTTCCTATAATACCATTGTTCCATTTCTTATTCCACAAACAGTGTTACAGATTTCCCCCAATTAGGTAACATCTATTGTAGAAGAAACTTTTAACATTGTTGAGTGTCAGCATAGGGCAACGTTAGCAGAAATGAATAACGCAAAACTAATTCCTCCAAACTGAAAACAAATAACCCGCACCAGGAGCAGAAATATCTGCCAGAATAACAACAGTAGTGTATACAGTCAGTTATAGAATAATATAATTATTATGGACTTACATTTTTAAAGCGTGCCTGGTAGGATCTCCGGCTATGTACGGCCATGTTCGGCTATGTTTTCACGCGACCACAGCACAAAGCCTGTGAGTCTTCGAGCCGTGGCCGAGGACGGACACAAAAAGAGAAGCTGCACTTCAAGAGCAGCCTCTGTACTCGCACACAGGCCAGGTGGTATTCCCAGGCTTTCTAAGACGTGTTTGCGTGCGAAACAACCCGGAGTGTAGCTACCCCTACAGCCTAGCCACAAACCCGGCTGCATTAGTCCTGGGTTCTGGTCAGTGGGTTCTTTGTGCGATTTAGGGTGTACTCAGTTTCGCCAAATGACCGCGACGTGCCCCTGCCAAGTGACGACGAAGTGGACATGATAAGTGATGAAGGCTTCACCACTGTCGTCAACAAAAAGCAGAAAACAAGGGGAAACAGTGATAGACTACGTTAACCACTGACGAACCCCGTAATCGCAAGGCAAACGGCCAAGCGAGTTCACAAACAGCCTAAGCGAAAAGGCAGTCACCAAACCAGTCAGCAGTTGACAAACCCATGTTTCTGTTCGAGCCCTACTACACAAAACCCTGCCTCTCAGGCTAAAAGGATGCAGGTGAAACCCGTGTACGAGTTCGTTGTCTCGGGTCACAGTTACCTGGCAATAAAAGCTGTGCTAGAAACAGCCTTGCAGGAGCGCTGGTAGTTCGTCAGTCATGGCATCGACCAGCTCATGATTCACACTGCCAACGTGGAGGAGTACAGCAGGCAGTGCGTGCACTGGAGCAGGCCAGAGCTCAACATTCCGTAATGCTACAAAGGGACGATATCCCAAACAAATTTGTGTTCTATTGGGTGCACAGTAGGAAGCACCGATAAATATTCCATACAGGCGGTGTTCGCTGCAATTGGCCTCCTTGTGCAGAACATCTGATTCCTGTTTAACGAGCAAACCAGACTACCCATTAATAAAATAGTCGTATAATTCCCTAAGGTCGTAAACCAGAGACGATTTACGATCTGGAGACCTTCGGTGGCCTCAGTATTCGTGCGAGGACTACCGACACCCCAAAGGCCCTCTTCAGTATGGCAACAGCCAGAGGTTTGGCCACCATACGGAGGCTGCAGAGCCTCTCGTGTGTGTCGCTAGTGCGGCCAGGGACACACCTGAGGCTTGTCCCCAGGGAGGGGATAGAACCAAGACAAAGTGCGTGCGATGCGAAGTCCCGCACTGAGCCAACTACACAGGCTGCATGGCCTGTATGAGGGGGAACTGAAGTCACCTCCCGCAGCAGGAGAGCAAAGAAAGAGAGCTGCAGTCTAAACATGCAGTGCGCGACAGCAAGCGAGCTGCAGCCGTGGCCCATCGGAGTACCATCCCTAGGCCCTGAGGCAGAATTGGCATGCCCCAAGCTACCTCACCTCACAGCAATGGCAGAGCCCCGACCAATATGCAGTACTGGGTGAATGGTACAAATTGGAGTACCCTGTCATGCCAAATGCATGGAGGTCTAGAGGCCAGCCCGTGTCCCAGAGGCCCCCGAATAAACATCATTCGGGATACAAAAACAATAAAGCCCGGGGACAAGGACAGATGAAGTAACAACCAGCCAACAACAACCCCCCCCCCCCCAAAGAAAAAATTCCATGAAAGTTGCGCCCGAGGAACAACAAGAGGCCAGACAGATTCATGTTGAATCACCACGAGCATTGCTACCAACTGTTTCACCGCAGCCAAATCGTGTGGCGAAGCCAGCGATGGGCCCGAGAGATTTTCTGAAGCTCGTGGACCAATCGAATTCCTTCACCCAGGACCTATACCTAGCACACACACTGGAACCAATGTGCCATTTATGGTCCTTTCGTGTGATCCGCCCAGGGCACTAGAGGACAAAATAAAAGCTACCACGGGCTTCGTGACAGCCTTAGCGACCAGCTTTAATGCCGCACTACCTTAAATTAGGCTATGTCATTAATATTACCCCCCAGACAGTAAATTAGGTACCTACCATTCTTTACTGGAATGCACGAGCTATTAGAAATAAAATAATTGAGTTTACAGATCATTTAATAAAATATAATATTAAAATTATGGCAGTATATGAAATTCATTTGAATACAGATGATCGCCTCAAGATCTTAAATCGCAATGTTTATAGGCGCAGCCATGATTCTAGAAGTGGTGGATATGCTTTAGTGGTCCAAAGAAGAATAAAACCAAAGTAATATAAATTACCACTATTTAATAAATTATAAGCGGTTGGTATAACTATTACAATAAATAATCAGAAAATAGTGCTATTCTCCATGTATGCACTGTCCCACTACTTGCAAATAAATGTATTTTTATCATTTTTATAAAAAAGCAAAAAAAATCTTGTTATAATCCACAAATAAAACTATAAATTATCTATAACACTTCAGAGATGGAAGTAATGAACCAAAGTAATATTTAAAGCAACGAACTGTTAATCAGCTCAGCAACTTGTGGATCGTAAAACTGGGAGGAAAAGTTAACAGTAAAAAACAACCATGGATCTCATAACATGTATTTAACTTTTAATAAGTTAGGTTTTGAAACATTTGTTTTTGCAAGTTACTTTGAGGGTTAACAATCACATTGTAGTTATTTAGGTAAATCGTCTCAGTAAATTGCATAAAAAAGATAATATATTTTAGTATTTATTAACAATCAAATCTGGCCAGTTACAGTAAAGATTAAAAATTAAAATGGACCTAACAACTTCCTTTATTAGTGTCCTTAAGACTATAATTTTTGTAAGTAAGAGTGTCCGAGATTGATTTTAAAGTGTTCTTAAAGATTATAACAAATCACATTCCTCTGGGACTTATGTAGCTGCTGCGCGCCGGCTGGTGCGAGGGCTTCCTCAGCGGGGCCTCAAGGCAGTGCACAGACCACAGCGGTCAGTAGAGCAGTGGCGCATCTCAGGAGTCCTCGAAGGAGACACGGGAAAGCAGCCCAGAAGGGGAGAAAGCTAAGGCATAAATGATGCTACCATCTCCCATACCGGGAGAACCCCACTGCCAATAACCAAACCAAACACAGCAGTGGTAGTAAACAAGGAAACTAACGAATAAACAGGAGTGGCAAAAGAAGTAGAACAAGCTAGAAATTAAGGGTTTTTGTGTCGAGAGTAAAGTTACTTTTACCGCTGTGAGTAAAATCTAGAAGCTACATTCCAGGTTTGCCGAGAAAGCACTGTATCGTAAGCAACAAGGTAAAAGACACCATCACAGAAAATTACTATAAAACACTACAAGTTGATATGGAATAAAATAAATAGGGAAAATAGCTCCCTTTTTCTCTCGGGACTACATACCTCGTGTTATTCAAAGAGACATCCAATGCAAAAAAAAAACTGCAAACATGAAAAGCGGATTCAAACTTCAGAGAGGTTACCTAGAGACTCCCTGAAGGGAGATAGTGGCTCGCATAGTTAAAGGTCCCAGAGCCAAGAAAAGGGTGGAGCTTGATAGTTTCAAACTGGGCCGTCGGAGAGGGCGTTGCGCTGGAGAGCGGCACAAAGCGGCCTACAGAAGGAAAGTGGTGAAGGGGGGGGGGGAGGAATTAGAGATGGAGGAGATGTGCCAAGAGGTGGTGCTCTTTGGTGGCAGAAACCAGGACTACCAAAGACCATAATTTTAGTTCGTCAACAGCCCGACAGGTGCCGCACAGGGTAGCGTAGCGTGTCTTGCACAGGCATTGGGTTAGAAAAAGTAAACGTAAAAGGAGGGTAATCATGCCGACGTCGTGGCGAAAAAAGACTAGTCGGGCGGGGAGGAAGAGAAAATGCCAGGAGATGCTGTGAACTGTGCTTACGCAGGCTGACACGACGGGACCGGGATCTCGGATGTAACGAAATATGCAGTGCCTGCGCTGGGCTCTTTAACTCGTACGTGACGGCAGAAGGGGAAAATCAACACGCTACTAACGTGGCGCTACTTACCACGTAGCACTGTAGCACTAGCAGTAGGCGGACCGACTGCATAATGCTTAAATAATAAGGGCCTTTTGGATCTAAGGTAATAAATGAAAATACTCGTGAGCCCCTGAACACTGATCAAAAGTACGAATAAACATAAAGATGAGATGGCGCCGAGAAAATCACTAATTTGCAGCACAGTACCGCCGGGCAGGTCACTAACAGAGATTGAGCTGGACGTCTTAAGCTGGAATCACAATGCCCCGACGGGTCCGATACGACAGGCCCGACAAACTGTCGTGCAGCATCTCAGCACGACAGATTTAAAAGCGTAGGGTCACAATACCACGACAAAAATAACCCGACGATTTTCAATTTGGCCTTCGGCAAATCGTACCAAGCTAAATACTTCAATTAAAATGCATTATAGTATGCGCTAAAAACAAAGTAGGCTCTTTTATTTTATATTGACAATTGATGTGCAAAAAAACATTTAGTCGTCTGCAATACGAAGTAAGGTTAAGTTGATTCGTAAAACGAAGAGTAGTTTATTATAGTTACAAGTAAACAAGATAAAGATATGTCAGTGAGGGACAGAAAAATACTCCTGATGTTAGCTGTGCGAAGAATTAAAATGAAACGAAATGAGCTTGGACTTTATTAATTAGAAGTTCTTCGCTGAACTCGTCCATTCTTCTAATCCAATATTCACGATTCTAAAATAACGTCTTTAACCATAAACACGATGATATCTGTTTATGTTTATACAAACAGACTAAGGCAAGCTACAAAGTTTTCAATTCACCCACACGTAAAACGAAATTTCACTTTTCAGCAAAAAGATTTACCAAGTATGTAAATATTTTTGAAATTTAGTTCTGTACTGTTTCCTTTCCGTTGGCGTTTTTTTTTCCTGTCGGGCAGCCCCACATGACGAAATTAGAAATAGAATCTATTCCTTGTGGGCCATCGGGGTGCGTATTTTGTCGGGCTGACGTTACGACGAGCTTGTATTTCATTGGCTATTGAACTTGTCGGGCCTGTCGTGTCGGGGCCGTCAGGGCATTGTGATTCCAGCATTATACAGCTCAGCTCCGGTATTTTTGGCATTTGGCGAATCAATGCCAAACACAGAGACTGGAACTGTCGGAGCAACACAGTTAATGGCCCGTTGTTGTAAAGACACAAGTCTAGAACCAACTGAGCCAACTGAGCCAACTGAGCCAACTCATGACACAGGAAACTAAAGTCCAATCCTGATATTTTAGATATTGTGTTAAATAAAAGAGTTCAAATGGACTTCGAACTCAAAGTGATACACAAAATGTCGTCTGATCACTTTCCAGTCCACCTAATATTCAATACCGCGTACACTCTCACTAATCCGTCGAGAAAAGTTAAAGTCTATAAAAGAGCTGACGCGAATATTTTGGACGTACTTAACTGATAACCTGCATACAGCCGACGCTTATAACTTAGAGAGAAACATAAAAGAGAACGTAGTATCTGCAGTAACAAAACTTACAGTAAAGATTTAAACTGCAATTAACCAATTCATTTCGGAAAAGGCAGTTAAGTGTTAGCAGTATAAACTGCCAGCGCATATAAAGTATTTAATTTCTCAGAAAAATAGAATGAGGCGCGAATTTACAAGACAAAAAACAGCGTGACATTACTGAATTACAAAGTTTAATGTTCGACGAAATAACTCTATGGAGAAGCAGCCAATAGAAAGCGAAAGGTTGCCAGCTTCAGGTGCAAGGTGTGTCGCATTTAAACCCATAGAAAAGGCACAAGCCCTCGCGAATACCCTCTAATTAGCTTTTTAAGCTAATCTTGAACCCTATGATCCGCAGTATAATGCCGGAATATATAGATACCTTAAAATTAAAAATCAACCTTTAACAAAGAAAAGTATTTTCCATCGCAGTGGAAAGAAGCGAATGTGTAGATTTTCATAAAACAGGGAAATATAAGACACTGCCTCAAAATTATAGGCCCATTAGTTTGCTTAGTACAATGTCAAAAGTAGCAGAATAAATCATTTTGCAGCGACTAAATTATCACGTTAAAAAATCATATACTGCCAAACGAACAATTTGGTTTTCGCAACGCACAATGAAAAATGCATCAATTGATCCGTATGACAGAACAGATAATAACTGCGTTTGCTAGGAATAGCTATAATTTTGCAGCGTTTTTGGACACAGAATAAGCCTTTGATAGAGTTTTTCATGCAGACTTCATTTATAAATTATATCAAACGGGCTTCCCCGACTGTTATGTTAAATTACTGGTCTCGTATTTAGACAAACGATCGTTTAGAGTCACGATAGAAGGAGCACAGTCTGATTT
This sequence comes from Bacillus rossius redtenbacheri, assembly GCF_032445375.1. Lineage (NCBI taxonomy): Eukaryota > Metazoa > Arthropoda > Insecta > Phasmatodea > Bacillidae > Bacillus > Bacillus rossius. Next base: position 221,649,496 of record NC_086330.1, on the reverse strand, counting down.
TAAAATAATAAAAGCAGGAGTCACACAAGGCAGCATTTCAGGGTCTGTTCTATTCAATATTGATATCCATTATATGCATAACTCCACATACCGATTAGTCCAGTTTGGCTGCTATTCAGAATATACCGTATTGTTTAGCAGATCGTGTATTCTAAAAATCTCAGCACTCAGATTTAAATTCAATTGAACAGAGGTGCACAAAATGGTGAATTAAGGTAAACCCTACTAAATCAAAAGCTATAGTATTTACACGTAATCATCTTCCACCACTCGACTGATAGGCCACGGCTAACCCTATTCAATGAAAAAATTTCTCATAAATATGTTGTTATATATCTATTGGTGCACACGCATAGGAAACTACTTTGGTGCGATCACATAGACGCGAAAAGAAAGCAGCTTTCACTATACTCATGACCCTTTACCCCGTCATGAGTAGATGATTAGATGTATCTGTTGTAAACTGTATGATAATTAATAACGCGCCAATAAAAGCAATAATAACGTACGCGCCAGCAGTATGGGCAACAGCAGCCGACACGCATTTAATAAAGCTGCAGAGAATACAGAACAAGAGCATTCATATCGCAGTAGATGCGCCTGTGTATTGCCCCGTCAGGCCTATGAAAAGAGAGCTAAAACTGGAAATTATGAAGGATTATTGCATCAGAAATGCTCAGAAATTCTATGATAAATGTACATTATGTAGAAATTTTTTTTTTTCATCCCTTGGGGAACACGATTCGGATTTGCACCATAAGTATAACATGCCTACTACGTTTCTTCAACAGAGACCTCTGTAGACGCGCTGTGGTTGGACGGCAACTTATGAAACCGTTAATTCAAAATGGTCCTAAGCACGCAAGTGTATGGTCAGTCCCCGGGGGTTCTCTGCATGTTGTGTTACTGACTCCCATGTCCGATGGGCACAGCCCACCTGGCTAACCTCCAGTTCCGGCTGTGTTTCTGAAAGGCATGGGAACTGGAATTGCAAGCCTAAAACAAAGACCACAATACGAATGCATCTACATTCGCCTATAATTTCATACGCTGGCAGTAATACCACTATATTTAAGTGATTAGACATTACGACTTTAACATTACATTCTATAATATAATAACCCCAAGAACAAAAAAAATTATAAAATACAAACCCAAAGAGAGAAATAAATATAAACAAAAAATAAATAAACTAAAAGTTTTAGTTAGTTAAATATTTTATCTATAGAATAATTTTAAGGCATGTGTGCCGTTCCTCCATGAAACATGTTTGTTATAGATACCTATTATACACAGTTTGTAAGTTGTATTAATGTTTCTCCTTCTCTAGTTTTAGTCCGGTCAATTTATACATCCGAGGGTACAAAAATTCGCACCCAGCTGAAAATTGGTAGGATTGTTCAAAACACCATCATAAATGAAATCTAAAAAGTCCTCATCGATCCGACTCCTGGAAAAAAATTTACTCGGGGTCAAATGTCACAAAAACGGATTTTTCGCTATTTTCAGCAAAACGGTAAGTTTTATCATAAAATTAGCTCAAACAAAAATTGCAGATCAGATAATTATCTAAAAAAAATGTTCATATACTTTTTTTTTCTCTAAAAGGCACCGTTTTTGAGATATAACGATTCAAAAAGTTGAAAGAGCTGTAATCGTCATAATATACACACGTTTCCACGCCACCTTTGAGGTAGTGCACTTAGCGCGTTTTTTAAATGTGGGTTTCCCGGTAGGCCTATTCCATGGATCTGTTGTGCTAATGTTTAATATGAAACTATTGAATAATTAAAGATATTGGCAAGGGTTGAAAATGATAAAAGTTATAAAAGCTGTGTAAATTTAAAAAAAAAGGGAAATTTATCCATCTGATTCATAATTCTCTAATACTTCTGCTTCCTCTTCTCCTTTTTTTTTTTGTCTTGTTCTTCTTCATCCTGGGTGCAAGTAAATTGCCCCAATAATGACACATCGCATGTCTCCTCGTTAGTATCAAATGAATCCTCAATTGTTGGTGATTCAACATTGGAGCACGACCGGTCTTGACAATTTGTACACGCCACAGAACAAAACAGTCTAACTTTTTTGCAGCCACATTCAGCACTACAATGACATTCTCATATTTATAATATTTTTTATGTGTAAGTTACACTGACCGATAGAATAATATTTTTACTTGTATTATAGCTTCAGTGATTTATATGTATAAATATTATGACGACAACTCTTTCAACTTTTTGAATCATTATATCTCAAAAACGGCGAATCTTAGGAAAAAAGTATTTTGACAATTTTTATAGATAATTATCTGATCTACAATTTTTGTCAAAGCTAGTTTTATGATAAAACTTACCGTTTTGCTAAAAATAGCGAAAAACACGTTTTTGTGACCTTTGACACCGAGTAATTTTTTTCCAGGTATCGGATCGATGAGGACTTTTTAGATTTAATATATAATGGTGTTTTGAACAATCCTACCAGTTTTAAGCTGGTTGCGAATTTTTGTAACTTCACTCCTATTTTTTGGTCTAATTTGACCGGACTATTTTAGATGCTGCCTGGAAGTAGAGTAAGTGGTCAGTGTATCCACTCACCACCCAGAACTGAAGAAAATGTAAAGCGGACCACGAATCCAAGCTCCCAACCCCCCGCATGGTAACTACTCTTTCCAACTCTTCATCTAGACCCTATGTATCCTGTATTCTCCTACATTTACCGCTTGCAAATTTGCTTCCCGCATGACAGTGCCCAATGTTTTCCTTATGTCTTTACAGGTTTTACCTATGCCCGACCTATCTACAAGTTATAGTCTAGAATTCAGCGTGAGGGGAGTAAGTCATGGGATAAATCACTGCCATAGCTGGCCAATCCCCTCCTAGCACACGATGCAAGCAACCATTACCTGCATGGCTGATACCAGCATAACCTGGACCCTCCCAAATACACTTAGCTTTAGCTAGGTTAGGGGGGGAAATCACGCCTGCGCGATTAGTAAATAACCTTCGGCTTCGCTCGTCCTCTCAGGTACTTTCACTGACTCAATCTGCTATTATTTTCCGATGTTTTACTGGTTGTTACTAGATTGCAATACATATAAATATAAATATAATGCCGCCATTGTTCTATATTTAATTCGTTAGTTTGTGAATATTTCTTACGCAGAAATTAAGTTGGATGCAATATAAAGTATGAAGTATATCTTGGCGGCAGGTAGATTCGACTCCACGATCCTCGCTGCGACGCGGCACCTGGCTGTCGCAGCTGTTATTACAGCTTTGAAAAAAAAATCTCTTATATGCGTATATTTGAAGTTATTGCATCCGTACATATATTGTACACTTCAATTAATATTTAAATAAATTATTTATCAAATGATTATTATATGTTATAAAATTTAGTTATATCACCGCGAGAAGTAAACGGCGTTTGTCTACGAAAATATTTAAATGAAGCTTCCCCATTGCAATAATCATTTAAAGAATGTAATAATCATCTTATATGGTTATCATAAGTATTATAGGTGACGAGATAAAATTATTACTTTATTTTTTTAACTATTAATTTGTGTTTTTTTACCTTATTTTTCGTTTTACTGTGTAGAAAACTATACCCTGACAATATAGTAGACAGTCGACTACTTTTTATTTATTTTTATTTAATATTTTGAGATTTAGCTACAGATATTGCCTAAACGGCTGAGTATATCTACGGTTCATTTGATTTTTTAAGGATTTTTTGTTAATTTGAAATAATATATTTTTACTAAGTTTTTAATAAGTTTTTGTTTAAAGATTTAACTATAATTATGGTTAAGATTTGTTAATTTTTTTTTTAATTTTTCTGTATTTGGAAATTAATGTTGGATAAACGTGGTATCTATGATATCATGATATCGCTTTGCTGGGTCTGTTTTTGGGTACCACCGTAGCCAGGCGTGGCTGTCAGATCCTTTCAATAATTACTAAAGTCAAACTTTACAATGTCTTCTCCTAAAACCAAACCACGGTGAGGGGGTACTATTAGTTTTGAAGTCTACCGTTCCTGTTTCCTGTAGTTACTATCTTACTTTTTAAAGTAATTTAGTTTTTTTGTGGCTAGCAAGGTTTACTTCTTTATATCATAAAATATTATATGATATAATTTTATATACAATAATACTCTACACACTGAGCTGGCAGCAGGCATTGACAACGAACATTTTAGACATACTCTCGATAAGAAGATTAACTTTTTTCTAACATGCATTGGGCATTCTCGGAGGCCTCGTCGGTGCTACGAGTGGTATAGTGCGGGCAGTCAACACTACCAAGAACGAGCGCAAGTAGTTGGAGGAAGCACAAAGACACAAAGCCATTGTTATGATAAAATAACGGCGCAAGACTCTACTTACAGCCTCACAATTTGGGTTGAGGCATGAGAAAGAAACGAGTAAAAAAAATGCTAAGTTCTCTGCCGAAAAAACCGCTCACCAATTTAGGTTTAATTAGGTACGCTCGAAAACTTAAAATTCGTATTTTACGAGACGTATTTATGAGAGATACTCATATACCTAGCAAGCCAAAGACTTGTGAGTGTGCCATTATTAATTTAGATGCATCAATAAGCTCAGGAATGCACTGGGTAGCATACACAAAGTCTGTAAAAAAAGGCCAATTACTATGACAGTTTCAGTAATTTGAGACCTCCGCCAGAACTTAAACGGTGACTGCATGGGACAACGCTGTACTATAATTACGAAACATAAAATTCGCCTAACCAAACAAACTGCAGTCACTTGTTCCTTCAGTCATGTCGATAACACTTAAGTTGATAGGTCATTGATCGGAGCTGCGGGTGGTACATTTCCCGCGTCTGGAGCTGGAAGGTGAATGGTGTATCGTACTCGTAGATATTCAAACATATAGATAATATCGAATATCAAGAAAGATAACTCTAATAATCACTTCCTGATAACGTGATGGGACCGCCCAATAAATACAGTTACTGTTGGATCTTGCGAAATTGATGACATTGCAAATTACATCAAGGAAATGTTACCACATTATGTAGACTTTCAACTGCTAGGAAACCCAAACACCCAAAAAATCATTCTAACCATGCAGTGAAAATAATGATTTTACGAAACCTGATACCATAGGAACGATGCTTGTATTCAAACTAAATATTTATGATTCAGGAAAAACGTACGAATCTACGCGATCAGTAAACATATTCCACGTGAATGTTATACAAATAAACCACAATTTGGCAAGTTGAACGTATCTTAAAGGAAGACTAAACAAATGTTACACGAAATTTCGCCAATGGTCCCTCCAGGATATAATATGGTTGAAGTACCGCAAAGTATAATTAATTTCCTAGCCTTCGTGAAGTGAACACACAAAGTAATCGTCAGAACCGTTGACAACGAGGACGCTTGGTGAATTTCCAAGAAAAGAAATTACATTACGTCTGCACGTGAAGCGATGGGTATAAAGTTTGTTAACACCGAACAGTTATAAAACAAATCGCATTGGCATGCAAAAAAAAACAGTTATCTATCAGATAACAGCTAAAAGCGTAAAGTTTCTTCTCAGTATTGGACAAGTGCAGAATAAATACGGAAGATGAAATTCTCAATGTGGAAGACCCAGTCATTTTCGATGACAGGGTTACGAAAATCTAACTCCACGAGTACCAGCCATTCCTAAACGGACCGTACCCGATACTTTCCGAAATACGCATCATTGTACAGCAGCAAGATATCTGTACTTATCTTCGCAGTCATTTATACGTATTAGAGGTATGCTTACAAAGGCAGAAGGCATGCACGGACAACGACAGCAATATCCTGCAATGGTATTATTCACCTAATCGAGCGCTTTACATATGTTCTCTATGGCGTGAAGGTAGACCAGACGTGATATGTAGGTATAACATCCGCTATGAAAAATTAGGTACTTTTCGCTGATGCCGAACGGTCTGCTGCAAAGATGGCTGGCTGGGGTCTAGAGGATGAATACAAGCTAACAGTTTATACCGAAGGAAAATACGAAGTTTGTGTTCCTCGGTCCATGCTTCTTGGATTTGTTGAAGACTTCTAGAATATAATTATTTAATAGAAACAAGAGCTCGTACTGCTTCTAGCTAACATTAATATTAATGCAATAGTCGATGCTGCAAAAAACGTATACGATGTCTCGCTAACACTACAGTCTATCGAGTTGATGTTGCCTCATGTCCAAGTCAACAGGATATAATGTATCAAGATTCTGAAGAACGTAGAAAAGGGAAAGAACATTGACATGCCATTCCGATCCTGAAGCCTGGAAATGTATCCTGGCTTGCCTCTAAAACAGCATATTAACTGGATAGTAGAGTCCAGCTTCGCTACGGAAAAACCAAGATACCTCATCGTCGGGCTTCAGATTAGAAGACAGTCAATGCAGGAGTGAGCTGCTCCATGTTTAATAACTGCCAAATACGTAATGTAAAAATATTTTTAAATAGTGACAGCTACCCGTACGTGGACATGTAAATGGACTATGAAAAATGAAGATTTCTTCCCGCACATCAAATGCATGCTAAGTTTTAGCAAGCATACTATGCCCACAGACAGTCACCGATACTGAGTCCCAACAGTTCCAAGAACAAGGCTACGTTAATGGTTTTTGACTTGTCCAAACAAGAGGATCGAATAAATTCAAACATCATTGAATGTAGAATCGATATATTGACGAGTGGAAATATTCCACCAAACACTAATGCTTTTTTTCCTGATACTTCACGATCGACTTACATCGTTCAATTGTCGAGACATGCTTGTAAAAATTCTCTCAGAAATGACGAATTATATTGCGAGATAAATTTAGTTATGGACGAGCATTCCTAGTGAAATGATGTACTGCAACCGGTAAGGTTTCCCGAGCCAAAATAGATTCATCCTCAAGGAGATTGCCAACACCTCCGACGACAACACTGGAACTTTCATCTTCCTGCCTCAGTATCCCTGAAAATTACTGGACGAATAAAGTAAACACTCAAATGAATATATATGCAAATATTACCACGGCCTGGAATGGGACGAAGGTAGAATTCCGTACCACCAAGTGAAAAACACTCTAGATGATTTTCTAATGCAGCATCTGCATGGCATCATTTATGTCGCTGGACTTGAGCAGACGAAATAGCCCAGATAATTTTGCGATAGAGCCACCGAAATATTAGACCTGCAGACCGACTGTGGCTGTCCTTCCCGACGCAAGCTCTGTCCAATTTATAGTTTGAACGTGTGAGTGCCTCTACTAACTCGCAGCTAATGCGGAATTGTCACTCACAGTGTGAGTAAAGTCTGCATACATAAAAGGTGTGCAATGGTTCGCGCCTTTATTTGCCTTCCAACCTGCAAGTATATGTTTTTGTTTCATCCTGCCAACATGTACATTATCATAAGACCTAGCTCTAGTAGTGTCTAGTACAGCTACTGGGATGCCGGATATCTGCACAGATATACGAAAAACTGTATTGGAGGGGCTCGGCGGTGCGGATTCTGCACTCTCCTGTGCCCTATGAACCGACTCAGCAGCTGCTATATTGCTGCGAACCTGGAAACTTTGCCGTCTATCACATGAGACCGCACACAATACTTCCAGCCAGCATCGAAGAAGTAGTCGTTTCGTCTGCATGTGCACCACCAAACTTGGACGTGTTGCAACCTGTTGCGACCTGCTATGCATCTACGCAGACGCCCAAATGATGTACGCCTCGTCGTAGTTCAGTCAATGATCCTGTCTCAACAAATACTGAGCCAAAGCCAAGTCGCAGCCATTGTCGCCGACATCGTCGTCCATTTCTCACCGAAACCGTCGTCGCAAAAGAAGATGACCAGTCGGAAACCCCTGTTCCTGAGCCCGAGACCAGCGAACTGGTTGGAACCAGAATTGATGACATAGTACCCAGAGTCGACAAGGCAGTCTGTGCAGCATTACAGACTTTGCTTATGAAAATGGTTAAATGCCTTAACATTATATGTATTTGTGTATTTTTCTAAATAAATTTGTAAAACTTAAACTTATAATTGTTTGTTATTACTTTTAGAGTATTAAGGTACCTGTTTTTAGCCTATTAAAAAAGGTTGGCAGGCATCTGGCAATAAATGATTCTTGCACTCTAGTTGGTAAAAATTAAATAAATATGGCAGGGAGCACAATCTAGCAGACGAAAATAATATGTCGGATACAATATGGTGACCTCCAGCAGAAGAAAACAAGATGGCCACATGGCATTATACGGGCAGACGTAATATATGCCCGTGCATTAGTGGTAACTTTTGTGGAGGAAGGGTCCGTCGCCATTTTTAATAGATTGCCACCGCCGGGTTTAAACTCAGAAGCTTATCGTAAATTTAATTTTTTTATTTTTTTATAAAATTTAAAAATTTCCTACTTTTCTAGCTTTTCAAGCTGCCATAATGAAAAGTGCAACAGTTACGCCGTCCAAAGTGGTGAAAGTTAATTCAACTAATTAATCTTTATATATATATATTTCTTGTGTGCGTGTGTATGTCACTGAACTCCTCCTAGACGGCTGGACCGATTTTGATGAAATTTTTTGTGTGAGTTCACTGGGTTTCGAGGATGGTTTAGATTCACAATTGGATATTTTATCTCGATTCTGAGTTAAGAAAAAACTCAAAAATATAATGTGTGTCATAGATTTACAAACTGTTAGTGTCATTCCTCTATGTCTGCCGAGCAATAGCTTTCAAGCCATTACGTTACGTTTTGCTATTGTAAGGAACTAAGTAGAGAGTAAGAAAAAAAAAAGCTCTTGACAGTTTGTAGTGTCGCCATATTTGTTTCAATTTTCAATACCGTTTTTGTATATTACAATTTAAATTGCAGAAAAAAATCATGTTTCATAGACACATAAATAGTGAGTGTGTCATTTCTCTATGTCCACGAGGTCTCGCCACGTTATTTTCTCCTTGGGGCGAACCCGTCCGCTTAGTTAAATAAACAGGTTTTATCGTTGAATGATTTCATGTTATATTTCATGAAAATATGCTCTCATAAAAAAGTTAGTTTTGTAGACATTCAATAGGTGTCTCTCTCTCTCTCTCTCTCTCTGAAGATCAATCTTTGACACGTTACAAATTTATTTCCTTTATTTTTTTAGTTTGATTTGAAACAATATGATTTCACTAAAAAACAATTTCTACCCCTTCCTATTTTCATTTCCACATTACGAAGTTTCACTTCTTCCACTCGGAGGGACTCCACGCAATATTTTTGCATGCAATTAAAAACTATTTTTTAATGATGCCAAAGAAGTATAACTTCTCATGCGCGTACCTAAGTACACGCACCCATTTTTTAAATTTTTTTTTCTTCTATATATATTTTTCTCCCTACCTAGGGCACTCATAATTCTTTTTAATTTCACGTGTATGTTATCAATGTCATTCGAGTTGTACAATTTTTTTTGTCAAATTGGTCCTTTATTTATACTTTGTTTCATTTTGTAAACATACGTATGTTAGGTATTATGACAAATAAAAAAATTAGTTACACTAACATTCTTAGGTTTTTATTGTGTGGATAGTTTGAAGTTTAATATTATGTAGGTATATAATTTCTTAAACTTATAAATTTTTTCGAAATTTATTCATAGGTTGGCAGGGCCTACTAATATTTTCTATTTGTCAATATTGTAATTTTTTTACAGTACCTACTTATTTGCAAGGAGTTTGGTTTAGTGTTTATAATTTATCTGCTGATCGTCAAGAGTCTTAGGGCTGCTGAGACCGAAGACCAGAAATATTTATCAATTATGTAATATATTGTTGAAAAATTTGAATTTAACTATTTCAGGAAAGTTGATTTTTTTTTATTAATAAGAATAGTTACGTGTAATTGCCATCTTCCTTTATTTCATATTAAACATTATGTTTGGTTGAGTGTGAGATAATTTTATTTATGTATGTTTTAATTTCATTTAATTTCTTATATATATATATATATATATATATATATATATATATATATATATATATTCTTACCTACCTACTTCTATTAAATTTCAGGCGGATGTTAACATTGTCATTCCAGTTGTATAATTTTTTTGTCAAATTAGTTGTTATTTATACTTGTTTCATTTTGGACTATGTTTTTTTTATACTTAATTCAAAGATTTGTGGTGTGTACAGGGAGTGATGTCTCTATTAATTTCTATACTCCTTTGGATAAGCGGAATATTGCCACCACAGTTTTACATATAAAGAAATCCTACAAATGTTTTAAACATTATGACAAATAAATATAGTTTCACAAACATCCTTAGTTTTTTTTGGTGTGTATAGTTTGAAGTTTAATATTATGTATGTACGTAAATTTTTAAACATAGAGTTATTTATTAATTTATTTAGATAATTATTAATAGGTAGGTAATAAGCTTTCTATTTGTCAATATTGTTATTATGGTAGATAGGTGTACAGTAAATGCCTACAATCTTATATTCCTTTATATCTCTTTCGATTTGGAGTGTTTCCGAGCCATTCGGGTCCTCAAAGTCAACCCCCCCCCCTCCCAGGTGGTTAAAGCCCCAAAATTTCGAAATTTAAAAAATTTGAAAAATCTATCTCTTTCGATTTTAAGTGTTTTCGAGCCATTCAGGGTCCTCGAACCCCCCGCCCCCCTCTGGGAACAAAGCCCCAAAATTTCGACAATTTCAGGAATTTCAAATATCTATTCTTTCGAGATGGAGTGTTTCAAACCATTCGAGGTCCTGAACATCCACTTTCCGCAAAAGTGAAAGCCCCAAAATTTCGAAATATAAGAATATATATAAATTGGATGTTGGCATGTATGTCGTAGATAAACTCTTACACCGTTTGACCGATCGCCATGAAAGTTAGCACATCGAAGTGTTTTTATCATGGAGAAGGTTTTTATGCTAACAATTTTTTTTGTAACTCGCTGCTAGATGGCGCTGTAGCGCATAAACTTCTAAACCTTTCAACCGATCGCCATGGGTAAACAGAAAACCATAGGTCACAGATACACAAACAGTAATTATGTGTCATTTCTTAATGTCCACCACACTGGACATATCGCTATCCATTTTGCTGTAACTCGCGGACAATATATCACCCGGTGTTCAGCCCGGGCAAAGCCGGGTACTGCAGCTAGTATTTTTATAAATTTTAACCTTTCCCCCATTCAAATCAGATTAAAATTACTGAATTTCAAGATGGTGGCTGTAACGAAAATTGCAGTGTTAGAGATTAGGCATTCGATTCCAAGATGACAGACATCTAGAAAAAAATAGTGTATCCAAAATGGCCATTGGGTCAAGGTAAAAGGTCAAGGTCAAGGTCATCCAAGATGACTACCGTCACATCACAATCCAATATGTCGGCCGACAATCCTCAATCTTCGAGTCAGAACTAGTCCCCAGACTGACATTCCTATACTACTGACGCTAAAGGAACTTTTATCAATCATAAAATTCATGCCCAACAGGAAACCGGCAGGACCTAATGGCATCCCTAACGAAGCAATTAAAATGCTACCACTGAATGCATTGGGACACATAGTCGCAATTTTCTACAAAATATTAGATAGGTACCTACATCAGAATTGAAATTAGATATGTCAGAACGGAAAGAGGTACGATTCATAACACCCCTAAAGCCAGGTAAAGATCCCAAGTTCCCACAAAACATAAAAACAATAAGTCTTCTAAATACATTATCCAAAGTACTTCAAAAAATACTAATAAAGTGACTGAAAAAACTAGTCACGAACAAGAAGCTTCTCCCTAACCAACAATTTGATTTGATAAAACAGCACACTACCATTCAAGCAGCCATAGAAGTGGCCAAATATATACAAAAAGGCCTAAACCCCAACAAATCAACAGCAGTCATACTGCTACACATTCAGAAGGCCTTTGAAAAAGTACACCATACATTCCTGATACAAAAACTCATTGAAACAGAAATTCCAAAGTCTTAATGGAAACTTATACAAGACTACCTAACAAATCAAAAGTTCAACGTCTGCATAGATGGGAAAATGTCCACAATAGAAGCATACAAGCACGTGTGTCACAAGGTGGGGCACTATCTCCACTACTATATGAACTTTATACTAGAGATATCCCAAAAGACGAAGCAACAAACTTAACAGTATATGCAGATGATACCACCATTTGTGCAAAGGATATCAACGTAACCTTGGCCAAAACCTGAGCACAAAGCCACCTAACCAAATGGCAGAATACTGGGAAAAAATATATGCAATAGAAAAAAAGCAAGATTGCAAGTAATTACTACTCTATGGTAAAAAAAAGTCCCACTAACTAAAAACCTAAGGATTTATTTTGACAAAAAACTGGAAGGAACACAAAAAAGATGGCTCAAGCAGCAAAAGGAAAAATGATAAAACTGTACCCGCTAGTAAAATCAGACCACATCAACAAGGAAACAACTGCAATTATGTATGGTAAGGAACTATTAGGAGGGGCATCCCAGGAACACACAGCCTCTGCAAAGGAACACAAAACAGCATACTGAGAATAATTTTAAACTGCATAAGAGATACAGAAATCAGAGCCCTTCACGAAAGAGCAAAGCTGGAAACCATCATGCAACGGACTGAAAAGCAGAAAACCACTTTCTATAGCAAGATACAGGAGCACAGTAAACCTGTCGTATGGAAGTTGGGGGTGTACAACAGACTTGACAAGAAAACCCTAATGTTCTAACACATAACACCATATAATGACGACCTAGGGAAAGGAACCTAAGTAAGGGACTGCCCGGCAGGGCCAGTGCCGGTGGTATCACCCTCGAGCGTGATGCTTGCTGGACGGGTCTGCCGGGAACCATGGAAATGGGGGAGCTTCATGGTTAAAACTGTAAATTTTCCTTTCACTCGTCATCGAATGAAAAATAGCTGGGAACACACAGGAATATTATATATCACACTCCAAATATCACAGTAAATTTGTTCTGCAGCAACTCCCTAGTTATTGTTTATACTATCCTAATCTGATGCTGCTATAGAGTCCAGTAGGGCAGCCCCGTCCATGTGTATAATTACCTGGGTTGGGTAGGCAAAAATAAATAAATCAACTTAATTAAACAAATATATCACATGGTAACACTTAACAAATATTGGTAAAAAGCAACACAAACAACAATTCTTAAACCTAAAACTAAACTTAATTTAAAAATAAAAACCTAAAAATAAATATAAAAATAAAATAAAAATCCAATAAGTAAATATTATAAACATATAGAAATAGGTTATATGATATTACTGGCTACCTTGCACACAGGCCATCCTAACTAGGGTGGTCGGTTTTGCGACCTTGGCTAAGTAAGTTTAAGTGCATACGAGCAGGCTCAAGCCTTCCAAACTTAGCATTAGTAAAACAATCCCCTATGCATATTTGTTCAGAGGCTTAAGGCATACAAAAAACTCAATAGGTAACTGCTTCCTGATGATGGCGACTGCAATGTCGACAGAAAAGTCGTTCATATATTCGCCTTCGATGCGACTACAACCCAGAAGCCAAGCAACTCCATGGGATCATGATGTTTATGTTTTCGAGATGGAGGTCCCACTTACCTATTATTTCAGACTGCATGAACCTCATCATCAACATGACAATTTCAAAATATTTCAACCATAATTTGTTGGTGAGTCTAAGCTGTGCCAATCGTTTCAGCTAAGCTTCTGACTGTGTTGTAATTCAATAATGTATTCTCGTTTGTTCACTGTGAGAATTTCTGAGAGGTCTCGAAAATAAATTATCTCCTCTATATAGGTCTGCATTGAGGGGGTAAAAGTTTATGAATTCTATGATCAGTTTAGTTAAAACTGTGTGAGCCATAATGTGAGCTATGATGGCCCTTGCAAAGGCGAGCTCCATCATGATTTTGCTAGTGCTGTTTACAGCATAAACTATGTTAAAAATATCTGTGAAACCACTGTCATTCATTATGATCCCCACATCCCCCATGAAAGACATTATCAAATGGAAGCTCCAAGCCATATTATTACATTGGACAGTTCAGGTTCTCCCGGTTGACATGCAATTATCTCTCGGGCTTTGAGATACAGTAGTTGGTCGAATGTAATACAGTATTTGTCTGACATAACGATTTGGTCTTCTTGGTGTTCTCTGCATTTAGATTGTATCATAATTGCTGCGAGGTACATGGATGAACGGTTGGCAGGTGATGTGTGTATTTTAGTATGGTATGTATCTCATCACTTCTTCCATAAAACAATTCCACCACGAATGCCTGGAAACTCCATATGTGTGCAGTAGAGCCACACCAACTGAGGCACTAGATGCATAACAATCGTACTTCGTGGAAACAGTGCACTGATATCCATGATCTTGAGCGCTGCCATTCAATACTTTTGGTCAGTTCGAATGGTTTCAATTCAACAGCTCCAACACTTGCTACCATATGGTCTGTAATCAGTTGTTGCAGACGAACGATGCACCTACCACGGTCCATTGAAGACTTTGATGTTACACATATTATGCTGCCCATTGTGTGAAATGTGTTGCATCTGCACATTAAAACTGGCGTTGTCGTACACCATCTGAGAGAATGCGTTCTTGTTGAGTTTCATTGGGGGGGTGCATTATTAATGATACCTGAAAATGTGTTGCTTTAATGTACAATGAACAGAATACCAAGGACCAACCTGCGCTCGTTATATTTTTATATACAATTGCCGGCAGACTATCTTGTAGGGGTGATACTAATGATGATGACCTCACTACACTAACCAAGAATGTGCAATAGCAGTCGATTTCTTCTTCCCCTTTTCAGTATCACCACATTTTTAATAAGCGTGACAGTATTTGTAAACACTCAAAGAGTCTCAAGAATGAGGTCTGCCACTCCTTCTAGAAAGTTATCTGGTGAGGGGTATTGAGGAGTTGTCGTATATTTGGCCCCAAATATCGTCAACAATATTGGCAGCTGATGTTAGAACAATACAAAGTATTTCTTCTCTTTAGTTTGAACTCTTATGCCGGTGCCATGAATCTGTGATAATCTTGAATCTTGTATTCTTGAAGCACACGACACTGGGGGTATTTACCGAAACAAACACGTCATTGCCATACTTTGCAAGAATATGTGCTCTTACTGACTTGGGATGGGATTTAGGATCACATTCAAAGTTTCCAATTAACTCGTCCATTGAAAACTGGCACTCTACATCGTTATTTTCTAGAAAAGTGTAAATCACTTGCATAGGAACATCTACATGTTCTGTGGGTCTGCCTGTCGTCCCACATTTTGTTAGGGGATGGTACAGTCTTTTAAAACATGACATACACTATTGCCCATCAGCAGCAACCAAATCATTCATGGCCAATAATTGTTGTATGGAATGTGCTCAATCACCATAGATGTTTTCCAAGAATCATAAAACTATACCCTGCATGTCCATCTTCGTCATAAGGTGTACAGAGTCGCGTTTGGAGGATCAAGTTTTTTTATGTTTTCCTGCATAGTTTCGGGGTATTTCTTCAGTACACACGAAGCAATGAGTTTTGAAAACTGAATTAAGTACACCTGATGAATGTAATTTAGGTTGGGCTGCATCTTGTTTGGCCCTCTTGACAAATGCATCAATACTTCTTTCTGTTACATAATTGTTTCGACATTTCTCATAAACTTCAAGGGATGTGCTCCTCCTAAATATAACTACTTTAGCGTCACCTCTCTTCCAACTAGCTTCAGCAAAAGTTGCCAACTGTTTTTTTTTCTTTCACAACACTAGTCTTCGTTTCGTCATCCAACATTGTATCACATAAAAAACTCGCGAAGAGACGTTGCGAACATTCATGTCACCTTGAAATACTTCATTATCAACTAGTGGTTAGTAGCAAACTAACTCAAAACCGGCTGGGCGCCATTGAACAGAAGGTAAAGAACCTTATACCTGTTAGGAAAGAGGGAGAATACCATTATTTATGCTCCCTTTGAAGCGCAACAAAAACCTCCTGCTCTACCCGCCTCTCCCCATTCTTTACTTCTCCCTAAGTTTATTTACATTTTTTTAATGTTTTTTTTACTGCCAAAAAATAATTCTTCACATACAGTGCTTAATATAATGCATAACATGTTGAAATAGACAACATTTTTGCAATTTGTTTTTCAATTTTCACACTATCGCATTGGTCCCAAGAGGCTGAAAAGTTGAAATTACTTCTACAAGTCAGACGGGTTAAAATTTGGATCCAGCACTCCCGATAACATAAATATCAGGTGAGGAATCTAATTATGTATTTTAATATGCTTGTTATAGCCAATAAACGCAAAAATAATTATAATTTTTCCAATTAATTTTAATTTTTAGGGTGATGCATCACCCGTATGGAACAGAAAAGTTAATAAAAAACATAAAGAATCTTTGAGAAACATAACTACGGAATATTTTCTCGAAAAACTCCCTTTTTGACACCATTTGATTAGACTAGTAGGTGAACTTCCAGGAAGGAACTGGCAACATGGCAGCCTGCCCTCGCCACTCCGCAAGTCAACGTCTCCCCTTGCTATCGCGCGCCCATAACAATGTGATGGAGCCTCGCGTCCTCAATGTTTCCATTACAAAACATTGCTGTCTCTTTGTTTTAATTGATAGAGTACCAGCTCTACTGATTTTTTTAAAGAATTCAACTCAGTTAAGAGTGCACTGTTGCTGGTTAAGTAATTAATTGAATAGATTGAAATGTATGATACTTTTAATAATTTATCACATTATATCACCATCTTGAAAGAAAAAAAAATTGGTTGTCTGTAAAGTCGGTTTACGGACGATAGTTTAACGTGACGTCATAACAAAACATTGATGTAATGATTCCATACTTTTATGAATGAAATTGAATCATTTTTAATGAATTATCACTGTTTTGTATGGATACAAAGAAGAAGTGAAATAAAATCTACAATTTAATTCATAAATTTACTTTTATTTGCACTCATTAATTCAAATATGTTTATTACTTTAAAAAAAAATAGATTATTTTAACCATAACTTTTATACATGTTTGCTATTTAACTTCAAGATCGTCGAGAATGTTTTATGCATTTTCGCAATTACACATTTAACGACGAAGTTTGTTCGTCATGAAATTAAACGTAGAATTTAATAAAAATACCCATGCAGTTAATAAAATAAGCATAAGTAAGTTTAAGAAAGAATTTTGGCTTTAATCTCCAACCCAGACACTAGTGGTGCGCTGGGGCCGAGATTAAAATTCGTCGAGAATATTTTACGTTTTTATGTATTCCAGAGCTCAAAATTATATGCAATTGTGGCCCCGGGCACGAAATTTTATTTATAATTCATTAATAACAACGCCCCTCGCGATAAACAAAGGAAAATATGTATTAACGAGTGCCTGGTTGCCGCGGAAGCGGGTAGATAGCACGATTCGTTCGGTTCGCGTCCGTCACTGTAGATGGCAGCACCGTAGGAGAATAATATTATTTCGTTTTTATAATACGATTTTATAACAAATACGCATCCCAAATACACCAAAATTATTTATAATATGTTACAATGTTTTTTAAAACATTTTGTAAAAGATCCCGGGTGTAATTTGAATTATGTGTAACTGTAAAACACTATTGTTCGTACAAAAACGTATTTGAAAATTCAACATTACTTTTAAATAACCTTACCGATTGTGCTGAAAATCGGTGGACGATCATTAAATTACATAATATTAATAATTCAAACGACGAAAACATGATTGAAAAGTCAAATCGATGGTTGTTCCAATCGAGTGGAAGAGAGATGCGGCGCAAGCGTACAATGAGCGTAACGGGACACATCGTAGTGGGAATATGTGCGTTACGGGACACTTTTTCGTGCTTGCAGAGGCGTTCATAGATTTATTGGACGTTGTCACTTCAAAAAAATTAAAATATTTAAAGCCTTAGCACTACTCAAATCTTCAAAATCTATAAAATGTTTTTGTTGTCATTGTTATCATAAAAATTTTGGAATTCCAGCGAAATTTTCTATTTCTTTTAAATGCCTATCCCTCGGCCAGATTGAATTTGGTTGACGCCCAGCATTGAGTAAAATTTTTAAAGTAGGTACTATTTGACAGTTGTTAATGTACCTGGGGGAAAATGTTTGTAGCTTATTAGTTGTCTAGAGCACGAGAAAATAGTAATGATAAGCCAGAGCCTGATAGTATTATCATCTATGATGAGCGATACGAGAAAAACAATTTAAAAAAAAACTAAAAAAGTCTGGCAAATAGTGGCATAGTATGTGTTGTAGGGTTGGCAGTGTAACAAAAGCTACATTAATAATTGCGAGGAAGTCAAACCATTTTGGGACATTATGTGTGAAATAACTTATTCTAATGAAACGTTTTCTGGTGAAGAAAATAAAAACATCTAAGTGTCTCAGGTTGGAAATGGTAACTTTGGCTCATGAACCTCATTTAGTTTTTGAGAAAACAAATATTTTCCTCGCCCAAATTCTTTAAATTTGTTGAAAACATTCTAAAACTGAGCAAGCATGTGAAATTTATAGAAGGGAAATTATTAAGGGAACACCTATGCCACATGAGTTGCCAAGGTTAGCCTTCAAATCTTTTGGGCTTGATTTGTATAGCTACAGTAATAAATGTTGCCTGGTACTTGTAGATTATTTAACAAAATTAATAGAAATTGTGCATGTAGCAAATAAGAGTGCTTATAAATGTATTAAAAACAGTTGAAATTAATATTTGCTACTCGTGGAATACTTAGCAGAATGTTGGCTGACAATGTGCCATTTGCCAGTTATGAGTTTAAAATATTTGCAGAAAGTTGAAATTTCAATACAGTAACAAGTCTTAGTCAATGATTTGGCAAAAAAGGCAGCGGGGATAGCCAAGTCTATATTCAAAAAGACACAGCACAGTGGTTGAGATTTAGCTTCAGCTTTACTGGAGTAACACAATCTACCGATATCAGGACTAGAGGTGTCTCCAGCACAGTCACTGATGCCCAGAAATTTAAGAAACAAATGGCCAATTATGGATTTGCAACTAAAGCCAAGAACATTCGAGGGTAGAAATCTGTTAGAAAAAAGACAGCAGAAAGTAAAACAGCAGTATGACAAGTAACCATTTCATAAGGGGGTATTTCAGCGTTAAGATAATTTTACGATAAGAACAGGTAAATGATGGGAGCGGGGAAAAGTAATAAGTAGCCACAAAAAGTTAGTATTATGTAGTAAACGAAAGAGAAAACATAATTAGGCGGAAATCTATTCATTTAAGAAAGTCAAAATACGAATCGGTATTAAGTTCCGAGGAAAATTATGAGATGCATGTTGATAACAATAAAGGCAAGGATATTATCGCATTAAAATGAGCAAATAAATCAGGAAAATGATATCCCACATTTAGGATTGTTGAATGATAACATAGGCTTGCCTGATATTAATGGACATGTTAGGGAAGACAACTGAGAGCAAGGGCAATGATATGTTTGTCGCTAGGAGAGGTCTAAATGTAAGATTACCAGGAATATACAGTTTTAAGCATGGAAACTTAAGTGTTTTAATTGGTTGTGAGTTGTGAAAATGTAAGGTTTTAATGTTTAGTTTGATATTTCTATTTATTAAGTTTGGTTATTTGTTTTTGCTATAAAGAAGAAATATGAGAAATATCTTATGGCAATGGCCAAGGCCAAGAGGCATATTGGATTGCGGAACAGAAAAACAGACAGACGATATAGTGTGTGGTCAGATGTATGTTTAATATGATAGACTAAACATATGAATGATTGTAAATTAATATAAACATGGTGTTTCATTATACCTAAAACATGAAACAGCTAAACATGACTATATATGGATACATACCGCTACACATAACACATTTGACTACAAATGGCTACACATGGCTCCGTACAGACATTTATTTGACTACACACATAACCACACATGCCTACAAATACTATAATTTTGGCTAACGCAATTACAAATGGCTACACACATGCATTTATACACACCCCTCACTGCGATATTCACACATTATTTAGTCCAAATATAAACTTACCACAAATATTCATAATTTTTTTATGTATTGAATAAGGATTCCTTATACTATGTAGGATTCACGATATTCTCTAGTGATAGTAGGACGTTCATTCATGAGAATAAATATTCGTGACAATGGAAAAAATAACGTAAATGTGATCATCAATATACATTGATTTTCGTGCATATCTACGAAAAGTGCAAAAAGATTAACGAAAATAATTGCGAAGATATGCAGCGATGACTGCGAGGATGTTCATCGATGAATGAGAAGATATACAAAGACAACCATTAATGTTCGTCCATGAGTGTCAAGTTGTACGAATATGTGGAACGATGAATTAAACTGAGTGTGAATATATTCGTTACGATATGATGTTGTGGCCAAGAATGTTCGTCAATAAATTGCGAAGTATTTAAATATTTGTTTATGTGTGACGAGAATTAGATGATGTTCAGTAATGAGTAAGCCTATTAAGATTTGAGAAGATGAACAAAGATTTACGAAGTTAATTGCAAGATGTATAGACATAACTGTAAGATGTTAAAAAATTAACGTCGATTACCAGAAATGTGCGTCGATAACGGAAAATTTGCGTCAATATGTGAATCAACAATGAAAAATTGGCATCGATAATGGTGAATATGCATCCAATTGTGCGTCGATGGTGGACAGTTTGCGACGAATTGTCCATCAAACGATAAAAAATGTAATAAATAATGGGTAATGTACACAACTGTGCATCTAATATGAAAAATTATGTGACTTAGTAGAATTTTATGATAGCGAATGTGCGTGGCATTGTGCGTCAATAATTATTTCAATATCATATAAGTTTATCTTAGCGTTTAACCAAAGTTCCTTTATTTGTAGCGTAGGATGAGTAGCCAAATGCTTGCATGTATAGGCGAATGTTTTGAAGGTTACGCAGTTTAGAGACTCTAGGTTCTATAAAAAGCATTAAGCATACTGTTCATGGCCTTACAGTACCTGAGCTTCATAGAAGTTTGGTTTATACATTTCAATAAGCCCTAAAGCTTTTTTTATATAACTTTATACTAGGAATAGTGCCTACTGGTACGTTTGTCAAAAATTCCAATGTTCAAAGACTGTTGGTCTATGTACATTTTATAAAAAATCAGCAAATTAATATGGTGGCCTAGAGTAGATGAAAACCCGATGGTGGCCTTCAGCGGATAAATTAAAACTTGCGGAATCCAAGATGGTGGCTGTGACATAATCTAAGAAAGAGGAAAGTTCTAGAATCCAAGATTGCGGAAGTCAAAATTGCAGAATGATGTATAATATAAGATAGCTGATGGGGTCAAGATCAAGGTCATCCAAAATAGTGGCTGAGACCATACTTAAGGTTAAATGGCTGCCATAATGTCACGATCTAATATGGCTGTCGTCTCCTCACTCCGACACCAAAGCTCACAGCTCCAAACCTATATTACTAGACAGTAATATCACAAGAGCTGCCCAGAACAGTGTTCCCTCGTGAAATAGTACCAGCCACTAACATGGGGGATGGCACTACAGCATCCAGTGAAACTGTAATGGCAGGTTATACTTTCTCTGCTTCAGTAGTGCATTGTTTTCTAGTGACATAGTGTACTTCACTTACTTGAAAGATGCCATTGTTATTTTAATAATTATTTGAATATTTTTATTAATATGATAGTATCACTTTAAATTTTTTGATACTGTGTTTGATGATGGTATTGATCAAATTATTTACTGAATGAGCTGATAATGGAACTTACGGCTCGGTCTTACTCGCATAGTTGTTTATTTTTGTACTAATAATTAAAGTTTTTTTGTATTTTTTTCTAAAACTATCTGCATTTTATGTTTTGTCTCAAACATTCTCGAAAGATGTTTACTAAAAATTATTTTAACGTGGTTTTAATTTACCTAAGTATTCTTAATTTTGATCAGTTGAGTCACCTTTTATGATCGAAAATAATGTTTAAGTGTATTTGGCATAATAAATTTTTAACCCAACAACAAAAGGCTATGGAGGAATAGGAATATGTTTACATGAAAACTTCTTAAATAATAGAATGACAAAAGAGTGATAACCAACTCCGCGGGTGAAAATAGCTTAAAGTTGAGTATTTAAGTTTATAAACAAACCCATACAGTTAAAGCTAATTAAATAGAGATTGTTGGTGGAAACTTTTGTAAGCTGAAAGTTGTGCCTTTGTCTGCACTCAGAAAGCGATAGATTACCAGTTGCTACTGGCTGCCAATTATTTTTTCACACCACGTTTGTTCTAAATATTAGTTGCTCTTGAAGTATATACCTTATTACTAAAAATACTGCAAACTATTAGTTTTTAATGAGTTGTACTTTTACATATTTATCTCCTGGATTCAATACAGATAAATTTGAAAAAAAAATCCCTTTAATATCAAGTATTAATTACTTACTTGGAAAAGTTATTTCAGTAATCACTTTGTAATTTTTTTAAAACAGTTGTGAAATTTGTTTTACTCTTGAAAAATAACATTATAAGGGAGAATTTATATTTTAATAGCAAGTAAAACAAAAGATAGAATTATATTTCTTGAGCTAATCGTACAATATTTCAACGAAACCGAACAGAATTATTATAGGTAAAGTTATTTTTTCTGCAAATTAAATCAAATATGATTGGATATGTTAAAAGAAAACAAAAGAAAAAGTGTTACACTACTTGCATTATCACAACCTTAATTTTTTCAATCCCTACTTTTGTTCGTGCTTCATCCACTTTCATACCGTTGTTTGATTTTTTTGGTCTGACTATAATTCTTTAAGAAGTCTATAGTACACAGCAATACTTGCCAAGGAGGAAATGAGGTCGATACACGGAACATTATCGACGTAGTCTACTTCGACCTCGCAGCAGATCCCCTCGTCTCGACACGACTCTATGCTCGACTTGAAGATGTGCGTGTTGTAGAAGTGCTGCATGGTCTCGGCACACAGGTTGATGCACAGGTGCTCCAGGTGGCTCGGCTGCGATCACGGGCAGAACAATTACAGTTTAACCACCGATGTAGGTACATTTACGTTAGCAATATAAGATTAACTTTAAACTGTTTAACATGCAAATAAATTTAAACTGCATCTGTTTTCAGTCATACTGTAAAATTGCTATTTGTACAGAAACTGAAATAAGCTAAAACTAGTCCACATTAACTTACTCAGTATGCACGCGACAGTAGTCCAGAACGTTCGCTATCAGCGTTAAACACTCAAAGATTTCTTACGATGGAAAATGTATTAGAAGTATATCGTATGGATCGTACTCACTATAATAGATATGATACATCGGTCAGTATTCATGAGCATATTTGTTACTTCAAGTATAGAAACATATGTTTTCTGACAAATTTTTATATTCAAATCTATTTTTCAAACATCTTGTAGATATATGTCCTCAATCAGGGCCTTTCAACGCAGTGGAAGAATGTCGAACGCGTTCGCTATAAAACTATTAGCGCACTGTACAATGAAAAAAAGGAATTGTATTTTTTCACCAATGTGACGGCAGCTGTGTCGCCACTGATGTGGGTGCATTTTTACCCATATACGTGTGAGTGCATTTTAATCCACACATGTCTATGGAAATACATATTTATGTTGTGAAATACCACTAACAAAGAATGTGTACATTTACACATCACTGACAGGTAATTTAACCATGTAAAATTTAAAATCCTATCTAAACTGTATGCGTAATTATACACAGCTGAGTAACTCTACTAATGTAAATGTAAATTTACATTTATATTGTCTATGTAATTGTGCTGTGCATGTATGGGCAACATAGTGCCAAACAACACCCAATTTGGTATGTGTAAAACTACACTGCTGTTATGTGGTATTCATAAAAAAAATTATTATGATGACATGGAAGGTTCCATAGTTTGCTACTGGGGTCGCTATTGTGGTTTCCTGTAGGTATATTTATATAATCCCGATTGCAGTCGCGTCGATCGAACCATGATCGCAGACGCTCCCTCGTACTCCGCGAGCTACGACCTTTACCCTCAGACCAAATAAGAAGTTGGATATTATGGAATGAAATGTGGCTCAGAAACTAATTATTTTCAAACTATAGATAGTTCCTCAGCAGCTATTGTGATTCTTGGGGGTCGTCGACTGCTTCTTTAAATCACTTTCTGTTCAATCGAAATATTTAATTTCCAAATTCAGCTGCCAGATGCACTAGTCTCACTTGATTTATTTGCACCTATTATAAGCTTATGTCAAAGTAATTGTTCAGTAGGTACAGTGTCATTTTACTCCAACATTGGAGGAGTCACTAAGCAATTACTAATCAGTAATTTTACACGATCATGTATTTACAGTAACTGCACTGAAACTGTATTTTTACTGAAATTCTGTGTAAAATATTTTCATTCATTTTATTCATTTTATACTTACCATCCAAGTTATAATTTCACACCTACATTCGTGAGAAAAATATATAGAAAGTCGTTGTTTTTGAAGTAATGTTTTGTACTTCGAAGCTGAAACAATCACACTTATTTTACAATGCAGCCACACAGGAATACAAGTGAGTGAATTTTCACTTTTTGATAGCGTCTGGAAGTACTTAATTACTGTTAGTGTATAACTACAGAAATAATATTGGTGTATTATTATCACGACACAATGTGATATTTTCCTTCATGTTCGTGTACTTTAACAGGCATTGTGGGTGTAAAATTATCAAAATAATCATTAATTCACACGGAATCTATATATTATAACCCCAATGTTGAGTATTAGAATAAAAACATACATTTGCTGTAAAACTACACGATGTATTGGTTGTTTTGCACAAGGAATGTGTAAATATACAGTTTAAATTTTTCCAAATCATACGACAAAAAATGTAAAAAATATACTTACTCCTAATGTGTAAATTTACAAAAAAAAATATTTAGTTTACTCAGTGTTTCAGTCACAAATGATGTTTGAGTTTCGTACATACGTTGCACGGCTTGTTTAAGTGTTTCTGTGCCTTGAATTAGATGGCACCAAAAACATTGAAATAACATTAAACCTCAGATATTAGCTTTATAATCAGTAGTTTCAGGTCTGGAAGTTCGGAGACTTTTTTCTTGAATGCTTTAAATATTTTAATTAGCTAACAACGAAGAACGTCTTGAGGTTTTGGAGACGTCTGCGCTATACGTCTGACATTGTTCATGATCTGTCCTTGTGGTCCTACGACACTTGGCCTATATGTCAAGCATTGTACCTGAACTGGTTGGAAGGCATTCCATGTATGAAAATTAGACTTCCATGGTAGGAACAGCGTCAACATATTGATTTCGTCGTACAGGTACCTCGTCTAGAGTTGTGTGTGGAGTAAATGATTAATAAACTCCATGAAAGATATCGAGAAGCAGAATTTGAAATTTATTTTAAGCTTTAGTTATATTTATCACTTGCCGATAATTAAAAAAAAGACGTAAATCTATTGCGCCAATCATTATTTTAATAAGTGATATTTTTTAGGAATGTTTTCTAAATTTATAATTAAATATTTACGAATTTTTAAGATGGCGGCAATGACATAGTAATCCAAGATGGCGGAGTGTTTTTATGAAAAAAATTTCCTTTTTTATAAATTTTAAAATTTATTCCAATTTTTTGATAATAATTACGTATTTTTAAGATGGCGGCTGACACGAAAATACGAGCCAGAATCCAAGATGGCGGATGTAACGAAAAGTGCAATGTTTCTAGAATCCAAGATTGTGACCATAATAATATGTGAAATGGTGTTTTTTAAATAATTTTTTAATAAAATGTATTTAATTTATTTATTTTAATTAAACTTTTTTCCCGAATTTGCAAAGTTAAAACAACGGATTTTTCAAGATGGTAGTAGTAATGATGATTGTAAAGTTTACGATATAATTCAAAATGTGCAGCCATTATATTCTAAATGACAAGGTCATGACCTTGACAGGTTAGAGCGGCTTGTAGATATGATTTATTTAGCCACTTTGCGGACTTTTCAAGCAGTTGGCATTTTTTAAGGACTAAAATGGGAAATTTCCCCTTCAAATGGGAATTTTGCCCAACGACATAGGGAAATTATAAGACATTTGGTATCATTCTGAGTCATTTTTAAGGGATTTTGAGGAAATTTGACATAAAAAATGGCCACCGTTATGTCACAATCCAAGATGATGGTTGTCACCATGTTCCACAGCCTGAAGCCTGGCGCAGGAGGAACTATTATATACTACTGTATACCTAGAGTTTTATTGACTATGCAAATTGTAAGTGCCCTAGTAATTTTTAATAATGATATATTTAATGAGTTTTTTATATAACCTTATACTGAGAACCTTATGTTGCTAGAGTCATAATTTTTCTTGTTTTTCTATTGCTCTCTTTATATAGTTATGCCATGGTTCGTGTGTTACAGAAATTATCATGGCCAGTTGCTTAGGAACAACCTGGTTGCTGTTCCCTCTGAGGAAATTTATTTTCATGATATGAATTGTCCTATGTTTATAGTATTAAGTGTTCAATAAATGTACTATTGGCTCTAGTCATCCCGCTATATTTTGTTGGCCTAGTTCCTAGCTTCTCCACAGACATGCGCCACTCTGCTCATATAATGAGTGTGCGATGTGCCAATAGAGCGCAGAATTAGGTCCTTTGATCCTCAGAGCAAGAAGTACGTAGATATGGTGTAAATTTAATATTTTTTTCTTTTGTAATCTTTGTCTTGTTGCAAGTGTTGTTGTCGTGATATTCTGTCGGATATTCCTTTTGCAGGTACTAATTGCGTACAGGAATTACCCAAGGCAACTTTAATGCATTTGCCGGTCGACCTTAAGATCGGCACCTTTGATGCTGCTACTGTGAAGATAGCTGGATGAGTTAAGATGCCTAGCTCGTGAGTCAATTAAATAGAGTACTAGTACCAGTGACATTGTAACCAGTGAAGGGTTACGTAAAATTGATGACAGTAGATTGACTATTTTTTTGATTAACCCATTGATTAAGAATTTACAGAGTTTGAATGATATTAAAACTAAAAACATTGTTAAGTTTTAAGGAGAAGTTTAACAAGTGGTAGGGTTACAATTTTTTTTCTTACAAAGTTGTACCGTATTTTGCTTACACGAGTGCCTGAGGAGTTGAGACATATCTTCATTAATGCTTAAATGCAAAATCAGCATTGGAATGAGGTGAGAAAGTCTTTGTTAAGTTTAAAGGGTAGAAGCAGAGTAACAAACCCGTTTGCATAATCTGTTTCTTTGTCGTGGTAAATAAGAAAAGGAATCGGCAGTTAATTTTGTAAATGATATTGTAGTGTATGTCAAAGTACTTGGTAATTCTTACCCAGATAGTGAAATAACTATTATAGTGGTTGATAACTTACAGGGGGTTGAAAAACAATATTGTTTGGCCAAATCTCCCAGTTTTTAAAATGAATTGAAAGAAATAGTGGTGTCGGTTCAAACTCGTTCACTCAGCCATGAGATCTCCCAACGTGTTAGGGTGACACAACGTGATAGGGGTACTTCTCAGAAGCCCAGGGACCATGGTGACAGACAATGGTTGAACGCCAGTAGGAAGTGTGGGGGTAATAACCATTTATCTCGGAAATGTAGGTACAGAAATATTGAACATGGTAGTCCTCATGAAAAATGAGAAACAATTTTTCCGGAGGGTTCCAAGAGTGGTGGTGGCAGTGGTAATAAAGTCTTTTAGTGCTTTGCCTGTGAAGAAGCATGGCATAACAACCCAGTTGTAAAAACAGGATTAAGAAAGAAGGGGCTAGACTCAAGAAAAGGAAGAGTTGCCTGCCATGTGTAGTTACCACCTATGGGAAACAAAGCTGGTAAGGCTAGTGGGTACAGGGACCAGTCGGACTCTGATTAGCCAAAGTTGTTGTATAAGATCTTATGAATGAAGTTGATGGTAGGAAGGCCTACAAGTACACTATAGAAGATACTTGATTTTGTTTGGCTAATGGTTGAAATATTACCGCTAGTGAAGTTTTAAGAACTTTTATCAAAATCGGTAATTTTCTTAGAGGTTAGATATTATAGTCATGCATAACTTGAGTTTTAACATGATTATTGGGAATGATTTCCTCAAGTTTGTGGAGGGTTGGGCAGACCTGAAATATAGAATATTTCGTGTAAATTTCAGTAAAAAAACTGTAGACTTGGTAGAGCTGAATAAGGGAATTTGTGTTTTTAGCCTCAGCCCAAGAGATATTGATGTTTGAATGGGGAATTTTCTGATGTGGTTCGTGAGTGCATAGGGTCTTGTAATATTGAACCATATAATGTTCCACTAATTAATAATATTCCTGTTAGAAATACGCATTTCTCTGTTCTGGTTCCAAATGTGTCATTTTAAAGGTAATATTGGTTAAGTTACTGTAAGAGGAAATTATTAGGGCCCTCCCGCACTATGTCTGCCAATTCCGCCTTTCGTGTTGCCAAAAAAAGAATCAACCGGGAAAATTCCACCTTGTTGTGGATTACCGCGAGTTGGGGGAACATTTTTTTTTTTGGATCCCTTTCCTATTATTCAGGTAGAAGTCGTACTGCAACATTTATTTAAAGGTACATATTTCATTGTGTTGGACCTTAATCACACCTACCATCAATGTCTTTTGCAACCCGATAGAAAGCATGTCTTGGCTTTTGTAACACCCGGTGGCTTTTTTTATTGGAATCATGTTCCCTTCTGGGTGAGTTTTGGGCTCACGTGCTTGGGACATATTTCAGAAGCCCCTTCACTGCAACATTTATGACTAATATCGACGATGTTTTTGTCTTTAGTGAAAAATTAGAAGATACGTAGATTATGTTTGGGCGATTTTGCAGGCTTTCATGTACCTAGTTAGTTGGAGGTAGGAATCTGAGGTTTTTTTATACAAGAGCTGGAAAACATATTGATGCTTAGAAAATTTCACCTTGGATCAACTTCGGTCCTTTTAAGAAACTTAAAGTGGTAAGGCGATTGCTGGGAATGGCAAATTATTGTGGCATATTTTTACCTATTTTTTTTTCCAAACTGATAGAACCCTTTAATCGTCTCAAGAGGAAAGGTGTGGTTTTCCAATGGGGGAGAAACAATAATGTAGTTTCAAATGTGTCAAGGAAGCCCTTACTATCCTTCGTTATTCTTCGCATATTTTTCTAGACCCTTTGAAGCTAGCCACTTGGCCTTGGGTGGTGTATTGAATCAAATGGTTGAGGAAGTATTGCACCCTGTTGCCTTTGTTAGCCAGTTATTACATGGTGCAGAGCATAATTTTTCGGCATATGAGAAAGAATCTTTAGCTTGTGTGTGGGCTTGTGAAAAGTGTGCTGACTATCTTGAAGGAAAAGAATTTACTCTCTGTACCAACAATCATGCCTTGACCTGGCTCTGAAAATCCTGCAAACATCTCGAGAAATCAGGATGTTGGGTTGTAAGGTTGATTGGGTTCTAGTTTGTAATTCTACATGTGAAAAGACAGAATAATGGAGTGGCGTATGCTTTATCACTAGTGTTTGATTCCAAAGAGTTTATTGGGTATAATGATGGGACTGATGAGGTAGAGGTAGAAGGTCTTAATTTGCTACAGACAGGGTGTCTACCAGATCTAGTAAATGAAATTCCCTGATTTTTCCAGGTTTTCCAGGTCTAAGACTGAATTTTTCCAGGTTTTCTTTAACACAATTACGACATTCCACGAAACTGAAAAAACTGCATAACAATACATTGATGGGTTTCAAAGAATTTCAACTTACTTAAATTAGTACAAATATTACCTTCTTCTAGACGTGGCCAAAGTGACTCAATTGATGGCAAATAAAACATGCTGCTACAAATATTTCACACACAAAAACATTACTAAAAGGAAGCTCCCGTCAATTTCGCAGTGACTCAACTTTTGCGTCTATAGCACTTGCTTCAGAACAAGCCAAATCCAACACTCGAGCCTTCTTAAACTGCAATGCCTTTATCTCCTCTTCAACTCTTCTTTTTTCTGCCTTCTTCTTGTCTGTAGCTTCCTTTTCTTTTTGTTTTGTTTGCAGGGCTTCCTTACGCCTACAGCTAGCATTTCTTACATATTGTAACATGGACTTGATGATATCAACATGCTCTACACCTCCAGAATGTTGAACGAAGTCATACACTTGTCTTTGTGCAATCAGTGTTTCTTCCTGCAAGTTTTCAGTCAGCAGATTAGAATTCACTGAAAATCCTCTTTCCAATTATGCATTTCCATCATCATCCTCACAAACTTTAGAAGGCCTGTTTTGGCAGCTACTGTATGTGCCTTAAGAATGAGCATCCACAAGTGATCAAGGCTCCCATCTTCTCGAGAAAAAGACGAGAACAGTGCTTCAGAATCTTGCGAGGAACATACCAACTGATATGATCACTCAATGTTATCAGCTTCTTGTCCTGATAGCCACCTGTTTCGAAGACAACATTCTAAACTGTACTTCACACGCTGTTTCCTCACACCCAAATTTAAAGCCATAGACGGACATAAGCAGGAAATTCCTTTGGCAAGTTTGTATTTCAGGGGACTTTTGTCTTGAAGTTTTTTTACCATAACCTTTGGACAAGTCCTAACATAATTTATCAGTAACAGGACAGACTTTTCTGGTACTTTTTGTTTCTTGATGGCATGGCGTACTGCATAGCCCAACTTGATATTGTTAGCAGTAAATAGATTTTCCTGGTTATCTACATCCAATCGAGATACATTGTGTTTTTTTCCCTAAAGCTCTTCAGTACCTCTGGTTTCACAAACTTTCCTGCCAAAGCTAATAAAATGTCTACCAGTGAATCATACAGAAAAGGTACCATGGGTGCTTCACTTTGGAACATTGTAAGAAACAATTCCAGCTTTGATGCCAAAGAGTGGAAGAATGTAAATTTTACTTCTAGAAGATTATCTTCAAGAGCACTTTTCACTACATTGAAAGACAGATGAAATAGAAACTTCACTAACAAATTTCTTTGGAACATTGTAAGAAACAATTGCAGCTCTGATGCCAAAGAGTGGAAAAATGTAAATTTTACTTCTAGAAGATTATCTTCAAGAGCACTTTCCACTACCTACATTGAAAGACAGATGAATAGAAACTTCACTAACAAATTTCTTTAGGTGGGGTAACGTTTTCATGGCACGCTCAGCAACTGCAGTATTTTCTAACTATCTTATTGCACAAAATTTCTTGGGAAAAAGCTCTGATCCAGTTATTCTAATGTAATCTGCCCTCCTTGCAGGTACATGCTTAAACAAAAAGTAACTGTGCCTCAAAAAACTAACAACGTCCCATTGTGTAGCAGGAATTCCAGTTTTTAAAGCACCATGGACCGTATGAAGCCCATAGCTACCAATTTCTAGCAACGATGGCGAATCTTCACCAAAAGTGTCTGTGATATGTATTTTCAAAGCTAACAAAAATGCCCAGTTTACGTTGGGGGCATCCATGATTACTTAAAATTAAATGCACCTGTCGGTGTAATCCGAACGCGGGAAGCACATGCCGCAGCACATACCTCAGCAGGATAACAGACCAGCTTTAACCAGTTTGTATCACGTGATTTAACGCCACTTCCGAATCCGATGGTAAATAAAAGAAAATGGACGTGGGAACTGTTCGTTATTTGCCATTCATAAATAAAAATGGGAGGGAATACACTTGATGCTACGTCAATGCAAGCTGATCAATAAACAAAAAAGTATTGCCAACTACAACCTATCAAAAAAAATTCCCTGATTTTTGAAAAAATTCCCTGATTTTTCCCTGATTATTCCCTGATTACAATATTCCTTGATTTTTCCAGGTTTTCCAGGGTCAGTAGACACCCTGTACAGAATATTTGCGAGTCCTATGTCAATGTGAGACACTGGCAATGTTTAGACCCCAGTTGGAAGATACTTCGTGAGAATGTTGATAGTAACCATAATAAACAATATTGTGTATAAAAAGGTATGTTGGCTAAAATGAATAAAATGGGTAAATTTGTTATTCTAGTACCCGAAAATCTTTGGCACATCATCTTTGAGTACTTTCATAGATCGTACTTTGAGTGCCACTTGGGCCAAGAATGTACAGCGGAAAAGTAAAAGAAAAAGTTTTTGTTACCTAAATGGATAAGGAGATAAAATATAAGGTGCGTACATGTCTGGTGTGTCAGAAGTCCAAGACTGTTCGTACCCATGAAGAAGGGCTTTTCTGTAACACTCCTGCTAATTTTGTTTAAGAGTGAGTTTACAAGGACTGTTTTGGGCATTACCTCGATACAAACAGGGAAAATCTATTTTACTGGTCCTTATAGACAGTTTCTCAAAACATGTTTTAGTTTTTGCTATTAGAGATCAACATTATTCTACCATTAGTAAGGTATTGAGTGAGTGCATATTTTCTTATCGTGGGTCACCTGGTTATCTAATTTCCGATGATGCTAAGAATTTTGTCTCGTGGAAAATTGAAAAAAAAAAAAAAAATGTTTTTTTTTTTTTTTTTTAAGTTAGGGTATCAATCAAGTTCCGATAAATCCTAATCGACCAGAAAGCCGTATAATCGGACCTTAAAACCAATTCTTATGGACTTTCATTATCAGTGTCAGAAAGAGACGGACAGTGATCTGCATGTCGTGTTGCTGTGAATAAACATCATAGTCAGTTCTGTTACTAAATTGTCCCCAGACAAGGTTTTTTTTTTGGGAAGAGAGTTACTCTATCCCCTTAATAATGTTTGGGAATTTACAGTAAATGCGGATGGGCTGAAAGATGGTAGCAAGTCACGTAGATATTGGGCTGAGACTATGGCACAATTGCATCGTATTACAAACATTTGAAAACAAGATATGATAAAGATAGAGATGAGGTGTCATATCAGATTGATGATTTGGTGTCATTCCTAATTGATGATTTAATGTTAGTGAAAACTCACTGTCTGAGTAAAGCGGTTGACACTTTACCGTAAACTTTCCTGAAGTATAAATGACCTTAATACATATTATATTTCGGACAGCTAATACACTGTTAATGAAAGATGGGAACAAGAATATTTGTTTAGTAACCCATTTGTGGATAATGTTAAGCCATTTCATGGACATAAGTCATGAATTTCAAACTGAATATAACTATTACGATATGCGACTGGAACTAGTATATTTAAGGTAGTGGTATGATGTCTAAGTGATTCTTGTTTCGTATTGCATCCTTATTGGAGTGGTCTTAAAGATGGCCTGCGAACCCTAGTGTGTCTTTTCGAAGAACAAGTCCTTCAATTTTTAGGGAGGGGAGAATTTGTTGTTCCCCTGGACTCACCTCCCCCTAATTTTACCTATCTATAGCCTTAGCGGTGCCCTCGATGAATTGTTAAGTGTTTTACGGTAATTGTTATCTCTGGGAGGTAGGACCCCCTGAGAGCAGCGCGACGAGGAGCGACGGGACCGTGAGAGTGCGACTGAGTGGTGCGAGACTGTGTGTGCGGACAGGCGCGAGGTAATGGGCAAACCACTGTTGGGCCTAGCTCCAGTGAGGAATGTGAACTGTGTACTTGACAGGCATTTAGTGATTTATAAACAGACATATTTTAGTGAGAGTGCTTTGTAAACAGACATTAAGTGTGGTGATTTAATTTGTAATGTAAATAGTAGTAGTAAATAAAACTGTATAAAAATTA
The DNA here is from genome assembly GCF_032445375.1 of Bacillus rossius redtenbacheri. Classification (NCBI taxonomy): domain Eukaryota; kingdom Metazoa; phylum Arthropoda; class Insecta; order Phasmatodea; family Bacillidae; genus Bacillus; species Bacillus rossius. The sequence continues at coordinate 221,615,727 of NC_086330.1, read as the reverse complement.
ATTGGGCTATCCTTACGAATCCGTTTTTCCCCACTTGTAACAGTATCACAGGTGCTGATAAATTATCCAACTTTAGGGAGCGATAACAGTTTCTTAGATAAATTTAAAAAAATGGCACAATGAACTGAAAACACTTCGAAATAAGAGAACAAAGAAATTAACTGTACCACCAGGAAAGATGCGTATGCACAACATTTGGTCCAGTACCAGTCGAACTAAAATAGATCGGAAATATCATACACAGAAAAACAGGGAAGATCAATCAGACAACAGTAGTAGTGATACACAAGATGAAGATGTGCAATATGATGATACTGATAACCGTGAAAGGGATTCAATGTATTCAGATTTTGGAAATGATGACCCAAATGAATGTGCATGAGTTACACAGACAATGAAAACAAGGATCGCAGTGGTAATAAAACCGATTTCAATTGAAAGTTGTATTGGGGACTTTGTAATATTTATTTATGATGGCATAGTTTATCCAGGAACATAATGTTAAAATAAGTGCTATGAGCAGGATTGGAAATTCTGGAAATGGCCTGTATATAAGGATGCAATCTGGTACAAGAAATAAGCTCTTATCGGGATGCTTCCCCGTCAAAACAAATAGCATATCATGTTATCAGTTGATTAAAAAAATTAATAAATAAAGCTCATGTAAATGTTATTTTGTCTATATATTTCCTTTGATAAAATAAGTAATAATTTTTATGAAAACAATACAATTTTAATTTTTTTTTTGGTGAAAATTGTCCTTGTAATTTGGATTATAATGGACAAAAATATTTGCTGCACTGATGTGTGAACTGATATTATGTTAAGGAATAACAATTAGTTGTGTGTGTTACTTATATGTATACCCATATTCGGTATCTACTGCCAGTATATTGAGAATTATAATTTATATTGTGTTTTATCAAAAGCTGTGTTAACATTATCATTTCTTCTACTAAACAAAGTTTTCAAAAATATTTCAAATGAAAAATTCAAGTACTATAGGAATTCACAGATACAATAAGGCACTAAGTGACCCTTGTGTAGAGTTACTTTATGCCATGATGATTTTGTTAGTCGAAATCAATTCGAATATTGCTTTGCACAAACTGATCCCGTCTCAGGGTATTTTTTTTTAAATAGGCATTGAAAGTTTCTTTACATGTAATTAGAACTGAAGAATCTAGTTAACTACGGCCACAATCACTTTAAAAAATAATAAATCATTTTCGAACTAATCAAAGAATATTAAAAAGGTTTAACAATCATCATAGTTGACGGAATGATAAAACTCTGTATGGAATCTTGGTTTTGACATTAAAATATATGTTTAGGTGGACATGGTAATTTAACACGAAAAATGTTTTATGTAACATTTTTGGTGAATAAATACAACTTTTTATTGTTATTTCTGTCATCAATTAAAAATGCAATCAATAGCTATTGAGCGTCACTTAAGGTCTACCAGATTTCTTTCTTAGAATTATGGCAGGTTGCACCATTAGAGTTAAGGCTTGATCTCATTGATCTCATTTTCTGATGCACTATTTTGTTATGAGCGCCGAGCGTAGATTTTTGAGATTTTTGAGTTGAACCGACAATCGAGGCAGTTCATGGAAATGATATCGAATTGACACAGTGCGAGCAGACATGCCTGGAGCTTGTTCGGAATTTATGGAGATGGTTTTTAGTAATCAGGCTTTAAAAATTATAGAATGTAAATATGTATATAATAAGAAAAACATGAATGAAAAAATATTCTTTTCCTAGTGTCACAACCACATTTCAGATATAATACATTTATTTAAGTATTTGTAAAGTTGGTTATTTATTTTAATGCTTTAATAAGGCCTATTTCGTTAATTAAAATCGAAAGAGACGAGGCAGTGACCACTTGAGCTGCTATATTGTGGCGACATCAACCATTTGCATGACACGGTACAATCGATTGTAGCGACTCTTCATATCGTTCCAGCCCTCCAATAGAAATGTACTTTACATTTCTTCAAAACTGCTGCCACCTGTTACTGCAAATTGAAAAAGTATGAACTTCAGTTTACGCGAGCGAAAATTGTTTAGCTCCAAAGTGTGTTGGCGCAACGTTCAGATAAATCATCCCAGATAATTCTTGGGCTAAGAACACTGGATCGTGGGACGAAGAGCAGACTGGTGCAACTGGCCACTAGTCAACCTCGCACTCAATAGAGGTTATAAAAAGTAAGAAAAATAATGCTTCCTGAAACATTTTCCACTGTCCGCAAAAAGTACCTGGCGTGCCTTAAGTTTCCCGGGCCGTGTGTTGAACTCCACCTTCACTGACCAAAGGCGAATAACAGCCTTTAAATGTGCGATCTAGGACGTGTCACTTAGCATGCACTCAAGAATGTATGCAAACCTAATCGTGGCTTGCAGGTTAGGAGCGGTCTCGTAGCCCCTCCAAACTTCACGAACGACTGTCAGGATCTACAAGACAGACGGGGGCGAAGGGACGCAAAAGAGGAAAGGGAACATGGCGCGTAAGCTAAATAGGCCCAGATGAAAATGGAAAAATAATTATCCCTTGCCAATTACACAACTTATAATTTTTCACTTTTTGAACTTCAGTGTTTCTAAAACACCTGCCAACACCAGAAACCTACTAACTGAGCAACACTAATAACTCATCCGGTGAAGCCAGGAAAATCCCAGGGTCTAACACATAGTATCTCAGGCTATTAATATTAATTTATACAGCGGCAGCTAGCCACTTTTTATTGACTCATTTAAGTGAATACACCCAGTAATTAATAATCACCACCGTCGGGGTGAAGTTACGCACGCCCGCATGCATCTTAGCTTCTCTCTCCCTACCTCCTCTTCCAAGGGAGAGCCAATTCAGAGTTTAATTCAACATGATTACACTAATTCATCTTCTTGTAAGAGTGATGGAGCCACAGCAGCATCTGGTCCGCAAACTCTGACAAAGTAAAAACTATTTCCCACTCGATCAATTCTTCGGTTTATTGGTGGTCGAAACAAAGGTGCTTGACGATAACCCACGTTCCTCTCTGGTTTTTCTCTTTGATGTGATAAACTACATAACATATTTACTGTCTCTAATATTACAAAATGATCGATTAGATATTTGCTCATTTTCCATGCAGTGAAAATATTAAGACTATTTTTAACTTTAAATTAGAACGCATTTTATATTTTATTCCAAATAGGGTAATTATTTAAGTGTTTTAACCTTCGAACATTATTTTTCATCCCTTGCAGTAATAACGTGGTCATTAAAAATTTGCTTTGCACCGAGTTTAAACGTAATATTAAGATGGTTTAGAAAAAATCGAATAATTTTGATACTAACAAATTATTATTTTTTTAAAATTTAAACCCCTGTTTTTACGGTAATATTCGTTTCATCAAAAATTGTTTTAGCAAAAGTTTTAGATGGAGTTTGGGATTTATACAGTAAATTATAACGGATTTAATGGTAAATATATTTTTTTAAATGTTGATCATTTTTTTAAACTTCAAACTTTATTTCCACCCCTTGCAGTAATGGTTGGTTAGATAAAAAATTAATTTAACAATAGTTTTAGTCAATTTATAGAATTTAAACAAAAATAAAAATGGATTCGGTAGTGTACATGGTAGGGAAGTTTTATTAAGTTTCTTATTCGAACCCCATGTTTTTTTCAACAACTTGCAATAATGGTTTGTTTAATCAAAAATTGTTACAGACACAAAGTTTTAGATAGAAGTTATAATAAGATTTACAACCAATTTAAACGTATTTGATAGAGTACCTAATAAGGAAGTTATGAATATTTTGTCATTCAACCCCTATTTATTTCACCCCTTGCAGTCATTGTAGGTCGTATAAAAAAATTATTATGGGGAAAGTTGTAAATAACACAGACCAACAAGAAAACAATTTTTTGGTGTCTAGAATTTTGTAACTGATTTTAGCTCTATTTGGGGCGCTGCATATAAATATGAAATTAGTTTTTTTTTCTGTCCGCTCTACTTTTTGAAATAAGTGTTACAAAAGAAGTAAAACCGCCTGCCTGACTCAAGCCACTTCGTCACAGGGATGCCCCAGGCTGGGAATCCCCACTTCGTCCCTGGGATACCAAAGGATGGGAATCCCATCCTTCATTTCAACGCTACAATGAAATTTGAGGTCAGTTTGTGAGTTTTAGCCTTACGAAGCAGTTTGTAAAGGCTCTTGATAAGGATTGATCAGGCTTTGAATTTATAGGCGGGGGGGGGGGGGGGGGGGAGCATGCTTCACTTGATCATGGGAAAAAAATGGAAGAATGAATATTTAACGGCCCAGAAATAATAAAAATCATTAAGGACCAAGCCTTCGTAAATTCCATGCACGAGGCTGATCGAAAATCCTGGACTTCATTTGTTGCAGTCATCGGAAATTTTCTAAACGACAAGCTTAAAAATTTCAAATCCCTTGGGTATGACATGAGCATTAAGGTGCACTATTTATACGGCCACCTGAACCGATTTCCTGAAAATTTAAAAGACAGCAGTGAGGAGCAAGGTGAAAGATTTCTTCTAGATATTAAAATTATGGAGGACCACTATCAAGGAAGATGAGATACGCACATGATGGCTGGAGTTTAAAAAGGGACTGTTCCAAGATATATTGAAGAAGTTCACGAAAAAGAAGCTTCCAAAGTGTTGAGTGACTAGTTGGCTCCATCGATGACTTGGTACTATGTGTGTGCGTGTGTGTGTATATATATATTATAATATTAGTATACACTAATAAATATTTGTATAATATGATATTTGTAAAATATAATATTTGTCTAATTAAAGAATATGAATTTAATGTTAAATTTTTAGATTTTATTCATGGATTTAACCTAAAATAACGTAAAACGTAAATTTCAGTAAAACGTTATATCTTAGAAATTTGACCTCCTAGCAAAAACTAATGCCATTTTTGAATTGAGGGCATCAAATTCATATGAAATCAGCTCCAAATACCTCGGTCCCAAAACTATGGTTGGCCTGTGTCATAATTAAAGGTTTTACAATCAATTAGAACGAATTTGATGGTGTACATGGTACGGAAATTATGAATTTTTTAAAAGTCTACCCTTGTTTTTTCAACCCCTTGCAGCAATGGCCCATTTTATCACAAATTGTTTCAGACAAAAGTTTTAGAAAAAACTATAAGATTTACAACAAATCTGAACGGATTAGACTGTATCCTCACTAACGGAGTTACTGCTTCCTGTTTCTCGTGTTTACGTTTCACTTTCAGACAAAAGTTTTAGATAATATTCATACGGTTTACAAACAATTCGAACGGATTTAATAGTGTGCATACTAAAGAAGTTATGATTTTTTTTGTCTTTCAACGCCTGTTATTTTCCACCCCTTGCAGTAATGGTTGGCCATATAAAAAATTTTCGGACAAAAGTTGTAGATATTTTTTTTTTTAATTTTTATAATAAATGAAATGGATTTAATTCTTAACAAAGTACGAATTTTATCACATTTTTGTTTTTTATAACCCCTTTTTTTCAGCCCCTTACAGCAATGGTTCATCTTATAAAAAATAGTTTCAAAAAATGTTTTAGATCATAACTATAAGATTTACAAAAAATTCGAACGGATTAGATTGTATCCTTACTAATGGAGTTATGAATTTTTTTTCTTGCAACCCTTATTTTTTTCCATCCCTTGCAGTTATGGTTGGACGTATCAAAAATGAGTTTAGACCAAGGTTTTTGGTATTACTACTACGAGTTATAATACGTTCAGACTGATATGGTCTATATAATGGGGGTTAAAGTGTTTTTATGTTTTTCATAACCTTCCCCTTTTCTAACCCTTTGGTCTGAAATTGCCCATTAACGAACTCGACCGAAATTTTCCACAAATATATTTTATATAACAGTTCGGAAGATATTAATGAAAAATAGCGGCAGTTATCGTCTCCACATAATTATATATATATATATATATATATATATATATATATATATAAAAGATGGACCATGAAATGAAAACCTATATAAAAAATTTTCTGAAGTTGCACCATAGTAACACCTACAATAGGTAGTATTTCTTAGAAATCTACCTAATATTGACGTCCTGTTAACTTAAGCTGATATTTAATGGATAATTGATAGGATAAATGGCGATGAACTCGTCGTTCTCAATGTTACTATCAAAATACCTTGTAATATCATACATATCCCTTATATTTGTTTCCAAAGTTCTGCCCCTCCATCACTGCATGTAGTTAAACTCATAAGTTGCTTTAAATCAGGATATTCCAACATTGCTGCAGCGATAATCCTCGGAACCTCCTGTATTCGGTGAATAACACTTGCAGCAGTTCCCACCAGTAAAATGCGATGTTTTCTTCAGGAGGTAACACGCATCTGAAATCACTAAATGCAAAAAGTTTTCAGTACTCTTAAATAGCCTCAGGAATTGTTTTGGATTTTCACTGCTTTTCCCTGCAAATGCCAGCCGGCATCTCCTCGCTGGGCGATGCAGAGCGGAAACAGGAGCGTTCTATGGTTTCACCGGCTTTCTAGGCGATGGTGGTGTTTTGTAGCGCTTTCCGATGAATTGTCGATGTTCCCGTCTTCTTGTATGTTATTTCTGGCCGTATGGGAGATGTCCTGATTTTGCGCGTCTTCAAATGTGTGACGTGGTCGAACCTCTCGCTCTAATTCGACCACTCTGTCGTCCTCATTTTTAATCCTGTTATTCTGCTGGTCTTGAGACTAATTTAGTTAATATTGATCTTTAAAAAATTTCTCGACAACGTGTCGGTAGAATAAATCCATCGGTTCTTTTGCAATCGACACAGCTGACTCTCTCATTTATAATGTATGTTCGAAATCTCCCGGAATTATTCTCGTACAGCAGTAATCGCGTTTTCTAGATCATCAATCCTCCTAGTAAGCTTAGTATCGGTCAAAGTCTGACGTAGTTTAGTATGAGAACTTTCTCATTCATACTGTAGTATGTATTTCAACATTATCCTGAACAGATCCCATCAATCATAGCTCAAATTCTTCACTCCGTCTTATTGCTTCCTGTTTCTCGTGTTCACGTTTCTCTTCTATTTCTGGTTTCTACCGTCAGCACCAGAGCAATACCGTCTCTATGCCTGGCACATCATTTGCGCTCGACGGTGAGGTCTCCACAACTGCAGAGTGTACCCACTTGTAGTCGTAGTACTCCGATCTTCTATTCCATACTGTCGCTCAAAATCGGGAAACATCACTTGTTCAATGTCCTCTATCCTCTGGTGAAGTACCTAGTGGTTAATATGTGTTATAATTATATATAGGTTAAAGTTTTGTGTAAGTAAATAAATATTCAATATTTATCACTACGTTTTTGTGGTCGCCAGTGCAATCTACCAACCAATGTATCACTCACTGATTGTAAGCCCAAAATATCTTATCTCGAGCCCCTTGTTGTTGCTAACTCTGTGGGAAAAATTTAGTTACCCACTTGTGTCTAAGTACGATTTGAACATATCTAATATTTTTAATATGCAAATTAATCTTTTAAGGGTGTTAGGCACTTTTGAAAGAAAAACTGGGAGTAAAAAAATTGATAAAGAATAGAAATAGTATTAAGATGATTTTATGGGGTCATTAATACTTAAAGACATGTAATTAACCAAATGAATATCTATGTACACTAAAATACACATGATTATATAGTTTAATACTTTACCAATGTAATACAATCCCTGACAAATAAATTAATGACACACTTCTTAGAGTACACTGTGTTAACTCGTAGGTTATATGTTAATATTGTATTTTATGTTTTTCACATAATTAAAACACAGATCATTGATCCAATAGTACTCAAAATAAATAACTTCAATTAAGTTAGTCGACTGGCTAAAACGATAAAGCTACTATGAGAAATTTCTTAATCCGGGTAATACTGGGATGGTATTAAAATTGTGCAACAGCTAGGAAATTTAAATTATTAACTAATCAAACATTTATCACTAATAAACACTGAGATTTTCTTATATCATCGATAAAATTAAGAATTATATGAAAAAAAGACTGTTAATTTTACACCTCAATTTAAAATTTACACTTCATTAACATAATATACAGGATAACAAGGTATTCTCAACCCTTATCCGTTATAAGACGTAATGATAGGAGTTCGAGGTGTCTTCCTTTGGACGTCTCGTCTGCAGTGTCTGGGCACGGCGTAATCCCAAGAGACGAGCTCCAAGTCCTGGACGACAACCAGTCCGTGTCACTCCGGTCACTGCTCATCGTCGCAAGAACTACTGGCGTTAGCTTAAGATTCTGTTATTATGTGAAAACTGACTTTCAGTTAGTGACACAGTCGAAGTTTGTCGTCAATAAAACCAATTTTTACAACTCCTTCACATTATTAGTATGCATATCTGTCATTCAAATAAAAAATACATTTTTTTCCTTTACTCACGATTCACAGTCCACAAAAGAATTGTCAGAGCACGACGAATATCAGAAACCTACTATTGTTCCTCAAAAGGGCACATAAAAATCTGTTTAATCCTGATAGTTGGTCGTTAGTATAGGCTTTCAAATAATCAGAATAGTTCTTTAAATCTAATGTCTACTCAAAAGTCACTGTAAATACTCGCAAAAACATTATTAAAACTTAAATAATATTTGATTTACAATTTAGAACACAAAAATACACACTTGCGAATAGTATTAAATCTTGGTGAAGCATTACATAATAATATACTGCAAAATTATATTTTGGTAATATTCAAACAAGACTTGTCACTAGTCACCAAGAACTTTAAAAATATATTAAAAGCTAAGAATGAACCTGATATTTTTTGAAAACTTAAAAGAAAATTTTACGATTGCACAGATGTAGAATTTTGAATCATACTAACGTAACAAGGAACACGAAATAAAACTTAAATATATATAATAATGTGACTATGGGGATAATACTCTTCACGTTGGTTAATTAGATTACTTATAAGTATTTTTGAACTCATAAACATCTATTTTCATTTACAATGTCACAAGAGTCCAATGATATATTTTGTACAACTCTGCCTTACAGCGTAAGCAAAAGACAATAAAGTTTATCACAAAAGCATACAGCTTGTACAAGCCCTAAAATCGAAGAAGGCGAACTATACGGGAAATATATACAACAGTTATTTTAATCGGGGCAAGTATTAAAAAATAAAATTTTTGAACGAAATAGAATGTATTTAAATAAAACATTCTGCAAGGTTCTTTCTTGTCTGCTGTGATATTTGGGCTATATGAACTTAATTTTGGTTTTTGAGTTAATAAATTATTAGATATAGTTAATTAAATTACAAACCTTTCTGACTGTATATCTGCTGTTAAACAATTGTATTTAATGCCTCGTTTTTTACTGAATAGAATTGTAGGCATAAATTTATTTGAAAATTTTACATAATTAATAAACAATGCGCCTTTTTATACAGCTAAACTTAATTTAAATGGTAATTTATTTCGGAATTAAATAAAATATTAGTCATAGTTCCGTATGTAAAAAGTATAAAAAAATATGTAAATCTATACGGGAAAGACATACGAACCCATAGATGTTCAAATATTTTATTTCAAACTCATACATATATAAAAATATTTGTTTCATTCCTATTATACAAGCGTGCGCGCACGTACGCACGCGCACACATACGTACAAATGTGCGCGCACGCAATAATATGGAAACCTCTTTGAGTTGTGTTAGTTTCTGCACGCTGACAGTGTTCTCCCCTTGCTGGCGTGCACACGGCAGGCCGCGATGTATGCCGTGTAACGTAGTACGTAGTAGAGTTACAAACTGATTCGCGTATCCACCCACCCCCCCTCCCCGGCCCTGATAGCTACCGAGTGAGATGCAGCAATATTTATAATGGGAAATATTTATTCTCGCCATAAAAATTCACTATCAGTAACTGCAAAAGTAACGTATAAATGTATGTCATGTGCCTGGTGTTGGGTATGGTGGCCAAGATGTTGGCCATGATGTAATTAAATATGACAGAATGTTTCAGAATCCCAAATGGCGAACTGTCTAGAATCTAAGTAATTGACTTTAAAAATGTTCTAGAATCCAAAATTGCAGTTAGGATCAAGGGCCACGATGGCTGGAGTCAAAGACAAAAATTAAGATAAGACTTCGGGAGGCTTGAGTTCTTTATGTTAGTAAATTATCATCATCTTTGCGGATTTTTAAGCCTCTTTGTGGAATTGTTAATATACTTGGCGCATTTTTAATTTTCGAAATTTTTAGTTATTTGATGGTAAATGTTTCCTCAAAACGGCAATTGTCAGTCAATTTTAAAGGTTGAGGTCAAATGTCAAGATCGTCAAAGATGGTGCACCCCTGCACTTGGCACCACATCCTACACCCAGGCACAGAACATACATTTATATACTACTTGCAAAGGCAATGGATGAACTTTGGACTTACAGATCTTGTTATGCCTGTCCAAGTTATGATCGTGCATTTTCTGAACACTTCACTTACCAGTTAAAGTTGTACACTCTAGTATTTTAGTCTGCAACCATACGATACTTTTTTTCCAACATTTATATCGTAGTGCAAAATTTTTGCTATAGTAGCCAGAAATAAATTTTGTACAGTACAGATAAGTCTGTTAATCCGCTAATGGTACCACATCAAACACTTTACTTAATCACATCACAGTACTCACATTAAAACAATGACGATCATTCTGATACCATACACAACACAAACTCAAAATTTCCAACTTAGGTGGTCCTCACGTACGAATATGTCAGAAAGTGTATGCTTTTTCTAAGTGATTCATAAAGTTAGTAACGATGTAATCCTAAAAAATAGCGAATGATAAAGAACATCATAACATTAGCTAGGTTTTTTTTAATGAAACCATTGATATTCTATTAAGGTATTTTAAAATTTTCCGATATGTCACTGAGATTCTGTTAACGTATGCTATAAGTTTTCTGATTTGACTCATTGGTAGGAACTAAGTTAAAAATTTCTAGACCGTGTAAGTAAGGGTAGGTAGGGAGTTATGGAACAGTACCTACTGCGGGCGGAGAGGGGTAATGATCAGCAACGTTAAATAGAGCCCCCCTTGAGCGAGGTAGGGGAGGAGACAGTGTTGTTGACATGCCAAGTAGGTATTCAAAAAAGCCATCTGCTGGTGGCCGCCATCATGTTAACGTCCGCCATTTTGTTTTGAAATTAGGTGGCGCCAGTGGATTATACAAAAAAAAAAAACTGGCGATGGCAGGGATTCGATAAGGGAGACATGAGTTCGTCAAGGTTAGAATCAAATTCAAATTCAAAGTTTTTATTCAACATGATTGCACTTTACAATTCTGTGTGGTTACATGGGCACTCCAACATTCATTTCTCTTTTGCCAAAAGTGCAAGGGGGTACAAAATTTAGGTTACATATCAAACAAACCTTACACTAACAATAAAAGGAAAATTTAAAAATCATTTCGCATGTAAAGGTTAGAAAGCCAAGACCTTAGCTACTAGACTATGAGGTCAGTTGAAGAAAAAGAATTAATAAGAAATATAAAATATCAAGGTATGCGATAGTACTAGCTACGTTTAATTCCATAATATAAGGCGCCATCTTTGGTAAGGAATATTAGATATCAAAATATATCTTTAAGGCAATAGTACTACATATGTTTTTATTTCAAAAATAGAGACCGCCATCTTTAAATACACCTCAAACTCTCAGAGTGCGACACATTTAAAAATAAGGGGCGCTATCTTCTTCACGTTTGCTAGGACTTGTTCCTTTATTTGTACAGAGACAACCAATAATCTCTCGCAATCTTCGATTAAAAAAAAATCTTGGATGGAGAGGCATAGTGCACCTTAGAATACATTCCCTAATGTGCATTAAAATATCGCATACATAATATTGTTTGTTACACATATGCCTATACAGTTATAAGTAATTATAAATTTATAGGCTTAGTATAACCTATATGCTTACACATAAACATGAATGCATAAAGACATAGTATAAAATATAATATAAAATAAAGTCTTAAATTGTTTGTTCCACATATGCCTGTAGGGAAAAAGTAATTATAAATAAGGTATAGTAAAACATGTATTTTTATACATGAATGTTTATGCATATAGGCATAGATTAAAAAATGTAGCAAAACGTCTTTACACTTTTGTGTTGTATTCTATATACATATATTAATATGAAAACAGTATTATTAAGCACTAGCTACAGTACCCGGCTTTGCCCGGGCTGAACACCGGGTGATATATTGTCCGCGAGTTACAGCAAAATGGATAGCGATATGTCCAGTGTGGTGGACAGTAAGAAATGACACATAATTACTGTTTGTGCATCTGTGACCTATGGTTTTCTGTTTACCCATGGCGATCGGTTGAAAGGTTTAGAAGTTGATGCACTACAGCGGCATCTAGCGGCGAGTTAAAAAAAAATGGTTAGCATAAAAACCTTCTCCTTGATAAAAACACTTCGATGTGCCAACTTTCATGGCGATCGGTCAAACGGTGTAAGAGTTTATCGCCGTCATACATGCCAACATCCAATTATATATATTCTTATATTTCGAAATTTTGGGGCTTTCTTTTTTGCGGAAAGTGGATGTTCAGGACCTCGAATGGTTTGGAACACTCCATCTCGAAAGAATAGATATTTGAAATTCCTGAAATTGTCGAAATTTTGGGACTTTGTTTCCAGAGGGGGGCGGGGGGTTCGAGGACCCTGAATGGCTCTAAAACACTTAAAATCGAAAGAGATAGATTTTTAAAAATTTTTAAACTTTCGAAATTTTGGGGCTTTAACCACCTGGGAGGGGCGGGGGTGATGTTGAGGACCCCGAATGGCTCGGAAACACTCCAAATCGAAAGAGATAAAAAGGAATATAAGAATTTAGGCATTTACTGTACTCATATCTACCATAATAACAATATTGACAAATAGAAAGCTTATTACCTACCTATGAATAATTATCTTAATCAATTAATAAATAACTGTATGTTTAAGAATTTACGTAAATACATAATATTAAACTTCAAACTATACACACCAAAAAAAAAAACTAAGGATGTTTGTGAAACTATTTTTTATTTGTCATAATGTTTAAAACATTTGTAGGATTTGTTTATATGTAAAAATGCGGTGGCAATATTCCGCTTATCCAAAGGAGTATAGAAATTAATAGAGATATCACTCCCTGTACACACCACAAATCTTTGAATTAAGTAAAAAAAAAAAAAAAAAAACATAGTCCAAAATGAAACAAAAAGTATAAATAACAACTAATTTGACAAAAAAAATGTATACAACTGGAATGACAATGTTAACATCCGCCTGAAATTGAAAAGAAGTAGTTAGGTAAGAATATATATACATATATATATATATATAAGAAATTAAATGAAATTAAAACATAAGTAGTATGTAAATGGGGCTCCGGGCCCTGGCGCTGGCGCTTGGAGCCAGAACCGGTGTCCGCCATCTTGGATTGAGACGTCACGGCCGCCATCTTGGATGAGCGTAACGGGACACATCGTAACGGGACAAGTTGGACATCGACCTTTAACCCTCAAAATTGGCCAAAATTGGGCAAAAATTGCCCAAAATTACTCAAAAATTGCCAAAATTTCAATTTTTTTTTTTAAAATTTCCGCCAAAAAATCTAAAAAAATTCCACAAATAAAAATTTTCTCTTTGCGAGGGAAAAATTCCCGTTTCAAGGAAAAATTTCCCGTTTTTAGTCCTTAAAAAATCCCAGCAGCTAAAAATGTCCATATGTAGGCTTAAGCATCCATGTCTACAGCCTACGATAAGCCTCTGACATCATCATGTATTATGACGTCACCATTGCAATTTCCGTTACGGCCGCCATCTTTACCTTTTTTATTTATTATATGATTTTAATGAAAAAAATTTAACATTTATAAAAAAATTCACTTAATAAAATTTGAGTAAAAAAATATTGAAAAACAAACATTAACGACACGGAGCTCGGAGTCCTCGGTTCGAACCCAGTGAGGGCAAAAAAAAAATGACGACAGATCCTTCCCCCGCGGTGGCTGCTGGCATACTGACTCCCACCACTTTTTTTTTCAAAGCATATATATCGTCACCTAGTATGATGTCATGTCCGCCATCATGTCTTCGATGCTGGAAGCCATCATCATTGTATCGTCGGCGAGAGTGCGCTGATGACATGTTAGTTTAATTCTTATCCGCTAGAGTGCAATAATCAATTATTGCTGTGACACCCGCCATCTTGAAATATGGATGCCATCTTGAAAATCCGTAATTATTTAGCTAGAAATTCGGGAAAAGTTCCAAAATTCAGAATACAAGAAATAAAAACATTAAATTCTTTTAATTTAAATTATTTATATAATTCTTTACATTATACAAATGCAAGTAAAACAAGCCATTATTGTATGTAGCCAGCTTCCCTCAGTTCCTTGAGTATGAAGGATATTTCTTTGATGCACGAATAGTTTCTGGTGCATAAATCGCGTAATTACCTGTTCTTGCGAACTCGATGGCATCTTAACCGACTTTAACGTCGAACTCGGAGGTTGTACCATCGTCTACGGGAACCTTTACGACAGCTACGACGGAGAAGGTGCAGATCCCGTTGGCAACGACGACGACGACAACATTGGAGGAGATTTAAACAGATGTGATACAACCATCATCCGAAATTTCATCATCAGCAATGGATACTTCCGCTAATGAAGAGCGTACATTGCGTCAGTTCAAATAATGTGACGCATCATTTACTATCACCTCAAATGCTCGCAGACATGAAAGAAGCAGTTGTTCTAATAATGTTAAAAGAATACAATTGCAGTGCAATAAGTGGAAAAAACTAATTTCACGTCTTGATAGCTTACATCTTCATTATAAAAAATGCTCCGAGAAAGTTAAGTGCGAGTATAAGGAACATGGTTATTGTTTTGACTGATGTGTTGTACCAGCTGATGAGACTTTATAAGTGAGACCCTGGTGATATGGACTTCAGTCCGTCTCTGTCTGCGGCGATGAATGGATCGGATAGTTAGACTTGTATAACATAATAGACCGGTATCTAGCTATTCTTGAGAACTCGATGGCGTCATTACTACTATCTACACCAACCTGGATCGAAGGTCTACCATCATCAGTGCAGAGCACGATGACAACGACGTCTACAGCTACACCTGCTCTCTCAGCACAGCAGGAGATTTCGACGCGTGCAACATCTTCCGCAGAGCAGACCTCAAAGGCTTCAGAAGTTAACATGTCAGCAGTGTAACAATGGTTGTCAACAGTTCCAGTGGCATTGATGAAGGAAGGAGCATCCAGCGGTGTTCCATCACCCGACTGCACGTACTGTGAGAAGATCAAAAACTTGAAATTACGGGATTATGTAATACACAATTGTAGTAATAACTATGAACGTATTAAATATCAGTGCAACAGGTGTTTAAGCAGGTTTATACTCTATGGAAGATTAAAAACGGCACCTCAGGAATTGTGATAGACTGGCTGTACATTCGTCGGAATCAAGCTGTATATTTTGTAACAAAACATTGGCAAATATTCAAAGTGCACAACGACACGAAATATATCACTGTCCTTTTAATGAAGTCGATAATTCGTCTTTGTGTGAAAATTGTAGTGTACCAATATGTCGACCTGATAGACTGAATAGACATTTACGAACATGTAAAGGACTTGGTCCATACAACAAGAAGACTGTTTTAATCGAGAGATCCACGAAACTTTGGTAATTTGTCTGTGTATTTTTTTTGTACTTGTAGTTGGATAGAAATTGTGTAATAAAAGTATTTTTTAAAAGAACTTGCGGTGTTTTTATTATCTCAAACCTACCACTTTAGTGGTACTTTTTTAAAATATTAAAGTGTTTTTGTATCGGCCAGGGATCGAACCAAGGACCTTAGTCGATCTAATCAATCATTATATCGATTACAAATTTATTTAATGAATTTTGAACTTTTTCCCGAATCTCTAGCATTAAAATTACGAATTTCCAACATGGAGGTCTTGATGTTTGATAAGATGACGGTAGTAGAGGATTTAAAGTCTCTTTACGAATGTTGAAAATGGTTTATTGAATTTATTATTTTTTTACATAAAATTACACATTATTGCTTCGATCGGGTATCGAACCGAGGACAGGAGCGAATCGAATCAGTATGTAAATTAATGAGTGATTTATTTAATGAATTTTGGAACTTTTCCCGAATTTCTAGCTAAATAATTACTGATTTTCAAGATGGCGTCCAAATGTCAAGATGGCGGGTGTCACAGCAATAATTAATTACTGCACTCTAGCGGATAAGAATAAACTAACATGTCATCAGTGCACTCTCGCCGACGATACAATGATGATGGCTTCCAGCATCGAAGACATGATGGTGGACATGACATCATACTAGGTGACGATATATATGCTTTAAAAAAAAAAAGTGGTGGGAGTCAGTATGCCAGCAGCCACCGCGGAGGAAGGATCTGTCGTCATATTTTTTTTTGCCCTCACCGGGTTCGAACCGAGGACTCCGAGCTCCGTGTCGTTAATGTTTGTTTTTCATTATTTTTTTACTGAAATTTTATTAAGTGAATTTTTTTATAAATGTTAAATTTTTTTCATTAAAATCATATAATAAATAAAAAAGGTAAAGATGGCGGCCGTAACGGAAATTGCAATGGTGACGTCATAATACATGATGATGTCACAGGCTTATCGTAGGCTGTAGACATGGATGCTTAAGCCTACATATGGACAATTTCTAGCTGCTGGGATTTTTTAAGGACTAAAAACGGGAAATTTTCCCTTGAAACGGGAATTTTTCCGTCGAAAAGAGAAATTTTTTATTTGTGGAATTTTTTGAGATTTTTTGGCGGATTATTTTTTTAAATTGAAATTTTGGCGATTTTTGAGGAAGTTTGAGCAATTTTTGTCCAATTTTGGCGAATTTTAAGGGTTAAAGGTCGATGTCCTACTTGTCCCGTTAAGCTGTATCCCGTTACGCTCATCCAAGATGGCGGCCGTGACGTCACAATACAAGATGGCGGACACCGGCTCTGGATCCACGCGCCAGCGCCAGGGCCCGGAGCCTTATTTACATACTACTAACATACATAAATAAAATTATCTCACACTCAACCAAACATAATGTTTCATTTGAAATAAAGGAAGATGGCAATTACACGTAACTATTCTAATTAATAAAAATATCAACTTTCCTGAAATAGTAAAATTCAAATTTTTCAACAATATATTATTATCTAATAGATAAATTTTCTGGTGTTAGGTCTCAGCAGCTCTAAGACTCTTGACGCTCAGCAGATAAATTATAAACACTAAACCAAACTCCTTGCAAATAAGTAGGTACTGTAAAAAAATTAAAATATTGACAAATAGAAAATATTAGTAGGCCCTACCAACCTATGAATAAATTTCGAAGTAATTTATAGGTTTAAGAATTTATGTACCTACATAATATTAAACTTGAAACTATCCACACAATAAAAACCTAAGAATGTAAGTGAAACTATTTTTTTTATTTGTCATAATACTTAAAATACGTGTTTCCAAAATGAAACAAAGTATAAATAATGACCAATTTGACAAAAAAAAAATTGTACAACTCGAATGACATTGAAAACATACACGTGAAAATTAAAAGAATAATGAGTGCCCTAGGTAGGGAGAAAAAAAATATATATAGAAGAAATTAAATATAAAAAAATGGGTGCGTGTACTTAGGTACGCGCATGAGAAGTTATACTTCTTTGGCATCATTAAAAATAGTTTTAAATTGCATGCAAAAATATTGCGTGTAGTCCCTTCACGTGGAAGAAGTGAAACTTCGTAATGTAGAAATGAAAATAGGAAAAGGTAGAAATTGATTTTTAGTGAAATCATATTGTATCAAATCAAACTAAAAAAAAAGGAAATAAATTTGTAACGATTCATAGATTGATCTTCAGAGAGAGAGAGAGAGAGAGAGAGAGAGAGAGAGAGAGAGATACACCTATTGAATGTCTATAAAACTAACTTTTTTATGAGAGCATATTTTCATGAAATAAATCATGAAATCATTCAACGATAAAAGCTGTTTATTTAATCAAGCGGATGGGTTCACCCCAAGGAGAAAATTGACGCGGCGAGACCTCGTGGACATAGAGAAATGACACACACTCACTATTTATGTGTCTATGAAACATGATTTTTTTTCTGCAATTTAAATTGTAATATACAAAAACCGTATTGAAAATTGAAACAAATATGGCGACACTACAAACTGGCAAGATCTTTATTTTTTCTTACTCTCTACTTAGTTCCTTACAATAGCAAAACGTGACGTAATGGCTTGAAAGCTATTGCTCGGCAGACATAGAGGAATGACACTAACAGTTTATATATCTATGACACACATTACATAAAATTAAGATATATTTTTTAACCCGTTTAAAATTTATTCTTTTAGACAAAGGATAGACTATGTCCATCCCCAGGATATAATCTATCTCCTTGCCAAATGTCATTACGATCCGTTCAGCCGTTCAGCCGGGAAAAAGGTAACAAACAAACGGACAAACAGACAGACAGAGTTACTTTCGCATTTATAATATTAGTAAGGATAACGATAGCAAAAAATTATTTTTCTACTTGCCTTAAGTGGTTCCACTATGATACTAGTCATCCATTGTATATAGTTGTAAAACGGATACTGTTAGCTCTCCTGTAATAGGTAAAGACTCTATAAAAATATCTGTGTTTAGTAATAAAAATTACAAGTATGCATAATTTCAACATCTCAATCTTTAGTTGTAGTGTTCTAAACTATTAACAATTAAAGTAATAGTAACGTGTAGACACTCTCTTCTTTTTTGAAGTGTAGCAAAGGCTCTCTGGAGTGTAAGCTGGACGACAACTTGTACGTGAAATTAGGTAGTCAACTAAGTTCATATATATTTTATTATGCTAAATGCTTAGTGTGTAAGCCCATAGACGATCAGGTGGCTTCTTTACCGCCCTCGCGCAGAATGCAGCGACCATGATATCTGATATTGTTACAGGATGATAACCGTACGGATGTAGCCAGCTCAAAAAGAAATGGCATCCATCAAATACGTCATCAAAACTGTGGTCTGCAGGTGGTCGGTTATGGTCTCTATAAAGGTACTCTAAAATATCACTTAGTTTAAGCATCGCATTCACAACAACACAACCATTCACTCAGATCAGGCTTGAATTTAAATAAAGTTGACATGTAATACTGGCAGGCATTTAATTTTTTAAACTTAAAATCAATATTAAATGTAAATGTTACATTAATCAGGCTATCCTGTAAAACTCTAAAGCAAGCTATTATGTGAATCTTTTATTTACATGCTACAAAAGGATAGATTAAAAACATGTATAAGTCTTTTTTTATCACTCCAATGGTTTATACCACACATGCAGAGGTGCAAGCTGGACATAATCAAGGATCAAGGAGTTAAGCGAGATGTCGCTATTGTTTTCAAACAACTCTACCCGGAGCAGCATCGGTATGTTTGTAAATGAAAAAAGTGGAAAGGATTTAAGCTGAAGTTTAGGGTCGACGACAAAACACGAGCTGGTGAAGGCAGTAGATCTTTATGTCCCCAAGGTTATGTGCAGACAGTCTTAAGAAGCCATGCTTATTGTCTCCTGCAGACACTGCTACCTTGTTCACTCACTCCGTAAACATGGTATGGTCTCGCGATCGGAAATGATATTGGGTTGCGAAAATCCGGAAAATATGAAGCAAGCATTCTAGGTACAGAGATAAAGGATGGCTCTTAAATGCGTAAAGTTTTGGATGTAGACCCACGCAATACGTGATGATCTTTCCAGCGCTTTAATCTTTAATCACTCCTTTTATACTCTTGTTAAATAAAGAGAAGCGGTGATCATTACCGGGAGCATAGTTTGAAGTATCGAAATGTGAAGCTAAGTTAGGGTGAATTGGAACATAAATGTTGTCACACTCAACATAGTAAATCAAAGATCAGTATACGAGAGCAAGAGATGCAGAGACTGCACTCTGAACCTTTGCTTGTATATAATTATAACGAAAATTGTATAAAACCAATTTTCACAGATTAAAAATGGCAACTCCCATTTACAAAGGTTAACTAAAGGTTATCAATCCGTTATGCAACTCTTTGAGAACTAAATATTCATCGATTATTTGCCTAGGATTAATGTCGGCTGATCTACCAGCTCAGTTGTCCCATAAATCGACTCAAACGAAGAAACAAAATGTAAATCTTTGGGTTTGCATGAATTTTCTAATTTTTTTTCCTATACACGATGTTGGAAAGTAATTGAATGAACGATTTTTCGAAGGAAATCAAAGTCTGGGCACGAATCTCAGCATTAAAAACTATGGAATTTTTCATTCTGGCCGACTTTTCAATCGCAAAACCCCGTGTACATGCCCGATGACAGCCCCGTATTGAACCTATTCGTGTAGTTTTTTGACATGGATTACATAGTTAACCTGTGGCGCGAGAGTTATAATAAATTTAGTCATACTGCTATTTGGTCGTACGCTATTCTCAGGGGCCAGAGGCAGATCTGATAAGCGATCGTGACAATCGTCATAAAGATCAAATATACTTAAACGAAATATGTTGTACCACTATCTATGTCAATGGTGCTGAAATCCCAATTTCCATATTCATCACTTAGGAACCCACAAGAAGCTATTCCAACATTCTGTGAGCATACAAAGCATTTAAATCGAAATAACAGATGTAAGAAGGATAGGATCCTAAATGGACAAGTAAATATCATTAGATTTTTAGTGACTACTTACATTTATATCTCCTTGAATGGCGGACTCTCGGAAAAGGTCTGTTATGAGTTCAAGAAAGGCAAGGTTTTAATGAGAAGAGCATCCCTCGCGAGCGAGGTAGAGGTAATGAGCAGGATATATTGAATAATACTGTATACAAACCTACAGATATGGCGATGTGTATGACTCGTTAGATTTTCAGAGACAGCTGGAGTCGGCTTATTAACCGCACTGGTTCTTTAATAAATATTGCAAACCCATTTTGTCATTTTAACTAACTCTGCGACCATATCAGCAATACAATGTTCATACTCGAATTGCACATATTTTGTTAAAGAGCTATCATACTCTCACACTAACAAAATGCTAAATGTTCGTCTACCCGTGTGGTACTAGAAGACTCTGCACCAGGAAAACAGGTGGAGAAAGGCTTAAGGTAAGACTCGGTGTCACAGAACACAATAAAAATCGAGAAGATTCTGCTTTGCGATGTTTGTAAACTGTAAAAACTAGTTCTCCTATGTAGGGAAACATGAATGCACTGCTAGATGCTGGCTGCAGATAACACTGTCTGAAGCCAAACTTCCATCATTTCATAAATATTGAAGACAGCACTCCCAAATTCATTCGTTCGCATTTCCCCTGGACACTTATGAATGCAATAATCTGGACAGACTCTTGATAGTTACAAAATAAAGGTGCTCTGTCACGTAATTTCAATGAATAGCTTAAATGTTTACCTGCCTTGTTCTTTGTTCAGAGGATACGAGAAGAGTTTGGATAGGGGAATTGCCAATAAAACACACATTCATTAACAATTTTCCTCATAACGTCCACGCACGCGTATACGTTAACTGAAATATTATTGTTCCCCTCGAATGTCTTCATCTAATGGAGAGTGGACGGGAAAGTCAAGTCACTCGTATTAAAAACCACAAGTGTATTCTGATATGAACTGGCTCGACTTACGTTACATTCTGCAATCATCACACCTGCCACGACGGCATACAGAAAGCAATGCTGCTTGGGACAATCAATGTTGACACAAGTATTCCTTTCGCACAAAAACGCCTGTATTTTAGTTTGTGGTTGCCAAACGTGTAAGCTTTATTGCAAGATAGGTACATAATCATGCTAATCAAACATTTTAGAGGCCAGCCACTGCCACGAGCAATGAAATCGCTAACGTTTCTATTAAGTTCCGAAAAGAACATTGAATTATATGAGGGCTGTTTTTTTTCAACCTCCGAAAGGCGATATAAAAAAAGGAAATTTACGTAACATAGTAATTCTACCACCAAAAGTACAGTAGGGTCTTACTTATTTTAATACATAAAAGCCAAAACTATCGAGGCATTTTTCATATGTGGACTAATCGCGCGGCGCACTGGCTCCCGCATCAAGAATTATCGCAAGAATATGAATAATGAGGCAAAATACTCCGCACAATTAGTCCACCCGCCTTACAGCGGTGTCGTGAGGGAGCGGGAGATCAAGGCACTTGTCCTGTTATCTCTATTCACTGGCGGCTAACTTCTTCGAAACATGCATAGATAAGCTTGTGTTACGATATGACAAATGCCTCGATAGTTTTGGCTTTTATGTATTAAAATAAGTAAGACCCTACTGTACTTTTGGTGGTAGAATTACTATGTTTCGTAAATTTCCTTTTTTTATATAGCCTTTCGGAGGTTGAAAAAAAAAAAACAGCCCTTGTAGATTTCTCCTACTTTATCAGGGAGCAGTACAGCTGTTGAGTGGGTGGTGAAGTAAAATGTCTCACTCACATTTTCCTCCATATTTTCTTTAAAAAATGAAGCCGAGAGTCAAATGTAGACTTTAAAGGGACGAATTTATTCGGATGTAAGGTCTGAAAGGGAACCCTACATCTCTGTAGAAACCAATCGAAGTCCGGGTTAA
This sequence comes from Bacillus rossius redtenbacheri, assembly GCF_032445375.1. Lineage (NCBI taxonomy): Eukaryota > Metazoa > Arthropoda > Insecta > Phasmatodea > Bacillidae > Bacillus > Bacillus rossius. The sequence continues at coordinate 221,592,932 of NC_086330.1, read as the reverse complement.
AAGTCCACTATCCTGTTAGCAAAGGCTGTGTCCAAGTTAACATCCTGCAGGGAGGCAAGTCGTTAGTCTCATGTGGCTCCACCACTGATGCCCGCATGCCATCGCGAGAGTCCGAAGTGAAAGCTTCAAGTTCACTAAGACAAAGGCATTTTACCTCAGGGAGAGAAGAAGGCATAGCGCGAACAAGAGATAGGATTTACGTTCAGCAATATAGTTATCTGGGAAAAAAAACAGAACCCTGTTTTCTTTCGTGTAGTCTGTAAACAGTATAGGAAAAAAATAGTGTGTGTAATAGGTAGCAATTAATAATTATTGGGTATGAAAACTGTTAATCGATGTGTTTACTGAGTGAAGCAGGAAAAGCTTACTCAAATAATACTATATGTTGTAAATAATATGTATTGGTGTAAGCAGGGCTCAAAACATGCCACGCTACATGATAAAAGTTGGCCCGTGGATCGGCCCTAACCACATTACCTCGAGCGAATTAGAAGCGCGTCTGCCAACCTGGTAGCCATGAAGCTTCCTCCCCCCATACCATTTTCCCCTCCCCTCATCGTGACAGCGGTTCACTCCCTCTCTTCCTCCCTTATTGGCACTCTCTCACTCTCTCCACCGCTCCTGGATATGAGCACTATTTTGCAAGAAGAAACCATATTTCAGTTGTATTATATACACATGTATGGAAGTATATAAGTCATATAGAGAATGTTTGAAGAGTTCAAATTAAAAAACAAATTTTTTAACTAAGCATAAAGCAGTTTCAAGAAAATAAACCTGAAATCATAGTTGTAGTTTCCGTGGGAAAGTTTCATTTTAAGATAGTTAGCAGTAGTGTTATGAACCACTTCCCATTTTAGAATCTTGTAAATAAACATAGATACTGTAATAAATATACACATTGTATATTATCCTATCATTTAACACATAAGTTTGCAATTAATTTAGAGTTGTGTCTCTATCTAGTGGCTGTAAGTTTAACACATTTCGGTCTCACCAACAGTAAACTATACCCACTGTACGATGTTGTCATGGCAACAGACTTTACCCCCCCTACGTTCCACAGTTGGGAGGACAACTGACCGGCAGCCATTGAAATCCTAAGCGTAAAATGGGGGGACAGTTGGAAATGTACAACGACTTTAGTGAAATAATTTACGTTTCAAGGATATGAATGTTTTTTTTTTTTAAACATGTAAAACTATTATTTTTTTATTTTTCCTAACTTAAATTAAAAGTGTGTTTGGGAGGGTTCTGGGTTAGGGAAAGATTCTAAGTGCGTCTCAGGCCGAAGTCTATACACTCTAATCATGCAGGGTTTAAGCCATGCGGGAGAGGGAGCATGCATCGTGTGCTAGGAGGGGGATTGGCCAGCCATGGCAGCGATTGGTGCCATGACTAACTCCCCTCACTGACTATTCTAGACTATAAACTAGATAAGTTGGGCCCAGGTAAAACCTGCATAGACACAGGGAAAACCCTGGGCACTTACATGCGGGATGCAAAAATTCATGCATTATTGGCAAGCAGGTTGATTACAGGAAACAGAAGGATGGTTCCGGAAGAAGAGTTGGATAGAGTAGAAAAGAGTCTACCATGCGGGGGGTTGGGGGCTTGCACATTGCTGTGCACATTGGTTTTGGATGGCACTGGTTGTTTCGGGGGTGACTTTAGTCGTTTCCCGCCAGGCTACCAGCCAGCCATGTAAAACTATTATGTTATTGCATGATTGAAATAATGCAGTAAAATTTATTACATCAGCATGTAAATTAATTAATACAGCAGAAACTATTACTGAAATATTGCAGTTATATCAGCGCAATTTTGAAATAATACAGTGCAAACAAATATGTTACAGTGGCAACAGATTGATTAAATTATAATTCATGAAAGAGAGTTAAAAGTTCGTCGTAATACTTCTAAGGACATACATATTGTATAGACAATTTCTTCAGCCAGCGTTGAGAGAAAATACATGCACCCAGTCCCTGCTGGTGGTATATAAGCAAAACTATCGGGCAGTTGTATTTACAGGCCGTGTACGGGACAACCCGCCGCCAGGTTGATTTCACCATTGTCCCGGACCCGACATATATAAACAGAAATCCGCTACTACGTGACAACTGAGACCATAACATACAATGTGCATTAAAATGTTATTTTTTAAGATCCACCTAGGCCTCAGAAAATTTATAAAAACTCTATAACGGTTTAGTAAGTGAACTCATTAGTTCTTAGACCTTCCTGTTGTAAAACCAATCGTATGTTTAACACAAACAAAATCCAAAAATAATATCATGCATGAAACCACTTAAGTTATTCTGTCAACAGCTTATCATCATTTAAGAGGATTTAAGGGTAACAAAAAAATAAGATACGACATTATTTTCTTGCCAATTTTCAAGTCTGATTATTGTGCACAAAAATACCAATGTTTGTCGTATGAGAAAAAATTTAAGTCATTGAAAACATTTTTCAGCCTAAAAGCTTCACTAACTGATATGCAAAGTAATACATATTCTGCTTCTGTAGAAGAAATGTTTAGACTATAATGTTTCTTTAAGTGCAAAGTAATGATATACAAAATCAGAACAAAATTCTGTATTTAACATTCTGTCATTGCATTTCCCTCAATTATCTGCACCAAAGAAAACTGTTAAAAATTCATTTACATTTATAAATGTGGTCTAAAGGAATGCTTGTGTCAAAATTAATTATCCCGAGCAGCATTGCTTTCTGTATGCCGTCGTGGCAGGTGTGATGATTGCAGAATGTAACGTAAGTCGAGCCAGTTCATATCAGAATACACTTGTGGTTTTTAATACGAGTGACTTGACTTTCCCGTCCACTCTCCATTAGATGAAGACATTCGAGGGGAACAATAATATTTCAGTTAACGTATACGCGTGCGTGGACGTTATGAGGAAAATTGTTAATGAATGTGTGTTTTATTGGCAATTCCCCTATCCAAACTCTTCTCGTATCCTCTGAACAAAGAACAAGGCAGGTAAACATTTAAGCTATTCATTGAAATTACGTGACAGAGCACCTTTATTTTGTAACTATCAAGAGTCTGTCCAGATTATTGCATTCATAAGTGTCCAGGGGAAATGCGAACGAATGAATTTGGGAGTGCTGTCTTCAATATTTATGAAATGATGGAAGTTTGGCTTCAGACAGTGTTATCTGCAGCCAGCATCTAGCAGTGCATTCATGTTTCCCTACATAGGAGAACTAGTTTTTACAGTTTACAAACATCGCAAAGCAGAATCTTCTCGATTTTTATTGTGTTCTGTGACACCGAGTCTTACCTTAAGCCTTTCTCCACCTGTTTTCCTGGTGCAGAGTCTTCTAGTACCACACGGGTAGACGAACATTTAGCATTTTGTTAGTGTGAGAGTATGATAGCTCTTTAACAAAATATGTGCAATTCGAGTATGAACATTGTATTGCTGATATGGTTGCAGAGTTAGTTAAAATGACAAAATGGGTTTGCAATATTTATTAAAGAACCATTGCGGTTAATAAGCCGACTCCAGCTGTCTCTGAAAATCTAACGAGTCATACACATCGCCATATCTGTAGGTTTGTATACAGTATTATTCAATATATCCTGCTCACTACCTCTACCTCGCTCGCGAGGGATGCTCTTCTCATTAAAACCTTGCCTTTCTTGAACTCATAACAGACCTATTCCGAGAGTCCGCCATTCAAGGAGATATAAATGTAAGTAGTCACTAAAAATCTAATGATATTTACTTGTCCATTTAGGATCCTAGCCTTCTTACATCTGTTATTTCGATTTAAATGCTTTGTATACTCACAGAATGTTAGAATAGCTTCTTGTGGGTTCCTAAGTGATGAATATGGAAATTGGGATTTCAGCACCATTAACATATTACGTGGACGTATATTTGATCTTCATGATGATTGTCACAATCGCTTATCAAATCTACCTCTGGCCCCTGAGAATGGCGTACCACCAAATAAATTATGACTATATTTATGTTAGCACTCGTGCCGCAGTTTAACTATGTAGTCCATGTCAAAAAAACTACACGAATAGGTTCAATACGGGGATGTCATCGGGCATGTACACGGGGTTTTGCGATTGAACTGTCAGCCATTATGAAAAAATACATAGCTTTTAATGCTGATATTCGCGCCCAGACTGTGATTTCCATCGATAAATCATTATTTAAATTACTTTCCAACATTGTGTATAGGAGAAGTTTAGAAAATACCTGCAAACCCAAAGATTTACATGTTGTTTCTTCGTTTGAGTCGATTTATGGGGCAGCTGAGCTGGTTGGTCACCCGACATTTAATCCTAGGCAAATAATCGATGAATACTTAGTTCTCAAAGAGTTGCATAAAGGATTGATAACCTTTAGTAAACCGTTGTAGATGGGAGTTGCCATTTTGTATTTGTGAAAATTGGTTTTATACAATTTTCGTTATAATTATATACAAGTAATGTTCAGAGTGTAGTCTCTGCATCTTTTGTACTCGGATACTGATTCCTTGATATACCAAGTTGATTGTAACAACAATTATGTTTCAATTCACCCCAACTTAGCTTCATATTTCGATACTTCAACGCTTCTCTTTATTTAACAAACGTGTAAAAGGAGTGATTAAATATTAAAGAGCTGGCAAGATCATCACGGATTGCGAGGGACTACACCCAAAACTTTATGCATATAAGAGCCATTCTTTATCTCTGTACCTAGAATGCTTGCTTCATATTTTCCGGATTTTCGCAACCCAATACCATTTTCGATCGCGAGACCACACCGTGTTTACGGAGTGAGTGAACTAGGTAGCAGTGTCTTCAGGAGACAATAAGCATGGCTTCTCAAGACTGTCTGCACTTAATCTTGGGGGCATAAAGATCTACTGCTTTTCACCAGCTCGTGTTTTGTCGTCGACCCTAAACTTCAGCTTAAAGCCTTTCCACTTCATTCATTCACAAACATACCGATGCTGCTCCGAGTAGAGTTGTTTGAAAACAATAGCGACATCTCGCTTAACTCCTTGATCATGTCCAGCTTTAACCTCTGCATGTGTGGTATAAACCATTGGAGTGATAAAAAAAGAATTATACATGTTTTTAATCTATCCTATTGTAGCATGTAAATTAAAGATTCACATAATAGCTTGCTTTAGAGTTTTACAGGATAGCCTGATTTAATGTAACATTTACATTTAAGATTGATATTAAGTTTAAAAAATTAAATGCCTGCCAGTATTACATGTCAACTTTATTTAAATTCAAGCCTGATCTGAGTGAATGGTTGTGTTGTTGCGAATGCGATGCTTAAACTAAGTGATATTTTAGAGTACCTTTATAGAGACCATAACCGACCACCTGCAGACCACAGTTTTGATGACGTAGTTGATGGATGCCATTTCTTTTTGAGCTGGCTACATCCATACGGTTTGCCAGCCTGTAACAATATCAGATATCACGGCCGCTGCATTCTGCGCGAGGGCCGTAAACAAGCCACCTGATCGTCTATGGGCTTACACACTAAGCATTTAGCATAATAAAATATATATGAACTTAGTTGACTACCTAATTTCACGTACAAGTTGTCTTCCAGCTTACACTCCAGAGAGCCTTTGCTACACTTCAAACAAGAAGAGAGTGTCTACACGTTACTATAACTTTAATTATTAATATTTTAGAACACTACAACTAAAGATTGAGATGTTGAAATTATGCATACTTGTAATTTTTATTACTAAACACAAATTTTTTTATAGAGTATTTACCTATTACAGGAGAGCTAATAGTATGTGTTTTACAACTATATACAATGGATGACTAGTATCATAGAGGAACTACTTAAGGCATGTAGAAAAATAATTTTTTGCTATGCTTAATAATACTGTTTTCATTATTAATATATTTGTATAGTATACAACACAGAAAGGTTTAAGACATTTTGCTACATTCTGTTTTAAACTATGCCTATATGCATAAACATTCATCTATAAGAATGCAGGTTATAAAATTTTTACTTATTTATAAATACTTTTATCCCTACAGGCATATTTGTAAAAAACAATATGTCTTTATGCTTCATTATATTTTAAACTATGCATTTATAGTTATAATAACATCTTTTTCAGATAAGCAAATTGTTACAAACAATATTTCTTATGCATGCTTCTAATTCAAAATAAGGGAATGTATTGTTAGGTGCACTATTAATTATCATCCAAGATGGCGTTTTTTAAATCTAAGAATGCGAGGATTATTGGTTCACTCTGTGTGCATAAAGGAATGAGTCCTATCATATATCAACAAGATGGTGTGGAATATACCGCTTTGCTTGTGCACACTGTGCATGTAAAGGAACGCGTCTTAGCAGACAAGATGGTGGCCTCTATTTTTAAATGTGGCACCCTATGAGAGCAAGAGGTGGAATTAAAGATAGTGGCCTTTATTTTTGAATGTGGCACTCACTGGGAGCAAGAGGTGAAATTAAATTTGGTGGTAATTTTTTTCTTAATTTTAATCATTTCTAGTATTATTGACTTAAAGTCATACTGTGATATATTATATATCTTATTTATTTCTTTACTCTGGAAGTGACCTCGTAGTGTAGTAGCTAAGATCTCTGCTTTCCAACCTCGACGAACTCACATCTCTGGGAATGAATCCCAGAGGGGGGCTCTATTTAACAGTGGTGATCATTACCCTTCTCCCTTTGCACCCGCCGGTTAGCCAGAACTCCCTACCCACCCCTACTCACAAAATACGTGATAATATCCCTAGGATCTGTAATTGGTCGTCCTTATTGGCTACACGTAGTGCTCGGTGCACATGCACTCAAGTCATTTATGATGTTGAATTTTCTGAGTGTTGATAGTGTGCTTTACCTTAGTGTGTATGTTATGCATTGCATTATTTGTACTCCACTTCCTGTTGTTGCCATTTCCTGAGTTAAATCTTTGTAGCAGGATATTTTTTAATGCAATTGCTGTGTTCCTTAAAATTTCCTGTTGTGCAGTTGTATCAGTAATTTTACGTGTAAATTACGTTTTTCTTAACGTTTAAATTATGTCAAGGTACAATGAAAGAATGTCTTACAAAAACAGGAAGATAATACATATATAAGCATAATTTTACCTCGCATGACAAGAATACCTGTTTTTTTTTGGGTGCAGCAACTATTTCAATATCAATTACAATTACTTTTTTTTTTAGCTATTCTGGGGATCAATATTAATTGCATGGTACAATTTCCATATTTAAAATGATAGGCGATTGCCAGGTCAAAGCCTAACTGCAGTATGTTTTGGGTAAGTTTCCTCTCTCCATTTAATCCTCAGAAGTTTACAATCAGGTAGACTCCACGGGCGGGTGGGGGGCCAGTAGGTGGCCATACCTGAGTGAAAATTCGTCATTTTCCCCTCCCCTCCAAAATATGACAAAATATTTTAAGACGGAGCCTCAAGGAAAAATGAAAAGTGATGTTCTTTAAATTTTGAATGCAATTGAATCGATACATGCTAAACGGGCCCCAATCACAAAAAAAAATGGCATGTTACAGGATAGCTTCAACTATATATGCTAAAAAGGATTTAGTCAGACGTGGAGGTTAGCTAATTTTAGCTAGGGAAATTCTTAACGTACGCTAAAAGGGTTGCTTAGAGACATATTTTTTTTTAAAAACTGGGTTGCTTGGACTGAGGCCATTTTAGCATGTGCCGATGCGCACTGGTTATCTCGGTCACAAAGAAAATTATTTACATCCGATTTCGAAAAAAAATATCTTTTCAACCTGTTTCAGCCCGGGTACTGGAGCTAGTACAGGATATGCACAACTGAAAGCCAACATGGTCGCTCCGTATGAATTTACCATAAACATGATTACATGCAGCTAAATAAAACCTTAATAAAAGTATTTCCTCAGACTGAACAGCCTGTCTGGTACAATAACTTATGGCCAGAAGTATCAAGTTGTGGGTTTGTGTAATACTGTGTTTAAATTAATTTTATATTTTTATGAAGTTATAGTAGTAAAGATAAAATAAACCATATTGATTGAGCTAGGTTATGAAAAATGTGCTAGTGGTTGGTTTTGTAGCTAAAACAGCAAAGCAGTATCTGTTTGCGCGAAAAGCTGTGTGTGTAAGGGTAAGTAGAGTGAGTAGGGTAGAAGGCAGAGATCGGTGAACTGGTCCACTCTCGTCTTTTTGAGCTATATGGAGTTGTGGGCCTATGAAACTATGCGTGGGAAAATAAAATCAGATATTTACTACAACCAATTTAACCAAGTATGTATATATTTTTTAATATGGTTAGAATTTGAAAACCTAGAACATAATTACAAAAAATGCACTTTGAATTCATAAAATTTAGGATTACAGGAGTTTAAAAAAAATTCTTGTAAAAATAAATGCACCTTGTTTTAGGAGCCATCGGGAAGCGGCAACTGAACTGGCAGGTCCGGTCGCGGACCAGTTACAATTATAAATCCCACATAACGCTGTGTCAATTAGATTTTTAAATCTCCGTTTGATAAACAGGCTTACCTTAGGGTCCTCAAATCCAAACATGTCCAAAATTCCAATGAATCCGTCAGTAGCATGGCGGACCGCATTGTTGAGCGCAGTCATGGACTTGCTGGACTTGGAACCAGCAGTGCCAATAGTAGAAGCATGCTGGCTCGCCACCTGTCCACAGGTTGCACACATTAAACAATAAGGTTTTGATTTTGGTGGAAAAATTTTGAAAACCGTTTTTGGAGCTCTTAACAGTGATGACCTTGCCAATTTGGAACAATTTTTGAAAGAAGTATCAGAAAAGCAAGACGAAATTTCAGCTAGTGTCTTATATTACATTATCATTGTAAAAAATGTTTGAAGAACGTGTCCTTAATAATGGTAAACCTATAAAAATCCTAGCCGAAAACTGTTTTAACAGTCATCATGAATTTTATAAACTTTTAAATAATTATACTAGTTAAATTTGGGATAAAATGATGTTGATGAGCTGGAGAATTGACTTAAATACTCGTTTGTCTAGAATTAGTGATTCTTTGTCTACTGCTCACTTAGAAATTTTCAATTTGTGGCAAGCAATTAAAAACAGTTTTCATTGAAGATTAAGCTCCACTTTATTACCATCTCATATGTTCATGAATCTGTAGAATTTCACACCTGATTCTTTTGCCATTGTATATGTTATTGCCTGTCTCATTTGAAAAGCTTTATAAAATTTATGGTCTTAGTACAGTTTGAGCCGTTATATAGAATTGTTATTTAAATGTGATTCTTAACATACTTCCGGCTAACAAGGGTAGCAAATTTGAATCCTACTATGTTTTTGCCTTCCCGTTTTTCTTTCCTAAATTAAATAAATACAGGTTGCTTTATGTACACTATAATATATTATTTAGCCCTGCCAGGAAACTGTTTATGCCCATAATTCTAATTTACTACCTGGCTATAGAAAACATGGTATTACCTTATCGTACTGTTTTCCTATTTTTCGACTCATATGTGGATAGTTGCGAGTTTAACATTTTTCTTTAATTTTTGTGAGAAATCTATTGTTTCCTTTAATCTTTCATTTTTCAGAAAATTAATTCTTTATGGATTTTCGCCAGTAATTTTTCAATTTATGTTATTTTCTTATATAGATCAACCACAGAATTGTTTACAACATTTACCATTTATGTAAATGGTAGTGGATTTAACAGTAATACTTCACATTATAACATTATAAACGCTTCAATGCAATATTTCGTTCAGTTATTTAGTCTCCACATTAAAATTTAAAAGTACCTTTAATACACATTTCCATTTGACAGTTTAAAAATTCCTTTATATAACATTTAATACTTCCATTCTTAATTATATATAATTATATATTATAATATATTATATAAGTATCACAGCCTTTTCATGATGTTATTAATTATTTTCATTATCACCAGCATGTTGAGTCCACCTCCCTTTTTAATTTTGTTACCTTATCGGTATCTTCCTATGTTTTCTTTTGCATCCTTGTCCTCAACTTTATCCTTTGTTCAAGTTACGGTCCATGTAACCACTTCTTCGAATTCTTCACCTGCTATACCTGCAGACACTAATGTGATCCGTTTAACTGCTTCCTCCCTTGTGGAGTATTTTTTGTATGTAAGGTATATATATTTTTAAGTGTTGTAGTGTTAAGTAATAAAACATAAATAACTGTTTTATAGATGACCAATTCAAATATTTAGATTTGTGTAAAACTATGGCGTGTGTATCTAATGGAGAGCTAAAATGAATTTTAACAACTAGATCTAGTAATTAGTACACCAAGTTTCAATACACTCGGAAAGAGCGCCTTGAAATAACAATTTGAAAGAAATGCCTCAAATAAATCAAATGTGATTTATTGTTTATGTATCATTGGTACTATTATGTGGACAACGTGCCTTCCATGCAATGGCTCATCAAAAAATTACCAATGCAATTATAAACGAATTTATATTTCAACTGGATGGAGTTCACCTTAGGATTCAAATGATAACTGTTGCTCGATTCTATCAATACCAAACACCATCTCAATCACACATTATTCAAATGTTAATCTCAAATATACTTATTAAGAAACATAAATTAAATAGTAAATTTAAGTGTATGCTCAGGCATAACTCAACGCTTGAAGATCGGGACCTCTGAGTGTACAGTACTCAAGTTAAAGAACACCAATAATGAAACAGTGTGTGAAGCAAAATGTAAAACAATAATATTGTCAAGTGAAATAGTTAATTATATCACTTTGCAACGATTATCATCAAAACAATCGTGGATAATCAAGATGTTAACAAAATACGATGACATTGGGTTAACTAACATCATGGCATTACCTTAGGTTCGACATCAGGACAATAGTGCAATAATATCTTTGCAAAATCAGACAGTACCTTTTAGAATATTGTGATGTCTACCAGAAATACTTGATGTTCCTTAACGAACGTATAGAACGAATGCACGCAGAAATTAACACACGTCCGAACCACGCTCATATCTTGGTCCTGGTGTTCAGCTGGTAGCTCAGCGAAATGGTCCAAAGATGAATTCGACTGTAGGTGGATTTCGGTAATAATAAGGCGAAGTCGCTTGTTTCCTTCCTTGGTATACGGAGTGGACGCGTTCTTAAAAGATGTACTGGACGTCTTCAAGTTGAATATCTCTTTTTAAGTCACACAGCTAATCTTGGCTGCATAACTGTGTCTCGTTTAATGCATAAGTAGGCTAGAATAGGTAGGTAGTCTTCTATCTCGTCTTTTACCATAAACCACATATCGATGTAAACTTAAGACTTCTTTTGCATAATCAGACGTCGATTCACATTTTATTAGTATGTTTAATAAATTACTTACTGATTTTCGTAGAATAACTCAGTAAAGTTTCGTAAATATATAATAAATTCTTCTGTTATCGTCTGATTATTTTTATTACAATATTCACCATCGTCGAAACATAGTTACGATCTCAAGGATTGTTTCTTACCGACTCAATTTACTATGGAACCTTTTGTTATTTATTCCACACCAAACATAAGCAATCAAAGTACTACTTAGTTCCTAGCATAAATTGAATAGATATCTATCCATAATTTTGTGTTACTGCCTTAAATTGGATATTCAACACAATATTGAATTTTTTATAGATACCACACTAATAAATAGTCGTTAATAAAAGCATAACATTTTTGGAAATTTTGCTTAAGTGTTTTATTCCTCTGAGATTTTAGTACGTAGTTTCTAGTTTTTGTAATATTGCCACCTACCTGCTGAGGCAGGCTTAGTAAAGAGGGGGGGGGGAGGGGAAGTGTTTGCTATTACACAGCTGTTGCTGGGCACGTGCTCAATTGTTTCGCCTAATTTTTGTGGTGTGTCATTTTATGGAATACTGGATGCATATTGCTTTCAATGTGAGTCATATTTTATAGATAATTTCTTATAAGGATCTAAGTTTCTTCATTATGTAGTGTTGTTTAATATTTTTGTAAATTTGTCATTTAAATGTGTGCTGTTCCTTTAGTTTACTGATACTGTTTAACGAATTTGGACTATATTATTATATGCATCAAGATTTCAAAAGTAATAAGAATAACTTCTTTAAACTATTACAATAATATTTAATTTTATAAATTATTTTGTTACGATATCATGCAATTTATATGTAGGAACAGAACCTATTTCGTTAAGCATTGCACCTGATGTGCAAGGAATTTACTACCAGAGTTCTTGTCTAGGCATCATATATTTCTTTGGTCTTCTTCGTTTTTGGAAAGTCGTTCCGATTTCCTTCTTCAAGTGGCTGCCATAATGTGAGAACATAACTGTCTCGGTGCTAACTAATTCACCAGATTGAATTTTGTAACAAGTGTATTGCAATTATCTTTGAAAGATTTGTGCAATGGGAGTGCATGACTTGATGTAGGCTTTTGGACATTCGCCATTGCTTAGCAAATGTATGTCTGCAGAAGAAAACTACAAAAAAAAACACAAATGACAAAAAACACAAATTAAGCAAAAATTGCTGTTGTTGTCAGGATTTAACGCCACACAATATTCCACAACAGGAATATGGTCAACAAACAAGGAAAAAACAAAGAAAAATGGACTAACAGAGCGACAAAACCTCCACAAATGATGACAGCACAAAAATTCCGAACCCAAAAAATTCAACACAACAGTTGAAACGAGACAAAAAACACAGCAAAACGAAAAGACGAAAAAAACACAATAGTTTTCCAAAACAACAAAAAACAATAAAAGAGAAACGAAAAAATCCCCACAAATGATGACAGCACAAAAATTATTGAACCCAAAATATTCAGCACAACAGTCAAAACGAGACAAAAACACGACCAAACGAAAAGACGAAACAAAAACAACAGTTTTCTAAAACAGAAACAACGAAAACTGGCATTATTCACACACTAACCAACCGAGCTGAGATTATTTGTTCTGATGAGAAATCTATTGCGGTTGAACACAATCATATAAAAAAGGAACTCATAGCCAATGGTTACCCTGCTAACACCATCAAACAGCATATGAAATCCAACAAAACACTCAAACCCACAGAAACCGATAAACCGGCAGGAACTCTAGTCATTCCGTATTTTCAAGGGCTTTCAGAAAAAATAAGATGCCTGGGAAACAAATATGGACTCATAACAGCTTTCCGTTCTAAATCTACTATTAAAAGCATTGTTACAAAGATGAAACCAGCCACAGCAAAATTACAAACCCACAACTGTGTGTATCAGATCCCCTGTGAATGTGGCCACGTGTACATAGGTGAAACTGGCAGAGCTCTATCCACCCGAATCAAAGAACACAAAAACAACTGCAAGAAGGGTGAAACCCTAAAATCCAGACTTGCTGAACATACATGGGAAAATAGCCACAAAATTCTCTGGGAAGACTCCACACCGCTCATACAGTAACCCGATAAAATAAAAAGGAAAATCAAAGAATCAGCTTTCATTATTAGCAATAAAAATATTTTCAGACAGCAGAGCCTTGAATTAAAAAATATGTGGATACCTTTGATTAAGAGAGCAACATCACTGCAGCACAAAACAATAGCCAATACTCAACCTACAATAACCAATCCGCTTTAACTCCATGGTGCACAGCCAATGAGGAGTCAGCTTGTCTGCCATTGGCTGAGCAAGATGTAGTCCATTTTCTGATAAATACCCTCATTTTTCCAGCCCCTTCACAGTCGCACCTGTGTTTCCGTACCATGGGCGTCTCTGCCTGAGGACGGGAGCAGATAGCAGTTCCCGAAACGTCGCTTGTTTCTGTTTTAGAAAACTGTTGTGTTTGTTTCGTATTTTCGTTTGGTCGTGTTTTTGTCTCGTTTTGACTGTTGTGCTGAATATTTTGGGTTCAATAATTTTTGTGCTGTCATCATTTGTGGGGATTTTTTCGTTTCTCTTTTATTGTTTTTTGTTGTTTCGGAAAACTATTGTGTTTTTTTCGTCTTTTCGTTTTGCTGTGTTTTTGTCTCGTTTCAACTGTTGTGTTGAATTTTTTGGGTTCGGAATTTTTGTGCTGTCATCATTTGTGGAGGTTTTTTCGCTCTGTTAGTCCATTTTTCTTTGTTTTTTCCTTGTTTGTTGACCATATTCCTGTTGTGGAATATTGTGTGGTGTTAAATCCTGACAACAACAGCAATTTTTGCTTAATTTGTTTTTTTTTTTGTCATTTGTGTTTTTTTTGTAGTTTTCTTCTGCAGACATACATGTGCTAAGCAATGGCGAATGTCCAAAAGCCTACATCAAGTCATGCACTCCCATTGCACAAATCTTTCAAAGATAATATCAATGCCCGGTATGGACCCGGTATGCATATTTGTATGAGGAAGTTGGAAAAGAAAATGATTGATCTAATGATCTATCACAATGTTCCAATAACTTGACTTTTCTCTGTAAATGTCGCAGTGAGGGAGTCATTCCTAGACGACTCACAATCAAATCCCCGGTCAACAGCAAACAGGCTCAACAAATAACTCGGAAAGCCAGCCAAAAGCTACTGAGTGAGAGAATTGCCGCATATCACTGTCAAAAAACACATTTGAACAATGAAATTTCGGCACTACAGCTTGAAATACAGTCCATCCTTAATACTAAAGATTTCAATTGCATTTATCAGTCCATCACGAATCTTGTCCAAAAGAAGTCTTTACAGTGCAAAGAGAAACAAAAAGATAAATTAGCCAAACTAACAAATATGGTGAATACAAAAACACATCCCACAACACAGAAAATTAACACTGTCGTTAATTCATTTTCAAGAAAGCTGTCCAATAGCGAGGAAAATGTTCTACAAAAAGGCCTCAATTTCAGCATTGCTTCACGACACATTCCTGCACTTGACATAGTTTCATCAGTTGAGAGCGCAATATACAAACTTCCTGCCGCCAAACAAGATGAATTTCGTTGGAATGTGCGTACAGCAATCACCTCAGCTGGCCCACCTAAACCAAATCTGCCACCTGATGAACTCAAGGCCATCAAATCTCTGAAATCCGACCATACCATTGTAATCCTCCCAGCTGATAAGGGTCGTGCTACAGTCATACTTGACAAAACAGACTATGACCAAAAAATTACTGATTTGATCACCACAGATCAATATACAAAACTGGTAAAAGACCCCACAGCCAGCATTGAAAGAAAAGTGTACCAAACTTAAAAATCAGAATCACATCCGAGACAAAACTAGATCAGAACTGACGCCACACAGCAGTAAAGCACCCCACATTTACGGTCTTCCAAAAATTCATAAACCGAACATGCCTCTGCGCCCGATCATCAGTTGTTGTAATGCCCCATGCCAGAAACTATCAAAATACCTCATGAAAATTGTTCAGCCACTAGCAGGACAGACAGATACTTTTGTCAAAGATTCCAATCATTTTATTTCTATAGTCCAAACACTTAAAATAGAAAACAACGATACCATGGTGAGTTTTGTGATGTCCAAAGCCTCTTCACCAATGTACCTGTAGCCGAAACACTCAGCATTGTCAAAGCCAAATTGGAGGCTGATCCAACTTTAATGGACAGTACTGTAATACCAATCCCATCCATCATGGAAATGATTACCCTCTGTGTCACCACGACATATTTCCAGTTCAAGGATATTTTCTACAAACAGACCGATGGCATGGCAATGGGCTCTTCTCTTTCACCATTTATGGCCAATATATTTATGGAAAACTTTGAGCAAGAAGCACTTAGCAAAAGTAATAGCCCTCCTAAAATCTGGCTCCGTTATGTAGACGACACCTTCACTGTCTGGCAACATGGACTTGAAACTTTGGAGGAATTTGTGAACCACCTTAACTCTCTGAGGCCATCAATAAAGTTCACCTATGAAAAAGAAACGAATGGTAGCATTCCTTTCCTGGACTCACTAGTCAGCAGAAAATACAACAGTCTGGAAACCAAAGTATACAGTACACTACACCTCGGTTACGATACAAAAGTACCAGGCCCGCCCACAAGACATCGCCCAGTGCAAGCACTGTGGTGAATTCGATCACACTCACACTCGCTGCAGTAAGCCACCACGATGTGTCAGGTGTGGGGAAAACCACGCCCGAAAGGACTGCCCAGAGTCTGATGACACAGAAAATTTTTGTTTCAATTGCAAAGTGCGGGGACACACTGCTGCCTGGAAGCAGTGTCCAGTGTTCCTGAAAATGGTCGCGAGTAGGACACAGCGACAGGCCGCGCAGACACAGCTGCAGTCTAAACAACAACCGCCTGCCACGAACAGCCTGGTGGAGTTCCCTCCCACCCGCCCCACTCACGCACAGCCGCGCGTCCAGGTGGTAAACAAGCCACAGACACAGCCGCAAACAACAACCACCGAGCTGTCACGACCGGAACGAAAATATTCGCAGGCCGTAAAGGAACCGCGCACCACTCACACTCCAGCGCAGAACAGAATAGAGGGAAACACCATCGGTGATATGTTAGAACTGGCAGAGATTCTGAAACTCTGCAATTTCTCACAGCTCATTGCTACACTCTCTCCACACTACGCCACAATCCGAGCTGAAACAGACGTATCGAAGCGACAGATGATTCTACTATCCGCAATCCTGAATCTCGCTACACCTTAAAATGGCACAGAACCCGGGGAAGCTTTTACAGGTCCTAATTTTCAATGCACACGGCCTCCAAAATAAAATCTATGAACTGGAACAGTTACATTTTGTATACGGGATAGATGTCGCTTTCATCTCTGAAACGTTTATAAAACCACATATGCGAGCGTACATATGCGGTTACACAATATACAGAACAGACCGCCCCGCACTCCGCGGTGGCGGTACAGCCATACTAATTAAACACGGAATTCACCACCACCCGATAACTATAAATTGACTACAACACATTAAGGCCACCAGCATAAACGTACGTAATAATAATTCACATGTTTGCATGTCTGCGGTATACAAGACGCCACAAGACCCACTCACACCACAGGACCTCAATAAATTAATGGAAGTCGAAGATCAATTTTTTATAGCAGGGGACTTAAACAGCAAACACACTGACTGGGGCTGCACACAAACAAACGCCAACGGGAACATTCTACACGGCCACACGGCAGCGAAAAACTACATCATTCTTGCGCCTGACTCCCCGACATGCTATCCAGTAAGGCCTCTGTCAGACGAGCGACCTGGGTGGCGCCACCCTGGTGGCGCCACCCAGTAGACAACACTATTTGAACGGACCTGCCAGACGGGGTCGTACCACCTATCAAGTGTCTCGCGACTGTCGACCATCCGCTACCCGGACGCCACCTGCAAGTGGCGGCCACCCAGTCAGTCAGTTGTTGTAGTGCAGCCTGTCACACGACACCACTGAGAAGCGACCACTTCACTATGGACCTCGACAAACATTTGTACAGTTTCATAGCTGTTTGACTGTCAGGGGCAATATAATTTGTATTAAGATTAAGTACATAAGTAATGCTGTACTGTTTCAAATTTATGAAACTTATATTAATGTTTCAGGTACATAAAGTAATTTCATTGATTACATTTTACATTTTACATTTACATTTTTAAATATATACATAGATTCAAATATTACATTATTATTTCAGCTTTAAATTGCAAATTCTGTTGGAAATCCCAATTTTCGTTTATGTTACAAATTTTACAGAGGAACTTTTGTGCTTATTTGTGTCTGTCACAAGAACTTCAACTGGCCAGCCACTCGGGTCGCACAGCGAGTGGCAGGAATGTAGGTGGCGCCACCCTGGTGGCGCCACCCAGGTCGCTCGTCTGACAGAGGCCTAAGTAGTGGCACTCCAGAAATTTTAGACATAGCCCTAACAAACAAACCAAACGCTCAGCTAAATACAGAAACATTAGATGAACTAAACTCCGATCACTTACCGGTGCTAACACAAATAACTTTTAATGCTACATCCAACATACAACTCTTTAATAATAACCTAAAAATCACAGATTGGGACGGGTTTAAGGAAGAACTTATAGACACCCTAAATCAGCCACCCGAAATAAATTCACCTGAGGAAATAAACCCACACGTTAAACTTTTCACAGACACAGTAAAAAATGCCATTAAAAACACTCTCGCTTTGAAACAAAAAGGCAAGTCACTCGAACACACTACCCCGATCTGGATTATTACATTTCTCTTAGGCGGCAAGCCACAAACAGAGCACAAAAACTCCGCACACCAGAAGCCAGAAACGAATATAACAGACAGAATAATCTCGTACAGAGCAAATTAAAACAGGAACAAATAAATCAATTCGGAAACTTAATAAACGAAGTAGCCACAAAACCGCAGGAAATGTGGAAACTATCTCGCAGGCTCCGCGGTAACAAAAAATTTATTTCAACTCCCGCTATTATAACAGCCACCGGGGCTAAATACATCGCAGCGGACAAGGCCAACGCAGTCGCAGACCTTCTAGAAAAACAATTCTCCCCGAACACAGACGTAACTGACAGAAATTTCACTTTAACAACAACACAGGCGGTAAATAACTTTCTACAAACAGGCACGCAATCTGTCCCTGAACCAATAACAATAAGGGAACTTTTAAAGCTAATTAAAGCCAGTCCGAACAACAAATCAGGTGGCACGGACGCAATAAACTACGAAACACTTAAAAAAACTCCCTCTAGAGGCACTTGAATATTTACTGGCGATATTCAATGCAATACTAACACATAAAACTTACCCCGACTCCTGGAAACTAGCAAAAATAATCACAATACCTAAACCAGGGAAAAACCCAGCCATTCCAGAAAACAGGCGACCCATAAGCCTTTTAAACAGCATGAGTAAAATTTTTGAAAAAGCATTACTCTCGCGCCTTCAAGCACACGCAGAGGAACACAACGTGATTCCAGACATTCAGTTTGTTTTCAGGAAAGTTCATTAAACAATCCACCCCTTAATTAAAATCGTAGAAGCTGCTACCGACGGATTTAATAACACATTTAAAGCTTACACTGTGATGACAATGCTCGACGCAGAAAAAGCTTTCGACAAAGTCTAGATTCCGGGCCTTATTCAAAAATTCATAAACTTTAATTTCCCAGACACATATATTTACCTGGTGGCCCACTATTTATGGCGTCGTAAATTTTATGTTGCTCTGGACGGGGCTAAATCCACTACTCGCGAACTTACAGCTGGGGTGCCGCAGGGCTCCCCTCTCTCTCCTTTCTTCTATAATATTTACACAGCCGACATACCGCACGAAAACGCCTACGTACAGATGTATGCGGACGATACAGCCATAATTAAACAATCCGGAAACTTAAAATATGCCATGGTTTGCGTCCAACGACAGCTGACAGCACTTGAGCAATTCTACACTCGGTGGCGAATTAAAATTAATGCAGCTAAATCAACCACGCTTGTAATTTCAAAACGTAGAGGCAGACCTGACAGGGAGCTAGAAATTTTTCATCAACCCATTCCTAATGTTACACAGGCAAAATATCTAGGACTCACGCTAGACAGAACACTACTATGGGGAAAACACATCGCTCGAGCAACAAACATTGCAACAGGATCCTTAAGAAGCCTGTACCCAATGTTAAAAGCACATAATTTACCACGCAGGAAAAAACTCCAACTTTACACTCAAATTGCACGCCCGCAGTTGCTATATGGATGCGAAGTCTGGGGCTATGCTGCAAATCACCATATAAATCGGCTACAAGTTAAACAGAATAATTACCTTAGGGCCATTTTAGATTGCAATAGATTTACGAGTAACGAAACTATTCACAACGCACTTAAAATTCCGTACATCCGCGAAATAATATCAAAGATAAATAGCTAATAAAATGTGTCTAGATTTACCACAGCACGAAAACGCACTGATAAATTCAATAGCGATTTACGACCCGTCCGAGCAACGTAAACATAAAAAACCTCGTTTAATTTAAAACGATAAATATTTAAAACGAAAGCGACAAGGATTCTGTTTTTAAAAAGTCTTCAATAACTTTAAAATTACATAAAATAGCTCCCCGAACACCTCGTGCGGGGGCCTGCGGGGCCCCGGCCAATCACAGGCCTAGAAGCTCTCTAATTGGTCGGGGCGCTGAAGGCCTCCAAACAAAACTGTTTTTCCGCCCGACCCCAAGGCAGTCGCACTCCAGCTCCGGGCGTGATTCACACCGCGCGGAACCTACAGTTTAAAGTTTAAAGTTTACACGGCCTATACAATTCAAAATGGTCCGAAGCACGCAGGTGTATGTACAATCCCCTCGGGTTCACTGCCTGTGTTGTTAGGGCTGACTCCCTATGCCTGAAGGGCGCGACCCGCCTGGCAGGCATCACCTCCAGTGCCGGCCACGTTTCGGAAAGGCATGGGATTTTGAATCATAATAATAAAATACACTCCTACCTCACCACTTAATAAAAGCCAATTAATTATCTTAACTTCTCTGCAAATCTCTCTCCTAGCTAATTCAAAATGGTCCGAAGCACGCAGGTGTATGTACAACCCCCTCGGGTTCACTGCCTGTGTTTACAGGGTTGACTCCCTATGCCTGAAGGGCGAGACCCGCCTGGCAGGCTTCACCTCCAGTGCCGGCCGCGTTTCGGAAGGCATGGGATTTTGAATTAACAAAGCTAGTTCCGTAAATCTATCATCACCTAATAAATATTTATTTTCCCTTCCCCGGGGTACGTAACATTTTAGTCACACCACTACAACACGCGCGACAATCCACATACACGTCGTAGCACCTTGTCAAGGCAGAATCATGCAGGTGAACTGGTAGAGGGAGCTGCCCCAGCCCTCGCTGGGGATCCGGGCCGAGAGGCATGCATGCCTGTCAGGGCAGGGTTCTGGGGGCATGTACAGTAGCTTTAAGTCTAGATTAAAAAAAAATTAAAATAATAAAAAAATATTATAAAATAATAAAATTAAAAAAAAAATACTGGACTAGGGCATCTCTCTGCTCGAACAATAATAGAATAGGACGACCTTCATTTATTAATTTTACTTTCTATTTTTCAGGTTTAGAAGAAAACAGCCTGGGGGCTAGCTACAGCAATACTGGTTTAGCCTAACTTTGACCGAACTATATTGGAACGCAATAGTTCGGTCCTTAAGGCGGCCAGTGGTTTACTAATCTATGTAATTTCTTTTACCGTATCACCAACACAACCACACGATGATATGCCTGTGCGAGTGACGGCCTGAACTACCTGTTGTTACATGCAATAATGGGCTAACTACCCTAGCATGTTTCTGTGTTCCCAGGGGTTCGTAGGAGCGGCTTGCACAGCTTTACACTACACGCCACACCCGAATTTAACTAGGTCACTTGAAATTACAGCACACCGACAAGCCTCTAATGCACATCAACACGACACTACATCACGCCAGTTAGCCGATCTAGCTGGTGGGGAGCTTCTCTCCCCCGCCGAATTAGGTACACGTAACTTTTCTAGCATTACACAACCTACCACCGCACACACAGGCCCGTGTGCCAAACTTATCCCACAAGACACGCGCCCCGCCCGTTGATCCAAGTGATTCTACAAAAGTGTGGGGTGCACCTGATTTACTATGCACTAAGCGAGTTATAGAAACTTCGGTTTCTGGTCTCGCACACACTAACTGCCCCGGATGGCAATATGATGGATCGGCAGCAGCCCCTTCTCAGTCGCACCTGTGTTTCCGTACCATGTGCGTCTCTGCCTGAGGACGGGAGCAGATAGCAGTTCCCGAAACGTCGCTTGTTTCTGTTTTAGAAAACTGTTGTGTTTGTTTCGTATTTTCGTTTGGTCGTGTTTTTGTCTCGTTTTGACTGTTGTGCTGAATTTTTTGGGTTCAATAATTTTTGTGCTGTCATCATTTGTGGGGGTTTTTTCGTTTCTCTTTTTTTTTGTTTTTTGTTGTTTTGGAAAACTATTGTGTTTGTTTCGTCTTTTCGTTTTGCTGTGTTTTTTTGTCTCGTTTCAACTGTTGTGCTGAATTTTTTTGGTTCGGAATTTTTGTGCTGTCATCATTTGTGGGGGTTTTTTCGCTCTGTTAGTCCATTTTTCTTTGTTTTTTCCTTGTTTGTTGATCATATTCCTGTAGTGGAATATTGTGTGGCGTTAAATCCTGACAACAGCAATTTTTGCTTAATTTGTGTTTTTTTGTCATTTGTGTTTTTTTTTGTAGTTTTCTTCTGCAGACATACATGTGCTAAGCAATGGCGAATTTCCAAAAGCCTACATCAAGTCAAGTGAATTGCAACATCCCATTGAGAAGTTTTGTGCTTAATTTCTCGGGAAATCATGCCAGCAGTTTATTTTTGGACATTTTTTTTCATTTACATTATTTTTGTTCGTTCATTAGAGTTTTGGGACGGTCACGACATCCCCAGTCATGATGAAGTAATGTGTATCTCCACTAAGTTCTGCAGCAGAAGAATGATATTTCTCTCGCTCTTACTGGTTGTTGTGGAAATCGAATGATGCTTATTTCAAGAAAGCAATTTATCTTTCTCTTAGCACGAAGCATGATCCAGTATGTATGCTTGTTTACACAAAATAATCGGCCAACATATAAAAAAATAATCTAATTTCTCTTATAATTCTAGTTAAATATCAATGTGATTTAAACAGATTGTAATGATGTGTAATTGGTTATATTTTAGTATTCTCTTCTTTGCTGGAGCCCCAATTAATTATGATAAGTAAGCATTTTAACTAATTACTTTATCGCATAACTGCAATATTCAGCCTCGGATATTTTTGTTGGTTTTTTATGTATGTTCTAAAATAAATCTTTCATGAACAACCATCCCGAAATTAGTTCGTGTATATTGTTGCAGTCAAGATGGTACCACTACTTTCTCCTGCTCTATGCATTAACCTTTTGCAATGCAACGTTTGTGTTTGTGAAGCTATTTTTGACTATTCTATAGCGAAATTTGGCAGTTATAAATATAACTAATCTTTCCTTCTGTATGCAATAGCTTTTTGAAAGTGCGAGGTAGGGTACGGTGAAGCACTTCTTAACTAATGTGTAGTTGCAGTTGGCAGCCATTCTTGTGTGCATCAGTGCATCAGCCTTTTGTATGTCAATAATATTGTTAGTGAGGCTCTCCAGAACTAATGTGTGGTGGCAGTTAGCAGTAACCTGAACACTTGCTTCCTGTGTGCATGGCACGTATAGAAGGGTGAGATGTGCGTCAGGATTTTAGTACTTATGTTTATATGCAGGTGGCATACATTGCGATGTGGTGTGAACACTTACCTCGTTCTGGTTGTGTACCGATTCGTTGGAGTCGGAGCTGAGAGTGCCGAGCGTGGAACCCAATCTCTTGAGGCTGTTTGCGCGCCTTACAATGGTGGCAACGGTGCGGCAATACAGCGCCTTGGCCAGCGAGTCCCTAGTCATGTTGGACTGGAACACACACATAACTTGCTCATTCTTGCTTACATTCTTCTCTACTTAATGAAACTATGATTTCAGTTTTTGTAAGTTTTTTTTATAAATTGAATTATGTTTAAATTACATTTTAAATTAGAAATTATCCATAGTTCATTTGCACTAGAATATTAAGTAACTTGATGTTAAACATTTTTTATTATTGTTATGTTTTCAGAGAATGCAGGCACAATCACATACAATGGCCTGACTTGGTTTCACTAATCATTACATTCATATTTTATTGAAGTACACACAGTAAAAAAATATTTAAATATTACAGTTATGCTTGAAAACCATTGTCCTGCATTAATGCTATTCGTAGAAAATTTAATTTTTCATAACTATCCTAGAACATAATCTTGGCAATGATAAAATGCCAAACTTATAAAATTTTTGCAAACTTAGTGGTGACTTTCAGTGCCTTTTGGGGCTTATCAACCCTTCATGTGATGTTATTACTCTCTCTTGTGTTTGCTGCCTGGTCTCATTCCATTTAAATATCAATACCACTGTTACTAATATGGCGTAAATCTGTCCTCAGAATACAAATACCTGCTTATCTAATATGTGGACAGCTACACAACCCTAATACTATGACTAATTATTAATGGCAGTTTTACATATAAACTTTACTTAAGTGGTTATGTGTCATATTCATAACTTCATTAAAAAGGAGACAGAAAACTTTTTTTCTGGTAAATACCTAAGGTTATTTGACAAGGGTAGAAAACATGCATTATAAGCCCCTGTTGCCGGAGTAGGTTCATCATAAAGCTCTGCTGCAGGAGCAGGCGTAGAACAAGGCCCTGCTGCGGAATATGTAAAGCATAAATCCCTGCTGTGGAAGTAATTAAGTTATAAGGCACTGCTGCGGGAGCAGGGGAAGTATAAAGCCTTGCTGCGAGAGCAGGTACAGTATAAGACACTACTGTGGGAGGAAATAAGGCCATGTTGTGAGAGCAGGTACATAAGGCCCTGCCGCGGGAGCAGGTACGGCATAAAACCCTGCTGAGTGACCACTGATATTATGTATTAATGAAACACTACTTAAATTATTTCGGCTATTATTTCTGTACCTCAATTAATTCATTTACAGGTAAATATACGAAGTGGAATACGTGTGTGTGTCAACTTACAGATATGCGTACAAAATAAACATATGAGATCATTTCGAAATTTAAAAATCAAGCTGTAAACGGATTTTAAAAATGTCAAACCGATGAGTAGTATAACAGGGCATACTGCAGCTGGTGCTGGTGCCGGTGTCCGTCATTATGAATAATGGTATCACGGTAGCCATTTTGGATGAACATGACTTACGACCTTAACCCTTTCTTGACCTTCATTTGCATCTGCACCTGTGACATTGACCTTGACTTAGACCTTGGCCTTGGCCGCCAGTTTGATTTTCTGCCATCTTAGTTCCTGAAACCTTCTGCTATCTTGAAATGGAATGGCCCACTCCCAAAGGTTGCAGTTTTCATTGTGTTATATCTTTTTGCCATTTGTAATTATAAAGTCTTTTCAAACACTTTGTTATCTGTAACCTTTCGCCATTTTGAATTAGGACATCACTTCCACAATATTTAAAATCCGTAATTAGTTTCCCAATATATTACAAATATTTTTACATTTTATACAGTTTTAATTAAAAATGTACTTAAATATGTCATGGAGTCCTTGGCTTAACCCTGACGAGAAAATAAGATTAAAAATCGCTACTCGTCCCTCATATTTTTATGCCCTTAATCATACTGGCCCTCCGCCACTAAAAGCTATAAATATTTTACGTCAACCCGTATAGAAACATGGTAGCCATCTCGAATTCATCATTTTATTTTGTCTGATAGATATCACTACTTTATATTAGTTTTTTTCTTTAACCCATTATAATGGAGTACCAGGATTTATTACCAGACAATAATTACTGTTACGTCCACCATCTTGTCCGCCATCTTGAAATTATGTTTATAGAATCACAGAATTTAAAAAAATATGAAAAAAATCACCCATTATATAATGATTGATTTGATCGATTCCTGTCCTTGCTTAGAACCTTTGTCGATGTAAAACAAGTTGATTTTATGTTAAAAGTATCTATTTAACCAAATATTTGAAAAGACTTAAAAGAGGCTTTGATTCCCATCTACCAGCCTCCAGTAGGCCGCTGATGCCATATTGGCAGTCATCTTGAAATCAGGTAATTATAACCTATAAACTCGGGGAAAAAAATTCCCAAAATCACCCAAAAATCACATATCATTGTAATGATTGATCTTGGTTCGATTCTTGGTCAATACTTAAAAGGAATATATGATGTGAAATATTTATTTAATTAATCATCCTCAGTACGAAAAATTACTTCATGCAAGACAACTGTATGATGAAACAAACACCTTACTCTATATCATTACACATATTACGGGGACTTTATTCGGTGCATTTTTTTAATACTAGTGTGCCAACTACATGAATGTAAGTATTACCAAACCACTATGTCTTCTTTGTTAGTTCTTACTTTGCAATATGTGTACGTAATAGGAAATTACAAGCATAAAGAAGGAGTCTCCGAACTACGAAGAATTCTTTTTGTGTACGTGGCATGCCTTTAAACCAAGTCATACACGATGTCAGGTAGAAAGGTTAATGCATTCGAACCACGAGGTTAGTCATTCCAATGTCAGGGAAATAGGCCAAGTGAATAGAAACGACGGTGCCTTATTTTTTCGATACTTATATCTTCCCAACAATTACGAGTTTTGGAAGCAGACAAGACAAGAGTCTCCAAACTGCCAGACTTATTGGAGACATATTACAAAAAAATAGGCCAACAAACTAAGCATGTTTTACACGTACAATAGAATCGAGAATTACTGAAAAATTTTTTACGCTTACTACAAACCCAACAAATTTCGAACCATTA
The DNA here is from genome assembly GCF_032445375.1 of Bacillus rossius redtenbacheri. NCBI lineage: Eukaryota > Metazoa > Arthropoda > Insecta > Phasmatodea > Bacillidae > Bacillus > Bacillus rossius. The sequence continues at coordinate 221,566,517 of NC_086330.1, read as the reverse complement.
ACCAGCGGTTTACAGAAGGCTGGTTGATGGGAATTTAAAACTTTTAACGGTTCTCGCCATATTTGAATGTATAAGTATTTTTAAAATTAAAATTAACTTCTTTTCCATGGAAAATGGTTTGAACCAATGACAGGAATCAATTAATTATTATATATTGGGTGATTTTTTATAAGGTTTTAATTTTTTTTTTTTTAGAATTTTGATCTTAGTAACAACAAATTTTCAATAAGGCGGTCAAAATGGCTAACAATATGGCGGACGTAACAATAGCGGACTGTCTGGTAATAAAAACTAGTACTGCACTCTAATGTGTAAACAATAAACTAATATGGAAGCAGGAGTGATTTTTCTCAGGTGTAATCAAAATGGCGGATCCAAAAGGGCTAACATGTAGTCATACTGATTGATGTAATATATTCCTTAATATTAGTGGTAGGTAGCTAATATGCTTGAAGACATTAATGAGGAGGGGCAAGTTGTTATTTTTTATTGAATGACTTTGTCGGGTTTAAACCCAGGATGCCATGGCAAACGAACATTTTTTTTTATTAAAATGTTACTAAACCTGTAACTAAATAGTTTTATAAAGTTTTAACTTTTTCCATTTTACGATATTAATTGGAAATTTTTAATATGATGGATATAGCATCATAATTAAAAATGGCAGAAAGTTCTAGAAAATAAAATTGTGAATTTGACATCATAATTACAAATGGCAGACATGACATTTTTCAAGATGACAGAATCTTAGGATACCACAACGAAAAGTGAAACATTTTGTATGGGTCATTTAATTTCAAGATGTCAGAAGGGTGTAGAAACTACAATGGCAGGAGGCTCTAGAAACGAAGAAGACAGAAGGCTCTAGGAACTAAAATGGCAGAAAAACCAAACTAGAGGCAGAGATAAAGGTTGAAGTAAAGGTAAAAGTCAAGGTCATCCAATATGGCCGCAGTGCCGTCACAATAAAAGATGGTGGACACCAGCACCACTAAGTGGCACCAGCCGCAGTGTTGCCTATAATATAATACACTCATATATTGTCAATTAGAAATTACTTTCTGGTAAATGACTTATTCTTTGACATTGCCGCTACCAATATCAAATCATTTTAGTTTTTAAACGAGCTTTTTTATCCCACAGCCTGTTTTAGAAACCACACATCGACTTTAGTTTTGATTTCATCATTGCTGTATAAGTTTTTCATTACAAGATGTTTCTTCAGGTAAAGGAATAAGTCGAATTAGCTTCATGCATGTTCCGAGCTGTATGGTGTATGGTTAACAAATTACCAGCTAAATAATGATGAGTAGTGCTTTGGTTTAAGGCGCTGTGTGGGGACGAACGTTGCCATGAAGCAAGCAGACTCCGTTTGTCAGCATGTCACTATGTATGTTTCGAATTCCCAGTGAAAGACACAATATACATCAATATTAATTATGGTCCCAGGAGGTATGACGTCAAACAGAAGAATGTCTTTTTGTCCCTAAAAACAGAAGCCACCATTTTGTTTGCTGAAATGGAAGTTTTGGATTCTGTGGCTTTTGGGGGATTTATTTGGCGCAATTGCATTGACCGTTGCTTAGATTCTGGTGTGTGGTGATAAACCCATGTCTCATCACCAGTACCAATATGATTAAAAACTAATAAATTATCGTTTCTCTATAAAAAGTAAGAAAGTTGGTTTTTTCCCCATCTCTTTCCTTTTGTTTACTTCCGTTAATATTTTCGGAGTCCAGCATATACACAATATCTTGTACACTAACGTCACAGTTACAGCGTAATAAAGTCTCGTCGTAGACACTTCCGGTAAGATTTCAATTTGAAATGCTTATTTTCCAGCCCCAGATCTAGGGGGCAATTTCAGGGGGCGCTAAATTCATATTTTTGAAGGAAAAAAAGTCTTCATTGTCGATATTATCTCAGCAGGAAAATGACGTTGAGCTAGTATCTAGAGACTTATTGCAGTCGAGTAGCAAATACAAAATTATAGATGTAATGGATCCAGGAAGACAGCCGGACCACGAAAAAATTACAGATCAACAAAGGTCATTCTTCAGCACACAAGCTGTACAACTAAATGATAAACATGAAAATAACATAGAGTTAAGGTCCCTTGAACACAATGGTAGGTATTTGACACAGCACACATATTTTTTGGAACAATGGCAAATAAGGATATATTAAAATATCCAGGTTTGTTAATTCGAAAACCAAACTGCGATTTACTGTACTGCCTGCAAGCTATACCCCAGCACTTCTACAACAGCTTTGTGTACAGATAATCTCATTAATTGGAAAAAGGCTTCAGAAAGATTAACTCAGCATGAAGCATCATACACGCATGAAGAATGTATTTTAAATTGAAAACCCCTCTGCAGCAAATTAAATCATGTCAGGGCATCGATCGCGACACTCAGCGAGTAATTCACTCTGAAAGAAAAATTGTGACATATTCTAAATGTAGTAATGGACGCTGTCGTTTATCTTGCCACAAAGTGTTTTTTTTTTTTCGAGGTTCTAAATAAACACCGAGTGATCTCACTGAAAAATTTCCTCAACCTATTCAAGGAAATTTTATTAATTTCATAACTCTGCTCGTCAAATACAAACCTACTTTCAAGTACCGGTTAGACCACATAAAAAAAGGACCGTTATACTATTTGTCGATGACAATACAAAATAAAATCATCGATATAATGACAAATAAAGTTCGGAATACCATTTTCAATGAGATCAAGGACACCAACATCATGTTCTACTGCACTAGATATGTATCTCACACAGAAAAAAAATGAGCCAGTTGAATCGATATATAAAAATAACAGAAACTGAATGGTAAATAAAGGAAAGCTTTACTGATTTTATGGAAGTTAACGGAAAGACTGGAGAATATATCACACCATGAATTCTAGAAAAACTAGACGCTGATGGTTTGGATGTGCAAAAATGTCGTGGACAATCTTACGATAACGGATCTAATATGGTCAGCATATACAAATGAGTGCAATCCGGAGTTATGGAAATGAACGAGCTGGCAGAGTTTATACCATGTCTAGCACACTCTTTAAATCCTGTGGGCGTGCATTCAGCATCATCATGTACAGAAGCAGTTAGCCTGTTTAGGCTTGTACAAAAACTTTATTGGTTCTTTGTTGGATCTACCACGTAGTGGAAAATAATGCAAAAGTGTACAAAAACTTAAAAGGAAGTAGTCAAACAAGACGGTTGGCTAAACACCTAGCTGTTACAGCTCTATTAAATAATTTACCAGATGTTTCCAAAGCTCTGGATGAAAATGAATAATCCTCTCATGCCGCAGAATCTAAGTATGAAACTAATTTTCTACTACATGCGGCGATGGATTTCAAATTTATCCTCAACTTAACCATTTGGGCTGGTATTCTTCGAGAGATTAATAGAGTGAAAATCCAAATATAGAAAGAGGACATTATAATTTTGCATTCTGTGGCGCTAATGCAAGTTCTTGTTAAGATATTGCAAGAAATGAGATTAAAACAATAGGACATTAGATCAAAGAAGCTGCACCTATATCAGAAAAGATGTAAATCGAGACAGTCCTCAAACACAAACGAATTTATAGAAAGAAAATGCAACACGATGAAATCTGCGAGGACGAATCACAAATACTAGACCCGACTGGTCTATTTTCCAATCATATAAACGTAGTATTTGACAAAATTTAACGAAATTAGAACAAAGGAAGAGAGCGGAGAGAGTACATGCAAATTTCGCCTTCCTCGGAGACCACGCGTTTTTAAATATATCGACTGAGGAACTGCAGAAAAATGGCGGCCCGGCACGGCCATTGGCATCACGCGCCGTGTCATGTGCCGTACACTGATATAAGGCTACCCCCCTCCCCGAACGCACCCCCCCCCCCCCCCCCCAATCACCCTTCGGCGCTGTTTTCTATCTTCCGCGGGCTGCAGCGCGGAGTAGCGAGAAGGGACGCCACCCTTCTGGACTGTTCGGGCGTCGGTTAGGCCCAGGATGACGTGACTCGTGACAGCCACTCTCATTGATTGGAGAAGGGCGCCTCAAGTACTTAAGCAGCGACGCCGGGCTCTGCGGAAGTTCCAAGCGGGTTCCAAGCGGATTCCGAGCGAAAGGAAGTGGAAGTATAACATCGGTGAAGAGGGTGAGAGGAACCCCCGTCCCCCAAGAGAGTGGTGCTACCCGGAGTTCAACTGGATCGTGATAGTGCGGCGACTGAGTGGTGCGAGACTGTGTTCGTGGACAGACGCGAGGTAAGGTGCGAACCACTGTTGAGCCTATAGAGCATCCCACTCTTAGATTGCAGTGTGGAAGTAAATGGGCGCATTCTCTCTCTCTCTAACACATGCCGATTGCCGTTAGCGCTGACCTTGTTTCTTCGTGCGTTGTTGCCAAATATCAAACGAAATTAAAATTTTAATTTTTGGACCAAGCTTTTTTTCATATTGTATAGCATCGAAATACGCATCAGGCAATGCTTATTTTGAATACTTAACAATATTTTAAGTGTCCGAAATAATTAAAAAAAAACAAACATAACTTATTCACTGCGAACTGTTTTGAAGTATTCCGAGATGTTTCACATAAAAAAAAACCTACATGTGTATTTCATCCAGATTATTTTTATTAATAAATTAATGACTTAGGATGCCACCGAACAAATGTTAAGACAAAAACTGTACAGGTTTCATTTAAATAATCTATACTAATATTATAAAGCTGAAGAGTTTGTTTGTTTGAACGCGCTAATTTCAGGAACCACTGTTCCGATTTGAAAAATTCTTTCAGTGTTGGATAGTACATTTATAGAGGAAGGATATAGGCTATATTATATTATCAATAACATTAGGGATCCTTACTAAAAGTCCAATTTAGAATCAAATGCGTTGGAGGGGGTTAGATACAACATGCAGTACACGTACGAAGTGTGTGTTGACAATGTCGTAGGCGCCAGAAGTTTATTAAGTGAAATACCACTCACTGACTCACTCATCACGAGATCTCTAAAACTATACACCCGATTGACTTGAAATTTAGCATAGTTACTCATTTTGTGATGTAGACGCTCACTAAGAACGGATTCTGCGGAAATCCGATCCCAAGGGGAGTTTCGGGGGTGTAATATATCAAAATTTCCAGTTTTTGGTAGGAAATCACCATGGCAATAGCTGTTGCTTTGTTGATGCTTCATACGTCTCTATGGCAACGACTATTTCATTGTTAGTGCAGTCCTCATCACCGTTGAAATTTTGCGGGTACTTTAAATATCAAAAATTGCCCTTTTTTCAAGTATATATATTTTACAGACTTGAAACTTCACAGTAATGTTCCTTATGTTACGCAGGATGACATTTTCCGAAAATTAGATCCCATGGGTGGTTAAAACCAGGCAACAGTGGGTACTTTGTCTGCATGAGAACAGGATTTTGCATTGTTCATGCCTTCTGCGTCTCCATGGCAACGGGCATCACGCGGCATAGGCGTACCCACAAGGAGGGGCATGCATAATGAGCGGCACAAGAGTGATCTCCCTGTAGACTGCCGTAGCGAATTACGGGTACATCAGTTGTACGTTGCGTGCACGAGTCGGGAAACCATCGGTGTTATTTATTTTCTCTCCGGTACATTATAGAGCAATGTAATAAATTTTCACTGAATTTTTTTTTTATTTACCATTACTGTAAATGGGAGATGTGGCTTAATTTTTTTTCATTAGTATAGCCGTGCGAAGCCGGGTCGGGCAGCTAGTTTTTGAATATATTGAAATGCATTTTCTCACAAACTGACACATCAAAAGTTGACCAGCGGAAAACTTTATACTATTAAAGATAGATGGGCGACGAAAGCGTGAAAAATGTTCACAGTGAATTGAATTAGTTTTTAAAAGCAGCTCCATCTCAATTGCTTCTACAATTTCCGTGAAAATAGCTGTTAAAGATGTGAGAGCGCGCGGCAATAGAGGTTTCTCTCACAAGCTGCCGTCGTAAGAGAAAACAGGGTCGTGTGTTTAGATAAGTGGGGTTCTGTCCTGCAAGCAATTTCAAATACATGGCTTCCTTAGTCAACCATGTATTTCCTTAGACATGCATTCTGAAAGCCAGCCTGCCAGTTAGTATCGCGTCTCGCGACGAAGCAGCGCGTTGTGTCCGGTGACTCGATACAGTTATGATTTTGACAAATTATATATTAACAAACGTGAATTTATTTTCTACATTTATTTTTATTACGTACATATAAAATATGAAAGAAAGAACACCGAAAAGAAATTATATCTGTAGGCTACGCGGGAGGGAGCGCAAGATTGTGTTGAATGTATTTGAGTATTTTTCAAAAAATATGAGTGTGTGCAATGCAACTAAGGAAGCTTCCAAGGCAACTGGATGTTCCGAACGAACCATTTACAACATAAGGACGGAACTGCAGCGACATGGTACCATAAGTACGCCTGGTAATGTAAAATCAAAAAGGAAAGACAAACAGAAAAATTGTCGAAAACAAACTTACGATGGCATTTTGCAGAGTGGGCTACGGCGGATCGTTCACACTTTTTTGTTTGCTAACATTCCTCCCACTTTAAATGTCATTTTAGCAAAAGTGAATAGTGTCGAATCACTGCCAGATTTCTCTCGTACCACCCTGTATAGGTTCCTTCACGACATTGGGTTTGAGTATTTAAGAAGAGGAAACAAGGCAGCATTCATAGAACGTGACGACATAATTCGGTGGCAGCATACCTACTTGAGAGAAGTAAAAAGATTTAGGGATTTAGGAAAACCCGTTATCTATACAGATGAATCTTGGGTAAATGTGGGGCTCAGTGTGGAAAAGGCATGGAAAGATACAACAGTGAAGAGCGCTCGGCAGGCAGCCATTGAAGGTCTTAGTTCAGGCCTTAAACCTCCTACAGGACGAGGTGCACGTTTTTCATTAGTGCATGCAGGTAATGAGGACGGTTTTGTTCAAAATGCTGTCCTTACTTTCTTGTGTAAAAAGAACACAGCTGACGCTCATAATGAAATGACTGCAGATGGGTATGAAAAGTGGTTTGCCGAACAACTTTTGCCAAACACTCCAGAAGGATCTGTTATTGTTTTGGATAATGCGTCATACCATAGCAGGATGTGTGAACCGATTTCGGTGCAATGTTGGCATGTGGGGGATATAAGACAGTGGCTCACGGAGAAAATCATTCCTTATGATGCCAGTATGATTAAGCGGGAATTGCTACATATAGTAGGACGAGAAAGGCACAAGTACAAGAAATACAAACTTGAAGAAATAGCCAAATACGTAGGTCGAACTGTACTTCGCTTGCCCCCGTATCATTGCGAGCTAAACCCTATTGAAATGGTATGGGCCCAAGTGAAATCGTTCGTAAGACTGCATAACACAACTTTCAAGGCACATGATATGGAGTCCTTAATAACAAAGAGTTATGACCATGTATCAAAATAAAACTGGAAAAATTATGTACAAACTGTGAAAAACATGGAAGAAGAGCTGTGGAGAGCTGACGAACTTCAAGATGACGAGGAAAGATTTTTGATAAGTTTAGCCTCGTCCAATTCATCCCAGTCATCTCCATCGCCCCAACCCCATTCTTCTGGTCAGCTCTGTGCTACTCTTATGGAAGAGGTATCAACATTGGTCAGCGGTAGCGATAGTGATTAAAAGGTATGTGATGTTATTAATTTCTTAATCAAGTTAACGTTACATTTATCGTATAAATTCCTATGAATGAAATGTGTGTGAACAGATTATTGTTGTAAGTTAAAGTTAAAAATTTCCTTATCGGCATAGCCTAAAGACGCAGGAAAATATTGATGATTATATTTCTTTACATTAGAACAAAAAGTGATTTTTATATCCTTAAACCATATTTTTTTCTTCCCCTTGCAGTAATGGTTGCTACAAAATATTTTAATCGAATCTTGAACATAATATGTAAAATGTATCAAATAAATACGAAGGAACTTAACAGCGATCATGGTATAAAATTTTGGAAAAAAATTATGATATTTACAAACAATTTAAACAGATTTGATAAGGTGTCTACAAAGGCAGTTGCGTTTTTCTTGTCCGATGAAAATTTTTTTCGAACCCATGCAGTTATGGCTGATCATATCAAAAATTTATTTAGAAAACATTTTTTGGCATTAGGTACTCCGATTTATCATACGTTAAAACGGATGCGATATTATTCATATTATGGGAGTTGTTGCGATTATTCTGTTTTTCAAAAAATCTTCCTCATTTCGACCCAATTGTTCGGATTTTTCCTAGAACTTACTCGACCGAGAATTTCCATTACCGTATTTTATTTATCAATTTGGACATGACTTGTCCAAAAATACGGCATTTATCGGGCCCATGAAAATGTGATATATGTATGGGATTTTTAGAACATAAAAGAAAACTATAAGAAATGTTCGTCTACAATAGGTAGTTTTTTTAAATTTACATAAAAGTGGCATTATTACAAATTTATATTTGTAATAGTATAAAATATTATAAATAACGATATGATTTCTTAAAATGCTTCTTGTTCGATCCGAATTACAAAAGACAAACATCTCCTGAAATTCGTAATATGTTAGAGATTTGGCAACAGCGCGTGCCATAAGCCGTGTACTGCAATCTAAGAGTGGGACGGGCTATAGCTCCAGTCAGGAGTGCGAACTGTGGAAATTGACAGACATTGAGTGACTTTATAATAAACATTTTTACGTGCCAGTTGTGCCGGAAATTAGGAATTTCGACACTTTTTTTTCTAATTTTATTATAATTTAAAATTATTTTTGGAAATTTTATTTGCTCTATAATTTGGTTACTAAAGGGCGATTTACACTTTGTAAGTCTGGTGTACTCCCCTAAGTTAAACTTTGTGCCAGTAGTCTGAAGCACCTTTCCCAGAGACGTATCTGATATTTTGCAGATCTAATACTTTGTTGGCAGCTCGCTTAAAATTTCCCTCGCTTACAGGCACGTCCCATTCCTGTAACGTTACTTCACTTCATGACTAAAACCGCCTACAGCAGCTCTGGACGAGCTGTTACCATTTCTCAGAGGCAAGCTGACCATAGCCTTAACTGTCACGAATACGTATTAGGTTCACTCTCCTGGAAGCACGTCATGGATGCTTGTTCCCAGCGTCGTTGCGTTCCCCCCCCCCCCCTTACTCCACCCCTCTTCCCTCTCGGTTCTAAGAATTCGCCTAAGTCCAATGACCGGTCATACACCCCAGCAGACAGCGACCGTCTCCAAGGACGCCTCGCATAAAAAATGTGTGTGCAAAGATGGACCACCCCGCGACACCTAGCGGCAAACTCGCGAACCGCCCAGCCAACTTACCCTGTAGGCCGCCAGAGTGTAGCACCTGACTGTCCCTTTAACCCTTGGTTTAAGCAGACGCCTTGGGCGAATCGATTCTTTTTATTTCAGACACCTCTCAACAGGCAGCGCTAAAGTTGGCCAGTGCTACCAACTTCGAGACATCAGTCAGAGTTTTTTTATGATGCCCTCTCGGGGAACTTCGGAACCTTTCGGTCCGGACTCCCAGTCACCCCCTCCACTTTTGATAGAAGACTTACTTTTAATTACAAGACGCGGTTCTCCGCTGGACACTTCGCGTCGCGACTGCAGACGGACCGTTTTGCGAAAATCGGCGGATCGACGAGACACTGCAAGACTTCCATCCGGCCGCAAGCGACTATGTAGTCGCTTATATAAGAGATGCTATCCCTGTAATTTTTTTAAGTAGTTTAGTCCGTCTGCTTAGTACAAGAGTAATAGTTATTTTTCTTTTAAATTTATTTTTTTTTGAAATGAAGAAATCAACCACGCCCAGCCACGTAATCGCGGGATCCAGTTCCTGGCTGGCGACGCATCTGTAAACAGAAGCCAACTCCCCTGTCTGGTGAGTGACGATCCGCGACTTTCCCCAACCTCCCCTTAACTTTACCGGGCATTTTCTGCCCCGTATACTGTCTGTGTTCAAGTTCTGATCAGTTTTGATTCGGACTGTTCCAGACAGGGTCCGAGAGCCGGACGCCGAATTGGCATTTTCATCTTCCTTCCACAACAGGACACAAGCGCCCTGGCATCATGTACCCGCGTGATCTCCGGGAAACGAAGCCCCGACCTCCGGTGCTTCTGTATCTTTTGACCCTTTTCTGAACTTTCTTTAAATTACGTCGTCAGATGCAGTTAATTAGATAAACATAATTTCTGGACTTCTCAACTGGGATTATTTAGATATAGTTTTTTTTATTGTTTTATGTATTTTTAGTAAATTAAACTTTTGATAATTTCATGTACGGCCGGCCAATATTTTTTTTTTTAATATACCTGAATTGTTTAAGAATGTAATTAATATTGTACGTTAATATTTTCTTGTATCTGTTCTAAGTTTCCTCAGTATGGAGTAATTATATTTCCGACGGAATCACACCTTGTTTTTGTTCATTTCTAATAAACTGGTGAAACCTAAAGATCCACCCAGCAAGGCAAAGATGGTAATATACCTTGTATTTAGTGGTGTGAGGTCAGTCTGCTGGCAGCTTCCGTGGAGTAAGAATCGGTCAACATTTTATTTTTGCTCTCACCGAGTTCGAACCAAGGACTCCAAGCTGTATGACGGAAATAGATTTTATAAATAATAATTTAATAAAATTTGATTAATGAATTTTTAAATAAGTTTTAATTTTTCCAATTAAATATTTAATTATTATGAAAATTTTAAGATTGCGGCCGTAACGAAAATTGCGAGTTTTTTTAAATAATATTGTTTTTCAAATTTACTTTATTAAATTTTTTATATTTTAAAGTTTTTTTCATCTTTTTCTAGCATAAAAATTACTGATTTTAAATGGCAGCCATAGCAAAAATTGCAACAGTGACATCATAATTCAAATTGGCAGAAAGTTCTAGAAAACAAAATGGTGGATTTAAGATGGCGGATCCAAGGTGGATGCCGGTGTCAAGGTCATCCAAGATGGCCACCGTGACGTCAAAATCCAAGTTGGCGGTTGGCTCCGGCTCCGCAAACCTGAAGCATGGCCTCGGAAATATATTTATATACTACTCATGAGATTTTCTTTAAGCTTCAATGTTCTGAAAACCATAAAGACATCGCTGCTCTAGTGTCAACTGCAACATTTATTCATTGATTTACCATGGTTAGTGTTTCACATGGATAAAGCTTGTTAAAACATGTTTTTAATAAAACCTCACTTTTGACTCAGCAATAATTATTTTACTTATTCAAGAAAGTAAATATGCAACCAAAACCAAAGCAAGAAATCATGTTATTTAAGTTTTTATAAATTTAGTTTTTTACCTGGGTACCGTCAGTTGGGGTAACATTGACCCTTTGAGGGTAACTTTGGCCCAAGACAAAAAAAAAATGTTAAACCATGTTACAACTCTTCAAAATATTTATTAGATGTGATGATACATATTTATGTATCATCACATCTAATGATACATATTTATGTATCATCACATCTAATAAATATTTTGAAGAGTTGTAACATGGTTTAACATTTTTTTTTTGTCTTGGGCCAAAGTTACCCTCAAAGGGTCAATGTTACCCCAACTGACGGTACATTAAATGTTGTATACCAACTGTAATTATCTTGTTAGAAAATACAGAAAAATGTAAGCCATTGATACAAAAGGGACGTTACACGTGGAATGGACTTTAAATATTTCTCTTTCTCATTTCCCTTGTAAAAATTAATGTAAATTATTGCCAACTATTGAAAAATATTTTGTCCAACTTATTTTTAAATTCAGTCATATAATGTAGAATACTTGTGATACATATACATAATCGTAAAATAAGATGCATTTAATTCAACGAGATGGTCACATATACAGTAGTAAATGTGATGATCTTAATAGTTAAATATGCCAACAAGTCATGCCTTTTAATAGGTTATTTTAATGCAAGAATATTACTGTTGTTTCATGGGTCTGCAATGTATTTTATTTATAAATTATTTTATTTATTTTCTTATTATTTTAGTAACGATAGTTTTAGTTAATTATGTGTATTATTTAGTTTTTTCACTTAATTAGTTAATAATTTTAATTTTTTATGTATGGTAAATTTGGCTCTTCATATATCTAGTTGGCAACGACTTGAAAAGACTGTAGAATAAGCTAGATGCTCGGCGTAACATATATTTTATTTTAGTTTAAGTTCATAGTTAATTTTTTTTAAATTTATCTTTTAAATGGCTACATTTTATATTTATATACTATATTTGGGTGAGCAGAGACATGTTAAGTACATATTGTATTTCATACATATGTATATTTACGTGTGCGAATGTAAACTCCAGAAAGCGCAGCTAGAGGCGCGTGTGGACGCCGGGCCGTCTAGTCGAGGCCGGCGCGGCGGTTGCGGCAGGTGGGGAACCGCGCTACGCGGAGCAGAGCGCGTATTCGGTGCGATGGCGAGCACCTAACTTTAATAAAGATGTATGCTTGTGAGGCCTGTAACGGACTCGAAAGTGGAAATATATACCAAAGTGATGTCGCAGTGCTGCAAGAATTAGCTTACAAGTGGGACCCCGCCCTCCGGTTGGTCGTGTCAGAAGCCACTGGAAACCGACCGAGACAAGTGTGTTTTCGCGAAAAATGTTCGGGCGTTGTCCGTTTTGAATTGATCCAAGATCGTTAACGAGTAAAGACGTTCTTGCTCACGTAAAAATATAATGCGTGCGACGCACTGTTTATTTTGATGAATTCGACTTAAATATTCTTACATTCTTTTAAAAATAGGTAAGTGTTTTCAATAAAACGTTAATTGCTTTAAAGTGTTTTTTTCTACTCACGCTCCAGGTAAACTTTTTAATATACTTTTAAGTCATCATATAATTTTGTACTTTTTATATCAGCCAATAAAATTTATAATTAGTTGATTTTTCTTGTGTCTATTTGTGGAAAGATTAAAAAAAATTTCTGAATGTTTAATTTTAGTTAAATGTTAGATTTTAGTTCCATTTTACTTTTAAGTTTCACGCGCGCTTTTAAATTTATATAGGTATATGTTGTAAGATGTACTGTAAAAGCAATTTATTAGTTGATGGCCATTAGAAGTATAGGTTAGCCGGAACTGGCGCAGGGTCCAGGGTGAGGAGCGAGGAGACGGTCCGCCATATTGGATTGTGACGTCACGGCGGCCATCTTGGAGGAGTGTAACGGGACATAGCGTAACGGGACAAGTTTGACCTTGACCTTTGACCCTCAAAATTCGCCAAAATTGGGCAAAAATTGCCCAAAATTCCTCAAATTTCGTCAAAATTTACATTTCTGTGAAAAAAATTCCGCCAAAAAATCTCAAAAAATTCCACAATCCAAAAATTAGAATTTCGAAAAATCCTCAAAAGTTGTTTTGCCCTAGAAAGAACCCAAATTCCTAAAAGCGGCTTAAAACTCCTAAGAGCTAGCCGCTCTAAGCCGCCGAGGTCATGACCTTGAAAACTAGGATGCCATGACAGCCATATTGGATGATGACGTCACCGTTGCAATTTACGTTACGGTCGCCATCTTTAAAATCTTTATTTATTATCCGATTTTAATGAAATTTTTTTAAAATTTATAAAAAAATTCAATTAATAAAAAATATTTAAAAATCATACATTAACGACACGGAGCTCGGAGTCCTCAGTTCGAACCCGACGAGCGCAAAAAAAAAATAAAAATGGCGACCGATCCTTCCCCCGTGGTGACTTTTGGCAGACTAACTCCCACCACTTTTCTTAAAGCATATATATCGTCACCTAGTATGACGTCATGTCCGCCATCTTGTCTTCGTTGCTGGAGACCACCATCTTGTTTTCGTCGGCGAGAGTGCGCTGACGCTATGTTAGTTTAGTTCTTATCCGCTAGAGTGCAGTAATCATTTATTACTGTGACACCTGCCATCTTGAAATTTGGCCGCCATCTTGGAAATCCGTAATTATTTAGCTAGGAATTCGGGAAAAGTTCCAAAATTCATTAAATAAATCACTCATTAATTTACATATTAATTAGATCGATTCCCGTCCACGGATCGATACCCGAACGATGCAATAATGTTTAATTTTATGTAAAAAATAATAATTGCAATAAACCATGTTCTAAATTCATTAAATAAATTTGTAATCCATATAATGATTGATTGGATCGACTTAGGTCCTTGGTTCGATCCTTGGCCGATACCAAACAACTTTAATACTTTAAAAAAGTACCACAATAGTGTCAGGTTTGAGAAAATAAAAACACCACAAGTTCCTTTAAAAAAACTTTTATTACATACATACTACACTACTACAAGTACAAAAAAAATACACAGACAAATTACTAAAGTTATGTGGATTTCTCGATTCAACAGTCTTCTTGTTGTATGGTACTACAAATGTGTATTACATAATCCCGTAATTTCAAGTTTTTGATCTTCTCACAGTACGTGCAGTCGGGTGATGGAACACCGCTGGATGCTCCTTCCTTCATCAAAAAAATTAATAAAAAATAAAAACGAAAAAAAATTCAAACATTCTGGCTTGTACTAGAACTCTATCTTTGCTCAACAATGGGAAGTTCACAAGCTAGCAGAATGTTTGAATTTTTTTTTCGTTTTTATTTTTTATTAATTTTTTTTTGTATTTTAATGATATCAAAGAAAACTTGTGGCGGTTTTCTCCGTGTGCTCCTGATTATTCTTGCCAATATTATGATGGTTTTCTCTGTGTGCTCCTGATTATTCTTATCAATATTTTGATGGTTAATCCGTGTGCTTGCGATCATTCCTGCGGTTTCGGTCAAAGGTCAAGGTCACATCCATACAAGATGGCCGCCGTGACGTCGTAATCCAAGATGGCGGACCGTGAGAAATCTGAGAATCACTAGCAGGAAGGACGAACTTTTTTCTCCTTGGATACTATCGAAGTCAACCTCCCTTTGCGATCGATAGTGAGCGTTCCGCATCCCACATTAATGAAATATATATTATTTACCTGCAAGCAACACGTGGCGTCATCTGTTGACGACATCCAGAACTACTTGCATCAATTTGCTTTGCATTAGATAACTTAACTCTCGCTGATGAAATATTTCAAAAACTCTATTTAAGAAATGGTTCCAATTGGAGAAAACTGACAGTTTGTATCTAACATTAGTCACAGAAGCTACCATGGATCGTGGTTTGTTATCTATAGCTGAATCGGAAGGAAGCTGCTGTAGATACTGTGGCAAGGATTTTGTCATGAGAAGGAATGCTAGACGTCATGAGAAGAATGATTGTGCTAGAAACCCACTACGCAACATGTTAAGCTGTAATCGATGTAGCAGGTTGTTAACACGAATTGACAGCTTAAAAAGACATGGTAGAACATGTAAAGTCAAGACTACTTACGGCATAGAGGACACCGATGGATCCACTAGACTAAAGAAGAGTGATCTGCATTATGACAATAATTTTCCTTGTCCTGAGCGTGATGGTATTAGCTCACCCGATCGTGAGGAAGAACATAAATTGAAGGATGCTAATGGCTTCGGGAAGACTGAAACTAATGGAAGTATCAACACCGTGAAAAGTGAGAATACATTCAAGCCTATATTCAGTAGATCCTCCATTCTTTGTAAAAATGATGGACTCCTAAAAAGGAAGCATGAAGACTATGAAGACACTTCGACATCATCGATAGCGAATTCATACGGTAATCTGGGTGAAGAGGATGTCTTCTACAGTGATTGTTACAGTGACTCTGAGGCTGTTGACAAAGGCATAGACTGTGATGAAGCACCTAGAGCTGACAAGATCGAAGAATGTGGCGATGTCCTGAGACCGAAACGATGGAAACGTCGTGTTATAATAAATAAATCTGATAATGCTTATTATGATCACTGGGACGATTGTGATATTAAAAGTATTTATAATAAACAAGCAAGTAAGATGGTGGTAGAAGAGATTTATTACACATTATGGAAAGATCCAAACATATTGGTTGACCGGCTAAGACTTCTACATGGATCGCTTTGTGCAGGAAACTATCCGTGCATCAAAGAAATATCCTTCATACTCAAAGAACTGAGGAAAGCTGGCTACATACAATAATGGCTTCTTTTACTTGTATTTGTGTAATGTTGAGAAGTAATAAAATATTGAAAGTAAAAATTTAATGTTTTTATTTCTTGTATTCTGATTTCCAACTAAGCCTCTGTGTGTTTCCGCTACTGTATGTGTGCGATCATTACGTTTCCTGTGTGTACTGTGTGTACGTTCCGTTTCCTGTGTGTACTGTGTGTACGTTCCGTTTCTGTGTGTACTGTGTGTACGTACCGTTTTCTGTGTGTACTGTGTGTACGTTCAGTTTCCTGTGTGTACTGTGTGTACGTTCCGTTTCCTGTGTGTACTGTGTGTATGTTCCGTTTCCTGTGTGTACGTTCCGTTTCCTGTGTGTACTGTGTGTACGTTCCGTTTCCTGTGTGTACTGTGTGTATGTTCCGTTTCCTGTGTGTACGTTCCGTTTCCTGTGTGTACTGTGTGTACGTTCCGTTTCCTGTGTGTACTGTGTGTATGTTCCGTTTCCTGTGTGTACTGTGTGTACGTTCCGTTTCCTGTGTGTACTGTGTGTACGATCAGTTTCCTGTGTGTACTGTGTGTACGATCAGTTTCCTGTGTGTACTGTGTGTACGTTCCGTTTCCTGTGTGTACTGTGTGTCCGTTTAGTTTCCTGTGTGTACTGTGTGTACGATCAGTTTCCTGTGTGTACTGTGTGTACGTTCCGTTTCCTGTGTGTGTGTGTACTGTGTGTACGTTCCGTTTCCTGTGTGTACTGTGTGTACGATTAGTTTCCTGTGTGTACTGTGTGTACGTTTCGTTTCCTGTGTGTACTGTGTGTCCGTTTAGTTTCCTGTGTGTACTGTGTGTACGTTCCGTTTCCTGTGTGTACTGTGTGTCCGTTTAGTTTCCTGTGTGTACATTCCGTTTCCTGTGTGTACTGTGTGTACGTTCCGTTTTCTGTGTGTGTGTGTGTGTACTGTGTGTACGTTCCGTTTCCTGTGTGTACTGTGTAATCATTCCATTTATTGCGTGTAAATTGCATGTATTGCGCGTACATTGCGTACATTACGTGTTGAAGCTGATGGAGCTGTTGGATCACTTGCAGCTAATGGTCAATTGATGCATAGGAGCAAAATGTAGATAGATCTGATGACGTGAATTGTAGCTCTTGGAGCCTGGCGTATATTGGAGAGATCGAATTTTTTTTCGATCAAATGATCCTCTTTTTTAATTTGTAGATTTGACTCTAGTATTATTGTAAATGGTTCTTGATTTGATTAGCGTATTATTCCATACGGTGCATGTATATAAGCGAGTCCTAGACAGCAGGACGCTCAGTTTGTTACTGACGTCGGCGGTGTAAGGATCACCTAGTTTGTTTCTTCTGGTGCATAAGTCGTGTCAATTAGCTGTTCTTGAGACCTCGATGGCATCTTTACCGTCTTTAACGTCGAACTCGGAGGTTGTACCATCGTCTACGGGAACCTTGACGACAGCTACGATGGAGAAGGTGCAGATCCCGTTGGCAACGACGGTGTCAACATTGGAGGAGATTTCAACAGATGTGATACCACCATCATCCGAAGTTTCGTCGTCAGCAATGGATTCTTCAACTAATGAAGAGCATCCATTACGTCAGTGCAAATACTGTGACGCATCATTTACTATCACCTCAAATGCTCGCAGACATGAAAGAAGCAGTTGTTCTAATAATGTTAAAAGAATACAATTTCAGTGCAATAAGTGCAAAAAACTAATTTCACGTCTTGATAGCATACATCTTCATTATAAAAAATGCTCCGAGAAAGTTAAGTGTGAGTATAATGAACATGGTTCTTGTTTTGACTCATGTGTTGTACCGACTGATGAGTCTATATAATTGAGACCCTGGTGATATGGACTTCAGTCCGTCTCTGGCTGCGGTAATGAACGGATCGGATAGTTAGACTTGTATAACATAATAGACCGGTATCTAGCTATTCTTGAGAACTCGATGGCATCATTACCACTATATATATACCAACCTGGATCGAAGGTCTACCATCATCAGTGCAGAGCACGATGACAACGACGTCTACAGCTACACCTACTCTCTCAGCACAGCAGGAGATTTCGACGCGTGCAACATCTTCCGCAGAGCAGACCTCAAAGGCTTCAGAAGTTAACATGTCAGCAGTGTTACAATGGTTGTCAACAGTTCCAGTGGCATTGATGAAGGAAGGAGCATCCAGCGGTGTTCCATCACCCGACTGCACGTACTGTGAGAAGATCAAAAACTTGAAATTACGGGATTATGTAATACACATTTGTAGTACCATACAACAAGAAGACTGTTGAATCGAGAAATCCACATAACTTTAGTAATTTGTCTGTGTATTTTTTTTGTACTTGTAGTAGTGTAGTATGTATGTAATAAAAGTTTTTTTAAAGGAATTTGTGGTGTTTTTATTTTCTCAAACCTGACACTATTGTGGTACTTTTTTAAAGTATTAAAGTTGTTTGGTATCGGCCAAGGATCGAACCAAGGACCTAAGTCGATCCAATCAATCATTATATGGATTACAAATTTATTTAATGAATTTAGAACATGGTTTATTGCAATTATTATTTTTTACATAAAATTAAACATTATTGCATCGTTCTGGTATCGATCCGTGGACGGGAATCGATCGAATTAATATGTAAATTAATGAGTGATTTATTTAATGAATTTTGGAACTTTTCCCGAATTCCTAGCTAAATAATTACGGATTTCCAAGATGGCGGCCAAATTTCAAGATGGCAGGTGTCACAGTAATAAATGATTACTGCACTCTAGCGGATAAGAACTAAACTAACATAGCGTCAGCGCACTCTCGCCGACGAAAACAAGATGGTGGTCTCCAGCAACGAAGACAAGATGGCGGACATGACGTCATACTAGGTGACGATATATATGCTTTAAGAAAAGTGGTGGGAGTTAGTCTGCCAAAAGTCACCACGGGGGAAGGATCGGTCGCCATTTTTATTTATTTTTTTTGCGCTCGTCGGGTTCGAACTGAGGACTCCGAGCTCCGTGTCGTTAATGTATGATTTTTAAATATTTTTTATTAATTGAATTTTTTTATAAATTTAAAAAAAAAATCATTAAAATCGGATAATAAATAAAGATTTTAAAGATGGCGACCGTAACGTAAATTGCAACGGTGACGTCATCATCCAATATGGCTGTCATGGCATCCTAGTTTTCAAGGTCATGACCTCGGCGGCTTAGAGCGGCTAGCTCTTAGGAGTTTTAAGCCGCTTTTAGGAATTTGGGTTCTTTCTAGGGCAAAACAACTTTTGAGGATTTTTCGAAATTCTAATTTTTGGATTGTGGAATTTTTTGAGATTTTTTGGCGGAATTTTTTTCACAGAAATGTAAATTTTGACGAAATTTGAGGAATTTTGGGCAATTTTTGCCCAATTTTGGCGAATTTTGAGGGTCAAAGGTCAAGGTCAAACTTGTCCCGTTACGCTATGTACCGTTACACTCCTCCAAGATGGCCGCCGTGACGTCACAATCCAATATGGCGGACCGTCTCCTCGCTCCTCACCCTGGACCCTGCGCCAGTTCCGGCTAACCTATACTACTGCCATTGGTTGGTTTTTGGTTCATCTGTTTATATTTTATCATTTATATATTAAATGTTTAGCTACTTTTTCAGTGACTTTAAATGCTGTTCACTACTATCACGCATACATTTTCAACTTCTTTATCAGTAGGTTGTTTGCATTTTTTTCGGACCCATACGCTGTTGCAACTGTAGCCGCGGTTAATGGTCAGCTGGTGTTCAATAAATTTTAAAGTTAAATATTATTTTTAAAGTCGTTGACAGATGCAGCCCTCTATCCACTATGGGAACGGAAGTTAGCCGCTGGAAGTTACAGCAATGATTTTCACTGGGTTGTATAACTTATGAGCCTTTTGATTAATTGTAGTAAACCATAATATTTTCAAGTTACTACCAAGAAACATGCAGAGTTTATTATCAGTGAAGTCCTAATCACAAAATAAAATCTTCGAAGTGAAATAAAACCACCTCTCATTCCTATAAATGGATAGTTTAAACATTAATAATATATTTACTTCCTTGTAAATTTCTTTCAGTAACAAAGTTAATATAGATTTGTATTTTCACGAGTGGGAAGACTGCTTAGAAAAGTTTAGCCCTATTAATTAAATACAGTTTTATTTATTACTGATACTAACACTATTAATTAACAACACTTAAAATGTATTATGCATTTAGGAAGGGCAGGTGTTGGGGCAGGTGGTCAAAATGTATTTGATGAAGGAGCAGGTGGTAAGGGGTATTTGAAAATGGGAAGGTTCATAAAGGTATTTGGGATAGGGCTGGAGTAAATTGGCCAGCGAGGAAGTTGGTGTCATGTGTCGGGGGAAGAGTATTTTATGTAATATAACTGACTATTTTTAAAAATAGTTTTCTTGCCATTCAGTAAAGTTTTAAAATAGTAAATTTTTGATGCAAGGTGCATGAACTTAACTTGTATGGTTTTTAAGCAGTAAATTTGATTATAAATATTGTGAATGCCAATGTAACGGAACCTTATGAAAACATGATTTCCCATTCTTTGCATATACACAGCTTGATTCGGCATGCAGGTTAAATGAATCGTTGCCTCCGGCTGAGTATGGCAGGGAAGGGAATGGCAGATGTGCACTCACCATGTTGCCGTCACACACAGACTTAATTAGCTGTCCTCGGGCGTTGTGCGTGCGGTTGGTAAGGCCTCGGAATAGAGTGGCACTGGACACTCCTAGCAGGCTTGCCACCGCCTTCAGTTCCGGGTCTCCCTTGACGTCTACCTCCAGCCCCTTGCCATCCATGAATTGTACGTTTCCGAGCAGTAGCACTGCTGCCAACACGCGCACCACGTCCAGGAATGGGATGCCCAGCACTCCTGCCAACAGTCACGGCATTGCTCCAATTGCTAATGCGCTACTCTGCACGGTATGTTTCGTTTGGAACAGTAATTTGAGTAGTTATCTCAAATTGTATTTGCAGGAATATTTCTCATTTGATGCTTCTGAAGAGTGTATTGATACACTCCACACACATGTGTGAAGATCTCTATAAACACACACCCTTGTAGTTTCTCAAAAATTGTTTTTTTTTTTTTTTTTTTTAATTTTGTGAATGTACCTTCCTGCAAACTTTGAAACACCAGTGATATTGATCGTAGTCTTTCATGGCTATAGTTTTATTAATTTCTTCTTATCTTCTGAGTTGAGAACACGTCCGAGTAAAAGTCATGTGCCCGGAGTTGTGGCGTGTCATGCTGCCACCATGTTTTAAATATTTTTGTAATACCTTTTTGTGATAGTTATTCAATACATAGGACAATTTAGTTCAATGCAAGTTACACTATAAGTAAAATCTTTAATAATAATACTAATATGTAATCTAATGACATTTTTATAAAAGTAAAAATTTGACGCTTTAATTATTTTATTTGTATATACTGATTTTATAATATTTACTTAAAAATTCATGTCGATAAATTTGGTTGACGATCCCTAGGACTTTGTTTCACCGAAAAATTAATGTTCATAAATGTTTATAAATATATGCAATGGAATCAAATTCATACTACAAACATTTATTATTTATATGGCTAATAACAATATACTAAAATATTTATTAATTACTACACACTACCATATCCAATCTGTTTGTTCATTACTATTTAAGTGTTAAAAATAGTATTAGTAGTATATGAATGGGGCTACTGAAACTGGGTTCTGGGTGTGGTGCCGGTGCCGGTGTCCGCCATCTTGGATTTGTGACGTCACGGCGGCAAAAATTCCTCAAAATTCCTCAAAAATGACTCAAAATGACTCAAAATTTCCCGTTTTAAGAAAAAATTTCCCGTTTTCGAGGGAAAAATTCCCGTTTCGAGGGAAAATTTCCCGATTTAGTCCTTAAAAATCCCAACGGCTAGAAATGTCCTGATAGAGGCTTAAGCATCCTTAACTCAAGCCTCAGTTAAGCCTCTATCAGGATGTGACCTTGACCTTTGACCTTTGACCTTGACCCCGACGGCCATCTTGGATCCACCATCTTGGATGACGTCATTTCGTTTTCTCGAACATTCCGTCATTGTGTTATCGGCCATATTGGATGATGACGTCACCGTTGCAATTTACGTTACGACCGCCATCTTTAACTTTTTTATTTATTATCCGATTTTAATGAAATTTTTTTTAAAAATTATAAAAAAATTAAATAATAAAAATTTTAATAAAATATTTAAAAAACAAACATTTACAACTTGGAGCTCGGAGTCCTCGGTTCAAACCCGGTGAGGCCAAAAAAAATTAAAAATGGCGACCGATCCTCCTCCCGTGGTGACTTTTGGCAGACTGACTCCCACCACTTTTCTTAAAGCATATATATCGTCACCTAGTATGACGTCATGTCCGCCATCTTGTCTTCGATGCTGGAAGCCATCATCATCATTGTATCGTCGGCGAGAGTGCGCTGACACCATGTTAGTTTAGTTCGTATCCGCTAGAGTGCAGTAATCATTTATTATTACTGTGACACCCGCCATCTTGTAATATGGCCGCCATCTTGAAAATCCGTAATTATTTAGCTAGAAATTCGGGAAAAATTCCAAAATTCATTAAATAAATCACTCATTAACTTACATATTGATTCGATCCGCTCCAGTCCTTGGTTCGATCCCTGAATGATGCAAAACATTTAATTTTATATAAAAAATAATAATTTCAATAAACCATGTTCAAAATTCTTAAAGAGACTTTAAATCCTCTACTACCATCATCCTATCAGACACCAAGACCACCATATTGGAAATTCGTAATTGTAATGCTAGAGATTCGGGAAAAAGTTCAAAATTCATTAAATAAATTTGTAATCTATATACTGATTGATTAGATCGACTAAGGTCCTTGGTTCGATCCCTGGCCGATACAAAACAACTTTAATTTTAAAAAAGTACCAGAAAAGTGTAAGGTTCGAAAAATAAAACACCTCAAAGTCTTTTACAAACATAATATTTATTACACAATTTCTATCCTACTACAGAATCACTTGCGAAAGCCAACAACAATCTTATAAACATTTAGCCCTGCATAGACGTGCAACGACTACTTCTTAGCTCCAAATGGCTCCCAAAGCTCCAACAGCCTCCAAATGCTTAACACAGCTCCAAATGGCTCCAAATGCTCCAAACGGCTCCAAATGCTCCAAATGTCTCCAGCAGCTCCAAATGCTTGACAGCTCCAAATGCTTCAAAAGGCTCCAAATGCTCCAACAGCTCCAAAAAAAGGCTCCAAATGCTCAATAGCCTCCAAATGCTTAACACAGCTCCAAATGGCTCCAAATGCTCCAAACGGCCTCCAAATGCTTGACAGCCTCCAAATGCTTAACACAGCTCTAAATGGCTCCAAATGCTCCAAACGGCCTCCAAATGCTTGACAGCTCCAAATGTCTCCAGCAGCTCCAAATGCTCCAACAGCTCCAAAAAAAGGCTCCAAATGCTCCAACAGCCTCCAAATGCTTAACACAGCTCCAAATGGCTCCAAATGCTTGACAGCTCCAAATGCATAACACAGCTCCAAATGGCTCCAAATGCTCCAAACGGCCTCCAAATGCTTGACAGCTCCAAATGTCTTCAGCAGCTCCAAATGCTCCAACAGCTCCAAAAAAAGGCTCCAAAAGCTCCAACAGCCTCCAAATGCTTAACACAGTTCCAAATGGCTCCAAATGCTCCAAACGGTCTCCAAATGCTTGACAGCTCCAAATGCTTCAAAAGGCTCCAAATGCTCCAAATGCTCCAAACGGCCTCCAAATGGCTCCAACAGCTCCAACAGCCTCCAAATGCTTGACAGCTCCAAATGTTTCCAGCAGCTCCAAATGCTCCAAATGGCTCCAACAGCCTCCAAATGCTTAACACAGCTCTAAATGGCTCCAACAGCTCCAAAAGACTCCAAATGCTTCAAAAGGCTCCAATTGCTCCAAGAGCTCCATCTTCAATTGGTTCCAACTGATTCCTATTACTTTTATCGAACTTGGCATGATTACTAACATGTCTTTATCAGTATACATTTTGACTGGCAGTGGTAACGTTTTTTTACACCTTTAAGTTATAAGTTTTATTTAGAAATCAGATTTCGATAAATGATAGCTTCCATCTGGAAAGAAAATATATTAATTTATCTTCAAGTTTATACACATACATTTAATTTAATCCATTATTGTATGTAGCCAGCTTCCCTCAGTTCTTTGAGTATGAAGGATATTTCTTTAATGTTCGAATAGTTTCCTGCACAAAGCGATCCATGTAGTAGTCGTAGCCTGTTAACCAATATGTTAGGATCTTCCCATGAGGTATAATCAATCTCTTCTGCTGCCTTCATCATCCTTGCATGTTTATAATAAATATTATCTCTGGTGTTTATCGTTTTAACACCAACCACAAGGTCACTTTCGTCATCTTGCCAGTGATTATCACAAGCTTGATCAGGATAATTTATTTTATTACGCCGTTTCCATCGTTTTGGTCTCAAACCACCATCA
Source organism: Bacillus rossius redtenbacheri (assembly GCF_032445375.1). NCBI lineage: Eukaryota > Metazoa > Arthropoda > Insecta > Phasmatodea > Bacillidae > Bacillus > Bacillus rossius. Next base: position 221,541,857 of record NC_086330.1, on the reverse strand, counting down.
CAGTCTTCGCTCTTGCATGCTTTTGGTGCTTCAGTACAGTACTCAATCATGTCAGCCTCAGATGTGTCACCACAATCTTCAATCATGCCAGCTTCTGATGTGTCACCACAGTCTTCAATCATGTCAGCACCACAAACTTGATCAGGATAATTTATTTTATTACGTCGTTTCCATCGTTTTGGTCTCAGACTGCCATCACAGTCTTCGATCTTGCCTGCTTTAGGTGTTTCAGTACAGTACTCAATCATGTCAGCCTCAGATGTGTCACCACAATCTTCAATCATGCCAGCCTCAGATGATTCATCAAAGTCTTCGACCTTGTAAGCTTCAGGTGGTTCTCCATCTTTCACATTTTCATGGAGACGACTAGATATTGGAGTAAATATATTTTCATTTCTAATGTGGTTACAACTTCCTTCTTTTGTTTTAAATTTTAAATTATTATCTTGATCTAGATCAGTAATTTTAGCATTAGCTTTTTCGCCTTCGTTCCTCTTCCGCGATGATGTAGCCCAGTCTTCGTTATCTTTATTCATCTTAATTGTACAGGTCTTGTAATGTCTATCCAAGTAATATCTTCTACCAAAGGATTTCTGACACTGACTGCAATGAAATGGTTTTTGACAAGGACCCAAATTACACTCGCTTCTCTCATGTCGTTTAGCATTCTTTCTCAAGGTAAACACCTTGCTACAGTATCTACAGTGATGACGTTTTGATACAGCAACAAATCCCGTTTCAGGATTCATATTAGTTATTGAGACTAATGCCAGATGCAAACTAAGAGTTTTAAATTAGATATATTACTTAAATAGAATTTTTTAATTATTTCATCAGCGAGAATTAATTTATCTCATTCAAAGGTACTTGTTGCAAGTAGTTCTGCTTTTCAACAACAGATGTCGCCACATGTTACTTGCAGGTAAATAATATTTAGTTCTTTTATGCGGGATGCGGGATGCTCACTAACGATCGCAAAAGAAGGATGGCTTCGCTAGACTCCAAGGAGAAGGAAGTTCGTCCATCCTGTTAGTGCTTCTTAGATTTCTCAGAGATTATTTGACTGAGTAATGATATTTTTTTTTTAAATTTCCACCTGATAAAAATATTACAAGTGCTGATTTATTGGCAGAATTTCAATAATTAAATGCGACCTTGAATAAAAAATGACATGACTCATTAAGTAAAAAATTCTTCATGCAGATATCAATTCCTCATCAGTAACCAGAAGCACCCAGAGAAAACCATCAAAATATTGTCAAGAATAATCAGGAGCACACGGATAAAACTACCATAATATTGACAAGAATAATCAGGAGCACACGGAGAAAACCACAGCAAGTTTTCTTTGATATCATAAAATTTCAGGAAAAAAATAATACTAAAAATAAAAATAAATTAATAAAAATTTAAAAAAAAATAAAATAAAAAAATACATAAAATTCTGGCTTGTACTAGAACTCTATCTTTGTTCAACAATGAGAAGTTCACAAGCTAGCAGAATATATTTATGTATTTTTTTTATTTTATTTTTTTTAAATTTTTTATTAATTTATTTTTATTTTTAGTATTATTTTTTTCCTGAAATTTTATGATATCAAAGAAAACTTGCTGTGGTTTTCTCCGTGTGCTCCTGATTATTCTTGTCAATATTATGGTAGTTTTCTCCGTGTGCTCCTGATTATTCTTGACAATATTTTGATGGTTTTCTCTGGGTGCTTCTGGTTACTGATGAGGAATTGATATCTGCATGAAGAATTTTTTACTTAATGAGTCATGTCATTTTTTATTCAAGGTCGCATTTAATTATTGAAATTCTGCCAATAAATCAGCACTTGTAATATTTTTATCAGGTGGAAATTTAAAAAAAAAATATCATTACTCAGTCAAATAATCTCTGAGAAATCTAAGAAGCACTAACAGGATGGACGAACTTCCTTCTCCTTGGAGTCTAGCGAAGCCATCCTTCTTTTGCGATCGTTAGTGAGCATCCCGCATCCCGCATAAAAGAACTAAATATTATTTACCTGCAAGTAACATGTGGCGACATCTGTTGTTGAAAAGCAGAACTACTTGCAACAAGTACCTTTGAATGAGATAAATTAATTCTCGCTGATGAAATAATAAAAAAATTCTATTTAAGTAATATATCTAATTTAAAACTCTTAGTTTGCATCTGGCATTAGTCTCAATAACTAATATGAATCCTGAAACGGGATTTGTTGCTGTATCAAAACGTCATCACTGTAGATACTGTAGCAAGGTGTTTACCTTGAGAAAGAATGCTAAACGACATGAGAGAAGCGAGTGTAATTTGGGTCCTTGTCAAAAACCATTTCATTGCAGTCAGTGTCAGAAATCCTTTGGTAGAAGATATTACTTGGATAGACATTACAAGACCTGTACAATTAAGATGAATAAAGATAACGAAGACTGGGCTACAACATCGCGGAAGAGGAACGAAGGCGAAAAAGCTAATGCTAAAATTACTGATCTAGATCAAGATAATAATTTAAAATTTAAAACAAACGAAGGAAGTTGTAACCACATTAGAAATGAAAATATATTTACTCCAATATCTAGTCGTCTCCATGAAAATGTGAAAGATGGAGAACCACCTGAAGCTTACAAGGTCGAAGACTTTGATGAATCATCTGAGGCTGGCATGATTGAAGATTGTGGTGACACATCTGAGGCTGACATGATTGAGTACTGTACTGAAACACCTAAAGCAGGCAAGATCGAAGACTGTGATGGCAGTCTGAGACCAAAACGATGGAAACGACGTAATAAAATAAATTATCCTGATCAAGTTTGTGGTGCTGACATGATTGAAGACTGTGGTGACACATCAGAAGCTGGCATGATTGAAGATTGTGGTGACACATCTGAGGCTGACATGATTGAGTACTGTACTGAAGCACCAAAAGCATGCAAGAGCGAAGACTGTGATGGTGGTTTGAGACCAAAACGATGGAAACGGCGTAATAAAATAAATTATCCTGATCAAGCTTGTGATAATCACTGGCAAGATGACGAAAGTGACCTTGTGGTTGGTGTTAAAACGATAAACACCAGAGATAATATTTATTATAAACATGCAAGGATGATGAAGGCAGCAGAAGAGATTGATTATACCTCATGGGAAGATCCTAACATATTGGTTAACAGGCTACGACTACTACATGGATCGCTTTGTGCAGGAAACTATTCGAACATTAAAGAAATATCCTTCATACTCAAAGAACTGAGGGAAGCTGGCTACATACAATAATGGATTAAATTAAATGTATGTGTATAAACTTGAAGATAAATTAATATATTTTCTTTCCAGATGGAAGCTATCATTTATCGAAATCTGATTTCTAAATAAAACTTATAACTTAAAGGTGTAAAAAAACGTTACCACTGCCAGTCAAAATGTATACTGATAAAGACATGTTAGTAATCATGCCAAGTTCGATAAAAGTAATAGGAATCAGTTGGAACCAATTGAAGATGGAGCTCTTGGAGCAATTGGAGCCTTTTGAAGCATTTGGAGTCTTTTGGAGCTGTTGGAGCCATTTAGAGCTGTGTTAAGCATTTGGAGGCTGTTGGAGCCATTTGGAGCATTTGGAGCTGCTGGAAACATTTGGAGCTGTCAAGCATTTGGAGGCTGTTGGAGCTGTTGGAGCCATTTGGAGGCCGTTTGGAGCATTTGGAGCATTTGGAGCCTTTTGAAGCATTTGGAGCTGTCAAGCATTTGGAGACCGTTTGGAGCATTTGGAGCCATTTGGAACTGTGTTAAGCATTTGGAGGCTGTTGGAGCTTTTGGAGCCTTTTTTTGGAGCTGTTGGAGCATTTGGAGCTGCTGAAGACATTTGGAGCTGTCAAGCATTTGGAGGCCGTTTGGAGCATTTGGAGCCATTTGGAGCTGTGTTATGCATTTGGAGCTGTCAAGCATTTGGAGCCATTTGGAGCTGTGTTAAGCATTTGGAGGCTGTTGGAGCATTTGGAGCCTTTTTTTGGAGCTGTTGGAGCATTTGGAGCTGCTGGAGACATTTGGAGCTGTCAAGCATTTGGAGGCCGTTTGGAGCATTTGGAGCCATTTAGAGCTGTGTTAAGCATTTGGAGGCTGTCAAGCATTTGGAGGCCGTTTGGAGCATTTGGAGCCATTTGGAGCTGTGTTAAGCATTTGGAGGCTATTGGAGCATTTGGAGCCTTTTTTTGGAGCTGTTGGAGCATTTGGAGCCTTTTGAAGCATTTGGAGCTGTCAAGCATTTGGAGCTGCTGGAGATATTTGGAGCATTTGGAGCCGTTTGGAGCATTTGGAGCCATTTGGAGCTGTGTTAAGCATTTGGAGGCTGTTGGAGCTTTGGGAGCCATTTGGAGCTAAGAAGTAGTCGTTGCACGTCTATGCAGGGCTAAATGTTTATAAGATTGTTGTTGGCTTTCGCAAGTGATTCTGTAGTAGGATAGAAATTGTGTAATAAATATTATGTTTGTAAAAGACTTTGAGGTGTTTTATTTTTCGAACCTTACACTTTTCTGGTACTTTTTTAAAATTAAAGTTGTTTTGTATCGGCCAGGGATCGAACCAAGGACCTTAGTCGATCTAATCAATCAGTATATAGATTACAAATTTATTTAATGAATTTTGAACTTTTTCCCGAATCTCTAGCATTACAATTACGAATTTCCAATATGGTGGTCTTGGTGTCTGATAGGATGATGGTAGTAGAGGATTTAAAGTCTCTTTAAGAATTTTGAACATGGTTTATTGAAATTATTATTTTTTATATAAAATTAAATGTTTTGCATCATTCAGGGATCGAACCAAGGACTGGAGCGGATCGAATCAATATGTAAGTTAATGAGTGATTTATTTAATGAATTTTGGAATTTTTCCCGAATTTCTAGCTAAATAATTACGGATTTTCAAGATGGCGGCCATATTACAAGATGGCGGGTGTCACAGTAATAATAAATGATTACTGCACTCTAGCGGATACGAACTAAACTAACATGGTGTCAGCGCACTCTCGCCGACGATACAATGATGATGATGGCTTCCAGCATCGAAGACAAGATGGCGGACATGACGTCATACTAGGTGACGATATATATGCTTTAAGAAAAGTGGTGGGAGTCAGTCTGCCAAAAGTCACCACGGGAGGAGGATCGGTCGCCATTTTTAATTTTTTTTGGCCTCACCGGGTTTGAACCGAGGACTCCGAGCTCCGTGTTGTAAATGTTTGTTTTTTAAATATTTTATTAAAAATTTTATTATTTAATTTTTTTATAATTTTTAAAAAAAATTTCATTAAAATCGGATAATAAATAAAAAAGTTAAAGATGGCGGTCGTAACGTAAATTGCAACGGTGACGTCATCATCCAATATGGCCGATAACACAATGACGGAATGTTCGAGAAAACGAAATGACGTCATCCAAGATGGTGGATCCAAGATGGCCGTCGGGGTCAAGGTCAAAGGTCAAAGGTCAAGGTCACATCCTGATAGAGGCTTAACTGAGGCTTGAGTTAAGGATGCTTAAGCCTCTATCAGGACATTTCTAGCCGTTGGGATTTTTAAGGACTAAATCGGGAAATTTTCCCTCGAAACGGGAATTTTTCCCTCGAAAACGGGAAATTTTTTCTTAAAACGGGAAATTTTGAGTCATTTTGAGTCATTTTTGAGGAATTTTGAGGAATTTTTGCCGCCGTGACGTCACAAATCCAAGATGGCGGACACCGGCACCGGCACCACACCCAGAACCCAGTTTCAGTAGCCCCATTCATATACTACTAGTATTAAATAGTTTTCAATTGTTTTAAACATTTCTTTAAAAAACTTTTTTTGTATAGTTTTGCTTTCAAATATAAACATTTATATCTTGCAATCGGCATAGATAACAAAATATTGAAGACAAATAATAATAATAATATTACATCCTCAGTTGAAAATTAAAAAAAAAAACATTTGTTAGTGATTTATTAATTTTTGCATTTAGTTTAAAAATTTTAAACTACTTTATTCAAATAATGTTATTATGATCGAATTAATGCTTATTGTTTGGTTTTACTGCTATTACTCATGTTGTATCAATTTTTATTTATAAGCACAGGCATAAATATTTATTCTTACGTGTCGGTCTCACAAATTACGTAATTAATATATGTGTCGGTTCTGTGGAATTTCATTACTTAAAACCGACAATGATAACGTCATGAGAAAGTAAACTGTGCAAAGAACTCTTTGCAGAAAATTCTATGTTGCAAAAATTGAGGCTTTCAGTTTGGACGATGTGATAAATACAAAAAAAAAACATAACTATAATCTGTGAAGGTACAATTTTTTCATCTACTAGCAAGAAGTCAGTGTTTTAACCAATGTTTGTGCAATTGACAAAAAATCATCACATTTGAATAATTGCTTCGCTTGTAATGAGATACCAGCATCAAAGACACAGCATGTGAATACAGTAATACTGGAAGAAAATTATGACAAGTTTCCTAAGTTGAATCACGAAGGTTTTTATATGCATACAAAATTATCTGATGTAATTTATGTTACTTAAGCTAAATGATTAAATAATATTAAATATTAATAATATTAAATAATAATATTAAATAATACTATTGAGATGCACTGAAACCATAAACAATGTGATCAAGCTTACGATAATGACTGGGACAATTGGTGATCTTAAAAATATTAATGAAACACATTTAAAGAATATGATAGCAGAAAAGATTGATTATTTGTTATGGAAAGATTGTAACTTATTAGTCGAACGCCTGCCATTACTGATGGCATCGATTAGTGGAAAAAACTACTTGCATTTAATGAAGTAGCCTTCATACTCAAAGAACTGGGTATAACTGGCTACATTCAATAATAACATGTTTTACCTTTACTTGTATAAATTTCAAAATAAACCAATTCTTTGCATTTCAATAATTATTGTTTTATTGTCATATCTGATGTCTAAGACTGAGTTCTTGTAGTCTCCAAACAATAGTGTATACTATCAGTCGTATGCCTGTGACTAAATTGTATCCCTGTGACGATATTATATCCTTGTGCCATCTCCCTGCGACGAGATCGTATTCCAGTGACCAGATAGTATCCCTGTGCTCATATTATATCCTTGTGGCGAGAACACATTTCTGTGGTGAGAACGTATCCCTGTGGTGAGATCGTATCCCTCTGCAGTATATCTGCGACGAGATCGTATCTCTCTGCCGTATATCTGTGACTTGATCGTATCCCTGTTACCAGATTGTATCCCTGTGACCAGATCGTAGCCCTGTAGCAAGATCGTATCCATGTGGGGAGATTGTATCCCTGTGCTGTATCTGTGTGGCGAGATCGTATCCCCCTGTGGCAAAATCGTATTACATACTGTGTTGTGTATTTGCAACGATATCTTTTCCTACTGAATTGCATTTTCGTCCAAGTTGTTTATTCTTCGTTAAATGCAATTTGTAAATCTATTGTCGGGATTTAATAGTAAATTTATAAAAATATCTTGGTATTGTATTATATAAGTTCCCTACAAATTGGAATAACAGTTTGAAATGTCCTGTTTGCCCGAAATTGGCAATTAAGTTTTTGAAAGAAATATTGATTATCGAAAAAAATGTCATTTATTTTCGTATGAACTTGGCCTATACGCCTGGCATTGTTCGTGACCTGGCCTCTCAGTTCAAAGACACTTGACATAAACGCCTGACATGGTACATGGCCGGTTTAAATTGTTCTCCGAATTTTGTCGAAAAAATACCTGTTGGTTCGGAGACACTAGGACTGTATGGATATTTGTTGTTTATTATTCATAGAGGTAATGTTTTTGTGGACTATAGCCTGGTTTGTCTCTGGTCAATGCACAACAAAATATTTTCGGAACACCAAAGTTACATTTGTAGGCTATTTTTCCACTCTCGTTCTATTTTTCGTAATTTCAAGCAATTCTCGTAAGTATTTTACATGTCTAAGATATGATTTCAACTATGGTTTCATGTATTGCCGTCACGGTTAGTGCGTAGTGTGCCTCGAACGAGCGGCCAGGTGAACGGCCACTCGACACTTCTGACAGCTTGCAAATCTCTCCCAGTACGTGGCACGCAGTGACAGACGTGCCTCGTCTGGGCAGCCCCTTTCTCTAATCTTGCGAATTTTTAAAAAAAACCTTGTGGTTTACGTGCTTGAATTTAGGTACTTTAACTGGTCGTTCGTGTATTCCTTTAACTTCACAAGTATTGGAAATTGTATTTATGTGCAAGCAAGAAAAAAAATACAAAGTTGGCTAGTGGTTATCGATCACATGGTCCTTACCAAATGCGTGCCTGGAACTTGGGGTGTGCTAACTCCTTCTCTGTCCTGCTGTTGCATGTTATATTAATGGGTTTTCTAATTGTCTCCTGGACCTTTGACTGTTTAATATTTAATTAATATTTTTTTATTAACTCTGTAATTTTTGTTATCAAACCACGAAGAGTAATCGATTCAATCATTTTTTTACATTAGCAATTGATTTTTTTTATTATTTTTGTAATTTTCCCCTGTTTTCCGAATAAATATTACAGATTTTTTAAATTGGTGGCCAAGACAGTCAACACGATGCTGGGGTACCCTGAGAATAAATAATTACTGCAGTCTTATAGGTATAATTAAAATAATATTGCATCAGCACACTCTAGCAGACATAAACAATATGTCGAATCTATGATGGCCTCCTCCTACAGACGAAAACAGGATGGCTTCTGTGATGAGATAATATCTGCCTTGGCATTAGTGGTGGGAGGTCAGTCTGTCTGTGGCTTCCGTAGAGAAAGTATCTGACAACATTTTTCATCGAATAACCTCTATGGGATTAAACCGAAGTCTCCAGGACTCCATTATAATTTACTTAATTTTTTTAATTTTTCACAAATTTATAGCATAAAAATTATGGAATTTCAAGATGGCGGACCAATCTCAAAATCGTAGAAGTTTTTCATTTATTAAACTATCATTTTTAAATTTTAAAATGTTTCCCACATATCTAGATTATAGATTTTAAGATGGTGGCCATAACAAAAATTGCAACAGTTATAGAAGTCATGATGGAATCTATAACGAAATCTGCAATGTTTCCACAATCCAAAATTGTGACCATAACGAAAATTGCAATTTTTCTAGAATTCAAGATGGCGTCCATAACGAAAATTGCAATATTAGTGAGAAAACCATTCGATTCAAAGATGGCAGAATTTCCTAGAAAAAATGGTTAAAAAACAAAATGACTGTTCGAAGATGGAAACGAAGTTGCAGGTTAAAGGTCGTCAACATCATCCAATACCATAATTTCACAACCTAAGATGGCGACCATAACGAAAAGTGTAATGGTCCAAGATGGCCACCATGAAATCAGAGTTCGGTGGGCACTGGGATCGCACCCTGCACATTGTCGCAGGAGCCCCATACCTAAACTACTTATAGTGTCTATTTCCTGCTTGCAACATTATCATTCATATTCATCTTGCAAAAAGCACCTGAAAATAAACTCTGGTAATTTTTTTCGTAACTAGTCTGTAATAAAAATTTCCAGTAAAACATAAGTTGACATATCATTATTTTACGAATTGTAGTAAGTAACTTGTCATAATTTCATCATAGTTTAATCATTAAACAACATGTGAATACTTACCCTCCCACCAACTTTTTTATAAAGAAAAATCTGTTTGTACAATAACAACAATGTTTCCATCCAGATGAAGCGATGTTTGATTTAATTTTGAATAGTTATATTTAGTTGCGATCGGTCAGGTCTAAGCATACAGGCCCCATGGGTCAGGCATCTCGCTTCTGGATCGAGGGTAAATAATTAAATCAGTGGTGAGGGAGAATATGCATAATTACTTTCTAGTAACATACTCAGGGAATAAATAATTATAATCTTGAGCGAATATCGAATAATCAGTAGTATATAACAGTGATTCATGCTACAGGAGTAGTATTAAGGTGCAAGGTGATGGTCCCTCATCTTTGATTCCGACGTCTCAGTCGCTATCTTAAATTACATAGAACTTCAAACTCACCGCACGGCACCAATGTGGAATCTAGTATCTGGGAGTCTAGAACTTTCTGCCATTTTGTCTGTCATCTTGGATTCTAAAACTGTCTGTCATCTTTATGATGGTAATTTTGGTCCGAAATAGTGATTTATAATTTATTTGATTAAACATCGCATTAATTTAATATATTAACATAAAAATCTATGTCCATCTAAAAAAATTCACTTTGTTACAAAAATATAACATATTGCATGAGTTTTACTCTACTACAAGTAAAATTGAATCTTTAGATATTTTCGATTTCCGGATCGAGGTGGGAAGCCTCACCAATTCACAAAGGATCTCAATTACTTCGTTTACGAATATTCTCTACAAATAAGTGTCAGAATACACCATAGATTCAATATCTTAGGCATAGAAAATACCTCAAATAGGCATCTCATACAAATCCTAGAGATAGTAAGATCTATAGGCTCCAATTCGCGAACGTGGGTCACATCGAACAGATCGGGACTCCAATTAGCCATTTAAATCTTTTTCTAAGATGTCTTGCTGCTTGCAAATCCACACAAACTCACCAACGTTAGTTTTAAATTTTCGTGGATCTTTCTTCTAAGAGTGCAATACACTGTCTGAAGGTGTTCATCCTTTATGCCTTAGAGATTTATTTTCGTGATAGAATGAACAATTAAATGGTAATGACAAATAAGGTTCGATGAGATATCGAACAACTTTTAATTATTTCTGTTAGCCGTGAACGAATAACACATCTATGTGTGCAAAGTTTTGTTAAATATCTAGGCTATGGAAAATTTGACAATACTAAATGTAGAGTGGTGTTTGAAGCGAAATTATTCATCAAAGCCTTGAAGTTCGCATTTTAGAACTTTTGACCAAGATCTGTATGCAAGTGCTTTGTCAATCGTTTAAAATGTTTGCCATGGCCTTGGTTATATTAGTTGCCTTCGAGTTCATATGTGTGCCCCAAGCAAAATTCTTAAACACGTCGATGAATGCCAACATGTACTTGAAGCATTAATTCATTTGGCAAAGTCCACCATTAATAAATCATCAGAGTACATGCACTACAACTTTGCATCAAAGTGATTCCCATCTTGAAGGAACATGAAAGATGTGTGCAATTCAGTATGGAGACACTATCTCGTACAAGTGCCAATATTTTCTGCACTAAACAAACATAGCAGCAGTCATAGACGAACAACCAATTTGTTTGGGTCATCCCAGTACACATTGACGATGTTCTGAAAACTTTATAGCTTATTAAAACCTTTACCATGCACTTCAAGCTCACTAAATGATTTGCGAGAAGGTCAATGTTTTCATGACATATATTTATATAAGCAAATTTCTTGATCTTTATCACATAAATATACACGAGAAGCTTTATCAGCGTTTTGTGCTATTGTATATTCTTGTGCCTTGGGAAAAAATTCGTACTTACATGGAGTTTTATGTGTTTAATAATTTTCTTGCTTATATTTCCTGGTAAAAAGTTTATTTCTTCATCTCAGAGAATTAATTTATTATGTTTTCTGCTCACTCCATTAATTGTATAATTATTTCAGCTCGTGAAAGATCACACATATGGACGAACCATTGCATTATCTTGATGTCAAAGTTCATGCCATTTTTTCTTGTGCATTAATTAGGTATTTGTAAATTCCTATTTTTTCAAGCTGGTTCATATTTGCTTTTCTTTACAGTCGTCCTTCTTTCTATGTTCTTCAAGACTAGTGATATTTTGAATTCATCTTCTTGTTTCATTTAATGTGAAAGTTTGGCTCTTCTAGCAAGTACATAGTTTGCTTAGACATATTTAATAGGTAGCTCATGGAGATCACTGAATAAGTCCGATGTTGTACTGACTAAGAATAGAAAGCATTTACTTTATATATTGTATTCGCTCACATTACCTTTAACGGATTTCTTCCATACTTAAATCAATTAAATTCTTGGTGTATTAACAAAATCTTTATTTCGTTTGCACATCAGATAGTAAATCATTCAGACTATCTTGAAAAGTCCTCAAATCGTCGCATCTTGGTGTGTTCGATACATTGATCATGTCATAAATTCGACCTTTGGAGGCCTCCATGCACTGATCGAAGGCTACAAGGTAATAGGCCCTATTCATTCATTCTTCGTACTTTTTGCTTTTTAAAAAGTAGCAAATAGTATTTGAGAATTTCAGTCTCCAAGCATTAAGAACCGTATGCATTTCGGTTTCAGTACTAAGAGCATGACTTCTATGACCAAATGTATGTTTGACGAAAGCTGATCGAATCTTTGCCTGTACCTGCCCTTGACAATATCTAGTAATCCGTGCCAATTTTTACAATACAAATAGCTCATGTCTTTAAATTCCTGAAACATCATGTCAGTGTTTATGTGATTGTTGTAGGCGAGGTAGTAATAAAGTTCGTTCATGCAAAACAAAACAATGATTTCTGCATTGTTATGTAGCAAATGTGTCTGTATGCTGGTGTGTGTCTGACACAGGTAAACACAATCTACTTTTGCATATATTCCCATGGAAAAGTACTCTTGAATAAGACCTTGCTCTTCGCACACAATGGCATTTAAACACACATGGAAATGGCTTTTCTTTGCTAGGAGGCACCAAATCTGCATTGTCAGAATATTAAAAATATTTCAGGCATTCAGTCGATTGTATTATCATAGCCAAATGCCAGAACTTTAGCTGTTACATCAAATTACATTACAGGTACAATTTTTCGAAATGTAAACTGTTTGGTTCTTAGAATCTGCTCTGCTGATGTTACTGCACACCTCGAAATCTCTTACCCATCAGGAAAGAAAATCATCATCAGTTAACGAATTGGAATGTCGCAGTAGTTTTGGCATCGACAGATTCAGACAAATGTTAGAATACAGGGAATTTCTTCTGGAAACAGATCACCAAGCCCTTGTGTGGTTTGGGCCCATCCAAAACAGTTAGGAAAACTTGGTCGTTGGTTTGCTAAAATTTCTTCTCTTAAATTTCACATCCAACATATACGAGGTTCTCAAAACATTGCAGCGGACACCCTCTCTCGAATGTTCGAGAAACCCAACTATGAAACTCTTCCTAAGGTCAATCCAAATTTGTGCCATGTGCTCCTTACATAATTTTTTTTTGGCTTTTCAAGACTTTCAGTCTCACCAGCAATTGAAAAAATATATTTCCAGTATAATTAATCAAGTCAAAGTAGGTTCACCCCCAATATTTTATAAGTTTTCCAAAGACCTTTTGTACCGACGAACCTAACAGTGAAAATATTTTAAAACTGTTCTACCTAAAAATTTAAGCGATATGACTTTCCAATATTACCATTCATCACCCCTAGGTTCCCATTTAGGCATATAAACAATTGAAGGCATACATACAATTTCATTTCATTTGTGATGGCATGCACCATGACATTGCTGAAAGTGGTAAGCTGTTTAAGCTCTCCGAAAACTTGCCCGAAATAACTAGTTTGGATTCATGTCTTCTGAAGAGACATCCTCAATTGCCTTGCTGGGACCAGAAATTGTGAGTGATCTGAATCTGCGAGCATCAGCAGATGTGACTGAAACCTTTCTGAAAGGTTTTGGCTGCCAGCTACTGTGTCTGGGTCCCAAAGGCCTCTTATAATGAATGAGGACAAGGCCCGTGGTAATGGTAAAGACTGAGAATACCATCGATGTGGTCAGGATCACCCGGGTCTAAAGGGCTGTAAACTAACTGAGCTCTGCCCAGCGGTCGGAGGAGGTACCGAGGCAACTCTGAGGCCCTCCATCTTCCTGATACAGCCTAAACAGTTAGTTCTAGCCAAGGCTTTTGTGGTCGCCAACGGGGAAGTCCAGGCACGTCCAGGTCTTAATCGGTTGTAAGCCCACAGTGTGGAGGTACAGTGGGTCGGAGAATCATTTAAGTAGACGAGGTAGAACCAGTGGAGTGGCTTCGAAAAATGGCTGGATGGCTAGCTGTATGCGAACAGTCTATGCCCAATACAGACACTGAAGTTGGTAGTAGTATTAGAAGGATCTGTGAAAGTAAAAAGATCCCCATTGAGGTTTTCTCTAAGGCCCTGGATCTGTTTGGGTAGGTGGTGGTGGTGCTTCGATCACTTGGAGCAGACTCTAAGGCTTCCCTACCCCTCTGATAAGTCGATATGGTTAGCGATGACATTGCTCCAGTTACTAGCCTGGAGAGGTAGGAGAGGTTGATTAGGCCTCCACCAGACCACGGGTTCACAGGGTGATTGAGGGGTGTCAGTGTGATGTGGTAGATCGGGGTAGGAACTGGCAATGCTGATAAAGTCTATATGGCTAACGACACAGCCAACTATCTGGTTAGCTTAAAGTGGCAGGGGGCCAGTTGCTGACCAAGCTGGGATGGGTAGCCTCAGCCTCTGGTCATACCCGGACCTCTAACACCTTTCCTGATTGTGTATAAGGCGTGTTATGTATCCATGCTCGTGGGGGCCCTGAGACAGAAGGGGCTTTGGCCTAAGAAAGCAGGCTTAACAAAGAAAAACTAGGGGGGTGGGCTAAACCCCTATGGAACTAGGAATATGTATATGCATATGTCTTATAAAGTAGCTGAGCGACCTATGCAGAAAATTATCATCGAATTCGTAGGATTATTCTCTCAATACAAATGTGGTCCCATTATGCTTCTAGTATACATTGATGCATTTTACAATCTGGCTTATTCCTTTAAGAAAAGCTACAGCAACCACCACCATTTCTACTTTGCAGAACCAAATCTTTAATCATGTTGGCCTACCAGGCATTATCGTCTCCAATAACATATCGCAGTTAACATCCAAACTATTCAAAAACATGTGTTTTTTCCACAGTATCCAGCATGTCATCACATCCCTATATTACCCTAAACCATCGCATGTGGGGAGGATCAACGGAATATCCGTTCTGCACTTTTAGTGTACTTTGCGAATGCACAAGACAATTGGAACAGTAACCTGGTGTGGTTACAGATGGTATTCAATTATGCCTATCATGTAGGTCATAAAATAAACCCATTTCAACTCATGTTTACCTATCGGTAAAACACCCCTCTCTCCTATCTTCGGTCTTTGCAAGACCTTTTTTCCAGATGATCCAACAGACATTCGGGAGATTTGGAAGAAAGTCTATAAAAATCTCAATCTTGCTCATGAAACAAGTAGGAATGAGTATAATAAGAAATTGTCACCTAACCCTTACAGGGAAGGCGATCTTGTATACTAGGAAGGCTGTTGACAAGATGTCATCTAAGCTCTATTATTGCTAAATAGGCCCCTTACAGATCCAGCACTTTATGGCATCCATCATAGTGGCATTAGCAGATCCAAGTTCTGGGGAGTATGTGACATGAGCTCACATCTTCCACTTGAAGAAAATGTATCCTAATATTAAATATGTGTGTTTTTCTTTGCTCCTCAATAAATTAATTTTTCTAAACTTTGAGATGCCCAAAACTTCAAGATGTTATCCAACCACAAATCCTATGTTCTAGATTTAATTTCACACAAATCGATGGTAGAATCTATATAAATATTAGACTTAAGTTCGTAGTTTTAAGTGGCACTACTTTATAAGATATGTTTACCACCTCAGTGGGTAAGATTTGTTTATGTTAAGTTTTTGTACTTGATTATAGTTATTGTCTATCTAATTGTAGCCAGAGTAGTTATGTCTGTCTCTATTATACATACCCTGAGCTCTGTGTTTGAGCAAGGGTATGTGCCACCAATCAGTGCTTTCTTGGCACAATTTAATGTGTGTGTATATATATATATAAATTAATTTTTGACTGTAATTAGAGGGTCAGGTTTAATATTGTTCCTCCTTATGTACCATCTCGACTTAAATTTTATCCAGTCCTGTTAGACAGTGTCCCAGAGCTTCAGCCCGATGCACTATGGTTCCATGCAGAGCTAGCTGTCCGAATCCATTTTCTCTCGCTTCTTTGCACGAACCGGCATGTAATTTCTCCCAACCACCGTGTCTTCGGCTGACTGCCCAGCTCGGAGCTACAGCAGAGCTCAGCATGCTTTGTCACGGATGGCGGTAGAGTATTGGCTGGGCTCTGCGATTTTGGTAAGGCACACAGCTCCTGTTTTAGTGCTTCTGGAGCACCCCTCATGTGGTGTGTCTGTCTGCATGGCACATCGCACGCACACCACCGCACCCTACACCCCACAACCGCTCGGATTTTTGCTGTCTCTCTGAGAACTTGTGGTGAGAGCGATAACCTACTCTCTCTCCGCCTCTATACAGTCCCGTTTCCGGGTGATTCCATCACACCCATGCATCTCCAGATGCAAGCTGCCCTATTTAACGATCTGTGGGCCCTCTGTAGTAATAAGTTTTGTTTAATTTATCTTCCCACTAGGAAGCAACTTCTCCCAGAGCCCCTTCCTACATGCTCCACACACGACTGCTGCATTCTGGAGCACTATCTATTGGTGCCCACGCAAACATTTAGTAGGACCATGAGAACGTGTTTTTTGTTTGTACCCCTACCACATGGGGCCACTGGCCACTCAGGAAGCAGTTACTCCTCCCTAGGTCTTGTAGCTCCACACAAAATTTCTTTCCTCTACACCCCCTCTTTTTTTAAGCTCCCCGGGCACCTTAACTAGGTGATTCTTCCAGCCATCGCCAGGATTCGTCGGGTTAACTCCCTCTGGATCGCATGTGAAACTGTCTCCACTCTCCAGCTCTTCTGCGTTCTACTGCGTCTCTTGCACTAGAGAATTTCAATTATGCTATGTGAAATGTGGTCACGAATTGAAAAGGGTTATTGCTTCTTCTCTTCTACTCATATTGTTAGTTCTTAGTTTGGCCTACTGCTTCCATATCTCCGCTCCCGCAGAATGCTTCTCGGATGGATTATATACCACCGAACTTCCCCACATTCTGGTGAATAGTACCTACAACTCCGCTTATTTAGAGCCTTTTTCTAGTCATTCGTTGCCCCTAGCTTCTACTCTTTTACCCTAATCATTTTTTACTACTGTGCGAACATTTGTTTCACAGTGAAGTCTCAGTGATGGGTAGCAACCACAAGCCCCGCATTGAGTACTGTTTTTAGGTTCCACTTTTCGGGGAGCAGTCTCCATTTCACCTACTACCTCTTCAGGGCTGTCTCTTCTGCCTCCACTTCACGCTCGCAGGCAGATAAGTTAAAAACAAAAACTATAAGAAGTTTATACTACATTGTAAGTTCTATGTAAAGTATTCATGGACTTTCTACCATAGTGACAAGAAATAATTTATACAGAAGAGACAAAAACTAAAAGAGAACACAAAATTTAATTTAATTTTAATTTAAGATACTACTCGCAATTGTAATGATTATCAAAAATTCATCAACTGAATTATTGGTTAAATTTAAAGATAACAAATCCAAAGTAAAACTACAAGGTAAAGGTAAAGGAGGTTTGACCGGCCAATTTATAGCTTCTTGTAATTCCATGTTTGTTCTGTAACGATACTGTAAATTTAAAGTCACCATTGCCATATTATATATTGAACTAATGTTAACCAAAAAAACATCACTACTGCTTTCTCAAAAAAGAGAGAAACAAAGGATATATTAAAGCAAGAACCGATCAGTAATCAAATTCCCGGGGTTATTTTTTAATCTTCCCTAAATCGATTCACCAATACGCCCAAATTGATTTTCAGTGTAAATATTAGATTTATAATGCTCACCTCCGAGGTTGCGCCTATGATTTAATTTTGTTTCTTAAGTATCTATTAACCAGTACGTTTTTAGGCCCATGCTGTATCATGCGAAAATTTGTGAAAAGAAGACGGAGGTAGTGCAATTGCTCAATTTAAATTTTAAATGTCTTTAGTTTTAAGTGATAGTTTAAGCATATTCATGTGCAACCATCTTTTTTTTTTATATATTTATCAGTATAAATATAAGATTTATACTTCCCATGTTTATGAATGTTTAAAAAGGCTTTAAATGCATCTAGTATGAATAATTACTACTTAATTTGTTTAGCTCGGCTGCTCTTGATAATTTATGAATATAATATGTAGGTTTGCTCACATCCCTGTTGTGCTAAGGGTAAGTCTAATGTATAAGGTGGCTTTAGGTTTATTTAGTTACTTGGAATAAAATATATATTTTGCATGCCGCAAATAATAGCCACAACCCCTAGACGGGTATAGGGATTGTGGTGAGAGCAGGGACCACCGCAGTTTCCAATGTGTGCCTTTTTTGTCGAATGTGTGTCCAATGGGTCATTTTAGTCGAATGTGTGCCCAATGTTTTTCCTTCATTTATTGAATGTTTGTCCTATGTATGTCCTATTTTTGAATGTATGTCCGTTTTGTCGAATGTGTTTCCTGATGACGAAAGTGTGTTCAACTGTGCGTTCCTTTATCTTGAAAGTGTGCTTAATGTGTGTCTTTTTAGTTGACTGTGTGTCAAATGTATGTATATTTTTTGTCAAATGTGTGTTAAAATGTATGTTACTTTTGTTGACAGTGTGTTAAATGTGTGTCATTTTGGTCGAATGTGTGTCATAGATGATGGAAATGTGTCCAACGGTGTCTCCTTTTTGTCAAAAGTGTGACTTTTTCGTTATATGTGCGTTGCAAAATTGTAGTCGGGACAGAACAATTAAATAGCTCAAATCCTCTTAGTCTTGTAGTAAGCATAAAAATCTTTTCAGGGATTCTTGGTCCTAAAGTACGCATACAACTTGCTTAGTAAGTTGGTATATTTGCTTATAATAGATTATAACTATACTGTAGGTCTGGCAGTTCGGAGACTCTTGTCTTGTCTGCTTGAAATAGGTTATATTTGTTTGAAGAATTGACAAGTTTTGACGAAGAAGGCTTTGTGGTTTAGAGACACTAGAAGATATGCCTTACTTTGGTCAAAGCTTATTTTAAAGAAATTTCGAGCAATAAATCGACTAAGTCCTTGTGGTCGGAGCTATCATGGTTCGAATCACCTCGCATCCAATGGATTTGTATAAAAAAATTA
Organism: Bacillus rossius redtenbacheri; assembly: GCF_032445375.1. NCBI lineage: Eukaryota > Metazoa > Arthropoda > Insecta > Phasmatodea > Bacillidae > Bacillus > Bacillus rossius. The sequence continues at coordinate 221,522,793 of NC_086330.1, read as the reverse complement.
ATTTAATTTCTCTATAAGTCTCATAACAATGGTGGTTGGTAATGGAACATCAACCTTACGTGCATAAGAAAACATGATGCTGGTGCACTCTAGAAACACACAGCAAAAACAAAGATCATCCGAGATGGTGATTGCCAGAAAAAACAAGATGGCGGCTGTAAAATAATAGAAGATGGTAGCCTCCAGCAAACTAAAACCAGATGGTGGAATTCAAAATGACTGAAAGATCTAAAAACTAAAATTGCTGAATCCAAGATAGCAACCGTGGTCAGGATTCAAGATAGGTCCAAATTCAGGGCTAAATCAATGTCAAAGTCAATGTCAATGTCAATCAAGATGGTTTCCTTGACATAAAAATCCGATATGGCAGATTTGACATTACCATTCAATATGTCTGATGTGATGCTATAATTTAAAATGGAAGAGTCCAAAATGATATAACATTATCGAAAACCAAATGGCAGTATGTTCTTGACTACAAAATAGTGAAATCCAAGATGGCAGCTGGAGTCAAGAACGAGATGTCACCATAACAAAATGTGCAACTTAAAAGAGTGGCCGGGCATGATGTCATGATTCAAGATGCGGGAATGTTCTAGAATTCAATATTGTGAAACCCAAGATGGCAGACATGTCACCCAAAATAACTTCCAAGGTCAAGATCAAAGGTCACTGCCAAGGTCATCCAGATGGCCGCCATGATATCAAAATCCAAAATGGTGGACCCTCTCCGCTCCTGAACCATGAACCAGTAGCAGGAAATACTATTATATACTACACTTAAAAATCATTTTTAAGTATATGAAGCACACTAAGAGAGGCAGATGGAGGTCACCTGGCTAAGACGAAATATCTTGCAATGGTATTCGTCCCCTAATCGATCGCATTTTAATGGTGTCGATGTAGACCAGACGAGAGATGTGGGCGTAACATCTGCAATGAAAAATTCCTTTAACTCAGGCTGAATAAACTATTTGCTGCAAACATGAATGGATAAAGCTTAGAGAATGAGTACAAACTACCAGTTTATACCGAATGAAAGTTCCAAGATGTGTTCCACTGGACATGCTTCTCGGATTCGCGGAAGACTACAAGCACATAATCATTTATTTAAAACAAGGGTTCATACTGATTCCAGTCTATACACACATTAATAAATTATTCACTCTACAGAAAATCCGTAGGATGTTTCATTTCCACTTCAGTCTATCGAGTGGATGCTGTTTCACACCGAAGCATGCACAATCGAAAGTATCAAAAGCTGAAAAATTTAGAAAATGGTAAGGACATCGATGTACTTATCAGATTCTGGAACCTGGAAATGTATTCTGGTTTGTCTCAAAGCTAATGTATCAACCTTATAGAAAAGTCCATCTTCGCTACTGAGAAACCTAAAAATACATCATCGTTTGGGTTCAGACTGGAAGACAGTTCAATGCAGGAATGAGCCACCCAGTGTTGGGTAACAAAAATTACATAATGTAAAAATATTTTTAAACAGTGAAATCAACCCATACATGGACATGAACATGGACTTTCATAATGGTAGTTTTCTTCTCGCATATAAAATTTGCGGCAACTTCCAGCAAGCATACTATAGTTGCAGACAGTCACCAATAATAATAAGCCTAGACAATTTCAAGAACAAAGCTCTGAGGATGGTGATTATTGTTTCCTAACAGAGTGATAAAATGTATTAAACATCATCGATTTTAGGATCGAGATATCAATGGGAGGAAATATTCCTCCTAAAACTTATGGTTTTTGCCTGAAATTTTACGATCGACTTTCAATGTACAATTGTGGAGACAATATTGTGAAAATTATGACTTGATCACTAATGTGTGTTGGAATTTAGTTTAGTTATGAGCAAGCATTGCCAGCTTAAAGATTTACTTTAATCTGCTAGGTTTCCATAGACAAAAATGTTTCATGCTCAAGGTGATTTCCGTCTCCTAAGAAGACGACGGCAGTACTCGATCCCGCAACTTACAGCATCCTAATACTTTGAAACTATGGGACGAAAAAGGAAACTGGACTAACTATCGGTTGAGGTAATATTCCACTGCCTGGAGTGAGACTACGAAAAAATGTCATTTCATCAAATAAAAACCACACTTGAAGATTTTCCAACTGGATAATCGACAAGGCATCATGTAGGTTCCTGGGCTTGAGCAGAAGAAATGACTGAACAAGTTGTGCAAGATGGCCACTTAAATCGTCTAATTTTTGACTGACTATGGCTGTCTTTCTCCGGTGAAGGTTAGCACGATGTATGGGGAGCAACATCACATTTTCGAAAAGACTGGATGCGAATGTACCTGTGCCTGGAGCAATTTCCAAATATTGTGAAAATGGTTGTCTGAACTTGCAGTTTTGGTATATATAAATGTGGGCAACAGTTTGTATCTTCAGTTGTCGTGCAACCTGTAACAAAATGTTTTTGTTCCATCCTGTCAATGTGTACGTCAGTGTAAGACCTAGCTTCAGCAGTTTCGAGTACAGGTACTGGGATACCATATATCTACGCGCATATAAGGAACTCTGCGATGAGGCATTCAGCAGTGGCGGTTTTCGTACTTTCCTCTGTCCTACGAACCGACTCAGAGGTTGCTACATTACTGTGATCCTGTAAACTGTGTCGTCTATCTCGGGAGACCACATCACATACGATTCCCCCCAGCCAGCATCGAAAGAGTAGTCGTTTCATCTGCAAGTGAAACACCAAACTGTATCGGACAAGACGTGTTGCAACCCATTACGACCCACAATGCATCTGCATAGACATCCACGTGACAAAGGGGAAAATACGTCTCGTCGTTACTTTGACACTATTTCTGAGTTCCAAGAAGATGCACCTGAAGCCTGTAGCGAACCAACAAGCGCCGAGTCAATCATTCCGCAACTGTGGTAGTAGACATCGTCACCCATGTCTAACTGATCATCACCGAGATCAATGCTGAAGAAGACCAGTCGAATACATGTGTTTCTGTGCCCGAGACCAAAGAACAAGTGACCGAAGTCGATGAAGCAGTAACCATATTCGACGAGGCAGTAGATAGATTTTAAGAGTCAGTCCGTGCAGTTTCTATTAATTACACTGCTTTCTTAAATGATTAATGCCTTAACCTAATATGTATGTGAAAGTTGTATATTTTAATTGATAATTTTAAAAAATGTTGACTATGTGTTTTACTTATAAAGTTTTAGGGTACCAGTAAATAACCCTCTTAAAAACACATTTATTCAAACCAATAATTTACAAAATAGTCGTTGTTTTGTATTACATAATATATAAGTGACTGTGAGCATATTAGTGGAAACAAGACATTAAGGCCCTCAGTCCACCTCTAGCTAAGGTGTAGTGCAGATCAGCTGTCGTGTACCTACATGTACAGGAAGTTAGAGAATCATCATTGCCAAACTTTATGAATGGTGTACCATCACCATGAGAGTCACAGACGGCCACGGAGATCTTGGTCACTGGATCACTATCAATGGCTACAGTGACTTCAACGGGTGCGGTTTCGAGAGGAAACCTAGATGGATGTCAATTCGTCAGCTGAAGAGACTTTAATGTCTGCAGTGTCTTCATAAATTGTGACACAATTGTCAATTACAGTGCCAACTCAGACGACATCACCCTTGAAATATCCAGATCAGCTGTGTAAATACTGTGGAATGCCTTTCATTACAACATAAAGTTCTCGTCGCCATGAAAGCTGTGTAGGCACGAATTGTGTAAAAAGAACACTGTATCGGTGCGACAAGTGTAGTAAAAAATGTGCACATCATAGTTGCTTCATGTAAGTGTGACAAATGCAATAAAGTATTTTTACATTATAAAAGCCTGAGTAATCACAAGATATGGAAACGGATACAAAAAACCTGATAGTTACACTGAATACCATCAGATATAAACTTTACGTGAGTCGATCATCAACAAAAGTGAAGATGAAAATTGCCAAAACTTCAATAGTCAGATTTGTTTTAAATGGTGTATTTTAGCTAGAACTGTCGAAGAAAGTTATCCGAACAGTGTCGATGAGAGGTATTATACTTTGGTGGTCTGGACTATCCACTACCAAAATATCAGATAAAACATTTGAAAAAAAATATATCGTATTGTCAGTTAATATGTATAAACTAAAATAGAATAATAAGCAGGTCCAATTCGTGTAACTAAACAAGACAGAAACCACCATTTTGATTTGTTGCTTTTGACAAATGAAAGCTAAGCTTCACAATTCTGTTAAATAACAAACTTCCGATGTGTGAGACCACAGGTTACAAAACTTAAGCATTAGATTTATGTGTATAAAATGAACTTTAAGAATTTCGCTGGTTATCTTGCAAAACGGGTCTCAAAGGTATACGGTGTTTTGAACTACACATAATTAAATCTAGAGTTATAAGTTAACCGGAGGAGGCTATGCTTATGCTTATGTTATTGAAACATACTCTAAAAAATAACATTGTTTTTACATGTATATGTTTAGATAAAGTGAAGTAGAATTTATATAATAAAAAATATTTGTAAATAATGTGTTAAGTTTCTTACACTTCGAACCTAGACTTTTATTGTACTAATTTAAATTGAGGTGATATATGAGAAAATAAATTATAAATATTTTGAAACCTTAATAATAATTTTTTAATCAACGAATGATTGAAACAATCAATATTTTGCTAAGTAATTTTTTAATAATTTTTTTAATAATTTCCCATTTTTTGGTTACTAATAACATTTCCAATATGGAGACCAAAATGGTTGAGAATATTGTAGATTCTATGATCTGGTGATTAAAACTGCTGCCCTTAAGTAGGCAAAAGTAAACCAATATGGCAACAGCTAACTTTAGCAGACGACAAGCCAAGATGAAGGATCCAAGAAGACAACCATAACATCATTGTGGCTGTATCAATGTATGTATCTTGTTATTATTTGTTGGGGGAAAGGTCTGCTTGTGAACACCATAGGGGAAGGATTATTGGATTTTGCCCTCAACGGGTTTGAAACGAGAACTCCAGACTCGATGACGTGCGTTTTTATTAATTTTTAAAAATATTTTATATAATTTTTATTTTCAAAATTTTTTGGATGTAATCAAAATTTTTAAGATAGTGCACATGACGTCATAAAACATGGCGAAAAATATTTAATTAAAGATGGAGGATTGATCTAGAAATCAAGAAGGCAGAATACATAATGGCGTGCAGTTCTAGAATCCAAAATTGAGAAGTCTAAAGTGGTGGTTGAAGTCAAGGTCATCCAAATCGGTGGTCAATATCAAGATCAAAGTTCACGATGTCATCCAAGATGGCAGTTGTGATGTCATAACCCAAGATGACGGGCCTGTTACCTCGCATCTTAGTTCACTCCTGTAGTAGGACTGAATACTATCTACTTATCAGATCTACTACAATTTAGCCAGAAATAAAATAATTCTTATACCATTAATACTATAGAAATAAACAATATTTCATCGAACAAGCTCTTTAGTTTTAATATATAATTTTATTAATTAATAATAGTAAACAATTTAATAGGTAGAAAAATAATTAACGATTTCTTGCATAATATACAAAATAATTGAGCAGCTGTTGACTCAAGCAGTGCCAAACTAACCAAGACATGTCTTCCATGCTTGGAAACGAGCAGCATCCTCTGTCTCGTCTTGCCGAGTGTCTCCGAACTGCAGGTAGCGGAGGTTGTGGGGAGAGTAGCCCTCAAGGCTCAGTTTCACTGCAACAACACCACCAAAAGTCTCAGTTCTTCTTGCTAAAAGTTCCCATCTGGCATATAATTCTCTCAATGCAACAACAAGACCCTCAATGTTGCTTTCTGACAGCTTGCAAGTACAACTATATGTTTACGTGTGACAGCTACTTCATATTTTTGTTGAGACCTAATGCAACAAACAACAGCAAAAGCGAAAACAGCCTCACAGTTTGCAAGGGACACCAGAACCTTCCATTTACCAGCTAGCAAATCATGATGCAGTGTCTTACTCAATGAAACCATAACAAAAACTAAATCACAAGTTCCCCTTGCTCAGATTTTATAACGGACACCAGCAGTTTCCATTTGCCAGCACGCTCAAGACCATCCTGTCTCTCTCGAAACACCAAAAACACAAGCGTAAGTAATGCTTGCTTAAAATTGACAAAGGACAACAGGCTTTACTTAATTTAATAATTTTTCAAAGTTGTAGATTTATTTACATCATTATTTAGGAAATATGCCTTTGGTGGGCTAATCAGAGCCTTCCTATCTTCTTGTTTGTGCCGGCAGCAAGAAGACATTTATGAGTGTGACATCATCGCTAAACAAGAATCTTCCCTCCTTCCTCTGGTGGTCTGTACTACCTCCCCTCCTTTTCCCCTACTCCGGTCTTCTCTCTGTGCATGCGCTCTAGCGTCCGGTCGCCCTGGTAATTGCAACGGCTGTCTGACGTTCTTATTATTTCAAGTTCGAACAAGGCAACATGTAATTAATTGGTTAGCAGGTAGTTCTCCGTGTCTGACGTGTGTGGGCAGCACGAAGGTTAAGGTATGAGATTAACTTTAGGTTAGCCTTTTTCTAAATTGGTTTTCGGATTGCCTTTGGAAATTTTGTTTGACTTATCATTACTTATAACGGGTAGGAATCATTTGTGTGCAATAATGTAGCACAGTCGTTTTGATTGACTGTGTTTCCTTTGGGCTTTGCCCAGTATTATCAATTTTTTAGATCAACTTTAATGTTCACGAGTGGTCGGTGCATGGCACTCTCTATGTAAAAGGAGTTAAAATAAACGTTACAAGGAGTTCAATGCTTTAATGTAACTGTGTATGTGTAGCATTTACCGATGCCGCGGGGTCGTAAAATATGTAGTGTAAGTAATTTAATTGATTTATCGTATTGCAGTTTGTACTGCACGGAGTAGAGTATTATGTATGTACTTACGAAGGTTCGTGAATCCATGACATGGTTAGGTGAGGTTAGGTCGTCATGTGCAAAGTTTGTTGTAACCTTTGTCAGATGCGGTAATTGTATCAGGCTTCTCCCTTTTGGTATAAATCTTGTCCAGTGTATTAATTGCTCTTGATATCGCTCTTGCATAGTTGCGATCGTATGTATGAATCTTTAGCAATTTACGGCTCAAAAAGGTTAGTCATTGCTATTTGGACTGTACTCACGACTTTTATTTAGTGCTGTTAAGGGGCCCGCCTCGTCAGGGGTGTATGTGTGTTAGTGAGGTGGGATGATAAGTGCGACGCTCGTTAGTGCTTCCAGCGCGGTATAGCCTCTAAGCGCAAGTCTCTGAACTGGCGCGCAGTCTTCTCGTCGGCACAGGATAACTGTGAAATTTGAGCGGTGACCGTAACATTATATGGCGGATAAATGAAGATAAAGGTGTTATGCAAGCCCCTTAAGTGCTTTCAAGAATCTGTACTGATTGTTTTATGCCTAAAAATTACTCTGGAAACACGCGTTTTAGGAATTTTAATGCTTCTAAAAATACAGTTTAAAAACTTAATCCGAAATTAAAAGTACTTTTCAGCCCTCAACGAACTCTTAAATTCTATTCGTAAATAGGCCCCACTCGGATATCTTGAGTAGTTTTGAAATCGCGTTGTTTTTCCTGAAGCTCTGCTCACCGTATGTGTGCCCAGGTAGGCGGGCCCCTTAAGCTTTAATTGTTTGATCATGATATGCAGCAAACTTTATTGTATTGTATGAATTGTTCAGTATATTGCATCTGCATGATTTAAAGAATAGTCATTGCTATTGCTACTGTACTCACGAGTTCTTTTGCAGTTACGCCTTAATTGTTTTCGGTCGTTATTTTCTTAAACTTTGTACCTTTATGTGCTTACTTCCGATTTTTCGCTGTCAGTTTCATAGTTGCATGTTACTTGTTTTGAACAAATACATTTGTTGAAAGAAATTGTGTAAATCCTTTGGAAGGTATTAATTTTGTAAGAGTTCACATGTCCTTCATTAGGCACCTTGCTAATGATAATGTTCTATTGCAGGTTTCTATTAAATTAATTGGTAAATACTTGTACTTCCCCGAGGTTGGTACAAATTCTGCGCAAATCTGCTGGCTTGTGTGTCTAATTCTTTGTTTGTCTTTGTTTCATGTGAACACGAGTTTAACAGTGACCATGTCCATTTGTTGGGTCTACACAGTCAGCAAGGTTGAGTTGCTAGCCTTTTTTATCTGACGTGGGCGTGGCTAGCGAGGAGCGCAATACGGTGCAAGATCTAAGGCGAAAGGCGGTTCAGTTTCTCCACGCGGAGCTGTCCGTACCGCCTTCGCAGGAAGCAACATCTGTGAGTCCAAGCGTTCCTCCTTTCTTCAGTCAAAAGTTATTTCTAAAATCCCTGCAGGGGTTGCCAAAGTTGTCATCTGGGGAGCCTCATGCGGTCTTGGATTTTATGATTGCTGCCAGAAAATTGTGTGAACTCATGTTAGTGAGCGAAGCAGATTTTGTCCACTCGCTTCTTACGAAGTGTACTGATTATTTTCTACAGTTATTGTGTGATTTCATTAGGGTGCACGGTAAATTTGATGACTTTGCGAAGTCCGTGTTGGACTATGCTTGTCCTCCGCGGGTGAGAGAAAAGTGCAAGGCTGATCTCGTTTATTGTCAATCAGGTTAATGACCTCATAGTATTTGACCCATTTCCCATGCCGATGGTTGAGAGTGCTTTGCAGCATCTTAGTTGTGCCCAGAATTTCACTATTGTGGACCTGAAGTCTAGTTTCCATTAGGTGCTAATACATCCTGAGTGTAGGAAATATGTGGTCTTTTCCACCCCATGGGGTCATTTTGAGTATAATAGGGTACCTATGGGTTCCTCATTTGGGTCACAGGCATTGTCTCGAGTGCTGGAACATATACTGGGTGACATCAAATTTCAGTTTGTGTTCAACTATATAGATATCATTATTATTTATAGTAATTCCTGGGATGAGCACCTGGATCATGTTCGACAGGATTTTGACAGACTTCAATTGGCAGGTCTTACTGTCAACCCGAATAAGATTTCCCTGGGTAAAATACATGTTAAAGTTTTGGGTTATTTGATTTCTTCTGGAGAACTGTTGATGGATCCTGATAAGGTTGCTCCTATACTTAATTTTCCGCGCCCAAAAAATATGAAGGGTGTTTTGGGTTACTACCAGTGGCGAGGCGTGAGGTTTACATGAGGGGAAGCAACAACTCTGTTCACCCCAAAACATAGGGGTGGTGGGGGGGCCCTCCCCCGGGAAAATATGGATTTCAAGGTACAAAAGGGTGCTATTTAAGAAGTTTTCTTAACTGAACATTGACTATTGCACAAGTAGAAAAATTGACATTTTTTTTAAGTTATAGATTATTTTTGAAAAATGTTTGACTAACATTATTCTGATAGTAAAATACCTACTCTACATTACTTATATACTAAGTGGGAGTGTAGTATCATCGATATCTGGTACAAAATATATAAACAGACAACACATGGCAAAGTAAGTACTTAAAATAAAGAGAATAACCCCATAAAAATGTACTAGAATAGTAAAAATTAAATCGCGGTATTTTTCGTACCAACACAAAAGAAATTATCTTCATACGTGATCAGAAACTCTGTTAACTGGTACGTGTACCAAGAAACTGGCACGTCAATCATTCCTCAAACGCCACCTCCCCACCTGCCGTGCCTAACTGTAGCGGACATAGCCGAAGCAGTCGGCGGAAGAATTCCACCATCTGCTTCGGCCATGTTCGCTTCAGTTCGGCAAGAAAGCGTTACCTTCGTAGCTTCTACCACGTATTTTTACAGCCAATCCCCTCCTCGAACCTTTGTACCATGCCACCCCCCTTCCGAAAGGAAACTACTGCGGCAGCCTTCCTGCTGAAAGCGGTCCTACCAGCGCTTCTAAACCTGGCAACGCTTCTAAAACAGCATGTTTTGTGTGTCAACGAGTTCTTTTCTTATAACACACAGCGCATACACAGTATTGGGTCCCAAGAAGATAGTGTAAAAAATACATACACCTAACTGCACGAGCCAAAGTAAAATACTATTATGAATAAAATATTTATTTAAAAAATACAATGTCTGGAAACTGCCGGGCAAGCACTGCTTGCCTTGCTTGCCCTGACGAGACGCCACTGGTTACTACGCCCATTTTGTCAAAGATTTTTCTGTTCACGCGGCTCCTTTGAATCTTCTGAAGCGAAAAGGTCAAAAATTCGAGTGGGGTGAAGATCAAGAATCGGCGTTCAAAATTCTCAAGAGTAAGCTCGCCTCTCCTCCAGTTCTCATATTACCTGACATTTCTAAGCATTTTGCATTGCAACTGTATGCCTCATTATTGACTCTGGGAGCATTTTTGGGACAAATGGAAGAGGGTAGGTTGAGGCCCATTGCGTATGCCAGTCGGGCGCTCACAGTTTCTGAGTGCAAGCTTAGTGCTTATGAAAAGGAAGGTCTTGCATGCATTTATGATATGGAAAAGTTTCAAACCTATTTGGATTGTTCTGAATTTGATTTATATTCTGACAACCAGGCTCTGACATGGCTCTTGAACCACCCTGATCAACTGGGCAGAATTGGTAGATGGGTGTTGAAAAACATTGAAGAAGATTGCTTTACATTCTGCATGGCCATCTCTAATTGAGAATGTTAAGAATTATGTGTAGAAATGTTCATAATGTCAGCTTTGTAAGCCTCCCTGTGAAGCTAACTTGGGCTTGCATGCTGCTAGTTTGCCTGAAGCCTCTTGGAATATTGCGCACTTGGATGTGTTCGGTCCTCTAGTAAGGTCCAAAAAGGGTAATGTGTGCATTTTGATTTTATTAGATATTTTTTTCAAAATTTGTGTTTTTCCTTCCTATGAGAAATCTGAAAGCCTCTACTGTGGTGAAAGTTTTGACATCCCGGGTTTGGAAGCTCTTTGGGGCTCCTTGTTTTCAAACTTCGGATAATGCCAAGTATTTTCAGTCAGTGGCATATAAGAATATCTGTTTAGAATGGGCAATTCGACCAATTTGCAGTACTTCATATTTTCCCAAGGGTAACAAGGTAGAACGATTTAATCGTAACCTTAAGTCTTGTCTAACAATATTTTATAATAAGGACCACACCCAATGGGATGAGGATCTGGACTTTATTAATCTGGGTTTCAATGCTGCTGAGCATGGGTCAATAGGGTTCCCTTATTCCCTGCCCTTCCTTGGTAGGCATCTTGCACATCCTCTGCTCAATGAGTGAGGCATCCCTTCTCCTTCACTCCCGCTAGATGATGCTTCCCGCGAAGAGCTTTTTGCAGCAGTGGTTTCTAATTTAAAACGGGCTCAAGCGATTGTAGCAAGGCGTTATGATGCTTCACATGAACAGCACAGTTTTCACCCAGGATACTTGGTTTGTTGCAGGAATTAGGAATTATGTGCTGCCTGATGTTGTGGCTAAGGTCAGTAGTAAGCTGGTACCTCGTTTTGTTGGGCCATTTGTCATAAAGAAGTTTTTAGGTAATAATACTGTGTTTCTTGTAAATAAAGATAGCAAGGTATTTCGAAAAGCTCACACTAGTCAGATAAAAATATTTGTTAAATAGTTTGTTACAATGGTTCTATTTATCTAAAATTAATTCATTTTGGATTGTTGATTTATTATGTGGGAAAGGGCTACTTTCTCTGTTTAGCAATTCTCACAAGTAATGATATTGTGTATGCTTGAAACATATTTAGTCAGGAGATTTGTGTATTTCTGTCAGTGTCATGGTTTAGTTTTAACTGGTTAGGTTAGAATGGTTGTTAGTGTTCATAATCTTGTTGAGATGCGATTTTGATATTTTGTTATTGAATTTTTGATACGATAGGTAAGCATGCTCTTCTCCCAGTGTTTTACCCTTGTTTCCAATGCCTATAACCTGATTCCCATTCTTGATATGGATCGCTGTGCTGTAAGATGTTTAGTTGTTCCATGGAACCGGATGTAAATGGATGCTGCATCATTGAAGAAGAGGATTTTGGACTCCCTTGCTGCCGACACCACCTTCGTCTAGACCGAAGGACGCTCTGGAGGACGGATACGACTGAACCCTGCTTGCTGTGGTGCTCATCAGCGGTTGACGAACTTCTAGGTGCTCTTTGTCTGGTGCTACTTTGTTTCTGTCTGCAGCGAAGTAACCTCTTCTCTATTCTTCTGGACTTCGTCAGCTCTATTCTTCCCTTTGTAAGCATGCTACGCTTAATCTTCATTGGACGACGGACTTCGACTTGGGAGAGCTGAGTGTATAACTATGAGGCTAGGAGTGGTGGAATGTCAAGAGGGAGGATTTTAGGGTGTCAAACCCTAGTAAGGGTTTTAAGGGTGAGTGGTTGTGCCATCAGCAAGAAGACATTTATGAGTGTGACGCCATCGCTAAACAAGAATCTTCCCTCCTTCCTCCTCTCCTTCTTATTGCCCCCTCACTGGTGACATGTACTACCTCCCCTCCTTTTCCCCTACTCCGGTCTTCTCTCTGTGCATGCGCTCTAGCGTCCGGTCACCCTGGTATTTGCAACGGCTGTCTGACGTTCTTATTATTTCAGTTTCGAACGAGACAACATGTAATTAATTGGGTAGCAGGTAGTTCTCTGTGTCCGATGTGTGTGGGCAGCACGAAGGTTAGGGTATGTAATTAACTTTGGATTAGCCTTTTTCTAAATTGGTTTTCGGATTGCCTATGGAAATTTTGTTTGGCTTATCAATATTTATAACGGGTAGGAATCATTTGTGTGCAATAATGTAGCCCAGTTGTTTTGATTGGCTGTGTTGCCTTTGGGCTTTGCCTAGTATTATCAATTTTTTAGATCAACTTTAATGTTCACGAGTGGTCGGTGCATGGCACTCTCTATGTAAAAGGAGTTAAAATAAACGTTACAAGGAGTTCAATGCTTTAATGTAACTGTGTATGTGTAGCATTTACCGACGCCGCGGGGTCGTAAAATATGAAATGTTAGTAATTTAATGGTTATATTGTATTGCAGGTTGTACTGCACGGAGTAGAGTATTGTGATTGTACTTACGAAGGTTCGTGAATCTATGACATGGTTAGGTGAGGTTAGGTCGTCATGTGCAAAGTTTGTTGTAACCTTTGTCAGATGCGGTAATTGTATCAGGCTTCTTCCTTTTGGTATAAATCTTGTCCAGTGTATTAATTGCTCTTGATATCGCTCTTGCATAATTGCGATCGTATGTATGAATCTTTAGCAATTTACGGCTTAAAAAGGTTAGTCATTGCTATTTGGACTGTACTCACGACTTTTATTTAGTGCTGTAAAGCTTTAATTGTTTGATCATGATATGCAGGAAACTTTATTGTATTGTATGAATTGTTCAGTATATTGCATCTGCATGATTTAAAGGTTAGTCTTTGCTATTGCTACTGTGCTCACGAGTTCTTGTGGAGTTACGCCTTAATGTTTTTGGTCGTTATTTTCATAAACTTTGTACCTTTATGTGCTTACTTCCGACTTTTTGCTGTCAATTTCATAGTTGCATGTTACTTGTTTTGAACAAATAAATTTGTTGAACGAAATTGTGTAAATCCTTTGGAAAGTATTAATTTTGTAAGAGTTCGCATGTCCTTCATTAGGCACCTTGCTAATGATAATGTTCTAATGCAGGTTTTTATAAAATATATTGGTAAATACTTTTACTTCCCCGAGGTTGGTACAGGTTGGCTGGGCTTTTTGCCAATCAGGGGCGATTTGTCTAATGTTGGCTGTGGAGCTATGTTGTGAGGATTTCTAAAGAGTGGATTCCATATTTTGCTTAATTTGTCGACCGAAATGTTGGTGAATTATTTGCCAAGGACACGACTAAACCCAGAAGCCACGCTACTTCAGTAAAATCAGTTTATTTTAAATTTTTAATGTAAAAAAGCACAGAGAATTCCGTGGAAGGAGTTTTTGAAGTGAAAACTTCTTTAGTGGCGTTGAGCGATTTTTGGTAGGGACCAAACTTATGGGTTCGCGTCATCGACATGATAAGGACGTGTTGCGCCAGACTGGCGATGCGCAGCGGCCTATATAAATGTATACGCATATATAAACTAATACTTTGTATATACTAGACTGTATCATGTTCGTGGAAGACTCTTTTTGGATTGTCAGAGTAAACTTTATGATAGTGAAACTATCCTTGCATATACGTTGTAAATATTAATAGTTATAACTTTAAAAATACCTATAATTTATTATTCTGGAATATTGTGTTGGGACGAACATGGCGTCAAATATATTTATTATTTTGTTGGTTCTCCAAAGCATTACGAACATGGAGCTATTTTTTTTAGGAATTTGTAACTAAAAGTTACATTCCAATGGATACATAAAACAGAATTACTTTGAAATATTTAAAAACACATTTTATAGCACTAACTATATGAACGATTATTTGTTTTTTCTTAAACCACAGAAATCCGTCTTTAAATACATTCTAAAAGCAAACTTTAACTTTATTGAGCTGATTCAACATTTAACATAAAACTGAAAAAGTTCTTAAAATTCTGTTTGGGACTTGAGTTTGGTCCAGTTATTTTATTGAAACACTTCCCATCTTGTAATAATTAAACAGTTAATACTTAAACGTTTATACACGTTATAAGTTATGCTTCTGTGGCATTACTAAAATATCAAACTGAAAAATTTGGAAAAAATATTAAAACACTAAGTTTATGTTTGTTTATACGTTTTTGTTTTTAAAAAAATAAAAATTAAGTCTGTAAACAGTTACTATGTTCCTATAAAGAAACCTCAATGAGCTAATTCAACATAATTATTAGTAGTAGGGCGAAGCTGGACCGGCGCCAGGTACCAGGATGTGGATAGTGGATGGAATCTATAACCGACCGCCACCTGACGTCACGGCCGGCATATTCGATGACCGATGATATTGACCTTTGACTTGACCTTCTTGATCTTGATCTCTGCGGACATTTTGCTTTCCGCCATCTTGAAATTAAGTACGCTACACAAATACATTGCAGTTTACGTTATGGTAGAACCTTCCGCCTTTTTAAACTCTGATGTCACGTCCACCATTTTTGATGACTTCACAGACACCTTCTTACATTCTGATGTCACATCCGCCATATTGTATTCGTCTACTGGAGACCATCAACTTTAATTACATCACAGTCACCATGATAATTTTTGTCCTGCTGAAAGTCGCCATTTTAGATGATGTAATGTCCGCCACATGCATATAAGGTCGTTGTTACTTACCTACCAATTTTGTTATGATCTTTCAAATAAAATTTACATTTTTTTTACAACACAAAATTCAATTTAAGTCAGTTGAATCTAGAGGCTAGAAAAACATACGCCTTTGACCACATGGTCATCGAGACATTTCTCAGACTGTGAATTACATAAGGTATACAAAAATAATACACATATTCGAACTTGTAGATTTTTCATTATAAAAGAATAAAAAATTCACCTGTTCGAGACCAACACACCATCTTTGTTTATAATACATCTTACTAGGAGCGGTAGTGTTACATAGTCCACACATCGTTTACTAGAGGGTGCTGCCGTCATATTTTTTAATACTTGCTAATGGGTAAGCTAGTGCACATAGTCTGCTAGAAGGCACTGCCGCCATATTGGTTTAATTTTTACCCGCTAGAGTTCAGTAGTATTTACTTCCGTGGCATCCGCTTTCATGTCGTCCATCTTGACAGCAATCTTTAAAATCTGTTATTATTAATCTTGATGTTCGGAAAATATCGAATAAATTATCCAAAAAATGACCTATTAATGTACTTACTAATTAAATATATTTTCGTCCTTCGTTCGGTCCCTAGACGATGCAAAAAATAATAATTTTAGGTAAAAAATATTTATTAATTTAATATGTTAAAAAGGCCTAAAAACAGCTTATATTTCCATTGAAAAGTGTGCAGTAAGGTGGTGATGTAATATTTGTCAACTTCTTAAAAAAAGACCAAATCCCTGAAAAATTTTTTACACTTACTACAAGACCAAGAGGTTCTAAACTATTATATATTCAGTCCTGACTACAGACTTGACTACGCAAATTTTCATCGAAATGCTCGTGCAATCGACAAAAAGGACATACATACATAGTTGGACACACTTCCACCATCTAGGACATATTCGACAAAATAGGATAAACACAATTATACACTGTCATTATCTAGAACACATATTCGACAGAAAAGACACACAGTAAGACACACATTCATCATCTAGGACACATTTGGACACACGTTCATCAAAAACACACAATGAACACAAGTCAATTGAAAAAGACACAGTCTCATTTAAGATACAAAATCAATAGAAACGGACACATATTAGATACACAACCGACAAAAAGAGACACAAAGTAGGATACGCTTTTATAATCGAGGATACACATACGACAAAAATGGCATACAGTTGGGCACACATCCAATACAAGTTGGACACACTTTGGCCATCTAGGACACACTCGACAAAACTGGTCACACAGACACACTTTCGTCATCTAGGACACATATTTGACAAAAAGGTTACACAGTTAGATACTCATTCGTTATCAAGTACAAACATTTGGAAACACATTTGTCAACAAAGGACACACACTTAACACACATTCAATAAAAATCTACAAATTTTCGTCATTTAGGACACACATTAAAAAAAAAAGGACACACAAGAGACACTCATTCGACAAAAACATACGCACATTCACTTAAAAACCACACATTTGGACACATATTAATAAAAGGACGCACGTTCACAAAAAATGACGCGCATTTTAAAAAAGGACGCACATTCACGAAAAAGGACGAACGATTACAAAAAAGGGCAAATATCCATAAAAAAGAATGCGCATTCGATCTACAAAGGAACAAATTTGGATGCTCTTTAGACAAAAAGAACGTACATTTGTACACACACTGAAAAAAGAACGCACATTAAGACGTACATAGATGGGAAACGACACACATTTGTATGATTATCCAATAATCAGGATGCACATTTAACAGAAAATGACGCACAATTGGACTCACATTTACGAAAAGGACGCACATTTCGTCAAACATTTAACTTGGTAATATACATATCAGTATAAGACTGGATACGATCCCATCAGTAGCATATGGTAGCATACGATCGCAGTATACAGTAGGATATGATCCCATTTGTAGGATACGATCGCAGAATACGACTAGTAGGATACGATAGGATACTGATCCATATGGCTACAATAGCTTCAACTGCTTAAATCACTACAACAGTATTTGGCTACAATCGCATTTGGCTGCAACTGCATTTAGCTAAATTGGGCTACAACAGAATAGGGCTGCATCTGACAACTTTTCTTTTAATATGCGTAGTTAAGTCGAATTTAGATTAATATGGTTATGTTTGTTTACCAATTATATTCCAGGGTATTTTCACTACGATAAAGTTTCATTTGGCATACCAATATGTTTGGTATGTACCCTAATGTTTACGAAAGTGACTATATACGGGTTTATGATGGTACACGTGGATCCGCCATATTTATGTCACATTCCATTTTCACGAAATTATGCCTACAATATGCTGTAAACCTAGAGCTAAGATGTTTACTCATTTAAAACTGTTCTTAGTCTGTGTTTGTTTCCCCATGTCTTATTTTTTTCAAAGAGGCCACGAACATATGTACCAATGTACAACTTAGTTTCATGGCAGATTTTTTTTGAAGTATGGAATACTTGTGGGTAGTCATGTGTTGTTTTATGATGCCGGGTGGTAGCCATTTGGAAAAGTTAATTTTTGAGTGATTTTTCCATTAGTAATTAATTTCTTACCAAAACAAATTATTCAGAAATAGTTAATTATATTCTGAATACTGCAATTACTTTTGGATTGTTCTAATTTAAGTGGGGTTTCCTGATATACTTTAGTTGTTATTTCGCAGTTTTCTTTGGAGACTTTAACGACTGCAGTTGAAAGGCACCCATCGATTCATTGGCGACACTCCAGGGCATATGCGCAGCAGAGCTTGTGTAAACTTAAGTGTGCAGTGCGTACGAGTGCGACATATCGGACGAACGCCACCATCAGCGACCGAGGGTCAAATGTATGTATGGAACGGAGGGTTAAATGTATTTTTGTTGACAACAACTTTATAGATATTAAATACGAAGACAGAAATAATTAACAACATATAATAAATGGGTATGCTTGATCTCAAAAAACCTTTCATAGCTCGAACATTTGCTCTCTACCTGTTTTCGCGAAGAAAGGCCCCTGAGAGCACGTGGGCATTGGGAAGCAAGGAGTCACCATTCATCCAGCAGCGAGGCCTGCACCCGTTGAATGCATCCATGTAAGTTTCTACCATCGTTCTTTCGGCTCCACGGCTAGCTCCTCACTGACCATTTCGGCTCCACGGCTAGCTCCTCACTGACCATTTCGGCTCCACGGCTAGCTCCTCACTGACCATTTCGGCTCCACGGCTAGCTCCTCACTCACCATTTCAGCTCCACGGCTAGCTCCTCACTGAACATTTCGCAGCATTCCGTCGCGTCAACAGTCATTAGTTTTCCGGCCCGAAAGCTTTCGTGGTGCCATATCTCGACCCACATGACTTTACCTTAGTCTATGGCTAGCAGCCTCTAAGTGATTGTCTGTGTTCGTGTGTCATGGGCAAGGCATGCCGAGCACATGTTACTAAGGGTAATTTGTAACCACATGTTAATAGGTGCGGGCATCGTCTCCTGTGTTTTAATGTTTTGTAGGATTTTTTGTGCACGTGCAGGTGTTTTCATTTAATGCTGCGTGTCTCCGCACGAGTATTCACCACCACACCTGTTATTCAAACTTAAGAATGGAATGCAATCTCGATCTTGCGAGATCCCAATCATCCGAGATCTCGCCTCATTTATCGAGATCAATCTCGAAGCATAAAATGATATCTCGGCCGAGATTGACGAGATCTAGCGGCAGTAGTCAGCGACGCATGACGCGTGTTCTCTGCGCGCGAGCGAGTCGCTGACTGGCGAAGGAAAGTGTCGGACTACATACGCAAACCATCCCGACTATTCCCGAGTATTCACGATGTTGGGCGAGCGGAATATAAAAGAATAAGTGATATAGTTCTGACTAGAGTAAGTGAGCGTAAGATATTCGAGTGCGTGCAGGCACTTGTTTTTTTGCAATTGTTTTGGTTGTTTAGTTACTGTCATGGTGTGCTTATGGGTTAATTGAATGAAAATTTGTATTATTTTGTTACGCAATTGCTAGACTGTTAAGTTTTAAAATGTCGACAAACAATCAAAATGAACCTTACATGGAGTTTAATAGTTCGTTGCCGGTATGGAGATATTTTAAGAAAGTGGTGAATAATTTGACACCCCAATGCAAAATATGTAAGGCTATTCTGAAAACTACAGTCAGTTCCACAAAAGGATTACATGTCCATATGAAGTCAATCCACAAAATTGACACAAAATCATTGAATGCGGGAGTTCGAAGGACATCAACCACTCTGCAACTTGATGCTGCGTCGTTGTCGTCAGCGTCTACTACAATGTCGTCAGTGCCACCATCACCTATAGAGAAAGAGGCTCAAGAAAATAGCGAATGCCAATCGCCCCCTAAAAAGAAGAAAATCAGTGATTACTTTCAATCCGACTGTGATGTGACTAAAGAAAAAATTATTTCTCGAATGGTAGCGAAAGATGGACTGCCTTTTCGAGTTTCCTGCACATCCGAGGACATAAAGAATCTTTTTGCTTCAAAAGGTAACAATTATAAATTACCTTCTTCACCAAACACTATCAAATTAATTGTCATGAATTATGGTATGACACTCAAAATGAAAGTGAAAAAAGATTTTCGAAAGCAAAAGAACGAAGACTACAGATTTACACTCTCTTTTGATTAATGAACGTCTGGAATGAGTAGGCGCTTTCTGAATATTAATGTTCATACAACTATCAACAACCAGCCTACTTTCTGGAATCTTGGACTGGCGCGCATATTTCGAAGTATGTCCTCAGAGTCTTATGTTCAGCTTTTAAAAGAAAAACTATCAGATTATGATTTTTCCCTAGACAATGACATAGTTGGTATATCCACAGATGGAGCCAGTGTCATGAAGAAAATCGGACGTTTGATTGAACCGCTTCAACAGCTTTGCTACGCGCACGGGATACTGTTGGGTATAACAGACAGCATTTATAAAAAAAAATTAGAACCTAATCCCGAACGAAACACTAATCACAGCACAGAAGTGGAGGAATAATTGGAAGATAACCCAGATAGTTACGATGGTTTATTCTTTTCTTTACCTGTAAGACAAGCTAATCTGGCTTCAGAATACCATTCGATTGTAGCAAAACCAAGAAAATGTGTCAAGTTTTTTAAGAACTCTCCCACCAAGAATGATATCCTTCAGAATTACATTCAGCAGGAGTTTGGTGGCAAGACAATTCAACTGGCTCTTGATTGTAAAACTCGTTGATCTAGCCTTTGCAATATGTTAAGCACATATAATAAAGTAAAGCAGTATGTGGCCAAGGCTTTAATCGATCTCTCTCTCAGTTCTAATTCCGATTACTCTTTCACGGATGAAGAACATGCAGTCCTTAGCGACTTCGAAAATACATTCCAGCCAATAAAACTGGTAATGAAATAAATGAAATCAATACCGGTACTGCAGAAAACTTGGCAAACGAGGATGACTTGCTTCTTTCAATGATTGCAGAGGAGATGAATTTAAGTGAGTAGTATATAATAGGGGCTACTAGATCAGCCTTCAGGCTGTGGAGCCGGGAGCCGGTCCGCCATCTTTCATTGTGACGTCACGGCGGCAATCTTGGATGAGTGTGACCTTGACCCTTGACCTTGACATTTGAACTCCAAAATTTTCCAAAATTAGCCAAAATTTCCATTTTTGTGGAAAAAAATTCCGCCAAAAATTCCCAAAAAATTCCACGATTCAATAATTGGGATTTCGAAAATCCTCAAAAGTCGATTTGCCTTAAAAAACCACGAAATGTCCTAAAAACGGCTTAAGCATCCATGTCTACAGCCTCTGTTAAGCCATTTCTAGGAATAAGGATTCCATGACCGCCATCTTGGATTAATGAGCATAATGGGACCCAGTGTAATAGGACAAGTTGTATCTTGACCTTGACCCTGGCGGCCATTTTGGACCCGCCATCTTGGATCCACCATATTGGATGATGTCATTTTGTTTTCTCGAACATTCCGGCATTATGTTTTCCGCCATTTTGAATTATGATGTCACCGTTGCAAATTCCATTACAGCCGCCATCTTTAAAAATCTTTATTTATTATCCGATTTTAATGAAATTTTTTTTTAAAATTATAAAAAATATGTATTAAATGAACTTAAAAACAAAAATCCTGAAAAACACCATTGCACTTTTCGGTACTGTCGCCATATTGAAAATCCGTAATTTTAATGCTACAGATTCGAGAAATTTCCAAAATTCATCAAACAATTTACTTATTAGAATACTGATTGATTAGATCGATTCTCATCCTTGGTTCGAAACTGGTAAGAGCAAAAAAAATTAAAAAAAAACATCAGATCCTTCCTCCAAGGAAACCGCAGGCAGACACTCTCCCCACCACCAATAACAAGGTATATTTCAACTAGTATGATCTCATGTCCGCCATCTTGTCTTCATCCACTGGAGACCACCATCTTGTTTACATCTGCTTGAGTGTGCTGATACCATGTTAGAATAATTTTCTGTTCACCATACTTTTGTCCTCATCTGTTGGCATTGAACTTTGACCTTGACCTTGAACTTTGACATTGACCTTGAAATTTGACCTTGACCATGTTCGACGAATTGAATACATTGCCGATAAGCCTAACATGAAAGTCTAGTTTTTCAATAATCCGAATAACCTCTAAACCGTTCATGTACAAAGCCATACAACATATAGACCAAGCGTCTTCTGACCGAGAGACCGGGTCATAAACAATGTCAGACGTATAGACCAGTTATTTCCGAACCTCACGACCTTCCTCATAGTCATGTAATTATATTCAATTGAATCAACAGATCATGTTTTTTACGCTTACAAGAGGACCAAGAATCCAACCAAAAAGGCAGCACCATTAACAAAAAGGAAGCACATTTTGGAAGCACCATCAAAAAAGGAAGCCCAATTGGAAGCATAATCAACAAAAAATGCAGCTTACTTGGAAGCACCATAATCAAAAAGGCAGCACATTTTGGATGCACCATAATCAAAAAGGAGGCACATTTTGGAAGCACCATAATCAAAAAGGCAGCACATTTTGGATGCACCATAATCAAAAAGGCAGCATATTTTGGATGCACCATCATAAAGGCAGCACAATTTTGGAAGCACCATCAAAAAAGGAAGCTCAATTGGAAGCTCCATCAACAAAAGACAAAAAGGAAGCACAAGTTACGAGAACTAAGTCTTAGTTAGAAATCAGAATACAAGAAATTAAAACATGAAATTTTTATAATTTAAATTATTTATTTTATTTCTTTATATTATCATATGCAAGTAAAACAAGCCATTATTGTATGTAGCCAGCTTTCCTCGGTTCTTTGAGTATGAAGGATATTTCTTTGATGCACAAATAGTTTCCTGCACAAAACGAGCCATGTAGAAGTCTTAGTCGGTCAACCAATATGTTTGGGTCCTTCCATGATGTGTAATCAATCTCTTCTACCACCATCTTCCTTGCTCGTTTATAATAAATATTATGATCTCTGGTGTCCTCCATTTTACCACCAACCTCAGGATAACTTTCATTTTTGAGACAGTGATCATCACAAGCTTGATCAGATTTAGTTAATATATCACGACGTTTCCATCGTTTCGGTCTCAGGACAC
The DNA here is from genome assembly GCF_032445375.1 of Bacillus rossius redtenbacheri. NCBI lineage: Eukaryota > Metazoa > Arthropoda > Insecta > Phasmatodea > Bacillidae > Bacillus > Bacillus rossius. The sequence continues at coordinate 221,499,906 of NC_086330.1, read as the reverse complement.
CGCAACATTCTTCGATCTTGTCAGCTTTAGGTGCTTCATCACAGTCTATGTCTTTGTCAACAGCATCAGAGTCACTGTAACAATCACCGTAGAACGCATCGTCTTCACCCAGATTACCGTAAGAATTCAATGTTGATGATGCCGAAGTGTCTTCATCGGCTTCATGATTCATTTTTAGGAGTCCATCATTTTTTTTTACAAAGAAGGAAAGATCTACTTGAATTCGGCTGGAATAAATACTCACTTTTCACGATAAGGATTCTTCCATTGACTTCATTCTTCCATAAATCATCAACCTCCTTCAATTTAAGTTCATTGTCGAGATCGGAAGAGCCAGGAAAATTATTGTCGTAATGCAGATCACTCTTCCTTAGTCTAGTAGATTCATCGTTGTCCTCTAGCTTGTACGCAGACTTGGCGATACAAGTTCTGCCATGTCTTTTTAAGCTCTATCTCCGCGTAAACGAATTGCTACATCGAACACAACTTATCATATTGCGTAGTGGATTTTGAACACAGTCATTCTTCTCGTGTTGTCTTTTATTCTTTCTCAAGATAAACTCTTTGCTGCAAAACGTACACCTATGTTCTTTCGATACAGCGTCAGATCCCAAATCGGAATTCATATTAGTTACTGAGACTAATGCCAGATACCAATTGAGTGTTTTAAATTAGATCCATTACTTAAAAAGAATTTTTCCATATTTCATCAGCGAGAATTAATATATCTCATGCAAAGGTACTTTATGCATGTAGTTCTGCTTTTCAACAACAGATGTTGCCACATGTTGCTTGCAGGTAAATAATATTTAGTTCTTTTATGCGGGATGCGGAATGCTCACTAACGATCGCAAAAGAAGGATGGCTTCGCTGGACTTCAAGGAGAAGGAAATTCGTCCTTCCTGTTAGTGCTTCTTAGATTTCTCAGAGATTATTATTATTTGACTGAGTAATGATTTTTTTTTTAATTTCCACCTGATAAAAATATTACCAGTGTTGATTAAGTAGCAGATATTCACTAATTAAATGCAACCTTGAATAAAATGACATGCCTCATGAAGTAAAAAAATCCTTCATGCAGAGATCAATTTTTCATCTGTAACCAGAAGCACTCGGAGAAAACCATCAAAATATTTTCAAGAATAATGAGGAGCACACGGAGAAAACCACTATAACATTGACAAGAATAATCGAAAGCACACGGAGAAACCACGAAAAGTTTTCTTTGATATCATAAAATTACAAAAAAAAAATCATAAAAAATTTAAAATAAAAGCAAAAAAATACAAAATCAATCTCAGCTAGCTTGTGAACATCTCATTTTAGTGCAAAGTTAAGAGTTCCAGTAGAAGCCAGATTTGTTTTTGTATTTTTTGTTTTTATTTTAAATTTTTTATTATTTTTCTTGAAATTTTATGAAATCAAAGAAAACTTTTGGTTGTTTCTCCGTGTGCTTTCGATTATTCTTGTCAATATTATGGTGGTTTTCTCCGTGTGCTCCTGATTATTCTTGACAATATTTTGATGGTTTTCTCCGAGTGCTTCTGATTATTCCTGACTAGACATATTATGGTTTACTACGAGTGCTTCTGGTTACAGATGAGAAATTTATCTCTGCATGAAGGATTTTTTTACTTAATGAAGGATATCATTTTATTCAAGGTTGCACTTAATTATTGAATTTCTGCTACTTAAACAACACTGGTAATATTTTTATCAGGTGGAAAAAAAAAATATCATTACTCAGTCAAATAGTAATAATCTCTGAGAAATCTAAGAAGCACTAACAGGAAGGACGAACTTCCTTCTCCTTGGAGTCTAGCGAAGCCATCCTTCTTTTGCGATTGTAAGTAAGCATCCCGCATCCCGCATAAAAGAACTAAATATTATTTACCTGCAATCAACATGTGGCAACATCTGTTGTTAAAAAGCAGAACTACATGCATCAAGTACCTTTGCATGAGATATATTAATTCTCGCTGATGAAATATGGAAAAAATTATATTTAAGTAATGGATCTAATTTAAAACACTCAATTGGTATCTGGCATTAGTCTCAGTAACTAATATGAATTCCGATTTGGGATCTGACGCTGTATCGAAAGAACATAGGTGTACGTTTTGCAGCAAAGAGTTTATCTTGAGAAAGAATAAAAGACAACACGAGAAGAATGACTGTGTTAAAAATCCACTATGCAATATGATAAGTTGTGTTCGATGTAGCAATTCGTTTACGCGGAGAGAGAGCTTAAAAAGACATGGCAGAACTTGTAACGCCAAGCCTGCGTACAAGCTAGAGGACAACGATGAATCTACTAGACTAAGGAAGAGTGATCTGCATTACGACAATAATTTTCCTGGCTCTTCCGATCTCGACAATGAACTTAAATTGAAGGAGGTTGATGATTTATGGAAGAATGGAGTCATTGGAAGAATCCTTAACGTGAAAAGTGAGAAAATATTCCAGCCGAATTCAAGTAGATCTTTCCTACTTTGTAAAAATATGATGGACTCCTAAAAAGGAAGCATGAAGACGATGAAGACACTTCGACATCATCAACATCGAATTCTTACGGTAATCTGGGTGAAGACCATGCCTTCTACGGTGATTGTTACAGTGACTCTGAGGCTGTTGACAAAGACAGACTGTGATGAAGCACCTAAAGCTGACAAGATCGAAGAATGTGGTGGTGTCCTGAGACCGAAACGATGGAAACGTCGTGATATATTAAATAAATCTGATCAAGATTATGATGATCACTGTTTCAAAAATGAAAGTTATCCTTAGGTTGGTGGTAAAATGGAGGACACCAGAGATCATAATATTTATTATAAACGTGCAAGGAAGATGGTGGTAGAAGAGAATGATTACACATCATGGAAATATCTAAACATATTGGTTGACCGACTAAGACTTCTACATGGCTCGTTTTGTGCAGGAAACTATTCGTGCATTAAAGAAATATTCTACATTTTCAAAGAACTGAGGAACGCTCGCTACATACTATAATGGCTTGTTTTACTTGCATTTGTATTATGTAAAGAAATAAAATAAATAATTTAAATTATAAAAATTTAATGTTTTTATTTCTTGTATTCTGATTTGTAACTAAGACTTAGTTCTCATAACTTATGCTTCCTTTTTGCCTTTTTGTTAATGGAGCTTCCAAATGTTCTTCCTTTTTTGATGGTGCTTCCAAAATGTGCTGACTTTATGAAGGTGCATCCAAAATGTGCTGCCTTTTTGATTATGGTGCATCCAAAATGTGCTGCCTTTTTGATTATGGTGCTTCCAAGTGCGCTGCCTTTTTTGTTGATGGTTCTTCCAATTGTGCTTCCTTTTTTGATGGTGCTTCCAAATGTGCTGCCTTTTTGTTGATGGTGCTTCCAAAATGTGCTTTTTTTTTGATGGTGCTTCCAAATGTGCTGCCTTTTTGTTGATGGTGCTTCCGAAATGTGCTTCCTTTTTTGATGGTGCTTCCAAAATGTGCTTCCTTTTTTGACGTTGCTTCCAAATGTGCTGCCTTTTTGTTGATGGTGCTTCCAATTGTGCTTCATTTTTTGATGGTGCTTCCAAATGTGCTGCCTTTTTTGTTGATGGTGCTTCCAAATGTGCTTCCTTTTTGTTAATGGTGCTGCCATTTTGGTTGGATTCTTGGTCCTCTTGTAAGCGTAAAAAACATGATCCGTTGCTTCAATTGAATATAATTACCTGACGAAAATGAAGGTCGTGAGGTTCGCTAATAACTGGTCTATACGCCTGACATTGATTATCACCCGGTCTCTCGGTCCGAAGACGCTTGGTCTATATGTATGTATGGCTTTGTACCAGAACGGTTAAGAGGTTATTCAGATTATTGAAAAACTAGACTTTCATGTTAGGCTTATCGGCAACGTAGTTAATTCTTCGAACATTGTCGTACATTGACTTGTGTTTTATTTTTGAAGAGAGAGAATGATTTATAAACTCCGCGAAAGGTAATGGAAAAACCGAATATTAAATTTATTTAATATTTAGTTACACTTGCCATTGTTTAATTATCGAATCGAGGGCAGGACCCAGCGATTCAATACGTAAATCAATGAGTGATATTTTTGATTAATTTTGGATTTTTTCCCGAATTTCTAGCTGAATAATTACACGATTTCAAGATGGCCCCCAAATTTCAAGATGGCGGGGGCACTTCGGTAATAAATGATTACTGTACTGTAGCGGGCTAGGATAAAATTATCCAGATGGAAATGTACTCTATAAGATGAGTACACACACAAGATGGTGTACTCCAGAAGGTGGTAGCACCTGGTAGCATGTACTGAACATAAAATGTTGGATCCATGATATTCGACAAGGAAAAAGTCAAATTTCAAGGTCAAGGTCAAATTTAAAGGTCAATGTCAAATTTCAAGGTCAAGGTAAAACTTCAAGGTCAAATTTCAAGGTCAAAGTCAAAATTCAAGGTCAAGGTCAAAGTTCAATTCCAACAGATGAGGACTAAAGTATGGTGAACAGAAAATTATACTAACATGGTATCAGCACACTCTAGCAGATGTAAACAAGATGGTGGTCTCCAGTGGATGAAGACAATATGGCGGACATGACATCATACTTGTTGAAATATACCTTGTTATTGCTGGTGGGGGGAGTCTGTCTGCCAGCGGTTTCCTTGGAGGAATTATCTGATTTTTTATTTTTGTTTTTTTGCTCTTACCGGTTTCGAACCAAGGACGAAAATCGATCTAATCAATCAGTATTCTAATAAGTAAATTGTTTGATGAATTTTGGAAATTTCTCGAATCTGTAGCATTAAAATTACGGATTTTCAATATGGCGGCCGTAACGAAAAGTGCAAAATTGTTTTTTAGGATTTTTATTTTTTAATTCATTTAATAAATATTTTTTATAATTTTTAAAAAAAATTTCATTAAAATCGGAAAATAAAATTTTTTTTTAAAGATGGCGGCCGTAACGGATTTTGCAATGATGACATCATAATTCAAAATGGCGGAAAACATAATGCCGGAATGTTCGAGAAAACAAAATGACATCATCCAATATGGCGGATTCAAGATGGCGGGTACAATATGGCCGCCAGGGTCAAGGTCAAGGTACAACTTGTCCCATTACACTGTGTCCTGTTACGCTCATTAATCCAAGATGGCGGTCATGGAATCCTTATTCCTAGAAAAGGCTTAACAGAGGCTGTAGACATGAATGCTTAAGCCGTTTTTAGGACATTTCGTGGTTTCTAAGGCAAATCGACTTTTGAGGATTTTCGAAATCCCAATTTTTGAATTGTGGAATTTTTTGAGAATTTTGGCGGAATTTTTTTTCCACAAAAATGGAAATTTTGGCGAATTTTGAGGAATGTTGGGCAAATTTTGGAAATTTTGGGCAAATTTTGGAGGTCAAAGGTCAAGGTCAAGGTCACACTCATCCAAGATTGCCGCCGTGGCGTCACAATCCAAGATGGCGGACCGGCTCCCGGCTACACAGCCTGAAGCCTGTTTTAGTAGCACCTATTATATACTACTTACGTGCTGTTGTAAGATCAAATAGCAGTCTTCAAGAGGAACTAGAAGATACGTTGAAAGCCTGTAAAAGTCTTTCTCGCGGGTTGCTAGTATTACACACAGAGTCCGTGATTAAAAAAGAGATGGATCTCTATGAGTGTGGAGGATCGAGGGGTATGTTTTTGCAATTTTCATACAACAGCTTGCTCACGCTTATACCAACTGGCGTTGAATCTGAGAGGGCCTTTTCAGCCGCTGGCTAAATAGCGACTTACATAAGATGCCGTTTATCCGACAGTACTTTAAGTACTATTTGTTTTTTAAGAAGCTATTTCCAAAATCACTCTTAATTTATTTAGGAGTGAGCACTCGTAATCACTCCTAGTTTAGGAGTAATTTTGTAAATAGCAATTTTTGTAAACTTTTGTATCACTATCATAATCTTTGTTAAAATAAGTACTTTCTTTATAAGAGATTTTATGGGTCCGAATTTTTGTGTTCATTAACATAACATAAGTAAAAAATTATAAAAATAAAGACTTTTTTTTCAATAATTCATGTTGTATCTAACTCGCATTATAATCACAACTACTAAGCAGTTCCAATCATGTTTCAGTTATCTAATTAAAACAATACTTTTCGAAATCCATTCGAGATCTCGAAAATGCCGAGATCTCGCCGAGATCGAATTTCTGATCCCTCGAGATCTCGACTTAGCGATCTCGTCTCGAGATTGCATTCTCTAAACTTAAGGCCACTCAGCCCTGCGTCATGCAAAAACGCAATTAGTAAGTCATGTGAAGCATAGTTCGCACCGTCGTCAACGAACAAGAAGGCGAACTGAGACGAACTGCGACTTTGAATCGGGTCGTGCCAGGTCCACGAGATAGCACATGTAGGAGTGCCAAGTTTCAAAAAACACACTCCTACGAGAAAATCATTTTCAGTTCGTTAGCATAGCGTCCTAGACGCTACAAGACCCTGTGGCACATCTGCTGCCACCAATTAGCCACAAGGCGACGTCACGCCCTGAAATCACTCGTGCCCCACTTGTGGACTAGCGCGCAGTCATTTCACATTATACTTGTTGGCGCCCCAGCATCGAGACCATCAAAACACCTAGTAGTAGGCGGTAAGACATTAAAATGTGAAATGTATTGAAGGTCTGAGTGAATTGAGGCAATTCGTAAACTGCTATTACCTTTCAGGTCCAAGTTGCCAGAAAAAAAAGTTTCGTCAACATAGCGAAGCCAAATATTAGATGGGATGTTAGTAATGTTAAATAATTCCTGTTTAAAAATCTCTAAGCAAAATCTTGGCCATGAAAGAAGAATGTGAAAAACATATTGTCTTTTCATTTGTTTGCTTGCACAATTCATCTTTAAATGGAAATTATATTGTTTAACACAAAGAGTGATAAGTAGTATGAGTGATGGATTCGTATTTCCGTTATTTATTTCAGCATGCTGTCATTTTCCATTTTAGTTTTTATAATAGTAAATGTTTCTAGCACAGGCACATAGATGAAGAGACTTTGAACATACAAACTCACAAGTGTGTCGGTTGATGTTATTTCTAATGTTTTGCTGTGGAGATGAAGTGGCCAGAATCATTATCGAGTGGTTCAACCATTTTTAGCAGAAATTAAGAAATATTGTAAGATATAAAATTGCAAAAGCTGATGATATATCACAAAAGCATTTCAGGTAAGTGAATTTTTGGAAGAGTTGGTTTGCTTCTATGTGGTGTAAGTGCGCTACTGGTTGTTTTTGGTATGTGACTCTGGTTTTCATTTCCTAACACAACATGTTACATCATCTCTCAATGTAACACCAAAATTTTAAGTGCTCCTTCCTACCATTTTACAAGATACACCTGCAAATTATATATGCAAGCAACCACATAATAGTGCAATTTATCTCAATGCAAAACAACAAAGGCCTAAGTAAGCTCTTCTTGTACAAGGGTTACACGTGACAGCCACCAATTACATTTGCCAGCTAACTTAGCATGATGCAGGCTCTCTCAATTCAACAACACAAGTCTCTGTTTTTCTTTCGCACACATAACACTAGCAGTTGCCATTAGGCAGCTGGCTTACCAAAAAAAAAAACTACAACCCTAATAATTTTGCACAGTATCAAAATTGACATAAAAGTAATAAAATTTACCCGTTATCTTATTATACAGCAATCTCTTGGAATGCAACATAAACAAAGGAAACACAAACAATATGCTATTGTCTGCTTGCTCAATTTATTGCACACTATCTTCATGCAACAACACAAACTTATGTGATATTGCTTACAGTTGTAAAGAACAAAATTACAATGCATTTGCAGCTAGTTGTGCATTGCAGAATCTATCAAACTAACAACACATGCCTCAGTGTTCTTAAAAACAGTCACATGTGATACCTGCTAGATGGGCATGTTGCAGGTAGTCTCAATGAAAAAACAACCCATGCCTTTTAACTGTTTTCACTAAGACAGATACTAAATCATGTTTCAAGTAAATTAGTTAGCATTTCGTTTGTGAAAGAAACTGTTAAGTAATTAAAATCGCAATGTGTGAATAGAACTGTTTATTCAAGTGACATTAATCCAGTAAAATTAATAGTGAATGGTCGAATAGCTATCCCCTATTCACCACATAAGCCACTCTCACTCCATCAATCCACCTCAATAGCCACTCACCCTTCTCATAAGCCTTCACTCGCTAAACGCCCATTTACAACCCAAATTTTATGCACATTCCCCTTCCCCACCCCACCTCACAAGCCCTAGTGCTTCACCTCCCTCAAAACACAAGTCACTCGTTTCCCCCCACCCCATTAATCATTCGCGTTTCCCTCACTATACCTCATTAGCAACTCACCCTTCCCCACCACATATTACTAGCAACTCGCGCTTCTTCAACCTATCTAACTAGACAAACACTCTTCCCCCACCCACCTCAATAGTACTCACCCTTTCCCCACCCTACCTCCCCCACACGCACTTTCCCCACCCTATTTCATAAGATACTTGCTCTTTCCCCACTCCCACCTCACATGCTTATAAAAGTTCTCCACCTTATCTCACAAGAAAAATCGCTAACCTCCACCCCACCCAAATAGCCACTCGCCTTTCCCTACCCTACCTCACTAAACAATCGTTCTTCCCTCACCTCACCCCACCACGCAAGCACCCCACCCTCTACTTACCCTACTTTACAAGTCACTCACCTATTTTAAAATTTCGTTTTTGGTATTCGTTGTTCATCATAGTCTTTGATCCTTCAGTTCCATTTGCTTCTATATAGTTCTCAAAATCATGGTGATGACAGAATTTGGTGTTAATAATGAATTATTAAAAAAAAAAAAAAAAAAGTGGAACCACCTTCTTCCACTGTATTTTTTATATTTTTTTAATAGTTCATTCCATGTTATTGGCGGGATCTGTGATAATGTTAGAATCGCCATTTTCACATTATTTGAGATTATAATATTAGTCTAATATGTTACCTTCATTTCACTTTATAGGAGTTGTAGACTCGACCTCATCATTATTTAGCTAGGTGTTACTGATCTTATCATGTTTATTTAGCCATTACATTCAACCAAACGATTTCTGGCAGTAACTGCAACTGTGTTTCTTTAGGACCCAAAGTACTTTCGGTCCTTTCATAATGCTTGGCATTTTTTTTTTACTGTAAAATCCTTGCTGCAGTAACTACACTGATGGCAGTTAGATAACACTGCTGGCATCAATCCAGCATCCATATAAGCCTCTGAAGCTTTGTTTACCTGTAACTATAAAATTTAAATAAATATTAAATACTTAAAAAGGAATATAAATAATTTCAATGGTGAGTGTTAATTGTTTTCCTTTTGAAAAATTATTGTACAAGTAGTTTTCCTTTTTGCTAAAATTTACAACATCATATAATGACTTCGAAAGTTTTTTTTTTTTCGCTTTAGCAAAAATCTTTTTTATTTTTCTATCAAAAGTTACTTTGTATAATAATATCATTTTCAAACATAATACATCGTGTCGTAAAAGTAGTCCTCGTTTTTATGAGAAATACAGGATTCTCTCTCACAGTCACAAGGGGAAGGAATATCATTACATAATAGTGCTTATCAGCTGTACTTTACATAGCAATCTACTAAGTAATAGATATTTTCATTCGATTGCCACCTGATGAAAATGTTAAGAGTTGTGATTTGGTATCAGAAATTCACAAATCAAATGGACATCTCTTGAATTAAATCTCAAGGCCGATAGAAAAAAATTCAATTACGAATTAATCACTTATGTAATCATGGAACCACAATACATTAAAAAAAATTAAGTTTTTAAACTAAGAAGCATACCACTATTAAATATCGATGTTGATTTTACTAGTGCTAAACATATTTCAAAAAATTATCATATTTTTTTAAACACGAAACTAATTATTTCAACGCCAATATACTTAATTCAAACACCAACACACTTTTTTCAAACAAAAAAACTGCTTATTTCTACATAAATACACTTATTTCTACACCAAAACACTAAATTCAAACAATAATACACATATTTCAAGACCAAGAGCAGAACATAAAGTGATTTTATTTCTCTTATGGAGCAACTCATTCTGGTTCTCATCGTTGCTGTATTTCGTGATGGAGACAACCAGATTCTGTTTCTCGAACAGAAGAATCTGACAGAGAGGAGTTGAGATATCTTATCTTGACAAAGTTGAACTTCATCACCAAGTCATGCCAGTGTTGGTTGATTCGTTCAAAATGCTCGCCCTCCACATACTTGGTCAGGACAGTCCATTTGAAGCGAATGTAGTCAAACAGATTCTGTGGATTGATAACTGGGTGTTTGGACTAATTGAGATAAGTAACTTGATGTAGAAATTGGCACTCATTGTGTCAAGCTTGTTTATTCGCATCTATAAATTCACGACAAAAAAGTCGATCCAGACCCCTTCACCATGCAGTCCTCATCCTCAAAGATCATGTAGATGGGCTCATCCACAACATCATTCCCCTCGCGAACTGTATAGAGGGGAACATCCATTGTTTTGAATACCCTCTTGTATTTTTTCGCATCCATAGGCTTTTTGTAGCGACACTCAAGTATGATGCTGTACATGAGCGGACAGTTTCTCCTCGATTAAATCCACATGAAGGCTTATCAGGTTAGACTTTATCGAGTCAGGATATGAGCATATATCCTTGACAGAACTGGAGATGTTTTCTATAACATACATTTTCATGTTACCCACTTCGGCAATGACGAACTTGCTACTGTTGCCACCTTTGTTCGGTTGTTTGAAATGTGGGGGCTCGGGGGTAGCAGCAGGTTTGATTCTTGATACCCTCTTTTACTCGGTCGGAGGCAAAGCAGAACTCTTACACACGGATCTCAAACGGTCAGATTTTGAGACCTCTTTGACACAGTTCCTGCTTAAAATTGTCATACGGTTAGAGTTGAGACCACAAGCTGTCTTCTCATGTATCTTATCATCACTAATTTAAGTGATATGTTTGTAACAAAAGTTACATACGGTGGTGGATGTCATGACAATGCATGATGTAAGATGCTTGTACATCTTATTACTGCAGGCCACATCACACCACATAAGTGACTGTATTGGATTTCGCGTTGCCAGTTATCAGTTCACGGACACTTGTAATGATAGTGGTTGTGGCTCAACAAAAATAACAAGGCAGAAAAGGCATGAATACATGGTATATGCTATCACAACAATCAGGAGTCGGAATTTAATCCACGGCATACGCGAAGAAAGCTCGACATGCAGAGAACTATTGCCAAATAGTTTTTTAAAATGTTACGGAATGCAACTCAATTTAATACAGAACCCCATACCTACAAAGCCACACAATGTCCATGAATTAAGACGACAGAACAAAAAATTATAATTTTCAAGTTAACATTTGCAGCTTTTGCTTGAAACTAACCTAAATATCACTCAGATTTTAGAAATGTAAAATATTCGAAGTGCTAGTAACTGAAATTAATGCTACATGTTTAAGATGAATAATATTCAAAGTCTAGATTACTAGCAAACTGTACAAATTTTTTCGCACCGAGAAGTAGCTAACAAAAAAATTCCAAGTCTACATAACCACCACGATAGAAACGACGCCAATGACTGCGGAGATCCCGATGGTAGGTGTACCATCGTCACCGACATCACTAGAGGAGACTTCGAAAAGCGTGGCTCCACCAGCATAAGAGACATTAAATGCAAGCAATGCTGTCGGCTGAGGATACCTCAATGTGTGCCATTGTGTCAGCGAAGGAGACGTCAACGACTGCAGTACCATTAGCAACATAATGGCCAGTGGATGCTTGGGGACTTCTTCCGACATTCGATGTCACCCCTGTGAAAAGAAGTTTGGAAATAAGTTTTTCAACTACAAGAATCCCATTCAACACGAGAAGAGAGAAACTCCGAAGAATCCACATTGCCAAATTTTAGCTGTGGAAAATGCCACTAGAAGTTTTGTAGAATATATAATATCGAAAAACAATTACAGACATGCAATTGTCATGCTCGGCAGCAAAAAGCAAATGTTTATCTACATCAATGTTGTACTGATGCACTTAAGAGGCCACTCCAGTGTTTCAGGGGCACTACGCAACCCGCGTTAACATCATAAGATTCAATGCTATTTTCATTTTGCTTATAACTTATTAACTAATATAGATTTCGAAATGATCCTTGCTTGATATGTAAGACAACGATGCTCTTATCAAAGCCCCTTTCTTCAAAAACGTGCATAAATAATGGTTTTATACTAATCTTTACTAATATGCATAAGTGTATTGTCTAGGTTTGAACAATAATTTATGCACGTTTTTGAAGAAAGGGGCTTTGATAAGAGCATCGTTGTCTTACAAATCAAGCAAGCATCATTTTGAAATCAATATTAGTTAATAAGTTATAATCATAATGAAAATAGCATTGAATCTTATGACGTTAACGCGGGTTGCGTAGTGCCCCTGAAACACTGGAGTGGGCTCTTAAGAGTACACCGGGAATTGGTACCACAGCAGCAACATCAGCATCTTGCTCGAACCTGAAAAGTTCGTTGGCAACGTCTTGGTATCGTTGCGTCTACTGTGATAACTCTTTCACATTTTCCAATGATGCTCGAAGACACGAGATGACTTAATGTCGGGAGAATACTTCTGATTTAAAGTTTCGCTGTGTTTACTCGCATTGACAGTTTGAAAAGACATCTGAAAAAAATTCAAAGGTGAAGTTTGTTTGCCTAATATGGAACTACCTGCGGAGATTTAGACAAAAGGTCATGAATCAGTATTAATGGCGTAAATAAAAATTTTTTAAGGAGTCGTGAGCCTTTTTTTAGGATAGATCAAGCCACCGACATTTATGTGGATTATTTTTTTTTCTCCTCCATCAATGAGATTTTTTTTCTCGAAATAGGAACCTTTAAAACGTAATTTTGACGATTGTTGAGTAATTTGTGTATAATTTTGAGGAATTTGTTTATTAAAATTTAAGATGGCGGTCGATCAATGACCCTATCCACAATCCACATCCCGAAGCTTGAGCCAGACTTGGCTGTTGCACACTACTATTGCTATTTTTATTTTAAAAAGGATTTTGAATTAGAGTAGATGTCAATCTCGAATCGAAAGACTGATAACCGATATTTGACATGGGTTACTTAGTTACATAAGTGATTTATTATTTATTATTATTTTCTTAGAAATAAAAGTTTTCTAACAATGTAGCGAATAATTAATTCTTTAACCCCTAAATAATTAGTGCAAAAAGGATATATTTTGTTACTAATATTTTCCTCAGAATATTTTCAGGAGACACCTTCCAATTGTATGGTAGTCGTGTTGTGTTGTACCGGAAAAAATGTGGGGTTTTTAACAAAAGTATTGGATTTTTTTAGTTGAAACATTTATTGATTGCTAAAAAAACGTAAAGTGAAGATAAAAACGATTTACAGCGTTCAACTCCGAGTGTTCAATTATACGAAACATATTCTTTAAAAAACAAAAATTTCACTTTCACAAAGTTTTCAGAATATTCCAAACAGAAAACGTGCAAAGAGAAGTATTAGTGGGTACTAGCTGGAATTGCATTATTTTAATGGAGGGGGGGGGGGGGAATTTCGATTCCTCATCCCACAACTTGTTGAAGGTGTTTTAACGAGACTTTACAATCCTAACCAAAGATCTTCAAGCAGTAAGAGATAATATCTGCTTGCAGAAGAACCTTTATTTGTACTATGAACTAATACACCATTTAAATTAAATCGATCACGGTTTTTAAATTTTACAGCCAAGTGCGATGAAAAAACTTTCCACAAGCTGCACATATTGCACTACTTTCTTTCAGCGAGTTTCTAAAAGAAATTGGGTATTAAGTTTTAAAAAAAAATTCGATAAAAATAAATAATAAATAACTAGTTTCCAGTGTTCTCGGTATAAATTAACATCATGATGAAACCTAACATGAAACTATAGAATCATGCAGGACCCAACAACTTCTAAAGGGAGATGGCTTAGATGCCGTGACTCGTGACAGGTGTGCAGAGAACATACTCCAAGAGTGCGCCTGTTGCTTGTAGACAGTGTTAGAGTATTCTCTGGAATCAAGTAACTGTTGCGTGTACTCTCATATTTAGTTTATAATTTTCAACTACAAAATATAACTTTTCTTTAATCATTTTTACAGAAATGAAGATTTACCTGTACTGGTTATTGAAAAAAAATAAAAGTGCAACAATTGAAATTGAACACTGCAATTTAGTAGATATTATGTATTTTATGAGAGGGTTGACAAAATCGCAAACCACAAGTCTGTGTATAGAGACGGTAAGTACATTTTGGAAAATGAATATCGAATTGGCTTAGTGAACATGTTGCGGGTGGTTTTAACCGACACATCACATTTATTTGTAGGTTAGAGGACCCGCGAAGCTCGTACGCGGAGGCCTCAAAACAATCTCGTTCGTTTGACATCCGCGCGCCTGATGTACGGGCTGTACACACAACAGGCGAGCAGAACTAAGAATTGACTCGGCCATGCAGACCATTGCCCCTGACGGGTATATAATCCCCCGTTAGTGAAGTAGTAAGTGCGAACCAGCGCCGCGCCGACCGAGAGAGCCACCGACACCGCTGCCGCCCGCCGTCGCCACCGTCACAGCGAAACTCTGCCCGTCAGCTACTACGCTTGGGAGACTTCGAACCTAATGTTATTTCTTATGGGACTGTGGCTTGGTGGCTTACTCAGTGTGGCTTACCAATCGTGAGGATTCGGTCATGTTCGGGTGTGACCGCCGCTCGTTGCCTATGATCGGGAATCCGGCAGCCATCTTGGATGACGTAAGCACACCATTTTGAAAATCTGTAATTATTATCCGAAAAAATCTGTAAAAATATGAAATTAAAAGAAAAATTAAAACAATCTTAATACAATAGGCCTATTTAAAATAAACATCAGCCATCCTGGCCGCCATCTCGGAAAAAATTTCTAAATTCGTCATAAAAATTAACTCACTAATGTAACGATTGATTAAACCGATTTACGTCCTTAGTTCCATCCCTGGACGATGCAAAAAAAATTGATTTTATGTAAAAAAAAACACTTATTTAATAAAACATGATGAAAATTTCTAAAAACGGCTTACATTCCTCATACACCAGCCGCCAGTCAGCTGCCAATGACATATTGAAAATATGTAATAATTTAGCTAGAAATTCGGGAAAATATTTCAAAAATTAAAAAAAAATTAGCAATTAATATGCTAATAGATTCAATCGATTCCTATCCTTGTTTATATCCTTACTCGATGCAAAAATGTTTATTCTAGGTAGAAAAAACATTATTTAATAAAATTTTGTGAAAAATTCTAAAATCGGCTTAGATTCCTCATCTACCAGCATCCAGTTAGCCGATGATGACACATTGACCACCATCTTGGAAACTTGTAATTATAAAATTATAAATTCGGTAAACAGTCCAAACATTATCAAAACATCCTCCATTTGTTTACTGATTGATTCAAACTTTTTAAGTCAGTTCTATCCTTGCTCGATGCAAAAAATAATTGAAGCTTTAAAAATGTTTATTTAATTAATCGTCCTTACTACGGAAAAATTACTCTATGCAAAATACCTGTCAGGTTTAATAAATGCGTTACTCTCTATCACTATGCCTACCACGGAAACCTTTTCTTTTTTCTATACGTGGAATAACTTTTAAAAAGGTCGTATCCAATGTCAGGCGTATAGACAAAGCATCTCCTAACCAAGAGGCATTCTTCGGCGGTACCTGTTATAGAGGATGGGGCAAAATGTGTGTATCGGTTTTGAAGGGCCAATACTCCGCCTGTGTTAGGGATAGGAAACTGTGGGAGGGGGATCGCCTTGTGTACATTTTCAGTAGTAGTCATGGTTTGGACTGGAGAACATCAGGGTTTTGCTGTTCACACGTTTTTCGAAAATGGCTGTTCTATCGTCGCCACCCAGAGGGCCTTCCCGCAGCAATTCAACATTCCGCGTCGTGCTTCCGTCCCGACCGGTCATGCCATCTTACCTTGGGTTCATGCATTGGACAAAATTTGTTCTGAAGACTCATAACGGTAAAAACACCCGAAAATGCGGCCTCAGTGGGAGCAGCTGTGGAACGCACCAAGGCGCTCTGCCTGGAAGTAATATTAATGAACAATATTTAAGCTGGTAAATTCATACCTGTAATAAGCTCTTGAAGCTGTCGTTTTGCTAACTCAAATGGACATGACACCAGTGACAGTTCATATCAATGTGAGTTTAACGTGGAAAATTTATTTCTATTATTTTAATTAAATTACATATATTGTACTGAAAGGTGAATGTTTATATTTTATTTTATTTTTCTTCCTACAATGTCTACATTTTTGACTGCTCTCAAAAGGACAACTATAGTCTAATTACTTTAAATTCTGTAGGGGAAAATAGTTGACACTTACTATTTGGTGACCCTATAAATTAAAAACTGAGCCTCGTGCCTTTAATGTACTTCCCAAAGTGGGCATAGTTTCATCGGCAGTCGGGGCCACGGTATTTGAATGAGCAAATCCCTCGCCTTACATCAAGACGATCCGGAGTCAAATCAGAATCTTCGTAAGTGAGAAATGTGGTGGTCGTTGCCGTTTGCTGGTGGGTTATTTCGAAATTCTTCCGCCTTCCCCACCCATTCATATTGTCAATACTCCATTCGCACGTCACCAACCTCATCATCTCTGAAGACTCCAAGTCGATTAGATGTTAAACAATAATTAATTAATTCATTTATTCTTTAGCAGTTACTTCTATAGCATCACAGTGCACTTCAAAATACAAATTTTAATTCGCTCATGCTAAAATTTTATGACTTTGAGATACATTCTGTTTAGTAGGATTATCATTATAACAGTCCAGATGATCATGACTTTCAGCTGTTTTCTCTCCAGCTGCAATTTTAGTGACGTCATTTTTATATTCAGTAACTGCATTGCAATATATTTTGGCAGAGGGTGAAGAGATAACATCAAATCTAAGAATACGTGGCCACATTCTCAGCTACCGTTGATAAATACTACAAATTTTAGTGGCATGAATCAGTATCGGCCCGGTCTTGATTACTGTCAACTGTCTCAAAAGTCAGAAAACAATTCACTTTAAAATATTTTTAGCATTTATTCTCGAAATTATATCAATCATATAATTCATTAATTTTAACAATTTGGTTTGTCTTCTTCATATAATTTTTAATATAGTAAAACCTTAGATCAATAATAACATAATCATATCCCTATTAACTGCAATATTAAAACTTTCACAGCAATTCACAAAGGAAACCATTGTCATAAGTATGTCTTTAGCAATTCATATTATTATTTTATTAGTAGAAAAAATAGTGCTATGAGCAAAATGATTCAAATATAAATACAAAAAAATTTGAATAATTCTGAAATTAAAGTGGCAAAATTAAAATACAATATCAGTATTCCTAAAAATTCATTTGCAGCCTTATCAACAATAAACCAACTCTAATGCAAAATTTATATTTTTTCTGCTCATTATTTTGCTATCTTTATTTCAAACATAATGCCTAGATAATGCAAATTATTTCTTGTATGTTTTTTTTTATAAAACTAGGGTGAGTAGTATATTGTTTCAAGCGCAAGCAGGGCCGCGACGCGCACCGGGTTCGGTGCTGGCTGGCGGCCACGCACCGTCACTGACGTCATGCGCCATCCATTGACGTAAGACATGCTACGCGTGTCTGCCTGGATACAAGGGTCATCGCTACCCCCTCACCCTCTCCAGCTAGCCACTCCCCACACGGTGCCCTGCCTTACGCGAGCATCCGATGCCCTTCTCGACACTTTGGACATCGGGTCGGCGCGGGTTGACGTGACTCGTCATCCCGGGCCATCGCATGAGCTAACAATGCCTTTCTAAATGCTTTGGGCGTCGGGTTGGCACAGGATGACGCGACTGTCCCCGGCCGCGCTCGTCACTTCTGGAAGGGCGCCAGGGTTTATATAAGCCTGGACGCCGGTCTCCGTGACAGTTTTGCTCAGCGAGTTGAAGAGTGAGCTCCTCGGCGAAGGGAGTGCGACGGCGGCAACGGAGTACGACGAGAGTTCGGCGATGGAGTTCCGCGAAGTGTTCTGCATCGAGAGTTGCGCGAGGGGTGCGGCCAAGCGAGGTTTGCGGTGTGTAAGGACTTGAGACACTGAGTGCGAGTAATTGATTAGTATGAATTTAAAGTAAGATTATGTATTAGTGTTGCAAATATTAACAGTCAGTAAAACTTTGCAAATTTTAGTAATTGTGCTATCCCCATACGAACCCAGTTCTTCCCACTAAATGATTATTCAAATCGTAACTTTTTATTGGGGGCTCCTGGTGTTTGTTTTCTCATGAGGTGTCGGGTTGGGGTGAGGTGAGGTGAGGTGTCAGTGCCATTTTGTATTGTGAAATCATGATGGCCATATTGGATGACCTTAATTTCTGATCTTGAACCCAGCGACCATTTTGTTTTTAACGATTTTGGTTTTTCGCCATTTTGGTTTTAGAACCATCTTGGTGTAGATAATATTTCGCTATCTTGGAATTCTAGAACTTTACACCATCTTGTAATCGAATGTCCCACTCCTTAGTGTTTAATTTTCGTTATGGCTGCCATCTTGTTAATTTAGAATGTTCCTGAGAAAAAAAAATGGGGAAAATTTTTATACTTTATAAAAACTTTTTAATTAAATTTTAATAAAAAGAACATCTGCCATTTTTAAAACTGTTTACTAATTTGTAAGTCGTAATTTTTATTAAATTTTATGGAATAATTTTAACATTTATAAAAAATTATACATTTTAATTTTGATAGTAAAATATATAAAATGGCTCTGGGTTTAAACCCAGCTAAGGAAATCGAATATGAATATCGATGGATACTTCCTCCACGAAAGCCACTGGCAGTCTTACCTCCCATCACTAATACCGAAGGAAATATAACATCAGTTGGTATGACATCATGATGGCTATCTTGTTTTCATAGTTGGATGCTGCCATCTAGGATCCAACATTTTGTTTAGTCTGCTAGAGGGCACTGCTGCCATATAAGTTTATTTTTACCAGCTAGAGTGGAGAATTAATTTATTACTGTGGCTCCTGCTACCTATAAATTGGCTGCCATCTTGAAATTCTGTAATTATGAAGCTATAAATTCGAAAAACAAAATCACCAAAAAATAACTTGTTAAAATAATGATCGACCCGATCGATGACAGTGCTTGGTTTAGTCGTAACTGGATGCAAAAGTGTTAATTTATTGTAAAAAGTTAAAATTTAATTAAATTTCTAAAAAAAATGTAAGGTTCGATAAATCAAAACAACACAATATTGTTTACTAATAAAATTAATTAAATAATTTCTACGAAAACAAAAAACAAACAAATTATCAGCGCTTTTTTAAATATACATACAGTCTGCTTACTGTTAGAAGTAAGTCATTTGTATGTCTTGACATGTCTTTTCAGAGCAGTTACACATGACAGTTGATTACCACCTTCTTAACACAGCACAGAGTTCCTAATTTCGTTAAAAGATCAGTTATGACTTGCAATTTTTATGCATACAAATGTCTTGCCGCAGAATATACACTTTGATTCAGATGAATTCTTAATCTGTCCGTCATAATTCCTTATGTGCCTTTTCAGGTTTTGTTAGTGTATAAACCTGCTACAAAACCCATTGCACTGTTATTTAATGCATTCACAGTTGTTTTCATAATTCTGTATTACATAATCACGAATTTTCAAGATTTTAATGTCACAGTAAATACAGTTGGGTTTTGGAACACCCTCAGTTTCTGCTTCCTTTATCGACGTCACTGGCACTCAGTGGCGTAGCCAGGATTTGTGTATAGGGGATGTTAAGAAGTATGCCCTGCCCCCCCGTATTAAAGTGGTGGGTCCGGAGGTCCTCCCCCGGGAAAATTTGGATTTTAAGGTGTAAAATAGTGCTATTTTAGCAGTTTTCGGTACTTAAATTTAAATATTGTAATGGTAAAAATTTTATTAATTTTTATATGAAATTTGTTTGAGTGATGAATAAGAAATTAACTAAAGATTTGGTGCTAAGGGGGAGGGGGTTTTAACCCCTAACCCCCCCCCCCTGGCTAAGCCCCTGCTGACACTGTTGTCATCTGGATCTGCATCGCCATCTGCATTGCTGCAGTCGTAGTCCCTGATGTTGACGGAGTTGACATTGCTGTCGTAGGTGATAGGTCAGACAGGGCTAAGAAACATGGTGGTACAGATGTATTTGAGTTCTGCGCTAAAGATGGTAGAGATGCCATCGAGGTCTTAATTTCAAGTAACACTGTTGAGTAACTGTCCTGTTTCTTCCACGAACAAAGACGAACTGAAAGTCACAGTCAAACCCAGATAGTTATATATTCATTTGCAACAGTCGTGTGATGTTATGGAGCCGATAAAATTTCAATTTCTACCTTCAAAATATTTTGAATGGGCAGCTAAATAATCAGGGCGTCGGTATGACTCACTGCACCGTTCGCATTGTGACAAATGTAATGACACGTTCATTGGACAGTAGGTACAAGTTTTCATGATGTCTAGCATGCCATGCCAGCTTAAAGGTTCTGCCACAGTAAATGCAAACAGGTTCCTGCTTGTACTGAACAGACACAGCACATATATCATAATGTCAATGTATGCTATCTAGCCATGGAAATTTTTGACTAAATTTAATGCAATGAAACAGTATTCTTTGCAGTACATTATTTGGACATCTGCTTCTTTCCTGCCGATGGACATTTTATTTTTTAGTGAATAATACATTACAGTATTTGCACTGGTGTCTTGAATATCCTCAACCATCAATAAAAAAAGCAGCCTTTAAGAAGAAATCTCATTAGTAAAAACAAAGGATTCACAACCATTGAAAAGGAAGTAAAATCGGAGGTACATTCGTCAAAGAGGAAGCACAATCATAGCGAAGGAAGCACATTTGGAATAACAATTAACGAAAAGGAAGCACTATTGAAAACACAATCATAGAAAAGGAAGCATAAATTGGATGCACTGTCATAGAAAAGGAAGCACAATTGGAAGCAATAAAAAGATCGCACATTTGGACGAAAATTCAACTTTGTAAAACAAGATCTCATCAGAATGACTCTGTCTCATCAATTGGATATAATACTACAGTCTTGTCTACGCACATTTAACGAAAATGAAGTACATGTGAATACATTCAAATCAGTACGATGCGATTGTCAATTTACGATAAGATATAATGCCTCCAACAGAAATTACTCCAACAGACATTAGTTCCAACAGTATTTTGGCTCCAACAGTCATTGCCTTCAACAGTCATTGGCTTCAATAGTTATTGGCTTCAACAGTCATTGGCTCCATCAGTCTTTAGGCTCCCACAGTCTTTAGCTCCATCGGTCTTTTGGCTCCAACTGTTATTGGCTCCAAAACGTCTAAGGCCTGGCTGCTAATTGGCTACTAGTCTAGGAAGCCACGAAGCTACAATAGTACAGGACTACAAGACTACTAGGTTACAAGTGTACCAGTCGACGTGGCTACAAGACTACTTGGCTCTGTCTTGGACTCCATTCAGCTGCGAGAATTAATTTCTCTCATGCAAAAGGAAAGTGTAAGTAGTCCCGATTCTTGCCAACAGATGTAATGTGTTGCATGCAGGTAAATATTATTTATTTATTTTATGTGGGATGCGGGATACTAACTAACGATCGCAAAAGAAGGAAGGTTTAGCTAAACACCAAGAAGAAAGAAGTACGTCTTACATGTTAGTGCTTCTCAACTGTCTCAAAGCATATTATTTGACTGAGTTATAAATGTTTTTTGTTTCAATTCTACGTGATAAAAATATTTTGACGTGAATAATTCTAATAAATCGATGAACGCCGGCTGTACGCACGAAAAAGTGTCCCGTTACGCACATTGTTCCGTTACGCTGTGTCCCGTTACGCTAATTGTACGCTTGCGCCGCATCTATCTCTCTTCCACTCGATTGGCCTATGCGTCCGAGGAGAAGAAAGACAGCGGCAGCTCACAACTTACATCTACACGTGAACTGTTTCTTCGACTGTTTATAAAGAGAAGTGAAAAGTTAATGTGGTTTTCATTGCTTATTACAAAAAAAATTTCGGCAATAAAGGTTAATTATTCATGAATTTTAAAAATCTGATTACTAGTATAATTTCAAGTATTTATTCTTTTATTATTAAAAAAAGTAGCATCTGTCGGCGAGTGTAGTAATAATAGATTATGTTACAATTGACTAAAAAATTATGGTGATTCATATAATTGATGATAGATATTTGATTACAGTTTATTTATATGAAAACTTATTCATAATTATATTTAAACTTTATAGCTAAACGCCAGTTTTTAAAATTAATTAAAAGTCATCTACATGTGAACTGTTTCGTCGACTGTTTATAAAGTGAAGTGAAAAGTAAATGTGGTTTTCATTGCTTATTACAACAATTTCGGCAATAAAGGTTAATTATTCTTGCATTTTAAAAATCTGATTACTAGTATATTTTCATCTATTTATTCTTTTATTATTAAAATAAAAATGATTCAATTTTATTCATAAATGTATGCAATAATTTCATCAATGTTTTGTTATGACGTCATGTTACACTATCGTCCGTAAACCGACTTTAGAGACAACCAATTTTTTTTTGTAATAATTTTGGAAGCAGAAATTCATAATTAAAATGTAACTGAAAATAAAATTGCGTGGCTCTTTAAGTAAAAAATGTTTCATGCAGGGATCGATTTTTCAGAAATAACCAGAAGCACATGGAGAAACCACAGGAATGACCAGGAGCACTTTGAGAATCTAGAGGAAATATCAGGAGCACATGGAGATTACTATCATAATATTTTCAGAAATAACCTGGACCACACGGAGAACACTAATGCACGTTTTCCTTAATATCAGTAAATCACAGAAAATAAAAATAAAAAATAAAATTTAATTAAAAATTACAAATTACGGAGAAGATCACAAGTTGGAAGAAACTGGTTTTGTTTTTTTCATTAATATTTTTTTTATGATTTTATATTAAGGAAAACGTGCATTAGTTTTCTCCGCGTGCACCTTGGTTATTTCTGACAATATTTTGATGGTTTCCTGCATGTACTCCTGATAATTCCTGTGGATTCTCAAAGTGCTTCTGTTCATCCCTGTGGTTTCTCCGTGTTCTTCTGGTTATTTCTGAGAAAGCGATCTCTGTATGAAAACGTCTTTACTTAGAGAGTTACAAAATATTATTTTAATTGCAATAAAATTAAGAATTTTCTGTTACCAAAACTATCACTACAAATATTTTTATCACAGGAAATTCAAACAAAAAACATTTATTACTCAGTCAAACAATATGCTTTGAGACAGCTGAGAAGCATTAACAAGCAAGACAAACTTCGTTCTTCTAGGTGTCTAGCGAAACCTTCCTTCGTTTGCGATCGTTAGTGAGCATCCCGCATCTCACATGAAAGAAAGAAATAATATTTACCTTCATGCAACACGTGACGACATCTGTTGGCAAGAATCGGAACTACTTACAACAATTTCCTTTTGCATGAGATAAATTAATTCTCGCAGCTGAATGGAGTCCAAGACAGTTAAAGCCAAGTAGTATCGTAGCCACGTAGCCACATAGACTTGTACACTTGTAGCCTAGTAGTCTTGTAGTCCTGTACTGTCGTAGCTTCGGGGCCTCCTAGACTTGTAGCCAAATAGCAGCTAGGTCTTAGACTTTTCGAGCCAATAACTGTTGGAGCCAAAATACTGTTGGAGCCAATGACCGATGGAGCCGAAAACTGTTGGAGACAATGACTGATGGAGACATTGACTGTTGGAGACAACGTCTGTTAGAGTCAATGACTGTTGGAGGCCTTATATCCTATCGTAAATTGACGATCGCATCCTACTGATTTCAATGTATGCATATGTACGTCATTTTCACTAATGTGCGTAGACAAGACTGTTGTATCATATCCAATTGATGAGGAGTCATTCTGATGAGATATTTTTACCCATTTGAATTTTTAACCAAATGTGCGTCCATTTCGTTAAATGAGCTTCCTTTCTTTTTTGTGCATCCTTTTTTGCTTCCAAATGTGCTTCTTATAGTGCTTCCTTTTAGTTGATTGTGTTTTCAATTGTGCTTCCTTTTCAATTTGTTCCTTTTCGTTGACTGTGCTTCCGTTTCTTTGATTGTGCTATCCATTGTGCTTCCTTTCCTATGATTATGCTTCAAATTGTGCTTCCTTTTTATTGTGCTTCCAAATGTACTTCTTTTCTATGATTGCACTTCCTCTTTGTCGTATGTCCTTCCTATTGAGCTTCCTTTTCGTTGATTGTGCTTCCAAATGTGCTACTTTTTATGATTGTGGTTCCTTTTTGGTTAATGTGCTTCCGATTTTACCTCCTTTTCTATGGTTGTGATTTATTTTTTTACTAAGGTGGTTTCTGTTTAGAAACTGCTTCCTTTTTATCAGTGATTGATCATAGATAAGACCGTACTCAGGACATGATTGGCATCATGGTTCGGAAACGATTGGTATTTTGATATGCCATTGAACTTGACCAGTTTAAAATGATAGTCGCATTTCGGTGAATGAAACCTCTTGGTTAGGAGACGCTGGGCCTATGCGTATGAATTTATGTACATGGACTGTTTAAATTGTTCATCGAGTGTCGACGTAAAATATATTTTGGCTACTGAACGGGTGTGTTTGACAACATACTGAATGCACCCGGCTGCCTATTACGTGCCTGGCTACTGTATAAACATGCCTAACCACCAACTTGATGCTGACTGGACATGCCTAGCTGATAACTGGTCATGTTGGTCACAAACTCAATGTGCCTGGACACCGATTACATTCCTGGCTACTAAATAGAAAGGCTTAAATTCCAACTGGATATGTCTTGTCCCCTACCAGATGTGCTATTCTGTCCACTGAATATATGTGCCTGGCTACAGACTGCAGGTGTAAAGTCAACAACTACTGGATGTGACTGGCCACTAACTGGAAGTGCCTAACCACCAACTGGACGTGTCTAGCCAACAGCCTGAATATGGTTGTACGCTAAATACATGCCTGACGACTGAATATACATGCTTTACCACTGAATATACATGCCTGACCACTGAATATACATGCATGGCCAATGACTGAATGCGCCTTGGCACCTACGGGACGTTCCTGACCGAAAAATACGTGCCTGGCCACGGACTGAATGTGCCTTGATGCTGACTGGAAACGTCTAGCTGATAACTGGACATGTCTGCCTCAAACTAAATGCACCTGGATGTCCATTACGTGCCTTGCTACTGAATATAAATGCTTAACTACCAACAGGATACATCTCACCTTTTAGATATGCTTTTCTGGTCACTGAGTATATGTGCCTAGCCACAGACTGGAGGTGTCTAGTCAAAAACTATTGAATGTGCCGGGCCACCGACTGGATGTGCCTGGCTGCCTATTACGGGCCTGGCTACTGAATAGACATGCCTGGTTGATCAACTGTTATACAGAACTGTATCGAAAATACATGACAAGGCATGCAAAGGACTCGATTCGCCTTCTAATAAGACTGTAGTAATCGAGAAATGCTGGTATGTAATTAACTTGTTTGTATTTGTAGAATTTATATATATATATATACTTTTAATATGTGTTGCTTTATTTTTATTTGTAATATTTATGATAATTTTAATTAAATTAGAATGCTTTTAAATGAACTTATATTTTTTGCGATGTCCAAGGTTCGAACCTAGCACATGAATCTATCGATTCATTCATTATATTAAAAGTTATTTTTTTTTTATGAATTTTGGATTTTTTCCCGAATTTCTGAAGGCTGGTTTAAATGGAACTAAGGCTTCTTTTAGGATTTTGAACATGATTTATTAAATAAGTATTATTTTACATACAATTAAAATATTTGTATTGGTCAAGGATCGAACCAAGGACAGGAACTAATCGAAACAATCAGTATATTAATTGCAAATTTTATTTAATGAATTTTGGGACTTTTACCGAAATTATAAATAAATTATTACGATTTTTCAAGATGGCATACAAATTTCAATATGTCGACACCACATTAATAATTAATAATTACTGCACTCTAGCAGGTAAAAACTACTAACATTATTGTAGCGCATTCTTCCATACGTAAACAAGATGTTGGACTCCAGCACACGAAAACCAGATGAAGAACGTGGCCTCATACCCTGGCGAAGTATATATACCCTGGCATCAGTGGTGGGAAGTCAGTCTGCCGGCGGCTCTCGTGGAGGATGGTTCGGTCACCAATTTTTTTATTTTGCACTCACTGCGTTCGAACCGAGGACTCCGTGACGTAAGTTTTATAAAATAATATTTTATTAAAAATTGATTAAATACATTTTTTACAAATTTTTAATTTTTTTCTTATTTTCTAGCATAAATTTACGGATTTTAAAGATGGCGCCCGTAAAAAAAATTGCATATAACTATAATCCAAGGTTGTGTAATGATTTTTATGGATTATATTTTCTTTCCCATTAAAATCTTATAATAATAACACAGGTCGACAAAAAAAGTTTTAGAAATTTGATTTAATAAAAGTACCTTATCTTTTTGTTTTTCGGTGTGCTGAAACCGAAAACGAAGTCCGTTTTTCTCCATCACATACAGGTTTTTTTTTTTTCAAAATCATATAACATAATAGCAGGTGTTTATCATGCATGCATACATACATGAATAAATTACACTTGTAACAGATTGTGTTTGTTTATAATTACAATTAATTTAATTGATAAAAATAAATTATAAATAAGGTAATAAATAATTAAAAAATAAATACAAAAATAAACTTAAATAAAACATACATAAAATAAAAAAATTATGTATTTAGTAGACTTGCAAAGAGTAGTGTATGTTTTTCCGTAAACGCTAATAAATAAAATAAATGAAAAAAAAAAAAATAATATAAGTAAGTATAAACAACTTTGTAGTTATTACACTTGTGACTGCTAGTGTTTGTTTTTCCGTATACATTTTCTATATTGCGTTACTCTCCCGCAGTGGGTGGTGCAGGCATGAAGCTCCAGCACAACCTGTACAGACAGCAATGTACTTCTTGTCTGTCCTCATTAGTCAGTGTTGGAAGCTACATCGGTATATACATTTTATATCTGGATTTTGGAGCCCATGTGGATGCTCATTCTCGCAGTCAGCCAGTCAAGTTGTGTTAGTGAAGTGGATATACGTAGTTGCATGCAAGTAGTTACAAAAGTTTGTGCATTTCGAACTGGAATTGTCAAAAATGGCTTATCGTCGTTGTGTCACCAGTACAGACTACTTCTGTTTTATCTGTGGTGAGTACACAATCAAGAAATACCAACGAAATATAAACAATTTCGTCAAGAAGGTATATTAATGCATATGTCGAGTAAAGAATAGGTGATCAATATAAAAAAATGGGTTTCTAGCAAAGTATGCTATAGCTGCGTCGAAAAACTGCGCTTGTGGTAAAAACGAGAAGCAAAATCGTTTATATTTGCATCCCAATGAAGTGGAGGGATCAAGAAAACCACGAGGATGACTGTTACTTTTGTAGCTGTGATGTTCAAGGTTATAATTCCAAAAACCAGAAGCTCATTAACTACCCTAATCTTGAATCTGCTAGTCGTCCGGTACCACCTGGTCCGGGATTGCCAGTTTCTCAGCCTCCTGATGACTTGAACAGCCTTGATTGGGAAACAAGGGGGAATATTTCGACGTGGAAAAGTATGAATCAAACAGTGATTTTGAACCAGACAGTTCAGATAACGAACCGCAGATTTTTTCACAACTGGAGTTTAAAGATTTAGTGTGATATCTTGGACTTTCGAAAGATGCTGCTCAGTTACTTAGCTCCCGCCTTAAAAACAAAAATTTATTACAACCAGGCACATCTTTTTCATGGTATCGACATCGTGAAACAGTTTTTGTGCCTTACTTTGCACAGGATGAGAATCTTGTGTACTGTAAAGATATTCCTGGACTGTTGGGCTAATTTGGTGTAAAATATGACTCAAATCAATGGCGTTTATTCATTGACTCTTCGAAAAGAAGTCTGAAGGCCGTTTTATTACACAATGGCAATGGATATACCTCTGTTCCAGTTGGCCATTCGGTACATTTAAAAGAAACATACGAAAATTTCACTTTACTTCTCGGGAGAATTCGTTATAATGAGCATAAGTGGTTGATCTGTGGAGACTTGATAGTAATCACAATACTGTTAGGTAAAAAATCTGGGTACACAACGTTTCCTTGTTTTTTATGCTTATGGGATAGCCGTGACAGAAATTCCCACTAAAAAAAAAAAGACTGGCCATCAAGAGATTTTCTGTTGCCAAACGAAAAGAATGTCATTAGAGACAGTTTGGTTCCTTCTGACAAAAACCTGCTACCTCCTCTACACGTAAAGCCTCTCAATCAAACAGGTGCATGTTTTAATTACTTATGCTCCATTTTTCCTGGTTTAAGTGACGCCAAGCTGAAACAAGGGATCTTTGTAGGTCCAGACATCAGAAAACTTTTCGCAGATGCACAATGTGTGCATGGAACGTAGGTATCAAAGTAGATGAAATGTGAATATGCTAGCGGACCATTGTTGGACGATACATCGTGATTCATATGAAGCGTCCTATACATGGAGGCGCATACGCCGAACTTTCCAAGAAAAAAGAAAACGTTTTTAGTGAAATGATTGTGTACTCTGCCTCTGTGATATGTGTATGGACTTATATATTTGGTATTGTTAAACATGGAAGAACCTAAAACCGTTAGCCGATTGTGTCCTTTTATCGCAGTTTCTGTCTGTACAGGTTGTGCCTGGAGCTTCATGCCTACAACCCCTACTGAGGGTGATTGATATTAGATTTTATTACTTATGGTTTATCTTAGTATATTGTATTTTGTATTTGTATTTTATTTAACGTTATTTTATGTTTTTGTATTTATTGATTAACATATTACCAAACATTCAAGGGATAACCAACACTACACTTTCCACATCTATTATATACATATAGCTATGCTACATACCTGCTATTATGTTATATGGTTTTGAAAAAAAAAACTGTACATGATAGAGAAAAACAGACATCATTTTCAGTTTCAGGACACCCAAAAACATCAAGTTTAGCCACTTTTATCAAAACAAAATTTAGGTTGTAGACCTGTGTAATTACTTAAATTCAAGATAGCGGCCGTGACGAAAAATTGCAACAAATACATCATAATCCATGATGTCAAGAGACTTATCGGAGGTTGAAGATATGGATTCTTAAGCCTCAATTGTATATTTTAAGCCGTTTGCATTTTTAAGGATAAAAACGGGAAGTTTTCCTTCAAAACTGGATATTTTAAAGAATTATGAGTCATTTTGAGTCATTTTTGAGTCCAAAAAGGCCGCCGTGACGTCAGAATCTAAGATGGCGGGAATTACCATGGCACCACACCCTGCAACCCTGGCGCAGGAAATACATTTATACACTACTTCAAGGCCTCTGTGGTTGAAAGGTTTAGCAGAACTTTGTGCACTGAGATGTGGTGACAATTCATGGCTAACAGAAATTACAAGTGGCTGGATAGCCTGCCGAAACTTATAAGATAAAACAATTCCACTGTGCATTCTATCACCAAAATGAAGACCAAATATGTAAAGGACGATTACTTGTTCGAACATTGTTTTCCAACACCAAGAAGAAAGATCAACGAAAGTATAAATCTAACTTCAGCGTCACTGAGCGAATTCCCTACGAATTGGAGTCCCGAACTTTTCTTTCTGACACATGTTTGTGAATCAGAGCCTAAGACCTACTACCTCGAAGATTTGGAACAAAAGCCTTTTCGTGGTGGCTTCTATGCCGACGAGATTCAGTCTACGATGTATCCTGATACATACTTGGTGGAGAATATTCTCAAACGAAGAAATGGACGATCGTATGGAAAGTGCTGGGGCTTCCCACCTCGTGTTAATTTCTGGTTAGTAGATGCATAAACCGACAAATGCTAGTAATTTGCTTGTTTTGTTTATTGTAACCACTATGTAATAATTTTTTATTAATAAAAAATTGTGTAATTTTTCTTTTTCGAACTTGTCATTTTTTTTATTAATTTTCATTAAAATTTGATTTTTCATAAAATTAACATTTTTGCAACTAGTAAGGATCGATTCAGGCACTTTCATCGATCGGGTTGATCATTATCTTAACAAGTTATTTTGATTACATTTTGGATTTTTCCGAATTTATAGCAAAATTACACAATTTCAAGATGCCGGCCTAATTTCCAGATGGCGGGTGCCATAGAAATAATTGAATACTGCACTCTAGTGGGTAATTGTAAACTAATATGGCGGCAGCACCCTATAGCAGACGAAAACAATATATCATATCCAAGATGGCAGTCTCCAGCTTACGAAAACCAGATGGCTGCATGACGTCATACTGACATAATATCTGCTTTGGCATTAGTGGTGTGAGGTCAGTCTGCCAGTGGCTTCCATGGAGAAAGGATCCATCTCCATTTTTAATCGATTGACCTTGCTGGGTTTAAAACGAGTACCTTTTTTTTTATAAATTAGAATATCAAATTTTAATTATAAAATCTATAGGCCCTAATGAATGTTAGTTTTTTTTATTAAAACCGGATAAAAATTACAGATTTTCAATATGGCAGATATTAAAACAAGAAAAAGTAATTTTTTATACAATTTTATTAATTACATTTTTTTTAATGTCTCAATTTTTCCAGATTTTTCTGATGGAAATTATACATTTTCAAGATGGCTGTCATAACGAAAAGTGCAACACTAGGGAGTGGGCCATTCGATTCCAATATGGCGGAAAGTTTTAGAATTTTAAGATATCGCAATACCTATTCTAGAAACCAAGATAGCGAAAAAATTAAATTATGGATCAACAAATGGTCACCAGGGTCAAAACTCAAAGTCATCCAAGATGGCCGCCGTGAAATCACAATTCAAGATGGCATCGACACCTTAACTAAACCCGACACCTCGCGAGAAAACTTTTGTTAGGTGCCTCCAATATATACTACCGAGGTAATAAATAATAAATGTAAAGATTTATGTTTTAAAAACTTGTAATTACTTAAGTACTGGAAATCAAAGTAGAATGTTGGATAATTTTAATATTTGAGTTGTGCATATATTGCCTAAGTGTTGTTGTTCTGACTTTGAGACTTATCTCCTTGTTGTGTGAAGTGTTACTTGTGCCCCTTTTGCGTGTCGTATAAACAGTTCGGAAAGATGGCGGGCCGCGTGCATACTGTTCGTTTGATTTGTACATGGCTATCGTTTCGTTGTCATAGTTGTATTCACTAAATCAGACTCTTATTATATTTATGGTCCTCCGGAAGAAATTCCTTGAAACAAAGAACATTTGGTCCACACGGGCCAGATATTTACCAGTAATCGTGCGTGTATTTGTGTCTTGTCTCGTGACGCTCATCTATTGTGATAGCGTTTTTTGATCTCATGTTGTCGCAGTGTTGGTGAATAATTTATTTATCAGACTTTCATTCGCTTTATTTTTGTTTTGTGAATTAAACGGCAAAATGAATGACAAGACAGAAGAGTTAAAGATACGTCTCGGGCGTGGGGAAAACAGGTTATGTCATGCCGATGCACTTGCCGATAAAGTGAAGAGTGACGATACGCAACATGAGTTGTTTATCGCAACGTGTCGTGAACTGTCAATTTTGCGTACTTGTTTTGAAGACGATCACTTGACTTTGGAAATGTTGCTCAAAGATGACCCGGATTTCAACAAAATTCAGCACAGTAATCGCCTAAATGCTTTTGATGACACGTATTATCGTGTTCAGGCAATATACATTGCCATGTGCAACAAGAATAAATTGCATGATGGCACGAAAGCACCAACTTCGCACAACCAATCTCAAGTAACTCTTCCAACTTCAAACTACCACATTTCTCAGATAATCCAACAGAGTGGCTTAATTTTTCTAACCTCTTTACCACATTGGTGGTAAACAATGCTCACTTGAACGATATTGAAAGGTTATCATACCTTAAAACATCACTGTCACCAGAACCACTCTCTCTTATCCAATCCCTGCCATTGATCAATGATAACTTCAAAGTAGCTTGGAATTTGATT
Source organism: Bacillus rossius redtenbacheri (assembly GCF_032445375.1). Lineage (NCBI taxonomy): Eukaryota > Metazoa > Arthropoda > Insecta > Phasmatodea > Bacillidae > Bacillus > Bacillus rossius. Next base: position 221,467,607 of record NC_086330.1, on the reverse strand, counting down.
GAACAGAGATACAACAATCTCAGGCTTATTGTGTCACACCACATTGATGCAATTATGCAAGCATCCACAGTGTCTCTTGCTCATCCTGCTTCAGTAAGTGTCTTGGTGTAAGTGTTAAATGAACATATGGCTGCATTGCGTACTATGAAACTAGCAGTAGATTCTTGGGACCCACTCTTGGTACATTTTTTGGAAAGGAAGCTAGATAACCAGTTACATCAACAATGGGAACTACATATTTCTGGGAGTGACACAGAAATTCCTACATTTGCTCAGTTTTTAGCCTTCCTTGAAAGTCATCGCCGGACTTCTGAGGCAATGTCTGGAACCTCCAGTAAGTCAGGGTCTCGAGTAAGGCAGGCACACTATAGCACTGTATCTCAGTCTCGCTCTCAACATACTTCACTGTTTGTTGGAAACATGTTTGATTCTGCTGTAAAGTGCAGTGTATGTGACAGTGACCACCCACTTTACAAATGTCCACAGTTTGTACAATACAAGCCAGAAGACCGCGACCAGATTGTCAAGAGACTTAACCTTTGTTTAAACTGCCTGGGAGCATCTCATCAAATGAAACAGTGTTGGTCAAAGACCAGCTGTCACTCATGCAAGAGTAGACACCACTCGCTTTTGCACTTCACTGAAGCCAACACGCATACACTTTTGAAAGAGGAAGCAACTTCATTCCAGCATTCCCCACCTAAATCTGCAGCAAAAAAAACCTACACCAGCTGTTGCATTGGCTACAGCTCAGAGACCTGGTCAATCAGAACTCAGAAACGTGTTATTATCCACTGCCTTGGTGGATATACAAGACAGTGTCGGTGGTTACCAGAATTTTCGAGCAGTCTTAGACTCAGCCAGTCAGTCGAGCTTCTTAACTGAGCATTGTGCACAGCTTTTGGGGTTGACTCGTCAGAAGGCGTTCTTACCAATTTATGGACTATCACAAGCTCCCTTACACAAAGCAAAGGGATTAGTTAAATGCTGTATTAAACCAGTTGGAAAAAGAAACCCACAACTGCCACTTTCTGCATATGTTGTACCGAAAATAACTGCAGATTTGCCCACATTTCCTGTAATTCTGACATGTGGGATCATGTACTTCATTTGAATTTGGCTGACTCGGCATTTGCTACTCCAAGTTCTATTGATATTTTTATTGGAGCAGATTTGTTTCCATATATACTCACGGGGCACGAATTAGTAAAAAATGTGGATTCACTGGTGCACTGGATACAGTTTTTGGCTGGATTCTTATGGGTAAAGTGCCCAGTCCCATTGTACCAACCAACCATGGTGTCACTCTCTTCGTATCGACTATGTGCCCTCCGCGATCTCTGGAAACTGTGGTTGAAAGGTTTTGGGAAATAGAGGACTTCCCCACCTGTTCATATCTATCGCCAGAAGATGAAGCCTGCGAGGCTTTCCTTAAAACCACTCACCATCGAGAACCATCTGGATGTTACATGGTTTCCCTGCCATTCCATTCACCTAAACCAATACTTGGAGACTCAAGAGCACACGCTGTTCGCTGTCTAGAGGCCTTGGAGCGCCTTCTGGTCAAGCAACCTGGACTGCGTACAGAGTACCAGGACTTCATGGAGGACTACTTGCAGAGTGGTCACATGGAGGTAATTGCCAAACCATTGTATGATGTTGAGTAAGCCTATTATCTTCCTCATCATGGAGTTATCAAGGCAGAAAGCACCACCACCAAGCTGCACGTTGTCTTCAATGCTTCCACTAAGACCCAGCAAGATGTGAGTCTAAATGACATGCTGATAACCAGGCCCAAATTACAGACAGGTGTTCGAGAAATTCTGCTTCGGGTTCGTGTACACAAAGTTGTATTCACTGCAGACATCAAACAAATGTATTGGCAAATAATGGTGGACAAGGAGCATCAAGACTACCAGCGAATTGTGTGGTATTGTTCTCCAACCGATCCTATAGTGGACTATCGTTTGCAGACTGTTTCTTATGGAGTTTCATCTGTCCCTTATCTAGCAATTCGCACCTTGCATCAGCTGGCCCAAGATGAGCAATGTAACTCAAGCTGCTCATGTTTTGAAGTCTGATTTCTATTTGGATGATGTTGTCACAGGGGCCAAAAGTGTTGAAGAAGCCATTGCTCTTCAAAAGGAACTAATTGCTTTGTTGGCACCTGGTGGCTTCCATCTCAGGAAGTTTGCCCGCACTCATAGTGAAGTGCTTGAATGGTTTTCCCCAGACCAGCTACAATCCCCAGCATCTATGTATTTTGACAAAGAACAGCCAGCTGTGGTGAAAGTGCTTGGTGTACAGTGGAACCCTAGCTCAGACTGTTTTTCTTATCAGATGACTCCATTAAACAGCCCAAGCACCAAGGGGGCAATTCTTACCAATATCGCCAGGATCTTTAATTCCCTTGGATGGCTGACACTCATCCTCTTGTATGTAAAAACTCTTGTACAGCTGTTGTGGCTCACTGGAGCAGGATGGGATGTACAGCTTCCTCCAGAGGTCTTATGCAGGTGGTGTGATTTTAAGTCTGAACTGTCTTTGTTGTCACAACTTCGACTGCCTCGGTGTGCATCAGGCTCAGTAAAAGCTGTTCATAAACTGCACGGGTTTTGCGACAGTTCAGAGATTGACTATGTGTGTGTCATCTATCTCATAACAATGTTTTCAGATGGCAAAATCAAGGTATCACTATTGATGGCAAAATCAAGAGTAGCACCGGTGAAAAGGATCTCTTTGCCTCACCTTGAGTTGTGTGCAGCTGTGATGTTAGTCAAGCTAATCAGTTTCGTGACCAATGTATACAAGGGGGTGCTGGACAACATGCAAGTGTATGCGTGGTCGGACTCAACAGTTGTTCTTCATTGGATTGCATTATCACCCCACCAATGGAAAACATTTGTGGCAAATCGTGTCAGCATCATAAAGGACTTAACTGAAAAGGAATTCTGGAGACATCTTCGCACTGAAAACAACCTAGCAGATTGTGCATCCCGTGGTTTGTTGCCCTCACAACTAATTGATCATCATCTGTGGTGGTCTGGAGCTCCATGGCTTAAACAGCATCACAGCCAGTGGCCAAACGATACCCTGGGTAGTGTGGTAATCGATGATGCCATTGCATGTGAAGAAAAACTTACAGCAATAAGTTGTGTGACAGAGGTATCCCTAGAATTTGTCCAGATTCTCTTCCATCAGCAAGCTGCAGCATGTTGTTGCTTACTGCCTTCGGTTTGGAGACAACTGTCGTCAACCTAAGGAAAGGCGCTCTCTGTGACAGTTGATAACTACGGAACTGCAAAAGGGCTTGGATGTTTGCATCAGACATGCCCAACAATGCTTTGCAGCTGATAAGGTTAAATTGGACAAGGGGCAGTGCAATTCTCATAAAATTCGGCGCTTGTGCCCCTTCGTGGATAATGTGGGTATCATATGCGTAGGAGGGAGGTTAAGTCAGGCATCCCTTCCCTATTCTGTTCAACACCCTATATTGTTGCCCAAAGATCACCCATTCACGTTAATGGTAATCAATCATTTTCATTGTTTACATTTGTACCCTGGTCCTCGAACTTTGCAAGCCATCCTGAGCCAATGGTATTGTATTCTTTGTGCGCGCTCTGTCATCAAAAGGGTTTTACGTGGATGTATTAGTGTTTCCGCACTAAACCCTCTCTGTTCACTCCAACCATGGGAGAACTTCCATCTCCTAGAGTCCAACAAGTGACTTCTTTTCACCATACTGGTGTGGACTATGGTAGGCCCTTTCAGGTTACCACGATTCGCACTCATGGTTGCAAGGCCACAAAATCATACTTATGCTTGTTTGTTTGTCTTGCCACCTAAGCCCTACATTTGGAATTGGTTTCTGATCTCTCAACCAGTTTGTTCTTGGCAGAATTTTCTGGCTTCATCTCTCGTAGGGGAATGCCAATCCATGTTTACAGTGATTGTGGAACTAATTTTGTTGGAGCTCATCGAGAACTCAAAGAACTCTACCAGTTTGTAAGACAGACAACCCATAGCACTGAAGTGAGCAGTAAGCTGCGTGAGGAAAAAATTGTATGGCATTTCAAACCCCCAGTAGCACCACACTTTGGCGGGTTATGGGAGGCTGGCATGAAGTCTGTTAAAAGCCACTTAACTAAAGTCATTGGCTTACAGATCCTTTCTTATGAAGAGCTCTCGACCATCCTGATTCGCATCGAAGGGGTCTTAAACTCTCGTCCTCGTTGTGAGATCAGCTCAGACCCGTCAGAACTTGATGTCCTAACACCTATTCATTTTTTGATTCTACAGCCCATAACATCATTACCCGAACCTGACATCACCCACCTTAACATTACCGATTAAAACGCTGGCAGCTGGTCCAACGTATAATTCAAGATTTCTGGAAATGCTGGAGAAAGGAATATTTGTACTCACTCCAGCAGAGAAGCAAGTTGACAGTAAGATGGTCAGCCCAAGATTGGAGATTTGGTCGTGATCAAAGATGAGCACACCCCTCCACTCAAATGGGGTCTCGCTCGAATTGAAGCCATTCACCCAGGACCAGACCGAATCCCACAGGTGGCTACTATCCGGACTGCTACAAGTGTCTTGCAACGTCCGCTGATTAAGCTGTGCCCTTTGCCAGTGGACCATGGTTATGATCTAGGACAGAATTCAACAAGATCATGTAATCTGTAACAAATTGCTTTCTTTTCCTTGCTGTATATACCTTTGTGTTTGTTACCTGGAGTTAACAATGGGGGCGGAATGTTCGGACTTTGTGACTTATGTCCTTGTTGATGTCCTTGTTGTCCTTGTTGATGACATCCAAAATGTATACTAATAAAGTCATGCATGTAAACATGTCAAGTTAGATACTAAAAAAAAGGAATTGAAATCAGTTGGAGCATTTGGAGCATTTGGTGCTGTTGGTGCATTTGGAGCTGTTGGTGCTGTTGGTGCATTTGGAGCTGTTGGAGCTGTTGGAGCATTTGGAGCATTTGGAGCTGTTGAAGCATTTGGCACATTTGGAGCTGTTGGAGCATTTGGAGCATTTGGAGCTGTTGGAGCTGTTGGAGCATTTGTAGCTGTTGGAGCATTTGGAGCATTTGGAGCTGTTGGAGATTTTGGAGCATTTGGAGCCTTTAGGAGCTGTTGGAGCATTTGGAGCTGTTGAAGCATTTTGAGCATTTGAAGCGGTTGGAGCATTTGGAGCTGTTGGAGCTAAGAATTAGTCGTTGCACGTCTATGCAGGGCTAAATGTTTATAAGATTGCTGGCTTTCGCAAGTGATCCTGTAGTAGGATAGAAATTGTGTAATAAATATTATGTTTGTAAAAGAACTTGCGGTGTTTTATTTCTCGAACCTGACACTTTTCTGGTATTTAAATTTATTTTCAGCTTCGTCCATAGATCGAAGCAAGATTCGATTCAATATGTAAAATAACGTGTGATTTTTTCGATGAATTTTGGAATTTTTCCCGAACTAATAAGTCAATATATACAAATATATAAGATGGCGGTCGTAATGATTTAAAGGATGATGGTAGTAGATGATTTTAAGTCTCTTTTAGGACTTTGATCATAATTTATTATAATTATTTTTTTTACATAAAATTATTATTTTTGCATCATCCAAGGATCGAACCAAGAACAGGAATTGATATAATCAATCATTATTTAATGAGTGAATTTTTTGATGAATTTTGGATTTTTCCCGAATTTCTAGCTAAATAATTACACAATTCTAAGATGGCGCCCAAATTTTAAGATGGCAGGCACCTCAGTAATAATAAATGATTACTGTACTCTAGCGAGTAAAACTTAGACAGGTATGATGGTAATGTACTCTATAAGACAAGTACATGCACAAGATGGTGTCCTCCAGTAGACTAAAACAAGATGGTGGCAATGACCTCTAGCAGGTGGTAGCTCCTGGTAGCATGTACTGAACGCAAAATGCCGGATCCATGATGGTCGTCAATGTCAAGGTCAAATTTCAAGTTCAAGGTCAAATTTCAAGGTCAAGTTCAAAGTTCAATGCCAACAGTTGAGGACAAAGGTATGGTGACCAGAAAATTTTACTAACATGTTATCAGCACACTGATGGTGGTCTCCAGCAGATGAAGACAAGATGGCGGACATGTCGTCATACCAGCTGACGGTATATAACTGTATACCTTGGTATTGGTGGTGGAAGATCAGTCTGTAGGTGGCTTCTGTGGAGGAAGGATCTGTTTTTTTTGCTCTTAGCAGTTTCGAACCAAGGACAGGAATCGAACTAATCAATCAGTATTCTAATAAGTAAATTTTTTGAATGAGTTTTGGATTTTTTCTCGAATCTCTAGCATTAAAATTATGGATTTTAAAGATGGCGTCGGTAACGATAATTGCAGCGGTGTTTTTTTAAGATTTTTATTATTTTTTCGACTGATTAATTTTTTAATAATTTTTAAAAAAAATCCCGATTTTCTAACATAAAAATTACGGATTTTCAAGATGGCGACCGTAACGATAATTGCAACAGTTACGTCTTAATACACGATGGTGGTTCTGTCTCGAACAGGTGGTGTTATTATTACTTCAAATTAAAAAAAACTTGCAACTCCGAATATTCATGTTATTTTTATATATACCTTATTTAATTCTCAGTCTGGTAAATGTCTCGATGGCCGTGCGGTTAAAGGCGTATGTTTTCCAACCTAGAGATCAGAGCTGCGATGGTTCGAATCACAGCGCTCCCAATGTATTTTGTATAAAAAATTAAATTTAATATGTCTATAAGGACCTTAATAGCTATGGTAGGTAATGGAACATCGACCTTATTGGATGAGACAGAGCGACGCTGGCGCTCTCTATGAAGAAACAGCAGAAACAAAGTCGACGGTATCCAAGATGGCAGCCTCCAGTAGAACAGAAAAAAAAATCAAGAGCGACGATGGCGCTATCTAGGAACAAACAACAGAAACAAAGTCGATGGCATCCAAGATGGCGGCCTCCAGTGGAACAGAAAAAAATCAATATGGCGCCCATGTCGAAAATTTCATCAAGAGTGGGGCGCTCGATTTAAAGATAGCGGATCCAAGATGGCGGATCCAATATGGCCGCCGGGGTCAAGGTCACGGTACTATTTGTCCCGTTACGCTGTATCCCGTTACGGTCATCCAAGATGGCCGCCGTGACGACACAATCAGAGATGTGGCTCGGCACCTCGCACCTCAGCCTGAAGCCTGTGCCCGGACCGGCCAAACTATACTACTGTTTTGTTATGACGTCACGTTAAACTACCGTCCGTAAACCGACTTTACAGAAAACCAATTTTTTATTAATAATATTTTCAATAATTTTAATTCTCAATTTAAAATTATAAACACAACTGAATGCCCCGTATTGTAATTTTAGAATTATAATTATGAATATAATTTTATTAGAATTAAATTCTGTACATAATTTTAATTTCTGAACAGAATTTCGTGAATTAAAAGAATGCACTTAGTTTGATTTTAAATATTTTAACTATGCACATAGTTAAAATTGGCAGTAAATATTTTGTTTGGGCCCAATACAAATCCGTGCGATACAAAATTTATTTCAATTATTTGAATTATTATAATTGAGGAGTTCTGGGGAAGAAGGGCTTATAGTGCTATGGGCCCTTTTTCCCCACAATGTTTTAAATTAACCGCCATGACGTCTTCTACCGGTGCATCAAATTTTAGTTAGATATAACAACACCAGAGTGATGGAAATTTATTTATTTGCAACTATGTGTACTGTTATCTATGGGCCCTTTATTCACAGAACAAAATTGTTTGTTTACTGTTTTTGTGCTGAGGTTATGAGAGTCTGTGTTTAGTATTGCTGTTGGTATGAAGTGTTGAATTATGTTGACAAATAACTGTGATGAAAGCCCAGGTGTATTCAAAAGGAAATTGGAAGGACGAAAGTCCGAAAAGAGAAAAAAGAAAAGACTATCTGGTAAGACGTACGTGAACACTGCTAACAATGATGTTCCTGCTAAAACATTTCGTGTTGTTAGTGAATGCTGCAATGATAAGTGTCATGAAAAACTTAATGCTAGTGAACAAAGTGAAGTTTTGAACACATTCCTTAAAAGTGGAAGTAAATGTCTGCAAGTTCTTTTCTTGCCAGTTGTATGAAAGTGAAGGACAACACCACAAACTGTAAACATACTTCTGATGCTAATTTGAAGCGAGTGTACACATGGGTGTACACTATCAAGGAAAGCGGTGTTGCTAAAGTGGTCTGCAGAAAATTCATTTTGCAGTTGTTCCAGGTATCTGCAAAAAGAATTCGTGTCATTCAAGGTAAGCTGACTGTAAATTAAACATTTGAAGAAAAAAGAGGGTCACATGCTAACAGGCCTCATAAAATTAATGTGTGGGACATGGCTATTTCCCACTTGCAAAGTATACCCCATAAAAATAGTCACTATGGGCAACAAAAGTCAGAACGGTTGTATTTTGAAAATGCCAAGCTGACTGTTGCCGAAATTCAGAGTTATTTTTTAAAAACTACAGGAAATAAATTAAAGATGGCCTACAAAACCTACTACGAATTCTTTCACTTCGTTGCAACTTCAGCTTCAGCAAGCCAAAATCAGATGCTTGTGACTTTTGTATTGAGTGTGAAACAAAACTTACAAGCAACCCAAACGATGAATGTTTACTGAAATACAGAGTCCATAAAAAGAAAGCAGAAACATATCAGAGGTTAAGAAATGAATACTGTTAAAGATGCAAGAACTATCCAACAATACTTGTTATTGAATTTGATTATGCACAAAATTCGCCTATTCCTAAGTTAAACTGCACATCATAGTTTTATAAACGTTTGTTGTGGCTGTATGTATTTAACGTACATGTACATAACGATGACTCATCTTACTTGTACACATTTATGGAGACAATGGCAAAGAAAAATCCTAACTCTGTAGCATTATTTGTAAGTGAAGTACTGGGAAATAAAGTGCATGGGTTCCCTCAACTTAAGGAAATAATACTGTTGTCTGATGCTGCTGGTGGGCAGAATAAAAACACAAAAATGACTCATTTTGTTCCTTTTTTGCTCGACTGCACAATATTGAAATAACACACTGGTTTCCAGTCAGAGGACATTCTTTCGCTCAGTGCGACCGAAATTTTGGCTTAATGAAAACCAAAATAAAACGATTGGAAACAGTTGAAGTACCAATGGTATATTTGACTGAAATGGTTCAATGTCTAACACTTCCATCACCTTTTGAAGTGCTGTTTGACAGGGAAGTTGTCGGAAACTGGGCTTCGTAACTGCTTCAAGAAGTCGCCTACGTGTAAAACAGAAACTTTTAAAATCCAGTCCTATGTTTGGATAAAGTACAAAGCTAATGTAACTCTTATCTGCTCACCTCATTATAACTGGTCATTATCTTCGCCCTTTCAACACTGGAATGATCATTATTCACACAGACAGCTTCAAGGCATAATCGCCAACCATAAATTGTACCATACAATCATGTTAATTCACAAAAGGCAGCTGATGTCACATCATTATTCAAGTCCATCAGCGAAAGTTCAAGAGCATTCATTGAAAATTTGTTTGAAGAAAGTGGAACAAATATTGGTGGTTGTGGCATCTCAGTCCCCAATAATCAAGCGGAAAACCATTTGGAACCACCTATGCAGAAGAAAAGAGGAAGGCCGAAGAAACATCACGGGCATAGCGGGCTGTAGCAAGAATGGTCTACATTTTGTAATGTTATCCATAAAGTGTGAATGTTTATTTGTAGTAGACAAGAAACATTAAATAATGTCATTAAAAATAAGTTAATTTGTACTTTAAGTATGTGTAAAAGTACTTCATATGTGTTACTGTACTTAAATGTTGTACTTTGGGTACTATGCATGTATTTCTGGCCTTGCGTTGAGCTGAAAAAATATATACAGTAGAACCCTGTTATAATGTTCCTGCATATAATGTTTTACTGCTTATAATGTCATATTTTTAAAGTCCCAATATTTCCCCCGGACAATTAATTTATTTCCTCCATATAACGTTCATAAATAGTGTAAATTCCTGCTTATAATGTTTGCTTTCTAACATTCAATAAATGAGGAAAAAATGTTTTAAAACCAAATTATTCCAACACTTACGATAAAAAGTTTCCTTTATGTATGTTTATGTTTACAATAACTGCCATACAATACATGAAGTTTGTTAAAATACAATTTTATGCAATATAGTGAAGGTACACAATGTTCATAGTTACGTGTCAATTGGCACCCTTTGTCAACTCTTCTCTTCCTTGCAATTCCAGTGGGTATTCAGATGCACGTACATAGTCCTACGATATTTAAGTTGCCAACCATTGAGCAAGGGCATAAGTGTTTTCTATTGCTTACAAATAATTTTTTTTTTCATTCATACGTAGGAATACCAAAATTAAACATTTTCAGGTGGCGAAGGAGTAGACGTTCTCACTCTTAATGTTGTCATCATGAATCGTGAGACAATTTTACAAAACAATGTGGCAGTGTATCTTTAAAGACAAACAAAATTTTACCAAGGAACAAGACGAAGTTGAAAAATTGTTGGCTGGTTTCAGAAAATTCATGTATCAAGTATACTTTCTTTGGTTTTAACATTAAAGTTGTTTACATAGCTTGGTGAGTCCATTGGTACAAAGCTCGAACATTGTTAAGTGCTAAATTGAGATTTCCTGCTTATAACGTTTTCCTGCTTATAATGTTTTTTTCTTGTGCTCCCTTGAAAAACATTATAACAAGGTTCTACTGTAGCAACCAAATAACCTAACTCCAAAAAATAAGCTTAATAGGGAAAATTATTTACAGACAGTAAAAATAACTTAGTATTTATATTTTAAATATGTGTAAATGTACTTAATTTTTGTACTTTAGGTACTATAGTTGTATTTCTGGCCTTGTGTTGAGCTGGAGAATATAGATAGCCACTTAACCTAACCAAACTCCACAAAATAATACTTCTTTGGAGAAAGGGCCCTTAACATACTTTTATAAATATATGAATATTTTATTTGTAAGAAATTAAAGCTTGTAAAGATTAGAAAAATTAATCTTCAGAAACATGAAGAAACACATTTATTATAATTGGAATTTTCATATTATTAGTAAACATAATTAATAGATAAGTTAAATTTTAAAATGCCTTTTTCACCAAATGCACTTTTGCACTATGGGCCCTTCTTCCCCAGAACTCCTCAATTGCTGTAATTAAATTTGAATTTGAAATAGCACGCAGTCGTAGTATAATTTAAATTCATCGAATTTAAATTACAATTAATTTGTGGCCCATTAAAAATTTATCCTGCAATTTTAACGACTGCGAAGCTAAATAAAATGCATTGTTTTCTTATACCATAATAAACATGAAATAAAATTATATCTAGACAAAAAAATTATTCCAGGTTTTTAGTAACCTTTACTGTATGTTTTGAATTAATTTTATGTAAGGACATAAATTCTTCTTTGTAAATATGTATTCAATTTGATATAAAATAAATATATAATAAAGCAAAAAAAAGCAATAAAATTTTATAAAATGCATAATTTAATAGAAATAATATTTTCATCTTTAATTACATCTTAAAAATAATACGCATTCAATTTGATGATCAAATAAATTTTTGTGAGGCATAAATTTATATTAATTAATTTTATGTTCAGGCACAAAATTATTTCATTATTTTTACTCTTGACTGAAGAAAAATAGTATCGGAAACTATTAGTTTCTGTTAATATGAAACATTGCTGCATTTTTATTTATTAGTGGTTCACTATTTTTGAAAATAAATAAGAAAACGACGTTTAATTAGCATCACGATTTGATTTTAAAACGGCGCGCTTATACGCCGATATAAATAAATAAATATAAATCGGCGTATATGCGCGCCGTTATATATATATATATATATATATATATATATATATATATATATATAACGCTCGACACCTGACGAATAAACGTTAACGCGTGAGATAATAAAAAAGAGAGGTCAAATGGTTCCGTCTCTCACTCGCACTGGCTAGTCATGACGGAGAGGCCCGAGAATTGCCGAAGACCCTTCGTTTGTGTTTAGTTCACACGTACGCTCACCCGCACACTAGCCCCACGTTTACAATTACACTTTACTACTTTCTCTCCAATATTTCTCGCTCATGTTTACAAATACGAAGATAGACCTGGGAACCTTTTTTGTGTATTGTTTGATTCTCTACAACTTTTGTTTGAAACATTTTTTTTTAAACGCCTAGATTATGAGAAAAACTGAGTCAAACCAATTTTTAACCCTTTTCTCCAAAAACTTCACGTCTGATTTCAAAACATTAACACCATTCAATTCAGCATCCTCGAATTACCCTTATATCAAGTTTTCAGGTCTGCTGGTAAAAAGTGCTTACTTTGCCTCTTATTGACTGGCCTACAGGCGGACTCCTTGTGCTCGAACTATACATAAAACACATGTGCTGGCAAGGAGCAGTCCACGTGCTCAAAATATGTAGAAGATGTGAGGGTAAGAGGAAAACCATATGCTGTCGATATGCTTGCCATGGTCTAGAAACCTGCAGGTAATATGCTCGCCATGCACTTGAAACGTGCAGACCATGTTCTGCTAACGTGCTTGCCATTTACTAGAAAGGCGTAGGCAACAAAAAGGTGCTGGCACGGTACCGATAATGTGCTGGTAGCATAGCATTAGACGTGCAGCCTACGCATTGCTCAAACGTCACGTGCTTGGTAGATTAAGACATTGCTTGAATGTTGTTAACTTGTATGCACGTTACCACACACTAAAGCAAAAACACAATGTTATAGTGCAACGAGCATTCAACAGTAATGTGCTGTCTGGGCTATTGCTCTGCAACAGGTCTTGGTGAAAATTAAATAATTTTAGTAAGCATGTAAATATAATAATTCAAATATAATCTGGTTCTTTTTAAACCATTTTTTGAGAAAAATTTACTTCGATAATATAGTTTGCTTTATATATTTATTTCTTCAAATGCACCTAAAGTACTGAAACCCTTCTTAGTGTAGATATTATATAAACCATCTCCCAGCCTACAAGGTAGTTTAGATAGGTGTGTACTAAATAAAAGGTAGCCTATAGCTAGTGGAACATGTGTGGACTACACACATTAGATGTACCTCTCTCCTCTGGCGTGAGTCCAGCTAGCACTTGGTAAAATATGTGATAGTTCTTCTCGTTAGGCAGGGGCCTGATGACCCGAGTCTGGTCCAGGAAGTAGCAGTGAATTTTAGTTCTGTAGAGGGCGCCGTCCGTCACCTGCACCTCTATGAAGTGGCCCTGCGCGAGAAATGCAGCACACATTACTTTTTACACTAAAACACGGCTCTCAATATTTAAACAAACAGACGGAAATTATTATATTATTTCTCATTTGATTATCATGATAACATTACTTTTGAAATATCATTTTTTTAAACTATATTTGATAGTGCCATACAATTTAATTTTGCAAAAAACCAAAATCATAACAAGGTGATACACCTTATAGCTTAAAAATTAAATTGCATCAACTGAAAATTATATTTATTAGGGCTAATTTCACTACAACTAGATTAACGTTATGTAATTAGGCTTTACTTAAACAACACCAAAATTTTGAGCTAAGCGCAAAGTAGTATGTATTGACCGGTCCAGCGCCAGGATTCATGCTTGTGAAGCTGGAGCCAGGTCAATAACCAATTGCTCTGACGTCACGGCGGTCATTTTGGACTCAAAATTCCTCAAAGTTGACTCAAAATAAATCAAAATTTAAAAAAAATTCTCTTTTTCACGGGAAAAATTATAGTCTTCTTCCTCAAAAATTCAAAAACTCGGATTTCGAAAAGCTTCAAACGACTTTTGCCTTAAAAAGAACACAAAATCCTAAAAGAGACTTAAGCATCCATGTTTAAAGACACCGATAAGCCTCTGACGTACTCTAGGATTAATACGTCACCGTTGCAATTTCCGTTACGGCCACTATCTTAAAAATCTTTATTTATTATCCGATTTCAATTTTAAAAAATTAAATTGTTCAAAGAAAATAATTATTTAAATATTAATAAAATAACACTTATAAACCAACGTTGTACATATCGTTACGGTCGCCATCTTGGATTCTATAAATGTTGCAAGTTTCGTTACGCCCGCCATCTTGGTTGAGTACGATGTCATCGTTACAGTTTTCGTTACACCCACCATATAGGATTCTAGATCGTTGCACTTTACGTTCGGCCACCATCTTCGAAAACCGTAATTCTTATGCTAGAAATTTGGAAAAAATAAAAAATATATATATTTATTAATTAAAATATTACACTTAGGCCTTGAAGTCCTTGGTTCGAACCCGGTAAGTGTGAAAAAATAAATGACAATATATCCTCCCTCCACGGCAGCCACCTCAGGCAAACATCCCACCACCAATACCAAGGTATATATAATCCGCTGGTATGCGTCACGTCCGCCATATTGTTTCAATATGCTAGAGACTACCATTTTATTTTCAGCTCCTAAAGTGCATTGACGTCATGTAGTTTAATTTTTACCCGCTAGAGTGCAGCAATCATTTATTATTACTGTGGCACCCGCCATCTTGACATTTGGGCACCATCTTGGAAACTCCAATTAATTAGCTAGAAATTCGGGAAAAATTCCCAAATTCATAAAAAAATTCGCAATCAATATACAGATTGATTCCTGTCCTTGGTTGTATCCCTGGCCAAGGCAAACAAATTTAATTTTATGCAAAAAATAACAGTTTCAATAAATCATGTTTAAAGTCTTGAAAAAAGCTTATTTTTTTAGCCAACCAGAATCCCATAAGTCGTTATGCACCCCATCTTGGAAATGTGTATTATTTGACCAAGAAATTCAAGAAAATTTTCAAAATTCTTTAAATAAATTCGCAATCAATATACTGATTGATTAGACCAATTCCTGTCCTGGTTCGATCCCTGGATGTTACAAAAATAAGTTATTTAAAAATACCACAAAAGTAACAGGTTCTATAAATCAAACACTGCAAGTTATTTTACAAACATAAAATTTATTACATAAATTCTACACAACTATAAGTACAAAAAAACACAGGGAAAATGTGCCTTTCTAAATTTTCCATGGTGTATAAACTGGATACAACACACATTGCACTGATATTTAATGCTTTCAGAGTTATTATTACAATTTATTGTGTATTACATAATCATGTAATTTCAAGTTTTTGATTATGTCACAGTACGTACAGTAGGGTGATGGAACACCGTTGAATGCTGCTTCCTTTATCAATGTCACTGGAACTGTTGACAACCATTGTAACACCGCTGAAATGTTAACTTCTGAAGACTTCGAGGTCTGCTCTGTGGAAGATGTTGCACGCGTCAAAATCTCCTGCTGTGCTGAGAGAGTAGGTGTAGCTGTTGATGACGTCATCGGGATCTGCACTGTTGTTGGTGGACCTTCCATTCAGGTCGATGTTATAGTTGTAATGATGTCATCCAGTTCTCAAGAATAGGTAAATACTGGTCTATTATGTTATGCAAGTCTAACTATCTGACCCGCACGACACCACGGCCAGAGGTGAACTGAGTGACCTGTCTGCTGAACCTCACTTATATATTCTCATTGACTGGTTCAATACATGTGTCAAAACAACAATCATGTTCAATATGCTTGCACTTAACTATCTCGGAACATTATTTATAATGCCGATGGAAGCTATTGATATAGTCCATCCACGGTAACCTCCTACTTTTTTAAACGAACCTTTGAAAAAACACACCAGGATGCAGCATGTTTGGTTCGTTTGCAAAAATACTTTCCATCATATGCATATTAAACATGCATTAACACTAAATTACCGTATAATGATGTTAAATAAAATTTTACAAAAAAAGTAACTATATATGTACAATATTATTAATATTAATGATCTCGCATGTGTGTAAATGAAACAGTGAGAGAAGTGGTGTGTTGGCAATGATTAGAACGAAATAGTTCCATAGCCAAAATATATATTTTTTGACTTTCCGCGTGTATTTAAGAATTTGTTTGGGTATTTGTTAAGTTTGAACATTTTTTTAAATTTCTGGTGAAATAAAAACGTTATGTTAACGGTAAAAAAATATTACGTGCCGAAACCGTGGTCGCGCATTAATAATGTTAATAGTCACTTGTTTGTTTTCTCTTTCAGCCGTTTGTCTGCAGTCTGCAATCTGTACGCCATATTGCAGTGTGTTTTAATATATTACTGACCGTGAAATAACGTACAGTTTGTGTTTCAGGATTTTGTGTTAATATTTTGTATTTTAACTTTGTTATATTATTTATTATCTACTATTGTAATGATGGAATTTGTTATCGTTTTGATATTTTGTGTGGTTCTTGTGATTGCTGTAATGGTAATTGGTTCCGGGATGGGGAAAGCTACTTCGTCGCAGCGTCAGATGGACATCATTAACGTCGCTCAGAACTTATATGTTTTAATTAGAAAAGGCGACTTGAAGAAATGTGACGTTACGCAGACGACCGCGTTTCTTCTCAACATCGCAAAGTCAACTGTTCTCAAGTAAGTAGGCTTTTTTCGTATTCATGCACGTAAAAAAAATATCGACTGTGTCCTAAGTATTGTCGGCCTGTGTTTCACGAGTTTTTTTGTGTTTTATTTCCAATTTATATTTTTTGGTGTGAGACAACACCGCCATGTGGCGTCTCTGTTGAAAAGTTAACCTAAAATCTTATTAGGCCTACTCAGGTCCTAACAATAACAATATAGGCACTTTCAAGTATTTTTATGGGTGTGATACACGTTTGTTTATAACGATGTTTATAAACTTTATGATAGGTTTAACTATAACATAAGGGAGTGATTTTATAATTTGCATTTAATTTGTTTTTCATCTGTTTGGGAGATCACAAAATAAATAAAAAAACACTTCATTAATTTCGTGGACAAAGTCTGTCATGTTTCCATTTAGTGACCACAAAGCAAATATTTGTGACAAAATGCCATATTTGGAACACTGCCTAACTGCGTATTGTGAACGGGTCCCCGGAAGTGTTATGACAAATGTTTTTTTTTTTTTTTGGTTAGGTACTACAAGAAAGACATTGAAGAAGTTTCAACACCAGGAAAAAAGAGGAAAAAAAGGCCACAGGAAGGAAAGTCACTTGACACAGTCGACGATTTCACAGTAAATGCAATCAGGAATGCAATTTACAGGATGTACGCTGAAGGTAAAAATTTGATACTGAAGAGTAGTTTCAATATCACTGGGGTAGGCCCTACTTAATTGTATTCATTTCATATATCCATATGCAGATTGACCGGTTCAGTTTTTTTCCGATATCATCTGTCCTTTTAAAATACTTAACATTTTTGGGTGGTTTGTTAGGTTTCTTTATTGATATGGTATTGATATATAGAATATTGTGCAACATATGAAATAGGTACACGTCCTTTTAAGGTTAGGTTAAAGATAGAAAGAAAATTGTTACATTCTAAAACTACAAGTAATGTTTATATCGTTATACACAGTATACATATTAAATAACCTCAACTTTTATGATGTATCAGAAGGTTAAATAATGACTATTTCCAGTATCAATAATATCCAGTTGTGCGCTTTAGCAGTAATTGGTTACAAATTAGTGAGTTGTGGTCTAAGCAAGCATGGTTATTAAAAAAAAATTGGGATACTTAATTGGCTAAATTGTACTGTGTGGCAGGGTCCAGTACAATATATATTCTATTGCAAAATAGTGTCATGCCCTGCCTAACCCTTTAGAAAATATAGGGGTATTGTTATTTTATAAACAATAGGCCTACTTCATTGTAATGAAGTATCATATGAAAACACAACATAGCCAGACAAACTGTGTGTTAGTGTATGAAGTAACAGAAGGTTATAAAACAGTAAAAGTTTAGTATCGCGTATCCGATTCGATACATTGATCCTGATCGCATGATCCTGCAAATATTGATCCTGTGATTGATGATGCTTGCTTTTCTAATTTATTACGTTTAAAAATCCTGTACAAAACCAAAACTAAAAACCTGTGATGTAGTAATGAGTTATGATTTAAAGTTGAATAATAATGAAAATATATATGTTTTATTAAACTTATGATAATTATTCTTGCTATACCACAATATTTGATTATGTTCAGGATCTTTGATCTGAATAAATGAAAAAAAGCATGCACCACACGATCAATAGGATGTACAGGTTCATGCATAAAGATCTAGGGATCACATGGGATACACGATACAAAACATTTACCTACAACACAGTGTAGAGCTTGTAACTTATTGATTGCTAAATTGAATGCTGAAATACTAATGTTTTACACAACTTCAATACAAACGCGCAATATAATCGTCATATCATTGCAGACAAAAATACTGCAATGTAGAATTCCTCTAAGCAAACTACAAAATTTAAATTAATTTAAAAGTATTTTTGAAATGTAAGTTTATTAAAACTATTTAATAAATGTAAATTGTGCACTTAAATTATCTTCTACGGGGTTGTGGTTTCGCTTAGTTTTGTGTACCTCTGTTATTTCATGTATTGTTAATGTATGCAATAAATTTACAGGTTTGAATGTTACAGTCGACACCATTTTGAAAGAAATCAGGGAAAGACAAATAGATTATTATGGTGGAAGATCAAGTCTTCATAAATTGTTAAAGAAGATGGGATTTTCATGGACAACTGTTGATGGACGAAAAGCTTTGATAGAGAATGAAAACATAGTATTGCAGCGAATAGATTTCTTGAGAAAGTATAAAGAAGAAAAAGAAAGAGGTGCCAATTTCATATTTGTTGATGAAACATGGATTTTCCAGAGAGGCAAGGCATTAATTTATTTGAAAATTTGTTCTGTGGTCCAATACAAAGTATTTCATTTCCATTTCATATATTTTTCAGGAACTGTATCAAAGTCATGGCAGGACAAGAGTCTACAATCTGCGAAGAGACGTACTGTTGGAGATGGTAAAAGGTTTATTGTTGTTAATGCTGGAGGGCGCACTGGCTTTGTGCCAGGAGCAGGATTACTTTTTGTTTCAGGTCAGAAGACTGCAGACTACCATGGCGAGATGAATGGGGAAACTTTCTTGATGTGGTTTGAAGACATGTTGGTGCATCTTGAGGAACCCAGTGTCATCATAATGGACAATGCTTCATATCACAGCACCCAGGTATGTGCAATGGTAAAGCAGTGTCTTTTTATTGCTCAAATTGTAATGTGAAAAATTTACATGTGTTTATTATTGTGTATAAGTACGAATATTCGAGACTAATACATTTTGCCAGCAATAATTGTTATCTTAATAGTATGCCTACACTACATTTTTATAAACTATAATGTTTGAGCTGAAATTGAATACACACACACACAGATATATATATATATATATATATATATATATATATATATATATATATATATATAATGTAATTGAATTACATTGTAGTGCAAACTAATTTAGTAGAGGGTTTGAAATACCAAATAAATTTTTTTTATTGCAAACAGCATTTGAAAATGACATAATTACTTGTTTGGTAAAAGGACCCACTTTATGAATGCTCTGTTGCCCTACTTAATAAATTAAAATAATATTTTCAAAAAAATTTCTAGTCACTAAACTAACATGCTTTGTTAAATTTAGAAATTCATTACGACAATATGCCAAAACACATGTTTGCTTTGCATAAGTACAGTAGAACCCTGTTATAATTTGTTTTTAAGGGGCTACAAGAAAAAAAAACATAAGCAGGAAATTCAATTTAGTACTTTTTAGTGTGGATTTATTGCCAATGGACTCAACAAGCTGCATAAAGATATATTTGATGCTCCAATTTGCTTGTAGCAAGCCAAAAACAATTTTTCTTTAACATCATGGTGCTTCCAGCTTCTATCTGCTTTGTCTTTACTTACACATTGTCTCATTGCTGTAAAATTGTCATAATTCACGACAGTGTTTACAGTGGAAATGCTTAAGTCCAGTTCTTTTGCCACTTGAACATGTGATTTAAGTGAATACATTTGAAAACACACAGAATGGCTAAAAATTTATGAATTTATTTGTTTTCCAAGGGTGTCAACAGGCAGTTAACTGCTAACATACACATATACATAGACAGTATAGACAAAGGCTTTTAATTTTTTTCGTCTTCTAAAATTTTATGAAGTGAACATTACAAGCACGAAACGCATAATTTGTGAAACATTATATCCAGGAATTAAAAACATTGTCCTTATAGGGAAAATATTGGACTTGAAAAATAATACATTATAGGCAGGAAAACTTTATAAGCAGTAAAATTGTAACAGGGTTCTACTGTCATGAATTCTTATCAGCTACTTGAGTATTTAGTTAAATGTTGGCATAACGTAGGTTGAGAAAACACCTACAACGAACTGGACCAAGGCTGCACTGATCGCGTGGCTGGAGAAGAATGGGATAAAACATGAAAATAATTTGTTGAAAGTGGAGCTGCTGAGAATAGCTAAACAAAACAAGCCCCGAATACGGTATATTATTTCGTTTTTTTCACAGCATTTCTTTAAAAGTGAGATAGTTGCAAAAAATTACGTATACACCTTGTTCTAACACACTTTTCAGATATGAGGTAGACGAGTTGGCTCGTAACTATGGCCACGAAATTCTACGACTCCCACCCTATCACTGCCACTATAATGCAATCGAACTAGTTTGGGCTCAATGTAAACACCATTACAATAGTAACGTGGGGCGGGCCAAGAGATTTGACAATGATGCAGTTGCAGCCATCTGGAAAGAGGCTCTTGATGCTTCCACACCAGAGAGGTATTTTCATGTTGCATGACCAATGGGGTATTCCTTTTGAAGTAGAAATTGTTTTATTTTCCTGTAGAACATTCCTCAAGCTTCAGCAAAACCCTTACCATACATTTTTACATAATACGTAAGTATTGTTGCCTAGCAGCCTGGTCCTACCATTCCTTTTGATAACTTTGTGTGCTAGTGTGTGTATAGTGTGATTATCATTTTGTGTATATTCATATACCAGTAATACAGTTTTAAAACAATTGGTAAAAATAAGTGGTTTGAATTTGTGTAGTTGTCGTTTTGAAAATGTGTTGCATGTATGTGTTTGTGTTCGTGTTTGTGTTTGTAATTTTATTCCCATGTGATTCATACATATCTGTGTAGTTTCTAGATCTAACAGTGGTGACTTATTTGCAAGGTTTTTTTTTTTTTTTGTAATTGCAGTCCATTTGCAATTGTTTCATTTCCATAAATAGTTTTGTATTTATTAGTAATTGTGATATTACTTTCTGTTATGCTTAATCTTGTGTCAATGACTTTAAAGTTATGGTGGGTTCAGTGCTGTAGGCAGATTTCAATATTCAGATAAAATTTCAACGTAGAGAATTTTGAATATTTTCATCTAGCGAACTTGAATAGGTATTTACACATGTAGTTCTTGCACATTAGTATTTTCAAAAGTTATGTTATTATAGTGAAATACATATACAGTAAATCATCAAAACTATTCAAAAAATTAAATTTTCGCTATATCTCACTGTTTTTGTCTGGGACAAATTTTAACCAAAAACAAACACAAAACTTATGAAATAAATATTTTATCATATGCATTCTAAGCCTTTATTGATAACATATATAATATTTACAGCTTTATTATATCTTGAATAAACCACTATAATTTTTTTTTTCAGATAACATAAAACAAAACATGTTACTTCAAGTATTAAATAATAGCTTTGATAGTTGAGGAAAACACATTAAATGAGTTTTGTTGTGTTTAAAAATAGTTTCTTGTGGAGTGAGTTCAAAATTGTATGTAATAAAGAGCATGCCATGCATTGTTTACTATGCCGTTTTGACAGAAACAAACATATTTTGTTATAGAGTGGTTTTTGCTATAAACAGGTCATTTATATAGAGGTTTTACTGTATACATTAATTTTTTTAGATGGGCGAGGTGTGTGGATCACGTGGAGAAGCTAATTCAAGCAGACTGGGAGAGAGAAGTCCACATAGACAGCGGCACCATTCATCCACTCATCATCCACCTCGGCGAGGATAGTTCAAGTGAAGACAGTGACAGCGAAGAATTTGAGGTTACGACACAGCAAGTAGATGGAGACAGTGAAGTACTGGCAGTTCCTCTTGATGATTTACCCGGGTGTGCTTATTGAGGTCTGTATGTAATAAACACCTGGGCAACTGTAAGTATTGGGGTTTGAAACATTTTTTTTTCTTTTATGCATTCCCATTAAGTATGTTGATTACTGGAACTTTATGTATTAACTTTATATTACACGTATTATGAAATTAATAATAAATTTCATTTCTGGATTCGTATAGGTGTATGTGAAACATTTTATTTTGTTGTGTGTCTTCATTTTTCAGTGAACTTACTTGGAAAACAAAAAGCCAGTCCCCATCCAGGGCCACAAATAAATAATGCATATAAGTGGTATAGAAATTACTGTCAATTCTTCACCACAATTTTACTGTTCATAAAATTATGATTTTGTCTAATAAGTATACTCAGGAAAATGTATATAACCATATTTTTATTTGTGGCCTTAACCGGCAAAATGGTAGGGGTTTATTAAATAAAAGAAGAAAATTCATTTTTAAATGTTTTCATCTGAATTTGTTAATTTTATTAAACCTTCAATCCTTAGTCTTTTCCAGATTGCTTAGATGGACAGCCATATGTATAATTTACAATACTTTTTTTTTCAGATGCAGAAAACTGTGTTGAACTGTACTAAATGATGATATCTATTGCTTACATAAATGTTGTAAATTTATAAATTCTCCTAAAAATTTACTTTAAATTATATGTTATTTCTTTAGCTAACAAACTTATTTTTTAATATTTTTACCATTGGGTATCATAAATAATGTTATGAACATATACATGTATACTTAGATCATATTCAAATTACTTATATATATATATATATACATATATACACACATTGTTTTGACAGCTGGTGATTGTAAACAAACCATTTGACATTTGTCACATGGCAATGTTTTTGTTTACATACGGCGGAAGGATACATAGTGACATTAAAGTAGATCCGGTGAAAAGCAGGGCTTCAGAAAAGTAGGAGGTTACCGTGGATGGACTATACTTCAAATTAGTTTATTGCACTGGTTGCACTGAAATAGTATTATTTGGGAATTACTCGAACAACCACTTATTTTATGTTTGCGCGCACTTGAAGTGGTAGTGAATGATGTACCACAGTAATTGCACTGACGCGATGAACTCTCGTCATTCATTGAAGTCTGCAATAATGATGTCAATACTTCAATCGATGAAACAGCACAAGTCGGTAATGGTATCACAGATTACACCGAAATGTATGCAGTTGGTGGTACCGATGACGTCATGATCTCCGCAGCTGTCGACAACACACGAATTGAGCTCTCCGCTGTCGCTGTAGTCACGGTTGTCATCATCGGTATCATCAGGGTCCGCGATGTTGATGATCGATCGTTCATCATGTATGCATTGGAACAGTAATTAAATATAACGAAACTTTCTAAAGAGAGACGATCTGTACTGCACCACAACCAGAGGTGGACTGAGGGTCCTGTCGTCTGAACCTCACTTATATACTCGAGGCCTACTGATACACTACATGAGTCAAAATATTGACAGTATTTAAAATTAATATTTTATAGACAAGGGAGCACATTTGGAAGCACAATCATCAAAAAGGAAGCACATTTCGGAAGCACAATCATCAAAAAGGACGCACATTTGGAAGCATAATCATCGAAAAGGAAGCACAATCGGAAGCACAATAAACAAAAAGGAAGTACATTTTGAAGCTCAATCACTGAAAAGGGGGCACATTTGGAAGCACATTTGGAAGCACAATCAAAAGCACAATCAACGAAAGGAAGCTTATTTGGAAGTTTAATCATCGTAAAGGAAACATATTCGGAAGCACAATTATCGAAAAGGAAGCACAATCGAAAGCACAATCAATGAAAGAAATCACATTTGGAAGCACAATCATCGAAAAAGAAGCACATTTTGAAGCACAATCACAAAAAGGAAGCACAATCGGAAGAACAATGATAGAATAGGAACCATAACCGGAAGCACATATTATCTAAAAGGAAGCACAATCGGAAGAACAGTCAACAAAAAGGAAGCACATTTAGAAGTTCAATCACTGAAAAGGAAGCAAATTTGGAAGCACATTTGGAAGCACAATCATCGAAAAAGAAGCACAATCGGAAGTACAATCATAGAAAAGGAAGCATAACCGGAATCACAATTATAGAAAAGGAAGCACAATCGGAAGCACAATAAACAAAAAGGAAGTACATTCTGAATCTCAATCACTGTAAAGGAGGCACATTTGGAAGCACATTTGGAAGCACAATCATCGAAAAGGAAGCACAATCGAAAGCACAATCAAAGAAAGAAAGCTCATTTGGAAGTTTAATCATTTCAGAGGAAACACATTCGGAAGAACAATTATCGAAAAGGAAGCACAATCGAAAGCACAATCAATGAAAGAAATCACATTTGGAAGCACAATCATCGAAAAAGAAGCACATTTGTAACCACAATCATCGAAAAAGAAGCACATTTGGAAGCACAATCACAAAAAGAAAGCACATTTGGAAGCAAAATAATCGAAAAGGAAGCACATTTAGATGCACAATCATAGAAAAGGAAGCACAATCGAAAGCACAATCATCACAAACGAAGTACAATCGGAAGCACAGTCATCGAAAAGGAAGCACATTTGGAAGCACAATCACGAAAAAGAAGCACATTTGGAAGAACATTCAACGAAAGGAAGCACAACTTGAAGCCTATTCCAAAAAAATGAAGCACATCTAACGAAAAGGAAACACATTTTAAAGAACATTCAAATCAGTAGGTTGCGTTCGTTGATTTAACTTTACGATACAATGCTTCCAACGGTCATTTGCTCCATCTGTCTTTGACTACAACAATCAATGACGTAAAAAGTGTTTGACTCTAAATAGTCTTAGGCCTAGCGCTATTTGACTACAAGACTAGGAGGCTACGAAGATACGAGACTACAGGACTTTATGTATAAATGAGTACTTGACTTCAAAGCTACAAGTTTACAAGGTTCCAATTGCTGCAGATGTCTTCGGCATAATTTTCTCTTTGAATCCAACTGTTCCAGCAACATTGTGTTATAAGATTACAAGGCTATTTGGTTACGTAGCAACAAGTCTACGAGCCTCCAAGGCATCATCACTACGCGACTACGAGCCATGTGGTTTCGAGACTACGCGATTACGAGTCTACAATGTTACGAGACTGCAGGCCTACAGGACTACGAAGCTTCCAGAACACAATGTTACGTAATCGCGAGGCTATAGGACTACGAAGCATCCAGAACGCAAGGTTACGTGATCGCCTGGCTACAGGACTACGAAGCATACATGACACAAGGCTACATGGCTACGAGACTAATTGTATCTATCTTGAATTTCATTCATCAGCGAGAGTTAAGTTATCTCATGCAAAAGAACTTGTTGCAATTATTGCTTATTCCTGCCAACAGATGGTGCCACATGTGTTGAGGTAAATATTTTTTTTATGTCTGAGGTGGGATGCTCCACGAACGATCGGAAAATAAGGAAAGCTTCGCTAGAAAAGAAGGAGAAGGATGTTCGATTTTCATGTTAGTGCTTCTTAGATGTTTCATAGCATATTATTTAATTGAGAAATGGATGTTTCAATTTTAATTTCAATGATAAAATTATTGTAAGACACAACACAAGGCTGCGAAGAAACGTGGCTCCATTAGCTCCATTCAGCAGCGAGAGTTAATTTATCTCATGCAAAAGATTTTGTTGCAAGTAGTCTCGATTATTGTCATGAGATGTCCTCACGTGTTGTTTTGAGTCAAATTTTATTTAGTTTTTTATGTGGGATCCAGGACGCTCACTTACGATCGCAAAAGAAGGAAGGCTTCGCTGGACACCAAGGACAAGGAAGTTCGTCGTGATAGTGTTTCTCATCCATTTTATCACATATGATTGGACTGAGTAATGTTCTTTTTTTTAATCCAACTGATAAAAATATTGTAAGTGCTGATTTAGTAGCAGAAACTTACAATTTTATTACAACTCTGGATAAAATAACATGACTCATTAAGTAAAATATCCTTCATTCAGAGATCGATTTCTCACAAATAATCCTGAGCACTCGGGAATATACCATCAGATGTCTAGCTAGGTATAATCAGGATCACTAGGTGAAAAGTATGTATATATATTTATATATATATTTATATATAGTCAGGAAAAATCAGGAGAACACGCAGAAAAATATCGTAAGTTTTCCATAATATCAGACAAATCACAGAAAAAAAATATAAAAATGATAAAAATAAAACAATAATCAAGCTAAAAAAATTATTAAAAAAATACAAAAACTGGTTCTGTCAACTTGTTAACTTCTCTTTTGTTGAGCAACGATAGAATTTTAGTATAAGCCAGAATTTTGATAATTTTTTATCCAATTAGGTAATGGTTTTTATTTTTTTTTTTTTCTGTGATTTTTCTGATATTAAGGAATTTTGTGATATTTTCTCCGTGTTCTCCTGATTTTTCCTGAATATATATATATATATATATATATATATATATATATATATATATATATACGCGCACACACACATATACACACACACTTTTCACCTAGTGGTCCTGATTATACCTAGCTAGACATCTGATAGTATTTTCCTGAGTGCTCAGGATTATTTGTGAGAAATCGATCTCTGCATGAAGGATATTTTACTTAATGAGTCATGTTATTTTATCCAGAGTTGTAATAAAATTGTAAGTTCCTGCTACTAAATCAGCACTTACAATATTTTTATCGGATGGATTTTAAAAAAATAACATTACTCAGTCCAATCATATGTGATCAAATGTATGAGAAACACTATCACGACGAACTTCCTTGTCCTTGGTGTCTAGCGAAGCCTTCCTTCTTTTTCGATCGTTCGTGGAGCATCCCACCTCATACATAAAAAAAAAATATTTACCTGAACGCATGTGGCACCATCTGTTGGCAGGAATAAGCAATAATTGCAACAAGTTCTTTTGCATGAGATAACTTAACTCTCGCTGATGAATGAAATTCAAGATAGTTAGATACAATTAGTCTCGTAGCCATGTAGCCTTGTGTCATGTATGCTTCGTAGTCCTGTAGCCAGGCGATCACGTAACCTTGTGTTCTGGATGCTTCGTAGTCCTATAGTCTCGCGATTACGTAACCTTGTGTTCTGGAAGCTTCGTAGTCCTGTAGGCTCGCAGTCTCGTAACATTGTAGACTCGTAACCACATGGCTCGTAGTCGCGCAGTCTAATGCCTTGGAGCTAAGTAGACTTGTAGCTACATAACCAAGTTGCCTTGTAATACAAAAACCTAATGCAGCTGGAGTAGTTGCAGTCAGAAAAGTCCATTCCGCCGAAGACAGATGCAGCAATTGGAGCCATGTAGACTTGTAGCTTCCAGTCAAGTACTCATTTAGACATGTAGTCTTGTAGTCTCGTATCTTCGTAGCCTCCTAGTCTTGTAGTCAAATAGCACTAGGCCTAAGACTTTTTACAGTCAAACACTTTTGACGTTATTGATTGTTGTAGTCATAGACAATTGGAGCACATGACCGTTGGAGGCATTGTATTCTGTAAAATTTACGAACGCAGCCTTCTGAATTGAATGTTCGTTAAAATATGTATCCTTTTCTTTAGATGTGCTTCCTTTTTGTTGAATGTGCTTCCGATTGTGCTTCTTTCACTGATTGATCTTCCAAAAGTGCTTCCTTATTATTATTGTGCTTCCAAATGTGCTTCCATTTGATGGTTGTGCTTCCGATTGTGCTTCGTTTGCGATGATTGTGCTTTCGTTGTACTTTTTTTTCTATGATTGTGCTTCGGAATGTCTTCCTTTTCGATAATTGTACTTCCATATGAGCTTCCTTTTTGTGACTATGCTTCCAAATGTGCTTTCATTCGTAAAATGTGCTTCCTTTCAACTTGATTGAGCTTCTGATTGTGCTTTATTTCCTATGACTGTGCTTCCAATAGTACATCCTTTTTGAGATTGCGTTTCCTAATGTAATTCCTTTTTGATGATTGTACTTCCAAATGTGCTATTTTTCGTTGATTGTGCTTCCTTTTCGATGATTATGCTTCCAAATGTGCGTCCTTTTTGATGATTGTGCTTCCGAAATGTGCTTCCTTTTTGATGATTGTGCTTCCAAATGTGCTCCCTTGTCTATAAAATATTAATTTTAAATACTGTCAATATTTTGACTCATGTAGTGCATCAGTAGGCCTCGAGTATATAAGTGAGGTTCAGACGACAGGACCCTCAGTCCACCTCTGGTTGTGGTGCAGTACAGATCGTCTCTCTTTAGAAAGTTTCGTTATATTTAATTACTGTTCCAATGCATACATGATGAACGATCGATCATCAACATCGCGGACCCTGATGATACCGATGATGACAACCGTGACTACAGCGACAGCGGAGAGCTCAATTCGTGTGTTGTCGACAGCTGCGGAGATCATGACGTCATCGGTACCACCAACTGCATACATTTCGGTGTAATCTGTGATACCATTACCGACTTGTGCTGTTTCATCGATTGAAGTATTGACATCATTATTGCAGACTTCAATGAATGACGAGAGTTCATCGCGTCAGTGCAATTACTGTGGTACATCATTCACTACCACTTCAAGTGCGCGCAAACATAAAATAAGTGGTTGTTCGAGTAATTCCCAAAGAATACTATTTCAGTGCAACCAGTGCAATAAACTAATTTGAAGTATCAATAGCTTCCATCGGCATTATAAATAATGTTCCGAGATAGTTAAGTGCAAGCATATTGAACATGATTGTTGTTTTGACACATGTATTGAACCAGTCAATGAGAATATATAAGTGAGGTTCAGCAGACAGGTCACTCAGTTCACCTCTGGCCGTGGTGTCGTGCGGGTCAGATAGTTAGACTTGCATAACATAATAGACCAGTATTTACCTATTCTTGAGAACTGGATGACATCATTACAACTATAACATCGACCTGAATGGAAGGTCCACCAACAACAGTGCAGATCCCGATGACGTCATCAACAGCTACACCTACTCTCTCAGCACAGCAGGAGATTTTGACGCGTGCAACATCTTCCACAGAGCAGACCTCGAAGTCTTCAGAAGTAAACATTTCAGCGGTGTTACAATGGTTGTCAACAGTTCCAGTGACATTGATAAAGGAAGCAGCATTCAACGGTGTTCCATCACCCAACTTTACGTACTGTGACATAATCAAAAACTTGAAATTACATGATTATGTAATACACAATAAATTGTAATAATAACTCTGAAAGCATTAAATATCAGTGCAACGTGTGTTGTATCCAGTTTATACACCATGGAAAATTTAAAAAGGCACATTTTTCCTGTGTTTTTTGTACTTATAGTTGTGTAGAATTTATGTAATAAATTTTATGTTTGTAAAATAACTTGCAGTTTTTATTTATAGAACCGGTCACTTTTGTGGTATTTTTAAATAAGTTATTTTTGTAACATCTAGATATCGAACCAGGACAGGAACTGGTCTAATCAATCAGTATATTGATTGCGAATTTATTTAAAGAATTTTGAAAATTTTCTTGAATTTATTGGTCAAATAATACACATTTCCAAGATGGGGTGCATAACGACTTATAGGATTCTGGTTGGCTAGGAAAATAAGCTTTTTTCAAGACTTTAAACATGATTTATTGAAACTGTTATTTTTTGCAAGTAGTATATATTGGCCGGTCGGGGGACAGGCGCCTGGCGGTGGTGCGTGGTGCCGAGCCACATCTCTGACGTCACGTCCATCTCTGGCGTCACGGCGGCCATCTTGGATGGTTGTGACCTTGACCTTTGACCTTGGCCTTGAATTTGATCCTCAAAAATGGCCAAAATCCGCCAAAATTGGGCAAAATTTGCCCAAAATTCCTCAAAAATCGCCAAAATTTCCATTTCTGTGGAAAAAAGTTCCGCCAAAAAATCTCAAAAAATTCCACAAATTAAAAATTTCTCTTTTCGAGGGAAAAATTCCCTGTTTCGAGGGAAAAATTCCCGTTTTTAGTCCTTAAAAATCCCAGCGGCTGAAAATTCCTAACACTGACTTAAGCATCCTTAACTCAAGCCTCAGTTAAGCCATTTCTAGGAATAAGGATACCATGACCACCATCTTGGATTATGTCGTCACCGTTGCAATTTTCGTTACGGTCGCCATCTTTAACTTTTTTATTTACTATCCGATTTTAATAAAAAAATTAAAATTTATTAAAAAAATTCAAATAATAAAAATTTAATAAAAATATTTAAAAAGCATACTTTTTCGACTCGGAGCTCGGAGTCCTCGGTTCGAACCCGACGAGTGCAAAAAAATAAAAATGACGACCGATCCTTCCCTCGTGGTGGGTGCTGGCAGACTGACTCCCACCACTTTTTATCATCATCTAGTATGACGTGTCCGCCATCTTGTCTTCGATGCTGGAAGCCATCATCATTGTATCGTCGGCTAGCTGCGCCGATGACCTGTTAGTTTAATTCGTATCCGCTAGAGTGCAGTAATCATTTATTACTCTGACACCCGCCATCTTGTCATTTGGCCGCCATCTTGAAAATCCGTAATTATTTAGCTAGAAATTCGGGAAACGTTCCAAAATTCATTAAATAAATCACTCATTAATTTACATATTGATTCTATCGATTCCCGTCCTCGGTTCGATACCCTATCGTTGCAATAATGTTTAATCTTATGTAAAAAAAATAATTTAAATAAACCTTGTTCAACATTCGTAAAGAGACTCTAAATCCTCTACGACCACCATCCTATCAGACATCAAGACCACCATATTGGGAATGTGTAATTTTAATGCTAGAGATCCGGAAAAAAGTTCAGAAATCATTAAATAAATTTCCGATCAATATACTGATTAATTAGATTGACTAAGGTCCTTGGTACGATCTAGGATGATGCAAAAAAAATTAAATATAACATCAATTTAACATAATAGTAACAGGTTCGAGGAATTAAACACCGCAAGTTCTTTTACAAACATAATATTTATTACATAATTTCTATTCTACTACAGGATCACTTACGAAAGCCAGCAATCTTATAATCATTTAGTTCCGCAGCGGTGTGAAATGACTAATTCTTAGCTCCAATCGGTTTATACTAGACAGAGTCCAGCTAGAACCTTTACAGACATAGTCCACCTCTTCTTGACAGAGTTTCTGGATACCGTTTTTAACAGTTTGCTTCACATCGTTAGAACTGTAAATTACTGCAGCCGATGTCTCGAATGCACACTTCTTCACTTTGTCATCGAACGGATATGGCTTTCCATATATACAGTCCAACCACAAGTTATATTTCAAAGGTCCGTTTGTTGCTACATCATGAGTAAGCTGATTGATTATCTTCTGTCTGATATCGTCAAGAAAATTACAAATGTCCTTCGACTCACCAAACGTATTTAGATAATAGTAGTCTTTCAACGTTCCACGAAATGCAGACTGCGCCAAGTAGAAGCCATTATCGTTCACTTGTAATGCTCCGAACACAGTGTTAGGTTTAGTTCCATGTTCAGACGTCATAACAATCGGTTGCTGGGCATCTGTTTTTTTTTGGTTGTACGCTTTCGTGTCTCCAATCTAAAGCGAGGAGTCGAAATGTCGGCAGGTAGTTCAGCAGTAGGAGCACAGACTCCACCTATACATTTTTTCGCATGATGTCGCAAACTGTCAATTCGAGTAAACCATTTAAGGCACTCATCACATCGAAACTTCATGCGAGAAGGATTCTTCGTGCATTTGCTCCGCTCATGTCTTCGTGCATCATGGGAAAATGCGAACGACGTATCACAGTAGCTGCAAGGATACCGTGGTGATGAAGACGATCCTTTCAGACCCGATCCAGATACAGGCGTTGCAACAGTAGTACCATTTCCAGGCATTCTCTTATGCACATCGATGCATCGTTGTTGCGACGAAACCTTTACTTTCTGCCGCACAGCAGGACCTTTGCATGCCTTCATGTGCGTTTTCATATTATCTTTTCTGGCAAACTGCTTATGACATTTCTCACAAACAAACATTTTACGATATAGGTTCTTGACACATTCGCTCGTCTCGTGTCGCCGAGCATTGCTGTTGTTTGAGAAAATCTTGTCGCAGTAACAGCACCGATGTTCGCTAGTTGTCAAATCAGCATCCATTGAAGTCTCCATCGAGGTCGTATCGTCGATCGTCGTGGTTTCCTGCACATCCAGCTCAGTAGTCATTAAGCTATCTTCTGCTGGTGGTATCACATCTGTTGAAATCTCCTCCAATGTTGACGTCGTCGTCGTTGCCAACGAGATCTGCTCCACCATTGTCGTCGCTGACGTCAAGGTTCCCGTAGACGATGGTACAACGTCCATCGAGTTCGGCGTTAAAGTCGGTAAAGATGCCATCGAGTTCTCAAGAACAGGTAATTACGCGACTTATGCACCAGATGAAATAATCTAGGTGATCCTTACACCGTCGACGACAGTAACAAACTGAGCGACCTGCTGTCTAGGACTCGCTTATATACATGCACCGGATGGAATAATACGCTAGTCAAATCAAGAATCATTTACAATAATACTAGAGTCAAAACAACATTAAAAAAAGAAGGACCATCAACGAAAAGGCAGCACATTTGGAAGCACCGGCAACGAAAAGGAAGCACCGTCAACGAAAAGGCCGCACCATCAACGAAAAGGCCGCACCGCCAACGAAAAGGAAGCACATTTGGAAGCACCGACAACGAAAAGGCAGCACCATCGACGAAAAGGAAGCACATTAATTTGTCATTGACTCCAATATACATTGGCTCCAATATTCATTGGCTGCAATATTCATTTGCTCCAATATTAATTGGCTCCAATATTCATTAGCTCCAATATTCATTGACTCCAATATCCATGAGCTCCAATATCAATTGGCTCGAATTGCTCCAAAAGGTTCCATCAGCCTTTTGGCTCCAACAGTCTTTTGGCTCTGATAGTCATTGGCTCCAATAGTCATTGGCTACAATATTCATTGGCTCCAATAATCATTGACTGCAATATTCATTGGTTCCAATATTCATTGGCTCCAATATTCATTGGCTCCAATATTCAATGACTTCAATATTCATTGACTCCAATATTCATTGGCTCCATCAGTCATTGACAACTACAGTCTTTTGGTCCCAAAAGTCTTTTGGCTCCAAATATATTAGGCTAGAATTCTTCGAGTCTAAGAGACTATGACACCACATGGCTACGAGTCTAAAATGATCTAGCTGGTTACGAGTTATACATGGCTTGCGAGGCTACAGAGCTACCTAGTTTCTAGTACACAGGTTTACATGACTGCGAGGATACAGGACTACAAGTCTGCAAGAGTACTTGACTACGAAGGTACTCGTCTACATGACTCCAGTTACCGCATCTGTCTTCGACGGAATTTTCTCTTTTGCTCCAACTGCTCCATCAGCATTATGTTATAAGATTACAAGGCCTCTTGCTTACGTAGCTTCAAGTCTACGAGCCTCCAATGCATCATGACTACGAGACTACGAGCCATGAGGTTACGAGTTTATGCGATTGCGAGTTTTCTAGGTTACGTGATCGCGAGGCTATAGGACTACGAAGCTTCCAGAACGCATGGTTACGAGACTGCGAGGCTACAATTCTACGAGGTTCCAAGACATCCTGGCTACGCGACTACGAGTCATGAGGTTACGAGACTACGTGACTACAAATCTTCAAGTTTACGAGACTGCGAGGCTACAGAGCTACGAAGCCTCTAGTACACAGGTTTACGTGACTGCGAGGATACAGGACTACCAGTCTGCATGAGTACTTGACTACGAAGCTACTCGTCTACAAGGCTACAATTACAGCATCTGTTTTCGTAATAATTTTCTCTTTTGCTCCAACTGCACCACCAGCATTATGTTATAAGATTACAAGGCCGCTTGCTTACGTAGCTTCAAGTCTACGAGGATACTTGGATACGTAGCTTCAATTCTACGAGGTCCTAAGACTTCATGACTACGCGACTTCGAGCCATGAGGTTACGAGATTACGTGACTACGAATCTTCATGTTTACGAGACTGCGAGGCTACAGAGCTACGAAGCCTCTAGAAAACGAGTTTACGTGACTGCGTCGATACAGGAATACAAGTCTGCATGAGTTCTTGACTACGAAGCTACTCGTCTACAAGGCTCCAATTGACACATCTGTCTTCGATGGAATTTTCTCTTTTGCTACATCTACACCATCAGCATTATGTTATAAGATTACAAAGCTACTTGCTTACCTAGCTTCAAGTCTACGAGGCTCCAATACATCATGACTACGAGACTACGAGCCATGAGGTTACGAGACTATGCGATTGCAAGTCTTCAAGGTTACGTCATCGCGAGGCTATAGGACTACGAAGCTTCCAGAACGCATGGTTACGAGAATGCATGACTAATTGGCCGCATGGCTACGAAACTTTACGTCTCTAACTGACTACAATAGCACTATTCAGTGGTGAGAGTTAATTTATTTCATGCAAAGGTACTTGCTGCAAGCAGTTCCGCTTTTCAACATCAGATGACGTCACGTTTTGCTTGCAGGTAAAATAATACTTATTTATATTATGCGGGATGCGGGTTGTTCACTATCGATCGCATAAGAAGAATGGCATCGAAAGTCTTCAAGGAGAAGGAAGTTCGTCCTTCCTGCTAGTGCTTCTCAGATTTCTCACGGTCCGCCATCTTGGATTGCGACGTCACGGCTGCCATCTTGGATAGGTGTGACTTTGACCTTTGACCGAAACCGCAGGAATGATCGCAAGAACACGGATTAACCATCAAAATATTGATAAGAATAATCAGGAGCACACGGAGAAAACCATCATAATATTGGCAAGAATAATCAGGAGCACACGGAGAAAAACGACACATGTTTTCTTTGATATCATAAAATTACAGGAAAAAAAATAAAAAAATAAAAAAAATTAATAAAAAAAATTAAAATAAATACAAAAAATACATAAACAGATTCTGCTTGCTTGTGAACTTCTCATTGTTGAGCAAAGATAGAGTTCTAGTACAAGCCAGAAAATGTTTATGTATTTTTTGTATTTATTTTAATTTTTTTTATTAATTTATTTTTATTTTTAAATATTTTTTTTCCTGTAATTTTATGATATCAAAGAAAACATGTGTCGTTTTTCTCCGTGTGCTCCTGATTATTCTTGCCAATATTATGATGGTTTTCTCCGTGTGCTCCTGATTATTCTTATCAATATTTTGATGGTTAATCCGTGTGCTTGCGATCATTCCTGCGGTTTCGGTCAAAGGTCAAAGTCACACCTATCCAAGATGGCAGCCGTGACGTCACAATCCAAGATGGCGGACCGTGAGAAATCTGAGAAGCACTAGCAGGAAGGACGAACTTCCTTCTCCTTGAAGACTTTCGATGCCATTCTTCTTATGCGATCGATAGTGAACAACCCGCATCCCGCATAATATAAATAAGTATTATTTTACCTGCAAGCAAAACGTGACGTCATCTGATGTTGAAAAGCGGAACTGCTTGCAGCAAGTACCTTTGCATGAAATAAATTAACTCTCACCACTGAATAGTGCTATTGTAGTCAGTTAGAGACATAAAGTTTCGTAGCCATGCGGCCAATTAGTCATGCATTCTCGTAACCATGCGTTCTGGAAGCTTCGTAGTCCTATAGCCTCGCGATGATGTAACCTTGAAGACTTGCAATCGCATAGTCTCGTAACCTCATGGCTCGTAGTCTCGTAGTCATGATGTATTGGAGCCTCGTAGACTTGAAGCTACGTAAGCAAGTAGCTTTGTAATCTTATAACATAATGCTGATGGTGTAGATGTAGCAAAAGAGAAAATTCCATCGAAGACAGATGTGTCAATTGGAGCATTGTATACGAGTAGCTTCGTAGTCAAGAACTCATGCAGACTTGTATTCCTGTATCGACGCAGTCACGTAAACTCGTTTTCTAAAGGCTTCGTAGCTCTGTAGCCTCGCAGTCTCGTAAACATGAAGATTCGTAGTCACATAATCTCGTAACCTCATGGCTCGAAGTCGCGTAGTCATGAAGTCTTAGGACCTCGTAGAATTGAAGCTACGTATCCAAGTATCCTCGTAGACTTGAAGCTACGTAAGCAAGCGGCCTTGTAATCTTATAACATAATGCTGGTGGTGCAGTTGGAGCAAAAGAGAAAATTCTGACGAAAACAGATGCTGTAATTGTAGCCTTGTAGACGAGTAGCTTCGTAGTCAAGTACTCATGCAGACTGGTAGTCCTGTATCCTCGCAGTCACGTTAACCTGTGTACTAGAGGCTTCGAAGCTCTGTAGCCTCGCAGTCTCGTAAACTTGAAGATTTGTAGTCACGTAGTCTTGTAACCTCATGACTCGTAGTCGCGTAGCCATGATGTCTTGGGACCTTGTAGAATTGTAGCCTCGCAGTCTCGTAACCATGCGTTCTGGAAGCTTCGTAGTCCTATAGCCTCGCAATCACGTAACCTAGAAGACTCGCAATCGCATAGACTCGTAGTCTCGTAGTCATGATGCATTGGAGGCTCGTAGACTTGAAGCTACGTAAGCAAGAGGCCTTGTAATCTTATAACATAATGCTGATGGAGCAGTTGGAGCAAAAGAGAAAATTCCGTCGAAGACAGATGCGGTAACTGGAGTCATGTAGACGAATACCTTCGTAGTCAAGTACTCTTGCAGACTTGTAGTCCTGTATCCTCGCAGTCATGTAAACATGTGTACTAGAAACTTCGTAGCTCTGTAGCCTCGCAAGCCATGTATAACTCGTAACCAGCTAGATCATTTTAGACTCGTAGCCCTGTGGTCTCATAGTCTCTTAGACTCGAAGAATTCTAGCCTAATATATTTGGAGCCAAAAGACTTTTGGGACCAAAAGACTGTAGTTGTCAATGACTGATGGAGCCAATGAATATTGGAGTCAATAAATATTGGAAGCCATTGAATATTGGAGCCAATGAATATTGGAGCCAATGAATATTGGAACCAATGAATATTGCAGTCAATGATTATTGGAGCCAATGAATATTGTAGCCAATGACTATTGGAGCCAATGACTATCGGAGCCAAAAGACTGTTGGAGCCAAAAGGCTGATGGAACCTTTTGGAGCAATTCGAGCCAATTGATATTGGAGCTCATGGATATTGGAGTCAATGAATATTGGAGCTAATGAATATTGGAGCCAATTAATATTGGAGCAAATGAATATTTCAGCCAATGAATATTGGAGCCAATGTATATTGGAGTCAATGACAAATTAATGTGCTTCCTTTTCGTCGATGGTACTGCCTTTTCGTTGTCGGTGCTTCCAAATGTGCTTCCTTTTCGTTGGCGGTGCGGCCTTTTCGTTGATGGTGCGGCCTTTTCGTTGACGGTGCTTCCTTTTCGTTGCCGGTGCTTCCAAATGTGCTGTCTTTTCTTTGGCGGTGCTGCCTTTTCGTTGTCGGTGCTTCCAAATGTGCTTCCTTTTCGTTGGCGGTGCTGCCTTTTCTTTGTCGGTGCTTCCAAATGTGCTTCCTTTTCGTTGGCGGTGCTGCCTTTTCTTTGTCGGTGCTTCCAAATGTGCTGCCTTTTCGTTGTCGGTGCTTCCAAATGTGCTGCCTTTTCGTTGATGGTCCTTCTTTTTTTAATGTTGTTTTGACTCTAGTATTATTGTAAATGATTCTTGATTTGACTAGCGTATTATTCCATCCGGTGCATGTATATAAGCGAGTCCTAGACAGCAGGTCGCTCAGTTTGTTACTGTCGTCGACGGTGTAAGGATCACCTAGATTATTTCATCTGGTGCATAAGTCGCGTAATTACCTGTTCTTGAGAACTCGATGGCATCTTTACCGACTTTAACGCCGAACTCGATGGACGTTGTACCATCGTCTACGGGAACCTTGACGTCAGCGACGACAATGGTGGAGCAGATCTCGTTGGCAACGACGACGACGTCAACATTGGAGGAGATTTCAACAGATGTGATACCACCAGCAGAAGATAGCTTAATGACTACTGAGCTGGATGTGCAGGAAACCACGACGATCGACGATACGACCTCGATGGAGACTTCAATGGATGCTGATTTGACAACTAGCGAACATCGGTGCTGTTACTGCGACAAGATTTTCTCAAACAACAGCAATGCTCGGCGACACGAGACGAGCGAATGTGTCAAGAACCTATATCGTAAAATGTTTGTTTGTGAGAAATGTCATAAGCAGTTTGCCAGAAAAGATAATATGAAAACGCACATGAAGGCATGCAAAGGTCCTGCTGTGCGGCAGAAAGTAAAGGTTTCGTCGCAACAACGATGCATCGATGTGCATAAGAGAATGCCTGGAAATGGTACTACTGTTGCAACGCCTGTATCTGGATCGGGTCTGAAAGGATCGTCTTCATCACCACGGTATCCTTGCAGCTACTGTGATACGTCGTTCGCATTTTCCCATGATGCACGAAGACATGAGCGGAGCAAATGCACGAAGAATCCTTCTCGCATGAAGTTTCGATGTGATGAGTGCCTTAAATGGTTTACTCGAATTGACAGTTTGCGACATCATGCGAAAAAATGTATAGGTGGAGTCTGTGCTCCTACTGCTGAACTACCTGCCGACATTTCGACTCCTCGCTTTAGATTGGAGACACGAAAGCGTACAACCAAAAAAAAACAGATGCCCAGCAACCGATTGTTATGACGTCTGAACATGGAACTAAACCTAACACTGTGTTCGGAGCATTACAAGTGAACGATAATGGCTTCTACTTGGCGCAGTCTGCATTTCGTGGAACGTTGAAAGACTACTATTATCTAAATACGTTTGGTGAGTCGAAGGACATTTGTAATTTTCTTGACGATATCAGACAGAAGATAATCAATCAGCTTACTCATGATGTAGCAACAAACGGACCTTTGAAATATAACTTGTGGTTGGACTGTATATATGGAAAGCCATATCCGTTCGATGACAAAGTGAAGAAGTGTGCATTCGAGACATCGGCTGCAGTAATTTACAGTTCTAACGATGTGAAGCAAACTGTTAAAAACGGTATCCAGAAACTCTGTCAAGAAGAGGTGGACTATGTCTGTAAAGGTTCTAGCTGGACTCTGTCTAGTATAAACCGATTGGAGCTAAGAATTAGTCATTTCACACCGCTGCGGAACTAAATGATTATAAGATTGCTGGCTTTCGTAAGTGATCCTGTAGTAGAATAGAAATTATGTAATAAATATTATGTTTGTAAAAGAACTTGCGGTGTTTAATTCCTCGAACCTGTTACTATTATGTTAAATTGATGTTATATTTAATTTTTTTTGCATCATCCTAGATCGTACCAAGGACCTTAGTCGATCTAATTATTCAGTATATTGATCGGAAATTTATTTAATGATTTCTGAACTTTTTCCCGGATCTAGCATTAAAATTACACATTCCCAATATGGTGGTCTTGATGTCTGATAGGATGGTGGTCGTAGAGGATTTAGAGTCTCTTTACGAATGTTGAACAAGGTTTATTTAAATTATTTTTTTTACATAAGATTAAACATTATTGCAACGATAGGGTATCGAACCGAGGACGGGAATCGATAGAATCAATATGTAAATTAATGAGTGATTTATTTAATGAATTTTGGAACGTTTCCCGAATTTCTAGCTAAATAATTACGGATTTCCAAGATGGCGGCCAAATGACAAGATGGCGGGTGTCACAGTAATAAATGATTACTGCACTCTAGCGGATACGAATTAAACTAACATGTCATCGGCGCAGCTATCCGACGATACAATGATGATGGCTTCCAGCATCGAAGACAAGATGGCGGACACGTCATACTAGATGATGATAAAAAGTGGTGGGAGTCAGTCTGCCAGCACCCACCACGAGGGAAGGATCGGTCGTCATTTTTATTTTTTTGCACTCGTCGGGTTCGAACCGAGGACTCCGAGCTCCGTGTCGAAAAAGTATGCTTTTTAAATATTTTTATTAAATTTTTATTATTTGAATTTTTTTCATAAATTTTAATTTTTTTTATTGAAATCGGATAATAAATAAAAAAGTTAAAGATGGCGACCGTAACGAAAATTGAAACGGTGACGACATATTCCAAGATGGTGGTCATGGTATCCTTATTCCTAGAAATGGCTTTACTGAGGCTTGAGTTAAGGATGCTTAAGCCAGTTTTAGGAATTTTCAGCCGCTGGGATTTTTAAGGACTAAAAACCGGTAATTTTTCCCTCGAAACGGGGAATTTTTCCCTCGAAAAGAGAAATTTTTAATTTGTGGAATTTTTTGAGATTTTTTGGCGGAACTTTTTTCCACAGAAATGGAAATTTTGGCGATTTTGAGGAATTTTGGGCAAATTTTGCCCAATTTTGGCGGATTTT
The DNA here is from genome assembly GCF_032445375.1 of Bacillus rossius redtenbacheri. Lineage (NCBI taxonomy): Eukaryota > Metazoa > Arthropoda > Insecta > Phasmatodea > Bacillidae > Bacillus > Bacillus rossius. The sequence goes on along the minus strand of NC_086330.1, from coordinate 221,426,985 downwards.
GGCGATTTTTGAGGATCAAATTCAAGGTCAAGGTCAAAGGTCAAGGTCACAACCATCCAAGATGGCCGCCGTGAAGCCATTTATGGACGTGACGTCAGAGATGTGGCTCGGCACCACGCACCACCGCCTGGCGCCTGTCCCCGGACCGGCCAATATATACTACTTTTGCTTAAATTAAATTTGTTTGCCTTGGCCAGGGATACAACCAAGGACAGGAATCAATCTGTATATTGATTGCGAATTTTTTTTTATGAATTTGGGAATTTTTCCCAAATTTCTAGCTAAATAATTGGAGTATCCAAGATGGTGCGCAAATTTCAAGATGGCGGGTGCCACAGTAATAATAAATGATTGCTGCACTCTAGCGGGTAAAAATTAAACTACATGACGTCAATGCACTTTAGGAGCTGAAAATAAATTGGTGGTCTCTAGCAGACTAAAACAACATGGCGGACGTGACGCATACCAGCGGATTATATATACCTTGGTATTGGTGGTGGGATGTTTGCCTGCAGGTGGCTTCCGTGGAGGGAGGATATATTGTCTTTTTTTTTTTTCACTCTTACCGGGTTCGAACCGAGGACTTCAAGACCTAAGTGCATCTTTCAATAGTATTTTGTAATATTTTAATTAATAAAAATTTTATAATTTTTTTAAAAAAATTTCCAAATTTCTAGCATAAGTATTGCGGTTTTCGAAGATGGTGGCCGTAACGTAAAGTGCAACGATCTAGAATCCTATATGGTGGGCGTAACGAAAACTGTAACGATGACATCGTACTCAACCAAGATGGCGGGCGTAACGAAACTTGCAACATTTATAGAATCCAAGATGGCGACCGTAACGATTTGTGCAACGTTGATTCTTAAGTAATATTTTATTAATATTTAAATAATTAATTTTTTTGAACAATTTAATTTTTTTAAATTGAAATCGGATAATAAATAAAGATTTTTAAGATGGTGGCCGTAATGGAAATTGCAACGGTGACGTATTAACCCTAGAGTACGTCAGAGGCTTATCGGTGTCTTAAAACATGGATGCTTAAGCCTCTTTTAAAATTTTGAGGTTTTTCGAAATCTGAATTTTTGAATTTTTGAGGAAGAAAACGATCATTTTGCCGCGAAAAAGAGAAGTTTTTAGAAATTTTGATTAAATTTTGGTAGTCATTTTTGAGAAATTTTGAGTAATTTTGAGTCCATTATGACTACCGTGACGTCAGAGCAATTGGTCATTGACCCGGCTCCAGCTCCACAACCCTGAACCCTGGCGCCGGACCGTCCAATAAATATTACTGCTCAAATTTATTTTTTATTTCACCAGACATTCTCGCAAATCGAAGGTAATTATTTTTTTGTGCGTTTTTTAGGGAAAATATAAATATTACTGTTAACTATTATAATTTATACACGAAATATAGTTTTCATTTTTTAATAATTTAATAGATTATGCAAAGATTTATATTTTTATATAATAAATATTTGTTTCATTTGTTGGCTTTTTCTAACAAGTGAAATTATAAATTTTAGAAATGCGTTCGGGAAACCATTTGTTGGTGATGTGTGTGTATATGTATGTATATATATGTATATGTATATATATATATATATATATATATATATATATGTGTGTGTGTGTGTGTGTATCCATAAACACAGAATTGATAATTTTATTTCCCAGAAGAAAAAAAAATCTCTATATTATGTTTCAATAGTTGAATCAATGTTATTATAATTTGTTATTAACTCTTCTAACTTGTTCAAACAAACAAATTTAATGCCCAAATAGGTTATTAATGTGGACATATTTTAGCATTTGATTAACAAACTGGTCAAAATATCTTTGCTATGTTTTTGAATGTGTGTGTAATATTAAGATTCAATTGATTCAGCATATAATCTAACTTAATTTTATTATTTAACTGGCCTTTAATCTTACTTTTTTCGGTTAAATTTAAAAAAAATCATAGTTTCAATTTAATATGTAGTAGTTCTTTTTTGCAGACTAAAAAAATTACAGTTTTAGGAAATAAACCCATCATAAAAAGGTTCAAGCGATTTGAATTAATTTTTCTAGAATATTTAGAAAGGTATATTTGTAATAGCCCACTAATTATATGATTGAAAAGGTATTCTCATTCTTAGATATTGCATTTTTTATCGCGCTGCGTAAGTAAAAAAAAAATTAAGTACATGTAAAAAGTAAAAATAGTTGGTCTTTAATGGTTCTGATTTGTTTTAAAAAATAAATATATAATAAAGATAGCCACATAAACAAGTGTTAAATGGTTACTTATGATTTGTCGCAAAAGAAATCTAATGCACCCAAAGTGTCCTTTTATTTGCACATTTTTTAATCATTGAAAAAACATAGTGAAATGGTTGTCGTTACAATCATATTATTCGATTTATCTCAAGCTTTAACAATAGATGTTATTTTCATGTATTGTTTTTGTCGAGGAATATCAACTGATACAATGCGGTCATTTTCTGTCGGCCTATTTTCGAATAAGTAGTTAAACGACCTAATTGGGCGAGAAAAGTTTAACTCTAGGTATCTAGCTAGAGTGCTTTTATTTAAATATAATTCTTTTTTAAACTCGCTTAACTTCAGCGTAGCTGAAACTATTGTCTGTGGTGAAATAATAAGCTCTCCCAGATTATAAACAAACCTTTCTTAAATTTGGTATGGTTGCTATGGAAATTATGTCAGTCATGTACTGTTTGAGCACGAAGGCTAATACAAGAGAGAAATAATACGTACTATTCGACTAGATTCTGAATTGGAGGTAGTTTTCGCGCTGCCCAGGGAGCGGAGAACGGTGAAGGCTGCGGCAAGATGCTTGAAGGCATCGGTCTCCGCACCTCCGCCCGCCACATCGAACAGTTGGCGTAGTAACAGCATGGACGCGTACGTCTTTCCGGAGCCACTGGTACCTGCCATCAACACAAGTTACCGTGCACTCTTGGTTACAGGTTATATATATAATTATATATATATATATATATATATTTCAAATAATATCACTTGTTTCAACAACCCAGTAGGTAATGGAATAGTGTTGAAGTGTAGTGTCCAGCATCTTGGATGACCTTGACTTTTGTCATCGACATTTAAATATAACTCATCTGAAAAGTGATATCCCGGTAACTTTTGCACCTAAAAACCAAACAAAAATATTTATTAAAATTTTATGATAATCTAACATATTCTAAACATATATTAAATACAAAATATATTAAGATTTTAAAAAATACATCATGGACTTCGGAGTCTTCGTTTCGATCCCTGGTGAATATTCTTGAAAAAAATGTTTACATATCCTTACCCTCAATATCTTCCCGGTAACTAACTCCACCACTTATACAAATACACATATTACTCCCACCAGTGTAACATCATAGCAGTCAAATTAGGTTAAGGCATTAAGCATTTTCTTAGTCAGTCTTTAATGCTGTACAGATTGCCTTGTTGGCACCATTCCCATTAGTTCGCTGATTTCAGGCACAGGAACATAGATATTTAACAGATAATCTTCCGAATTACTCTCTGTGATGAATACCTTGATAAGACATGGACGACGACATCAATGAATACAGCTGCAGTAAGGCTTTAACTCGGTGTTCGTTGAGACAGAATCTATGCTGCATAGATGCATTGTTTTCGGGTGCAGGAAGACTGTCATAGCAACGGTGACGAGACGTATTTGTCGTGTCCTTAGACGTTTATAAGCCTGTGAAGATACATCGCAGATCGAAACAGGTTCCAAGTCTTTTCCGGAAAAGTTTGGTGCACATGCAGACGAAGCGACTACTTCTTCGATGCGGACGGTCTTTTGTCATGTGTGATAGACAGCACTCACATAAGATTTAGATGGATGAAACGAAAATATATTCTTGGAGTCCGAAGGACAACTGAAGGTAAGAACTATTGAGAAGAAATAAACATACAAACGGACCGTGTGGTCCAGACAAGTTTACTCGCACTCAGAGAACCATTTCCCCAATAGTTACGAGTTGCACCAGGCACACATCCATTCGTGTTCAATCTTTTTGCATAAATGATGTTGCTCCTCATTCAATGAAATAGGTTCGCGCAGGAAAAAAACAACTCTTCATCGGCATACTTGTCTACTATTTCCGCTGCTCTGTCACAAAACACGATCAGTCATTTCTTCTTGTCGACTTCTAACATGTAAATAATGCAGAGTGGATTCTGCAGTAGTGAACAATTAATTATACTTTACACTTGGTGGTACATAATTTGTACGTTGTCCCATTTCAGGCCATAATGATATTTTGATACCCAGTCGTTGGTCCTCGTGCTTTTTTTTACATGCTTTATATTAGCTTCACCTGTATGTTTGTCTGTCCGTCTGTAACTCTTTCGACTAAGTTTTCTTTTCTTGCAAAGCACATACTTTTACCAGTTTCAATTGTTCCTTCCTCTGTGCTAGCCTTTCAGCTTGCTTAACTATTTTTTTTTTATTTTTTTTTTTACATGCTTTATATTAGCTTCACCTGTATGTTTATTTGTCTGTCCGTCTGTAACTCTTTCGACTAAGAGTGAGTGGCTCATCACTGTAAAATGTCCCACCAATTTCATTACGTTCGTTAGCCGAGCGGTCTAAGGCGCGCGACTTCTGTGACGTCAGCTTTCGGATTCAGCGATCGTGGGTTCTACTCCCAGCCACGCCGGAAAAAAAACATGTATTTTTTTCCCGGTAAATTCTAAGATTATATCCATACATCTAACTGTAAATGATTCGGAGAGACTTTACCATTTCTTTGTGACGTTGCAACTCCAAATAGTTATCTCAGATGGTAATAGGTAGTGTCGGTAACTCATTTCCCTATGATAATTATACATAAATATAGTTTAAAAAACTAAAAAAAAAAACATGCTTTTAAAGAATATCAAACTAAAAAGTTAAACATAAATATAGTTTAAAAAACTAAAAAAAACATGCTTTTAAAGAATATCAAACTAAAAAGTTAAAAATAAATATAGTTTAAAAAACTAAAGAAACATGCTTTTAAAGATTATCAAACTAAAAAGTAAAAAATAATTTTAAAATTTAATTTATGACAATAGTATATAAGCAATACTAGTATAAATGAGAAAAAAGCATGGGGCGCTTAATATACAAAAAATATGGCACAAAGCGCCTCAAGCTTTTTTCTCATTTATACTAGTATTGCTTATATACTATTGTCATAAATTAAATTTTAAAATTATTTTTTACTTTTTAGTTTGATAATCTTTAAAAGCATGTTTCTTTAGTTTTTTAAACTATATTTATTTTTACATCGAGTCGTTTGCAAGTATACGGATGTTGGTAGGTGCGTGTTGAATTCCTGCCGTCGTCTTTGTAGGATCTGCTTGAGCCCGAATCTATTTTGACTCTGGAAACCCTTCAGGTTACAATACATCATGACTTGAGCAATGCTAGGTGACAACTAAATTAAATACGCACACACGCCAGTAATTTTGAGAGAATTATCACATACTTACCTCGGCAGTTGTACGATGCAAGTTGATTAAGATATATCAGCCAGAAGGAATAAGCATTTGCATTAATATTTTCACTACAATATATCTCAATTATACAGTTGATTATATTTGGCTTTATTCTATTTTCCTGTTTGTAAACATCAAACACAATTACAAAAGCTTTGTTCAGAAACTCTCTGAACTTGGTTTGGAGACTGTTTTATGGCCATAGTATACTTGCTGGAACTCGGCACATATTTTATATACGAGAACAATTCCTTTATTCTTATGTCATACTCATGCCAGGTATGGGTAGCTTTCACTGTTTAAAATATATATATTTTTTACTTAATGTATATTTGGCAGGTACTGAACACCGAGTGCATCACTGCTACTTTGAGTTGCCTTCCAGTCTGAGGCCTAACGATAATGTTTCTTGTTTTTTCTGTAGAAAATCTTGAATTAAATATCCAGGTGTTACGTTGGCTTTAAGGCAAGCCAGGATACTTTTCGAGGCCCCAGAATGGGAATGGGACATCCACATTCTTGCCTTTTCTACATTTTTCAACATCTTAATACGTTCGGCAGTGCTGACTTGGACATGAAGCAGCATACACTAAATATGTTGTAGTATTAGTGAACATCTTGCAAATTATCTGCAACAGCGACTATAACAATTGATGTGCAATTTGGCCATAAGTAAGGTCTTGCGCCTTTTTTACCAATGGTAATAGCTTCCATACTGGTATTGTGTATTCGTGCTTACTCTAAATGTGTTCGTATTTTGAGATATTATTTCTATTAAATGATTATATGAGAATTCGAGCAGCATGGATAAAGGGGTGTATACTTTGAACTTTCCTTCGGCATAAATATGATTCCTGTATTCATTATCTAGGCTCCATTTAGCCATCTTTGAAGCAGACACTTCAATTGGTGTGAGCGAGGAGTAGTTTTTCATCGTGGATGTTATGTCCACATCTCTTGTCTGGTCTACCTCGACACCACTGAGTACATATGTTATGTGACCAATAAGATGCAGAATACCATTGCAGGAGATTTATGTAGTGGTCTGGTGGCCCCCATCTGCCTTTTTCAAAATTTATCTTATACTTAAAAATGACAACCAAAAAAATTTGAAGATATCTTGCGATTAAACTGCAATGTACAATCAGATGGTAGTGTGTATGTTTGAAGCAACAAAGGTTGGTACTCGTAAAGTTCTACTTTTGTGATGATGGCATAAAAACTTACCAGGTCTTCCATTTGGAGGATTTTATCTTTCGTTTTATTTATCAGTTACCTATACTGAGAATAAACTTTAATTTGTCATGTGTTAATGCACTGAAGCAGAATCTGGTGTAACAGTTATATTTTGCATAACAATACAATTTATTTTAAAATAGTCGGGTCTCACGTATTTTATGCTCATCGCTTCAAGTGGAGATATAATGATATTACTTTATTTCTATAATTCACCCATCGTCCTCTCTGGTCCACGATTCTGACGACAACTTCGTGTGCGCTCTTCACAACGACTTGGACGTAAATTATATTTTGCAGCCCTTCAACTAAATTTATTACCTTGAGAAACCATTGGTAAAAACTTATGTAGCATGTTATTAAGTCGTCCATTGAAATATGCTTCACTTGCCAAATTAAAATGTATTCTTATAAAATTCACAAACAAAATGTTTACTGGTCGTGCAGATTCGTAAATTTTCCCTGCAGCATAGATATTAGGTACGAATCCCAAAACCGAACTTATGGTCCCTGTTTTCGAGAAGTCAACATTTTCGCTGCAGGTATGAATTAGATTTCCACCTATTTGAAGTTCTATATTTGGTAGCAATGTTTCCTTGATGTGCTTTGCAATATTTCAATTGCGTAAGAACCAACAAGTTACTGTATTTCTTGAGCCGTTCCATCACTTTTCAGTAAGCATATATTATAGTTATCTTCAGCAATATTCGGTATGGCATTATAGTTTTAAAATTAACCAGCCCAATGCTCCATTCTCCTTCCAATTATAGAGGTTGGAAATGGACTTCCCACAGCTCCAAAATATCGCATGTCAAGGTAATGGCCAGTTGCCCCATCCAGGTATTCGATCCGTGATTCAATAATCTTCGCCCAAGAATGACCTCACGATCATTCCTCTGGATGTTGCGCCAACATATTCTGGGACTAAACGATCTTCACTCGGCGGCAACAGGCAACAGAAAGGCCAAAGAAATGTTAGGTGCATTTCTATAGGTAGATTGGAATGTTATAAAGTAGCTACAATCGAGTGTGCCATGACAAGAAAATGGTTGATGTTGTCGCCACAAGATAACAGCTGAAGTTTCTACTGCTTCGACTCTTTTGATTTAGAGTTACAACTGAAGAACACATACCGGTATTTAAAAGCTTTAGATAAACAAACGATCTAAAAATATGATTAGGTTTCGCAATAAAAAATCACCTCTATTTAATATGAATGGAAGTGAAACAAAGTAAAAGGCCTTATTAAAGCAATAAAATAATGTACATTAAAAACACTTAAAATACATTAAAGCTATTATATGTGGAATGAGACTATAATGCTAGAAAAAACATGATTTTTTGTAAACATTTATTTTATGATTTACCCATTTTCCATTTTTTTTTGGCAGATTACAAAAATAACCTCCATAAAGTCCACACAAGTTCCGGAAATGCCTGCTTGCACCTAGTCGATCCGAGATCATTGGCCATGAACGTAATTGATGAAAGGTTCAATTCAAGTTCTCAATGATGTTGGTTCGATGCTACGATGCTCAAAGCACAATGGGGCAACAGAGAATGTTTTCGAACCATGATCAAACCAGTTAATAATTATAATGGTGCAACTGGCAATTTGTGTTAAAGACTGAGCATTCTCGACAGTACTTTGACCTTTTATTTATTTAGAACAAGAAATTTTAAGCTCAACAGATCACAATTTTTTTTGTTAGGTACGCAACTGTTTGGTTTAGTAACTTAAAAATAAGTTGTCCTAAGATGTTGAAGTAAAAAAACTTTGACATTGACTTTGATCTACAAACTTGACGACCTTGGCTTCTGACCTTGAATTCAGTCGCCATCTTGTATTCAGACATCTTAACATCAAGTGCCACATTACCCAAACATTGCACATTTCGTTACGGTAAAACATTCCGCGATTTTGGATTCTCATGTCAGGTCTGCCATCTTAGATAATGACATCACATACACTATTTTTAGATTTTTACATAATGACTGGTATCCTGTTTTCGTGTGCTGGAGGCTTCCACCTTAGATCTCATCGCCATTTTGGTTTTTTGTTCTGCTGGTGGTCGCCACCTTGGATGATACCATCTTTGTTTCTGCAGTTAATTCCTAAAGAGATCCAGCATCACTATGTCCCATGCGCCTTAGGTCAATTTTTTGTATCAATGTTGTTAGGGCCCTTATCGATATATCAAATTATATTTTTATACAAAATATATTGGAAGTTCGAACCATGACAGCTCTAACCTCTGAGAAATTTGCCAGACCGAGAATTAAATAAGTTATATAAAAAAATAACACACATATTCGGAATTGTTTTTTTTTTTACTTAAAGGAATAACAGCATAACCTGTTGGAGGCTAAACCACCATTTTTTCAGTACTTGCAATCAGGAGCACTAGTGTCATGTAGTACACATGTCGTTTGCTGGAGGGTGCTGCTGCTACCACCATGTTTTACAATATTCGATACCAGGAACACTAGTGTCGCATAGCACACACGAGAAATCATTACTGCTATAATAATTTGATATTTACCACCTAGAGTATAAGTATTTACTATCTTGGCATCCGCCATCTTTTCGACCGTCTTGACCACCATCTTGAAAATATGTAATTATTAACCTAAAAATTCGGAACAAATTCCCATATTCATTAAAAAAATCTCTACTATTAATGAAATTATTGTTTCGATCGATTTTAGTGCTAGGTTATATTATTCGTCGATGCATAAATTTAAATTATGTAAAAAATTATTTAGATAAAATTACCATAAGATTAATTGTTTGAGAAATAAAAGTACACATTTCAACAAAAAAATGTATTATATAATTTTTTAAAAGTACAAAAAAAAATTCTAGCATTCGTCGAGTTCTACAGTCTTCCTTAAGTGCGGAGCGAGTCCTTTGCATGCCTTGGCATGTGTTTTCAGGGCATTTCCACATGATAGTCGATTAACCAAGCATGTCCAGTCAGTGGCCACACACGACTAATGTTGGCAACGCACTTCCAGTTGGTGGCCAGGTATGTATATTCAGTGGCCAGACACGTAATCGGGGACCAGGCTCATTCAGTTTGTGGCCAGGCATATCCAGTCAGCGGCTTGGCAAAACCAGTTGTTGGCTACACACTTCCAGTCAGTGGCCAGGCACATCCAGTCTGCTCCAGCCACGTCAGATGTATCAAGCTGGTTGGCTAAACGCAACTAGTCGGTTGGCTAAGCATGTCAATTTTGGTGATCAGGCACATAATCAGTAGCCAAGAGGTGCAATTTTTTAATAGTTGGAATAACTTTCAAACAGGCCATGTACAATATCAGGTGTGTAGATCGTGTGACCCCGAAACAAGAGGCCTTCTTCGTCGATACTAATTATACATTTAAACAAAAAATTATATCAATCAGACAAGAAAAGAGTCTTCGATTTGCAAGACCAACAGTATGAACAGAATCTATTAATTAAAATATAGCAATTAATGAAGCATGTTTTATGTATGCTTACTGTAGGACCAATAACCCCTGAAACATGTTTTATGATTACTTCTAGAACAAGAGGTTTTGATCCATTAAATATTCACTTGGCTAAGTACAATTAACGTAAAGAACTTACATTTACATGACTATTCAACTTGATGTAATATCGCCAATATAAGATAGGATATGGAAGCATCAGGCTGCAACTACTCAAGTGTTCTACCTGCTTCAATTTCTCCAAATGGCTACAATAGCTCTGACTGCTCTAATTGCTCCAACTGCATTTTGTTAGAAATGCTTAAAATGCCTCCAACTGCACCAATTTATCTAACTGGCTCCAACTGCTCATATTTTTCCAACTGTAATTGGCTCCAACTGCTCAAATTGCTAAAACTGCTCCAATTGCTACATTGACATTGAGTTAGGGGTGTGTCATAGCACATACATCAATTAGCAAATACAGCCATAACGTAAAGGACGCATTTATAAGGGATGGATAATATCTTAAAACGTTTACTGCTACAAGCTACGAGACTACATGGGTAAATGGCTACGAGGCTACAAGGCTGCATGTCCACTAGGCTACGAACCTTCAAAGCAACAAGGTTCCAACTGCTCCGACGGTTTTAGCTCCAACTGCTCCAACTGTTTTTGTCTCCAACTGCTCTAGCTATCTTTGACTCCAACTGTATTTTATTCCAACTGCTCCAACTGTCTTTTGCTACAACTGTTTGAACGACATCTTGGCTACATCTGGTCCGACGACATTTTGGCTACAAATGATCCAACGACATATTGGCTGTAACTGCTCCACTTGCCTTTTGGATACATCTAGCTACGAAATTTGGCTACAAGACTACGGCGTCATGAGACTGCAAAAATAGAAGGCTATGAGACTTATTGGTTACAAGGGTACGATGTATAATGCTATGAGGCTACATGGCTACAACTGGCTACAATTGATCCAACAAGTAGCGAAAGTTTATTTATCCCATGCAACAAAACGATACTATTCCATCAAAGAGATACATTCTTATCAGTAGGATACGATCCCATCAAAGATACACTTTCTCATCAGTAGGGATACGATCTCATCAGTAGCCACAATGTATCCCTCAAATGTATACATTATCATCAGTAAGATACAATTCAATCAGTAGGTGATAAGATCCCATCAAAGGGATACGATCCCATCAGGAGTACAGAATACCATTAGTAGGATACCATCCCATCAGCAGGGATACGATACCATCATTATATCAATTGCTGATTTTTTTATGTTTTTTTTTTAATTTTTCCCTAATTTATAAATTAATAATTATACTTTTTAAGATTACAGTAAAGATGACCGACATGATGGTGGATGCCCCGGTAATAAATACTACAAGTTCACTCTAGTGAGTAAATTTAAATAAATATGGCTGCAATGCACTCTAGCAGTCAAAGTGTGTACTATGTGAAACTAGCGCTCCTAGTAGCAAGTACTTAAACAAGATGGCGGCTGTGATGTCATAATTCAAGATGGCGGCCTCCAGCAGACGAAAACAAAATGGCGGACATGATGTCATTCTATCTATTGTAACATCTGACTTGGTAGTATGGTAGTGGGTCTCCATGGAGAAGGCCCTATCACCATTTTTTGGCTATCACCATGTTCTAACCCAAGTCAACATGACAAGTGCGATTTTTATCAAAATTTCAATAAAATTATATATAATTTTTTGATCATTTAAAATACTGTCCCGAATTATTTAGATGATAATTATGGATTGTCAAGATGGCGGCTGTGACATCCTAATTACAAAATGACAGACATGAGGTCATCCAAAATGTCCATCGAAATCAATGTAAAGGTCAAAAGGTCCCCTAAATGGTGAATGGTGAATTTAAGCTTCTTTGGGGACATTTTAATCCTTTGACTTTTGTGGGGGGAGTAAAATGAGAAATTTTTCGTCAGAAAGGAAAAAAAAATTCCAGTTGTTTGCGAATATTTGCCAATTTTAAGCTTGTTTTGAGTTATTTTTGGCAATTTTTGGCCGTCATGGCATCACTCTTAAAGATGGCGGACATCGCTACCGACACCACGCACTGGCACCAGGTGCAGGATAGGCTAATTCATGCTAAAATATGTTGTTTGAAAATTGTTTTTGGTTTACTAACAACTAACAGTATAATTTTAATTTAAAGAATTTTTTGTGACGAATCACAAGAAGCTACCATTTGGGATTTATGAGTACGTTATCTGTCCAACGTTTACGACGGTAAAATTTTGTTATGTTACTAAGCATGGTCGACTCTACTTCTGTACCAAAATCCAACTTCCGACAAATTTTCGAGAGATTTAAAGCCATGGTTTCCTGGAAGCGAGACCAAGCGACTGCAGGACATTCTCACCCGTGTTCATACCGCTCTAATGATATAATTGATTATGCTAGGCTCTAAGAAATATATTATCTTTAAACTGAAGAAACATTCAACCATTTTCAGAGATATAGTGATTTATACGTGTGTTTAAACAGTTTGTGAATGCTTTCCGTAAATAATAAGTAAGAAAAAATTATTTCCTAAATTTGTTTATTTATATTACATATTAGCAGCATTTAAAACGTTTTCAATATAACCTTTATAATAGTGTTTCTATATTATATCAAAAGGTTTTACTAAGAGTGAATTTTAATAATTGAGTTTATGACTTGCATTTGTGTGGAATGTTGCAAGATGCAATCATTATAACTTTACAATACGTTTTCTGAGTGAGTGACTCCCAAAGTATACGGTAGTAAGTTTATGGTATACTATAAAGCAAGCATTACAATTTTTATTTATATAAGTAAGGATTCTCTTAGAAATAATATGATTCATTAATTAAAATTTATTTCATATAAAATCATTTCGGCAATTAATGTGTAACTCATGAACTATTTTAATGCAGAAATTTTATTTACAAAATATATATTTACGTTGTGGGGCCAGCTGATCAAAGCATTGGTAAATAAAATAAAAAAACATGAATAACATCGTTAGAATTTTCTTAATTAAATTTTTTTAATATAATTCTCAATTATTCTAAATAATTATGATAGAGGAGTTTTCCTTGGCTTCTGGATTGTAGCCCCGTCGAAGGTGAATATATCACTCATGTTTCGTCGACTTGGCTGTCGCTATCATTAGCAGTGGCGTAGCCAGGATTTGTGTATGGGGGGTGTTCAGAAGCATGGCTCCCCGCCCTCCTGTATTAAAGCGGGGGGTCCGGGGGTCCTCCCCCGGGAAAATTTGGATTTTCAGGTGTAAAATAGCGCTAATTTAGCAGTTTTCTGTACTTAAATTTAAATATTGTAATGGTAAAATTTTTATTAATTTTAATATGAAATTTGTTTGAGTGATGAATAAGAAATTAATTAAAAACTTGGTGCTAAGGGGGGGGGGGGGTTGACCCCCTAACCCCCCCACCCCCCTGGCTACGCCCCTGATCATTAGAGAGCAGTTACTGAGGTTAAAGCAATTTTTTTCCTAACCTAACTAAAACTAAGTTTATTTAGGAGGGGTCCTGGTAAGGGAATGTGCCTTAATCATTCAGGATATCAACCTTGTAGGAGGGGTAGCGTGCATCGTGTGCTAGGAGGGGATTGGCCTGCCATGGCAGCGATTGGCGACATGGCTAACCCCTCTCACTGACTATTGTAGACTAAAACTAGATAAGTTGGGCCCAGTATAATCCTGCCTAGATACAAGGAAAACCCTGTGTGCTTTCATGCGGGGTGCAAAATTCATGCATTTTGTAAGCATGTTGGTTACGGTAAACAGAGGAATGGCTCAGGAAGAACAGCGGGACAGAGTTGAAAGCAGCTACTAAGCAAAAGAGAGGGCACTTGGACATTTGTTTCTGGGCAGCACTGGATTTTAGGGGGCGACTTTTGTCGTTTCCCTCCAGGCTGCCAGCCAGCGCATGTACTTAATAGAAGAGGAAAGATGTTAAAAATTAGAGCTACACTGGGTCATAACACGGCTGCCATTCACGAAACGCTGCAGCGGGAAAGGGACCTAAAAATTAAATTAAATTAAAGGTAAAGATAACTTAAATTAATGTGAACTGCCAGTGGCAGCATACCTGTGTTAATTGCGCTAAAACATTTTGTAATTATACTGGGCGCACACTGCCCACTTCTAAGCCGAAGCGTAGGGCATATTTTTGCCACCAGTCCGCAAGGGCTGGTTGTGGACTGACACGGGCTCCGCGCGTGGCGACACATCCAGGGCCGTCGGGCGACTTAGTGGCTCGGGGAGTCCAAATAGTTTTGTTTGGGAGGGGTCGCGCTCGGAGCGTGTTGTGATTGGCCGGCTGAAACTGCTCAGTCAATCACGCGGCAATACGTCGGAAGGTGTGCCAGAAGGGATTTCATGTCTTTGTATTTTTGTTTCACGCCTGGGTCATAATTCCCAAGAGAGAAAATACGCGGGTTTAAAATATTTACACATTTATCGTAAAAAATGTGTGCTGTTCGAATACAGAAGTCTTGCAAATTTTCTGAATCAGTATCATGATGCAACACTACTCTGGACAGTACACTGGGGCGTCTGTAGCTATTCGAAAACATTTATTCTGAATTCGCTGCAGTTTCATTAAGTGTGTTTTGGCTGTAGTGGCCCAGACAGGGGCTGCATACGTAATTATCGGACGTATGATAATTACGTATGTAATTATCATGTGCCTATAGCAGTAGGCCGTTTTTGACTGTGCCACCACATCGCCTGCTCATGACTAGTTACAGAGAGCACATTTTAACCTGAGGCTGTGATCGCTTGGCGTCTATATGATACGCCAGAACAAATTTCTGTCAATGTGGACGCCTAGGTATTTCACTACGTCTTTGTGTGGGATATATTCGTCAAACAAACGTAGTGTGTGGCCTGTTATAGACAGGCGGGAGATTTTTGCGTGTAAACGCAATAGCTCCTGACTCAGTTGTGTTTACTTTAATTCGTTCAGTCGTACACCACAGTTCAAAATCAGTGATTGCAACTTGTAGTCTGTAAGTGGCTAGCTGAAGATTGTGGGATCTGCTGTACAGAACTGTATCGTCTGCATGGCAGCCAAGCTTCTAAACCCATGCGATGCGCGGGGCGCAGCATGTCGCTTGCATACATGTTGAAGAGAACAGGGCCTAAGAGCTGCCTTGCGGCACGCCTGCTCTAATTTACTTTTGGTCAGACAGCCCCTTCAGTTGATACTCTGAAGGTTCTATCTGTCAGGTAGGACACGACTAGTTTAGCATGGCAGTCTGGAAATACTGTTTGGAAGAGTTTGTACATAAGCCCCACATGAAATATTCTGTCGAAGGCTAAAAATGTTGAAACTACGTAATCCTGTACGTTGTACGAAAAACTATCACTTTTAGCTTCCTTGCACTGGGTGGAAAAAATATTAAGCCTGAACATTTCGTTTATGCATTCAGTTAAACACTCTAAACCATTGTTAGGGAGCTTTTTGAGAACCACAGACTGTATGCTGTCATTCCCAGGGGCTTTTCGCAGCTTAATTTTCTTGACAGCTCACTTAATTTCCTGTGCCTGTGTTAGTATTGGTTCTGAAGCAGTGGGTCGGCGGAATTTTACGTGCACCTCGAATAGATTTCCGTTGTGAATTGCTTGTTTGGTTGGAAGGTAGTTTCTAAGACTCAGTGAAAGCTTGTGCCTTATCGTGGGGCTGAAAAACTAATCCACTGTTAGTTTGAAGGGGCGGAATTTTATCTGATTTATTCAAAAATCGTTTCGTCAAAGTCCAGGCACTTCCATCCTGAGTTTTGAGTCGAGCGATTTTTGCTTCCCACTGGCTGCTTCGCCATTGTGTGATTTCGTTCGAGATAACCGACTCTAATTCATTTATTCGACTTTCAAGTGCTTCGTGCGTCACCAGTGTATTCGCGGCAGAGTATTTTTTTTTTGTGATAATGGATCGCGGATGTATGCTGGCAGTTAGTCATTTACTAAACTAACCTGTTTTTCTGAGATGCACTGGTTTATGCCGTCCTGGATTTTCGCAGTGAAATCTGTTATAGCTAATTCTAAATGTTCACTATGTTCGATGTTAAATTCGTTCGTGTCCTGTAGGTTAGTGATTAGATGGTTTTTAAAACTCTGCCAGTCTGCGTTATTGTAATTTCTAATTTTACGAGCCGGGTTGGAGTCCGAGTTCGCACCATCGAAAACTAGAAGGACAGGGGAATGGTCGGAGGACATGTCGTGTACAACCTCGAGTTCGAATCCTGTTTTGACACGCTTGTCAATGACGATATCTAAGATATATGGTCGGGTATTCAGCCTGCCTGGGTCTTGTGTGGGCTCTGAGGGAGCATGGACATGGTAGTTTTGTTCAGTTGGTGGCTGTAAAGGAGCCTACAGGTCCACTCTAAATGCTTGGCGCTAATGTCACATACAGCCAGAAAGCTCGGCGCTGCTCCATACAGTGCGTCTAAGTCGGCTGCTGAGGAACTTGCTCGGTGGGGTGAACATAGAAATTAATTTAATTTGTTGCTAGTTGATGGTCAGATTTAAGACAACCGCTTCTAAGTGGAGCTGGCATGCAAAGTGCTTGCTTGATACTGTTGTGAACTGCCGGAGCTACTCCTCCAGTTCTATTTTTTTTGTCGCGCTTATAAATTACATAATTTATAATTGTGATTTGGTTGGCAGGCTGCAAGTATGTTTCGTTTATAGCCGCGATTTTAATACTATATTTTTCCAAGTAGTGTATAAATCACGATAGTTTATTTTTAATACCGCATGCCTTCCGGAATAGTATGGGGGAGGGTTATCTTGAAACTACTACTGGCCGGGGTTGTGTCGCAGCCATGAAGGCTGTCGCAAGCTCCACGGCAGTTCATGGTCGCACGGGTGTGGACGGGTTCAGCCACATGACCATCAATTGGCAAAGAGGGCCGATGGCATTTTTTGGTTGAACAATAAAATAAAAAAAAAAATACAAATAAATCCTACAGTTAACTATAAACATTTCATTCCAAAGTTTGATAATACATCCAAAATATAATACCAAACAGAAAAAAAAACTAATTAATTTGAACTGAAAATAACTTTTAGATTTGTAGTTTGATTAAGCAAATCCAGAAAATCTGGGGCAAAATAAAAAAGTAACAACTCAAATGACAAAAATAATTTTGTAATAGTTAAACTAGAAGCTAAAACAAATAGTTTTAAGGTCTACAAAACATCAAATGTTCCTTTGAAAAAACAGACCGAATACTAAAAACAATTCAAAAACTTAAATGGCAGAAACAAAACACATATAAACGAAAGATAACATTAAACTCATGTAAAATGTTTAAATATAAAGAAAAAAATTACCTGAGAGAATTATAGCCTGTGGGTAGCCAGTCTCCGACTGCTGCCTCACCGCCTCCTGCACTACTTTAAGCAGCTTAGGGCTAAGGGCAACCCCGCGGGTACTGGTAAGAGTCAGCGGGTTGCCAACATCACGGTATGAGTTCACGGACAGCAAAATGGGGCCCACGTTTGTCTGCAACAAAATACACATACTTAGCTGCCTCGAGCTGAGGGCGACCATAAGGGTGCTGCAAAAGGTCAACCGGGTGCCAACATTAATGTAAAAGTTCACAGAAACAAGATGTGTCCCACATTTGTCTGCAACAAAGCACACATATTTAAGGATATTGGGACTGAAGATGACCCCAAGAATGACGGTAAGAGTCAGCAGGTTTCCAACATCATGTTATTGGTTCACAGACAACCAGATGGGTCCCACATTGGCCTGCAACAAAGCACACATGGTTAAGTGGCTTGGGACGAGTTCTGGTAAGAGTCAGGAGGTACCAATATAACAGTATGAGTTCACAACATCCTAATTGGTCACATTATTGACTGCATCAATGCACAAATACTTAAGCAGCTTGTGGTTCGGACGACACTATGGGTACTGTTAAGAGTCAACTGCTTACCAATATCACCATATGGGTTCAGAGACAGCAAGATGCATCTAATGTTTATCTGCAAAAACACACCTACTTAAGTCGCTTGGGGCTTACGATTACACCAAAGGTGCTGAAGAGAGTCAGATGTTTTCCAACTTCACTGTAGGTTTACAGACAGCCAGATATATGTCCCACATTAGTCTGCATAAAAACCTACATAACTATGAAGCTTGGGCTGAAAATGACCCCACACAATTGCCGGTGCATCAGCCTGTTTCTAACTACACGGTATGACTCACAGGCATCAAGATGGTTCCCCTATTTTACAGATAGCAGGATTGTTCCCACATCTGTCTACACTAAAGCTCATATTGTTAAGTAGCTTCGGAGCTAAAAGTGATCCAGCAAGTGCAAGTAAGTCATCCGTTTACTAAAATCATATCATGGGCTCACAGACACTAAAAAGGGTCCTACATTTGTACCAATTGAACAAACATTGTTAATTAGTTTGGGTCTGAGGGTTTTCCCACTGGTGCTAGTCAGAGTCAATGGGTTGTCAACATTACATTACAAATTGGCCATCAGCAAGATATCTCATACAGTTGACTGTAACAAAGCACACATATGTAAGCAGCTTGAAGCTGAGAGTGACACCAAGATTGCTGGTGACAGCAGGTTGCCAAGAAAACTTAATTTGTTTATGGACAGCAAGATGGGTGTACATTTAGTTAAGAATGTACTTAAGAAGCTTGGAGCTAAGAGAGAGACGAAAAGCACTGATGTGTTAGCCATTTGCTAAACTGCATAATAAGTTCACTATTAAAATTGGTTATCTATATAGATATTATTTTTACAGTATACATGACTTACAGTATTGTTACAAGCACAAGCAGGGCCACGACGCGCGCCGGGTTCGGTGCTGGCTGGCGGTCCCGCACAGTCACTGACATCATGCGCCATCCATTGAAGTTAGACATGCCACGCATGCCTGCGCGGATTACAAAGGTCATCGCTACCCCCACCTTCTCCTCCCCGCATCACACGCGGCGCCTGCCCCGGCGCCGGACAGCCTGTGGGAATTCCGCGGGCCATCGCGTGAGCTGCCGAAACCCGTCTCGACGCTTCGGGCGTCAAAAGAGCGCGAGATGATGTGACTCGTTATCCCGGGCCGTCGCGTGAGCTAAAAATGCCCTTCTCGATGCTTCGGGCGTCGGGTCGGCACAGGATGACGCGACTGGCCCAGCCGCGCTCGTCACGTCTATAAGGGGCGCCAGGGTCTATATTAGCCTGGACACCGGCCTCCTCGACAGTTGCTCGGGAGTTGGAGTGTGGCTCGGCGAAGGGATGTGCGACGGCGACGACGGAGTACGACGAGAGTACGGCGACGGAGGTCCACGAGGAGTGCTGCGGCAAGAGAGTTGCGCGAGAGGTGTGGTGTGTAAGGACTTGAGATACTGAGTGCGAGTAATTGATCAGTAGGCATTTTAAGTAAGATTATATGAGTGTTGTAGATATTAGCCGTCAGTAAAACTGTGCAAAAAAATTAATAATTGAGCTATCCCTATACGAACCCAGTTCTTGCCACTCAACGATTATTTAAATCGTAACATTTTGGTATCAGAAGTGGGATAGCCCTAATTAAATAATTTACAAATAATTCATAGTGTTGAATAATAATAACAAATTAGAATTTAGATTTTCGGTGTTAAAATTAGTGTTAGGAACTAAGTTAGTTGTGAGTGTAGGAGTCTAAAAAATTAGTGTTAGTGTTTAGTAGTGGGTTAGGTTAGCCCATAGGAGAAATTACAGTGTAGTCACAAGACAGTAGTGTTAGGCTTGTGGTGTATGTTGACAAGGAAGATGGCCGACGACGACCTTAAAAACGTAATGGTTTCTTGGCCAAAATTAAGAAAAAAATAAAGAGTGAAATAAAGAACTGCCAAGAAGAGATGAAAAATAAAATTGACAATATTCAAGAAGAGGTGAAGAGCCAATAAGTAAATACCAAGAAGAGATGAAGAATGAAATAAGGAGTGAAATGAAGAACTGCCCAAAAAAAATGAAGAATGCTATGAAGACCGAGATCGAAGACATGAAGAAAAACCAAGAGGTGATGAAGAGGGGTCAGGAAGATATGCGTAATGAACTCGGGGCTGCTCAAAAATAATTAAAGAAGAAAATGGATAAAACCCTTATTCAGTTCGAAGGGAAAGAGCAGTGTTTGGAGCAGAATATTGTAGAACAAGAGCAACAGCCAGCCGAACATGAAAAAATGGTGGCACAACAGCTAGCTCAGCTCAAGCAGACCACCGAACAGGGTGTAGCAGCTGTAACTGAAGAGTGCCGACGGATGATCAAGGAAGCTACAGCGGCTACGAAAAGGAGCAGTTATTCTGGATATGTGAAAGTGTAAGGCGCAACTGGCAACCCAAAATTCAAGCCACCCACCTTTGATAGCCTATCGTCATGGGCTGTCTACTGGCGACAGTTAGAGGCAGCTGCTTAAGTGAATAACTGGGACGAGTAAGAAAAGGATATGACACTCGTATTGGCTCTACGAGAATCTCCACTAGAGCTGCTGCAAACCATACCAGTTACATCGCAGAAATAATATGGAGTATTGGTGGAGGCCCTTGAGCTGAGGTATGGCGACCGACACGTCATGGGCAAGGTGTATAGAACAGCCTTGAAGACACAGAAACCCTCCAAGTGGCTCGTGCACCTCTCCTTCCCAGAAGCACCAACACAGTTACACCAGCAACTAGCCACTAGTGTATTATAGACGTGCTCAGAGATTCGGATGTTCAGCAAACTCTTCGTTTATCCCGACACAATAAAAGTTGCGAGGCCTTGGTCCATGCCCTAGAAATTAAGACAGCATGCAGTGCCTCAAAGAAACACAAGCATTAGGACAAGGAGAACTGGGCTGGAACCCTACGATGCAGCAAATGCTAGAAACACCACTAATGAAGTAGGTATTTTCAGGGCATTGTAGAAGCTGCTGAATGATACTCCAGGTAACCACAACAGGAGAGCAGGAGGACGCCCGCGGTGCTTCGTCTGCAATGAACCAGGACACATCCAGTGGAACCGACCTACATGTAGGAAGACAACACAACAGGAAGAGAAACAGAAGGCAACAGGGAAACGAGCCATAGCTGGTCTGAGGTGGTGCATGCCTGCTCTACAGGAAATGGTAGCCCCTAGGGTTTTTCCTGTATATGTAATTCGTAGAGGCCATGACAGATCGTTACTTAATGGATGGATCAATGGGATACAGTGTTTACTTAATGTTGACACAAAGGCATCTGCATCCATAATCTGCACAGACATTGTAAGTAGAGATAAGCTGAAGAGAACACCCATCCCATATAGACTCAAATCAGCCACCGGAGGCACTTCACCTATGCATGGACAGCTGGATTTCGAGGTAAGGATTAGAACTTGGAGATTATCACAGACCTTTCTTGTTGCTAGTATCACCGATACGGTAATATTAGGAGTGGACATCATGGATTGATAAGCATTTGTTATTGACATGGAAGGACATACTGTGTATTAAAATGAAGAGGTGGCCTTGTTTACCCCCGACCAATTAGAAGTTCCTGTAATGCAAGTTGTAGTTAGCGAATCTGTTTCTATTCCAGCAAACCATGAGCAGATAATAGCAGCTAGGATTGTGGGAAACCCTAGGGGCAACATGAGTTACCTGATAGAGCCAGACATGAAGTCAGGGTTGAAGACACTCCTGGTCTCTCGAAGTATTGCAAGGGTTGGCGAGGTTGTACCATTCAGGGTGGCCAACCTTGACTCTAGAACCAGGGTTCGTAAACCAGAAGACCCAATAGCTAGCTGCGAACCAGTCTCTTGGGTAGGGCAATGTGAGTCCTTACCTATTATATGGGATGTGCAAACACTAAAACCAAATCTAGAGCATCTACTAAAGCGATGCCAATATAATCTAACAGATGTGGAAATATAAAAAGTCACAGCTTTCTGGTATACAACCAGGATGTGTTTACCTTAGGGGATACTGACTTTGGGAATTCAAGCCTAGTCTATCATCGCATCAACACAGGTGATGCAGAGCCGATCCGATAGGCCACGCGATGACCACACAATGTACGCACTGGACACGCAATGTACACGCAATAACAACGCAATTATTAGACAATGTACACACCAACTCACAATGCATGCAATGGAAAACCAATGTACACACAATGACCTCGCAATGTACACAATGGACTCGTGTACACACAATGACTACGCATGTACACACCAAACATGCAATGTACGCACTGGAGACGCAGTGAACATGCAATGACACTGCAATGTACATGCAATGATCATGCAATGTGCACGCAATGACAATTCAATGTACACACAGTGACCATGCAATGAGTATGCATTGTATGCTATGTACATGCAATGCCCACGCAATGCATACACAGGACACGCATTTAACGAAAAGGACGCACATTTGGGTAGTTTACTTTTAGGAGTCTTAAGCAGTTTTTAGGAATTTCGAAGACATTGCTATTTTTGAGGACTAAAAGGGGGATTTTTTTCTCACAAAACGGGGATTGTACTCTCAAAATAGAGAAATGTTTTGGAATTTTGAGTCATTTTGAGTCATTTTTGAAGAATTTAGAGGAAAATGTGACACCAAAAATGACATTATACAAGATGGTGGTCATAACTAGGCACCTCTGTCTGGTGCCTGCGCACGGACCGGCTTTTATATACTACTTAATGTGTTTGACTTGCCAACCTGTTAGTAATGGCTGGATTCTGGGCTTTCAAGGGAATGGTTTTAATTTAATCAACCTACTTGTCAATTAAATAAAGAGGGAGAACATTTCAGCTACCTAAACAATTCTCTGCTTCGTAGTGCACATGTCTGGTAATTGAAGTATTCTAAGGACGAATTAATAGAATGGTACAAGCAAAAGGCATGTGCTTGTCCACCATTGTGGTGCTAAAGGAATTGTTCTCTAGTCAACAGTTGATCATCGGTTATCTCAAAACTTGAAACTTGATACATCATTATGGGGAAAGTTATGCCTTAGGTATCAAAATCTAGGTAAGGGTTATGATATGATTAAGAACGGCTTACGTTTCTAGCTGCCAGCCTCACACTTGCCTTAAAATCATAAAAGAAACATGTCTCATTGTCACTAGCAATGTTTACACAAGCTTTATGGTAAACAAAAATTTCAGGCAAGTTTGTATACGTAGCTCTCACCGCAAATGCTTTGTAAGCAGACAAATGTATATCCAAGTAGTTTACGCAACTGATCATCCACTTAGAACCACGCAGAGCAAACTCTCTCAACTGCTCAATAAGCACAGGAACAAATGTGGAACTGAAAATTTCTGCAGGGTCCTCACTTATCAAAATGGTGGTCGGTTTGAAGGCGAAATATAAAGTATCACCGATACACCCATTATAAAAATCCCCCTTAACAAACTTCGCAGAGAGAGAGAGAGAGAGAGAGAGAGAGAGAGAGAGAGAGTCTACTAAATTTTGAAAAGGTTGAGAACAGCACCAACTACTGTCAGAAATGTTTCATGCACCGGGAGAGGTAAAGATTAACATTGGGATCACCTTCAGCAATTGTTCAATATTCTAGAATCAACCAATTTATCCAAGAATCCAGAATATGATGTCACAGCTTCCAGGAAAATCAAATAAGGAGACAGCGATGAATCATCCACCGACATCAATGAATCATTAGATGATTTATTATAGCCAGAAATCAAAGGTTTGCTTTGGTAAAATTTTGCATACTTGATGTGAGATGGACCAGATACAATTTTTAAAAAAATGAAAAAAACATGGACATGCTCTACAAGTTGGAACCTGAACAGAGAAAGAGAAAATATATTTTTGATTGTATGTGGACAGGTTGGAAAATATATTAAGAGTGAAAGCAAAAGTGACATATGCTACATTTTGTTACAAAGAAGATTAATATATCTGTGTATTTACAGGTTAAAACCAGAATATTAACAGTGAAAGCAAATATACTGTTGCGATTTTAATAATCGTTGAGTGGGAAGAACTGGGTTCGTATGGGGGTACCCAAATAATTAATTTTTTTGCACAGTTTTATTGACTGTTAATATCTGCAACACTCATACATAATCTTACTCAAAATGCCTACTGATCAATTACTCGCACTCAGTATCTCAAGTCCTTAAACACCGTACACTTCGCTGGACCGCACCCCACGCGCAAATCTCTCACCTCAGCACTCCTCGTAGACCTCCGTCGCTGAACTCTCGTCGTACTCCATCGCCACCATCACACTCGCTGAGCCACTGCATTGTCCGCGTCGCATTACCCTTCGCCGAGCCACACTCCAACTTGTATCGAGCATTAGTCGCGGAGGCCGGCGTCCAGGCTTATAGAGACCCTGGTGCCCCTTCTAGAAGTGACGAGCGTGGCAAGGGGCCAGACGCGTCTTCCTGCGCCGACCCGAAGCCCGAAGCATCGAGAAGGGCATTGTTAGCTCACGCGACGACCCGCGGAATTCCTACAGGCTGTCCGGTGCCGGAACAGGCGCACGGTGAGAGGAGAGGAAAAAAAGGGGTAGCGATGAACCTTCTAATCCGCACAAGCATGCGTGGCATGTCTTACTGCAATGGGTGGCGCATGACATCATGACCGTGCGGGGCCGCCAACCAGCACCAAACCTGGCGCGCATCGCGGCTCTTCTTGAACTTGTAACACTGACTCCTCCTTAAACCTGTTCGTCCCGAACAGTTAACAGGTTTGATATCAAGGTGGTTGGGGTTTCTCTTAATTATTTGTTCTAAGGTAATATCTAGACTAGGATTAATGTATTCATTGTAGACAGTCCATTAGAATAAAGTTGTTGTTGAATCTTCACTGGTCTTTGATTCCCCATTAGATCCACTGTAGGAACAAGAGGGTAGTAACTGCTGGGTTCTGAGGCCAGCCAAGCAACTGCATATGGCTGCAACATAACAATATGTAAAATTCTTTTTATTAAAAATTTGTTTAGTATTCAGTATGGGTTTGGAAGCCTCAGAATGCAGAGAGCTACATCCTGCTAATTCATACTTTAGTGTAAAACCAGCTTTATTCTAGTTACAGTACCTACTCATTTTTGAGCAGCAGATTTAAAAAGCTACCCAGTGATGTGTGATGGACTATTTCATACATTTATTTCGATGATCTAACTTCATATGAACATTGTCAACTTATAATTATCTGACAAAATTATGGAGAGTGTACTGTTTTATTACATGAGAGATAAAACATTACTACTGACAGTGGCATGTGGTGGAGTTATTGTGTGGGTAAGCTGTCTCACCCATCCCCGACCTTAAGGCGGGGGTCCGGGGGCCCTCCCCCGGAAAAATTTGGATTTCTAGGTGCAAAATGGGGCTATTTTTGCAGTTTTCCTGGTAGAAGTATAAAATGCACTTGGCCAGCAAAAAAGTTTTCCAAGTAATGAGCAGCCTGTTAACCACTTATTTTTCGAATATAAATTACAATTAAAATGTCTAACAAAAGATTTTCCTGTTGTTTTTATGTCTAAATCAGGAGTCGGTCTCCCCACTGCCAAACACATTTTTTATCTTCAAAAGAAAAATAATTAAAATCAGTACTCGAAAAATTGCAAACAACGCAGTGGCTGTGTTCTCGGCTGGGGCCGGGTTGAGAGTCCTCCTCCATCCCGGACAGCATACGCTACGAAAGTCCCAGCTTACCTTGTTGGCACATGGACGGCAGTCGCAGATGAAGTTTACATTCTCACTGGCCAGCACTTAAAACGAAAACAGTAAACACCCTAACAGAAAAAAATGTTCTTAAAACGGACAGTGTTGCGCAATGAAAACTTGCCTTATAAGTTGTAAAAATAACATTTGTACCGGTATTTGTTTGTTGCACGACGCGTCCACACATAGCTAAGGCCAGCTGTCTGGCAATAGCGGGCCTTGAGCGAACATTACCGAAGTAGTCTCACAAAGATACGCGAACCCCATCACCTCAACCCGCCCGGCTTTCACGTTACCATTACAACCGGGTGATACGCTAACTGACGCGCTCGCTACAGTGATCGGATCGTATTAAAGCGGGGGGTCGGGGGGTCCTCCCACGGGAAAATTTGGATTTTAAGGTGTAAAATAGTGCTATTTTAGCAGTTTTCGGTACTTAAATTTAAATATTGTAATGGTAAAAATTTTATTAATTTTAATATGAAATTTGTTTGAGTGATGAATAAGAAAATAATTAAAGATTTGTTGCTAGGGGGGGGGGGGGGTTGAACCCCTAAAACCCCCCTGGCTACGCCCCTGATTGGCACACGAGATGAAATTACCAGATAGCAAAAATTATTACATTAAGCCAAGCAACATAACAACCGGGTAAGCACCGATTACCTAGCGTCTATTGAATACACGCCACTGACTAATGAGTTCTATCGGTCAAGTAGTTTAGTTCGCCAAGAATCAAGAAAAATTACTTCATTTTGCTCGAGTGTGTTACTATTCAGTTTAACATTCCTGCTAGAAACGGTATAACTAGAATGAAGTGGGTATACAAACCACGAAAAAAAAAAAAAAAAAAAAACTTCTTGCATGCTAAAAGTATACCAAAAAAAGTAAATATCCTTGCAAGACTTAAAAAAATAATTATAAAACTACAAGTGCTTCCTACAGCTTCGAACCTACATACTTCGCCTTCTATTGTGCCTGTTCAAGTAACCCTGATTGTATATAATGTTATGCGAATGATAAAAAAATAATGGTGGAGATAATTAATTGAGCGTAAATACATTACAAGCAAGTGTTTTTGCGATTTATGTTCGAAGTATATTTGATACTGTACCAAGTTTTTATATTTGCTATTTCTTTATGATAAACTAACTTTTGTTAAACTGTCCTAAACTAGTCATATAATAATATGTGTGTGTTCCGAATATAAGTAAATGTATTAAACAAAGCCAATTTATTTTAAATTTATTTTCGTCCATCATAACTGTTATCATGTCAGGTATTGCGATGCAGTTTATCTATGTCATGTCTGTTGACAAAGTGACTTTTGGTGTCACAATATCACGCGTTAATGAGCATACTGCGACAGGCTCATTCTCTCAGACATTCTTGAGTGATGATTTTTGATGCTGGCACTGCCTCGCTACATTATCTATAATCTCCAAGGTCCTTCTGGTCGCACATAAACCTTGCTGGAGAAGTTAGACATGCTTGTTTATCAGGTTGCTGTCACATTTATTTGCCCCTCCCCCCCCCCCCCCCCTTCAAACCTCTTAGAACTCACGAGTTGTTTTGATCACTTGAATATGAATCACGCTGGGTTGTAACGATTACGATGTGCACTCCCACTATATACTCCATATATGTTAGCAAATTCTTCAAAATAATAATTTCTATTGGTTTTGTTTTTAATTTACTAAAATGTTTTCGTGACTATAAAAAGAGAGTATTAGTTGTCGATGCTTCATTGTGTACTTGGAGTTTATGTGAACTTGTTCCTTTATGAGTTTATCTTTGCAAACTACCAAAATTTCTATACTGAACTCTACATCATCATCTATAGTTTCACTTTAGCATTTTCTGAGGTAAGATACCATATTTACCTGGGTATGGGTTGCATATTTTTTGTCGATTTTAAGTTTAAAAGGTGTACTGAGATTATTATGCGAATTGATAGCTTTGGGTAAAAAAAAACATTATTACTGCAGTATGTCTTGAGAATGTGTGTGAATAACTCTCCTGTGTTGGTTTTTAATAAGTATGTTTCGAGTAAGTATATTAAAATTATCTGAGCAGTACGTGAAAAGAACTATGACTGGCACCATGGTGCTTGTCTGCCCGGCCGCCGTGCCAGACGCCCAGCCGGCGCAGGGGCAGGTGATGTGACTTGCTGGGCTGGCATTCGGCTGAAGGAGGGAAATATAAAAATAAACCAGCAAGTTTCTGTGAGTGCATGTGGCAATGTGTAGTGTTGATGGTTCTTCCTTCCTCCCTCCCTCCCCCCGCCAAATTGTAAATGTCCCTGGACTGGCACAATCCCACGTGTCTATTTCGACAGATTTTTAAGATGCAACTGTGATGCAACATAATTTTATTTTCGTGAGATTCCTCCATGAATGCAACATTCCATGTAAAAACTACAGCCATCATTGTTGCTTTGAAAGCTGCACATCAAAGCCTGGCTTTTTACATTTTTCAGCTCCAGCACGAAATACTCGCTGACTGTAACGTGCATGCTAGTTTTTATAAAAGAAACTTACAAGAATGGGTAGCTTGCTGCCCTTTTTTCTTTTCTGGAAAAGGACTTGTTTAAAATATATGATAGCCGGCTTTTGTTATTTGGAGAAGTCGTAAAGTAGTATATAATAGGGGCTCCGAGATCTGGCTTCTGGCTATGGATTGAACATTGTCGGTCCGCCATCTTGGATTGTGACGTCACGGCGGCCATCTTGGATGAGCGTAACGGGACACAGCGTAACGGGACAAGTAGATCACGGCGGCCATTTTGGATCCGTCATCTTGGATGACGTAATTGTATGTTCTCGAAAATTCCGGCGTTGTGTATTCCGCCATTTTGAATTATGACATCACCATTGCAATTTTTGTTACGGTCGCCATCTTTAACGATTTTATTTATTATCCGATTTTAATGAATTTTTTTTTAAATTATAAAAAAATTAAATAATAAAATTTTAATAAATTTTTTATAAAAAAAAACATTTATGACACGGAGTTCGGAGTCTTCGGTTCAAACCCGGTGAGGGCAAAAAAATAAAAAATGGCGTCCGATCTAACCCTCACATTGGCTGCTGGCAGACTGACTCCCACCACTTTTTTTGAAAGCATATATAACGCCAGAGAGCATGACATAAAGTCCGCCATCTTGAAAATCTGTAATTTAAATGCTAAATATTCGGGAAAAAAATTTAAAAATCATTAAAAAAATTAATCAACCTAATTAAATAATAAAAAAATCCTTAAAACCACCGTTGCACTTTTCGTGACGGCCGCCATCTTGAAATCACCCTCTGGAGAAGATCATCTTGTTTTCGTCCGCTAGAGTGTGTTAATACCATGTTAGTATAATTATCTGGTCACCACACCTTTGACCTTGACCTTGAAATTTGACCTTGAACTTTGACATTAACTTTGACCTTACCTTGAAATTTGACCTTGACCTTGAACTTTGACCTTGATCTTGAACTTTGACCTTGACCTTGAACTACGACCTCGACCTAGAAATTTGACCCTGACCTTGAACTTTGACCTTGAACATGAACTTTGATCTTGAACTTTGACCTTGAACTTTGACCATGAACTTGTAATTTGCCCTTGACCTTGACCTTGAAATTTGACCTTGACCTTGTCGACCATCATGGATCCGACATTTTATGTTCAGTACATGCTACCAGGATCTACCACCTGCTGGAGTACACCATATTGTGTGTGTACTCGTATTATAGAGTACATTTCCATCTGGATGATTTTATTCTAACCCGCTATAGTGCAGTTATCATTTATTACCGAGGAACCCCCCGCCATCTTGTAATTTGGGCGCCATCTTGAAATCGTGTAATAATGTAGCTAGAAAAGCGGAAAAAATCCAAAATTCATCAAAAAAATCACTCATTAACTTACATATTAATTCGATCCGCTACAGTCCTTGGTTCGATACTCGATCGATGCAATAATATTTAATTTTATGAAAAAATAATAATTTCATTAAACCACGTTCAACATTCTTAAAGAGACTTTAAATCCTCTACTTCCATCATCCTACCAGACATCAAGACCACCATATTGGAAATTCGTAATTGTAATGCTAGAGATTCGGGAAAAAGTTCAAAATTCATTAAATGAATTTGTAATCTATATACTGATTGATTAGATCGACTAAGGTCCTTGGTTCGATCCCTGGCCGATACAAAACAACTTTAATTTTAAAAAAGTACCAGAAAAGTGTAAGGTTCGAGAAATAAAACACCACAAAGTCTTTTACAAACATAATATTTATTACACAATTTCTATCCTACTACAGAATCGCTTGCAAAAGCCAGCAATCATATAAACATTCAGCCCAGCATAGACGTGCAACGACTACTTCTTAGCTCCAACAGCTCCAAATGCTTCCAAATGGCTCCAAATGCTCCAAATGGCTCCAACAGCCTCCAACAGCTCCAAAAAGGATCCAAATGCTCCAACAGCCTCCAAATGCTCCAAATGGCTCCAATTGCTCCAACAGCTCCATCTTCAATTGGTTCCAACTGATTCCAATTACTTTTCTTATCGAACTTGGCATGATTACTAACATGTCTTTATTAGTATACATTTTGACCGGCAGTGGTAACGTATTTTGCACCTTTAAGTTATAAGTTTGATTTAGAAATCAGATTTCGATAAATGGTAGATACCATTTGGAAAGAAAATATATTAATTTATCTTCAAGTTTATACACATACATTTAATTTAAGCCATTATTGTATGTAGCCAGCTTCCCTCAGTTCTTTGAGTATGAAGGATATTTCTTTAATGTTCGAGTAGTTTCCTCTACGACCAGATGCCACCAACAGTCTTAGCCAGTCAACCAATATGTTTGGATCTTTCCATGATGTGTAATAAATCTCTTCTGCCACCATCTTCCTTGCACGTTTATTATAAATATTATGATCTCTGCTGTCCTCCGTTTTAACACCAACCACAAGGTCACATTCGTCATCGAGCCAGTGATCATCACAAGCTTGATCAGATTTATTTAATATATCACGATGTGTCCATCGTTTTGATCTCAGGACACCGCCACAGCCTTCGGTCTTGTCCGCTTTAACTGCCTCAGCACAGTCTTTGATCACGTCGCCAGCTTCAGAGTCACTGTAGCAATCACCGTAGAAGGCATCGTCTTCACCCAGATTACCGTAAGAACTCGTTATCGTTGATGTCGAAGTGTCTGCATCGCCTTCATGCTTCCTTTTTTAGGAGTCCATTATTTTTACAAAGTATGGACGATCT
The DNA here is from genome assembly GCF_032445375.1 of Bacillus rossius redtenbacheri. Classification (NCBI taxonomy): domain Eukaryota; kingdom Metazoa; phylum Arthropoda; class Insecta; order Phasmatodea; family Bacillidae; genus Bacillus; species Bacillus rossius. Next base: position 221,395,771 of record NC_086330.1, on the reverse strand, counting down.
ACTGAATATAGGCTTGAGTGTATTCTCAATTTTCACGGTGTTGATACTTCCATTAGTTTCAGTCTTCCCGAAACCATCAGCATCCTTCAATATTTGTTTCTCGTCACGATCGGCGGGCTATGGCATCCATCTTTTCTATATTAATAATATTATTTGTCTTAAAATCTCCGCATCCGTGTCACTATCACAGATTCAAATCATCATCATCGTAGCTGTCATCAATATTGTCATGAGCTGCACCAATATAACTCATTTTATGATATCGTTTCTACATTTCAGTTGTCAGAGATTTACCGCAATCTATGATCTTGTGAGCTCCATTCTCATTTTCTTTAAAGCTAGTGTGTCCAGTTTTACTATTTAAACCTTCAACCCATCATCCCAAACAAAATTAAATTATTTAATTATATAGAACAAAAATCAACAAAGTTCCTTTCATTAAATCATAGAAACCGCTTGATCCTTTACACCTTTAGTATAGTTTCTTGAGCCCAAGAGTCTTTCATTATATACCATGCAGTGTTCTTTAAGAGAAGTGGTATACTACCAGTTCTACATACAAATCCATCCTATCATTGATTTGTTTACACAATAGAGAAAACAAATCATCACGTTATATTTACACGTTTTATTAAATTATCACTACGACTAAAATAATAACCACTCAGAGTAATTTCTACAAACGACTCTTTGTCCAAGACATTTTAACCATCATCTCTCTGAAAACAACCGTGTCCCGTCTATATCACAAAGTAAACGAGGGTAAGAGGAGATGGGTCAAACGTCAAGTGCTAGTCACTCATAGGGTAAGGAACAGGTGTTCGATACCTATCTCAGACATTGTAGCATCTATGTATTTTTCTTACCTCATGTAGAAAAATATATTCCAATGCATACGAATTTAAACTTATTAACGTGCGTCTAGTCAAAAGTACATAAATTCAAGCACGTTAACCTCAAAGAAAATTTAAATATTCTCAAGGATAGAGGCAGAGACGACACGATCGAGACACGCATACCATCACCCGCAAATGAACATTGACCCCTCGCGCAGGAGTTGCAAGCTTGCAGAATGCTGTGACAGTCATATGTTTGCTCGAGTCATCCATACATTACGTCGCCAGCCTTCCCACTCATTTCACGTAAAACTCCAGTGAAATCGTAATCCAGCATACGTAAAGTACTTGCTGGAACCACTTCAAAATATGCATCACTGAATCAGAGCAGAAAATCAGCTTATGAATGTATAACGTGCTACCAACAAAAATAAATTCGTAGCACATATACGAGAAGAGTCTAAACCCACATACCATACTGTAAAAGTCGATACTCTGATAATTATAAGCAGCAAAATATTTTTAATCAAGACCTCGGCCAGTATACATTCTTTTTTCCATGTTGTAAATTTCATGTTGGGAATCAGCAACGAAGGAGTGAGTAACTTGGACGAAGAACCGCTTACCAAGTGTCCAGAATCTTACTGATACAGCCCATACAGTGCACCAGAGTACTCCGAAGTGTGATCAATTGATCAAAACATTATTTAATATTTTAATATCACCTCCGTAGTGTACACCAATATATGACAGGTTACGATTTAAGACCATAAATTTCCCACAAGTCTGTTAGTTTTATTTCGGGAAATAAATTATTTCTCAGAAATAATAAATCAAGTTCCTATCAGATTTGCACTAATGTTACGGTATTACCTGTACCAACACATTACCATAACATCTCCCATAAAAAATCTTAAGAATGCAGATGACATACTCAGACAAAAAATAATTTTAGCAAAATAAACTGTCTTGAACATTATTTGTAAAAAAATAATACACACAAACAAGACAAAACGTGCATTACAACTCCGACCAAAATTATGTGTCACATTTAGTTTATTACATTAAGATGAATGATGTAGGTTAAGAAAAATAAATTAAAACTTCTTTAATTCTATAATTTATTTAAAATTGTACATTTGTACACAAAGAAATCTGGCACTATATATTAATTTATCGTATACATTTCTCAGTCCATGCGACATTCATTTTTATTAAAATAAATTCCTATATTTCGATTTAAGAGTGACAAAATAAAACTAATTCATACAGATCACGATACATCAGATCAGGAGTGTAACACCTTAGAGGACCAGAGATGATGCTAGAAACCCACCTTTACAAAATTTATAATTTTTTACAAGTAAAATTTTCGTGTAACCTGTACACCGCACTTCTCACACAAAAATTTCACACGGTCAAGATTTCTTCTGCAGCCATTATTTTCATGGATGCGTGTACTTCGTAGTCGTTCAAAACGTTTACCAAGGTAGCGACACTGATACAGATAATCAACGCAATTACCATCGCTTCCCCGATGTTCAACTTGCAAATGAACTTTGCTTTTACAATGCCTAATCAAATTACTTTTAATTGTGAAATGTACACCACATGGGTCACACGGAAATGTCACACGATTAGCGTTTCTTCTACAGACATGATTTTCATGTCTTCTTGCATGTTGACGGTATTTAAAACTTTTGTCACAGTACGTACACAGATGTCTCCTCGTTAG